>NC_056508.1:11029349-11063897 GCF_014905685.2 Nematolebias whitei
AATGGATCATTAGCACACTGATGGCGGTTTACTATTCACAGAGGGCTGAGTGATACTAGCAATCACAGCATTGTAAGAGGGGGACAATTGAACACGTAGGCCTCCACCCCTGTTTAACGATGGACGATTTCTTTTCACAAAGATGGCCTCCTTTACTCCTCTCTCAAACCATCGTTCCTCTCTATCCAGGATGTGCACATCTTCATCCCTGAAGGAGTGACCGCTGGCCTGGAGATGAGTGTAGACCACAGAGTCCTGGCCTGATGATGTTGATCTTCTATGCTGGGCCATCCTTTTGGCTAGTGGCTGTTTTGTTTCCCCGATGTAAGACAGATCACAGCCCTCCTGACACTGAACAGCATACACAACATTACTCTGTCCGTGCCGGGGGACTGGATCTTTGGGATGAACCAGTCTTTGCCGTAATTTATTTTGGGTTTTAAAAGCCACTGGGATGTTATGTTAAGAAAATAAACGTCTCAGTTTCTCTGATACTCCCTCAACATATGGAATGACCACTGGTCTGGGTCTGGGTTCCTCCTTTTCACCTGTTGGCTGACTGGAGTCCTGTTTGGGTTTCTTCTCTGCTTTCAAGAAGGCCCAGTTAGGATATCCACATTGCTCTAGAGCCTGTCTTGTGTGGGATTTCTCCTTCTGCCTGGCTCCTGAGCTAGTGGGGACGCTGTCTGCTCTGTGATACAGAGTCCTGATGACTCTTTCATCTTTCATTCATTTTCATCTTCTCGTGTGAACTTGATGTATTTATCCACAGAGATGATGTGGTCAGTAAAATGTTAGACTTCCTGAGATTTGATTTTAACCCAGGTGTCGTCAGCATACCTGAACCAATGACTTGGTGGTGTCCCTGAAAAGGACGTCAAGGCTCTCTTTTCTACCTCCTCCATGTACAGGTTGGCAACAATAGGAGAAACTGGAGACCCCATAGCACACCCATGTTTCTGCCTATAATATTGCTCCCCATATGTGAAGTAGGTTGACTGCAGGCACAGTTTCAAGAGTTGACACAGTTGTTCTGTGGAAAGTGTGGTCCTGCTGTTCAGAGTGGTGTCTGATTTTAATTTTAAACTGACCACCTCTACTGCATCATCAACAGGAATGCATGTAAAGAGTGATGTGACATCAAAAGAGACCATTGTTTCATCAATCTCCATGATGACATCCCTCACCTTATCCACAAAGTCCATGGTGTTCTGTATGTGGTGTTCTGAGCTGCCAACTAAAGGGATGAGTGCATATGCCAGATATTTGGAAACATTGTAAGTGACAGAGTTAATCATGCCAACAATTGGTCTTGTCCTGCTCCAAAATTTTCAGGCAATCTATCAATTTCTTCTTGTAACCACTTCCTGGATCTCTTTTCAGAGGTTCATAAGTGTTTAAGTCACTAAGGAGTGTCATAACTTTCTTATGATAGTCTTTCTGGTTCAAAATCACTGTGCACCTTCCTTTGTCTGCTGGGAGAATGATGATGTTTTTGTCCTTGCTAAGAGTGGTGAGTGCGTCCCTCTCCTCTCTACTGATGTTGGAAGGTGGTGGTTTGGCATTGCTGAGGCAGGCTGAAACTTTGATTCTGAGCTGTTCTGCTTCAGCCTCTTTAATTTTGTTGTTGCGGATGGCTGACTCAGTAGCTGTGATCATCTCCACCAGAGGAATTCTACTTGGTGCAACCGCAAAGTTCAGTCCCCTGGCAAGAATCTCTGTAATTCTCTGTAAATAATCTGTTATTTTGGATATATTTGCATTTATACTTCTACTGTTAAAGTGAATAATAGAGAGACCTCCATTTGTTGTATTGATGTCATTAAACTGTTCTTCATTGTAATATTCACAGTCTTTTATTACAGGGAAAAAAATTGTATTGATCACATCTTCAACATTGTATATTTTAAACTCTAAGTCTTCGTATGTTGCCATGTTTTAATGTATTTGTTCATTTTTTATATTTTGTTAATTTCTATTTACATATAAAGGACAGCAGTGGCGCTACACTCGACACCCACAAGGATTTGCTCTGTCTCCAGGTATCTTTAATAAGGTGTTAAAAGATGTACTGCAGTCTTGCCCTCTCCCCAAAGACACCAGACTGATCCAATATGTGGACAACCTGTTGTTGGCAGCACGCACACCTGACACCTGCATAGAAGCAACTAGGTTGGGGTTGGAACATCTACACAAAAATGGCTTTAAGGTTAGTAAAATAAATTACAGATTGTCAGAAAATAGGTCTCCTTCCTAGGATGAATAATCTCTGCAGGAACCACTAGCATGTCCAAAACTCATAAACAGAGTATCTTGACACACCCCAAACCGACACATGTACAATACATGCTTTCCTTTTTGGGCATAACAGGGTACAGCAGAGGGTATATTCCTGAATACACAGATTTGACACAACCCCTGAGGGATTTGGTCAAAGAGCAAGGCATGAGAAACTTGAACAACATTTTGATATGGACATAGGAAGCTGAAGAAGACTTCATAAAACTCAAACAGCACATGTCATCTGCAGCTGAACTAACATTACCTGATTACAACTTACCCTTCTTTCTAGATGTTTGTATAACAAAACTAGGCATAAATGGCGTTTTGTTCCAAAAAAAAGGGGGTGAGAGAAATGTACTACAGTACTTATCGACAATGATGGATAATAAGAAAAAACAGCACCCCCCCCATGCACACAACACGCAACAGGGATTGCAAAATTAATTCAAAAAACAGCACACATTGTTATGGGACACGCCCTAGTGGTATTAACCACACACAGTGTAGTGGCATATGTAAATTCTCAATGCTTTACTTTGACCACAGGTTATCTAAAGTACTAGAAGCCCCCAACATCACCGTCACACATGAAGGAATAAACATGGTGGAATGCATCTCCGAAGGAGAACCGCACCAATGTGAAAAGCTTGTGACCACACTTGAATAAGTAGGACTGGACCTGCAAGCTGACTAACTAATTTTTCTCTAAAATTTAAGCTTCGTCCAGTTGATTTAAATGCCTGTATTTAAATTGTTGTTTGTTTGTCGATGACATGCAAAGGATCCAAAGTGGCTGAAGGTTTAAAGCCCCATGTAAAAATTCCAAAAAAGTTCAATCTGGTCCTCTGGACATTCAAAAAAAAAAAAAAAAAAACAAAGCAAAAAAATGTAGAAACGTTTCGTCTCTCATCCAAAAGATTTCCTCAGTCTGAGGAAGTCTCGAGGCTCGAGGCTGCAGGTCCGGTCCTACTTTTTCCAGTGTGGTCACAAGCTTGTCATATTGGTGCAGTTCTCCTCCGGAGATGCAGTCCACCATGTTTATTCCTTCGTGTGCAACGGTGATGTTTGGGGCTTCTAGTACTTTAGATAACCTGTGTTGTCTTAAAGAGGAAGTCTTTCGGATGAGAGACGAAACGTTTCTACATATTTTTTGCCTTTTTTTTTTTTTTGAATGTCCAGAGGACCAGATTTAATTTTTTTGGATTTTTCTACCTGGATTATTGAGCATGCATCAGGATACCATGTAAAAATTGTGACATCATTTTTGCTGACGTTAAACTCTTTACAAAAAGCGTGCTCAGTCAGAAAGATGTTCCGGGTGTAATTGCCCATTGCTATTTACTAGAAACACGTTAAAACTTGGACGTCTGGAAAGCATCAAGAGGTGTGGTCATGTGACAGTTCAAAGAAAACTCTAATGGGTTTTTGGGTGCCTGTGGGGAGTTTTTTGCTAACTCCTCGAAAGAAGTTGATGACCTCGGGTTTCTGTTTATTATAGCCTCCTTAGGTCTGTAGTTGAAAACAGACTGGTCAGCAATACATCCCCGAGCAACATTTTTATTTATTTTTTCCTCTTGTGCTCGAGGCTGTGCTTCTGATACGGTAGAATCCTTAAAATAAACACCTGCATTTGGATGATTCCTTGAAAGAATCGAGAAGAAGAATACCTGCAGATGACCATATGGAGCTGTTATGGTTAAAGACAGGGATTGATAGCTTTTCAGAATAGGCAGTGAAGTGATGGAAATGTGTTTTTATAAGTTGAGGGACAAACAAGAATCGTAGTTAGGAAGGTATAGGGAAATATAACATTATAAGATTCAACTTGTCTGCTGGTCTCCTTAGATAGAGAACTTTACTAATTGGCTTTTAGGTATGTGAATGTTTCTGAAAAGTGCCCTGAGACAACTTTGTTGTTATTTGGTGCTATATAAATAAACTGAATTGAATTGAATAAATACCATGTATATTTGTTGCATGAATGATGTTGGAGTGTGAATGAGTGTATGCTGTATGAATGATAGTGTGTGTTTGTTAATGTACAACTAATATGGGTTACTTTACAGATGTATAAGATTGAAAACTGATAACTTTAGCAGCCATCTAGTACAAGGTCACTTAATGACAGGAAATGTACACAGACTTAAAAAAACCAAAGACGGAGGAAAAAAATCATCACATCAGGCATATAATTGGTAAGTGACCTTTTTATATTAACATAAATTTATTTAAATAACAACTTTTCAAGACCAACAGGTACCATTCAAACTGGAAGCCCAGACAGAAAACAGAAATCTCCGCACTCAAGTTGATTAAAAAAGGAGAAGCCCTGCAGTGTTCTGGTCCTGATCTTACTTCTTCCAGTAGTATGTGCAGATTTTTGCATATCCAACTATCTGGGCATCGAGCTGAATTACACCTTGGGCAAGGCAACCACCTTCTGGTTCGACCTGTGCAGTGTCATAGCGTGTGGAGAACACCAGGCCAGCTGGAGAGGGTATGATCTTTATTTGTGTGTGACGGCATTTAGCCAAAAAAGATGTATGGATAAATTGCATGCGCTAGAGGCCTGGTGCCTGGCCTGGAGCTCAGTGATCACCTATACTGGCCCATTTTGGACCCCAGACTACTCAGCCACGTACGCACATAAGCTACGGGACAGACTATGCTGTGTCTCCCTCCAAAAAAGACTGGTTCATCCCAAAGATCCAGTCCCCCCGCACAAACAGAGTAATATTGTGTATGTTGTTCAGTGTCAGGAGGGCTGTGATCAGTCTTACATAGGGGGAAACTAAACAGCCACTGGCCAAAATGATGGCTTAGCACAGAAGAGCAACAAGATCAGACCAGGACTCTGTGGTCTACACTCATCTTCAGGCCAGCGGTCACTCTTTCGGGGATGAAGATGTTCACATCCTGGATACTGCAGTGGCGGTTCCTTATATGGGCGACATGGGTGGCCGCCCAGGGCAGCCTCCAGCATGGTGCGGCATAACACGGCATAATACCACCACCCCCTCCCGCCTCCCCTCCACCTGTGCCCACGATCGCTGAAGATAAAAACTTGCTGAAAACCTACCAAATGTGGTTAAAAGCAGCTCAAATTCTAACAACCCACCCATAGCTGTGCATATGGAGGTTTTTGGGCTGGCAACTGTCAGTCAGATCTGAGCTGGCAACCCTGGGTTGGTGACGGTGTTAATCTATTCTGCTTAAATGCAAATTATGGAAGATGGAAAGGAACAGGTCAAAGCCATCGGGTGCGCAGTTTAGGAAAAGGAGAAAAGAAGAAGAGGAGAAACGAGCAAAAGATAAAGATAAGAAGAGCTGTGTCACTGTCATTTCTTGTTGTGTGAAATGTGTAGGCTGTAGCTTGCTAATGCTAACTGGTTAGCTGCTTAGGACGACATATTTTGTTAACAGCGGAAAATATTACCGTCTTGAAGATTGACATTCTTCTTAAACTAAACAAACAACATGGAAAAGTAATAATGGGCCACTATAATTTCTAAAGGCAATGATTTTGTGATGTACTTTGGATGACTGGAACGCGAAGACTGACGGCCCATTGGAGGCGCTAATGTTTCAGCGCGGCCTACAATACTTCTCCTACTATGAATTTCATAAATTGGAAATATATGTAGGCTTGGTTAAAAAAAAGGCTTAGTTGTTTTAGTCATTTGCTATGTCAGTTTAACAGTCCCTTAATCACATTAGTTGAGAAAAACTATGTTAGCCTTCCATAATTACTCTATTGCATAAGGCTACAACAAAGGTTTTATAGCCTATTAAAAAAACCACCACGAGGGTTATAATTATGACTGTTTGATGATGACACAATTGATGGTGTATGTTTTTATGTTTGGTATTCAGAATACCAAACATAAAAAATATATAATATATAATTTTATATATCTGATGCAAATTCAGGGGCACTTCTGAAATATTTTGGAACAGGCCAGGAAGAAGAGCCATCCACTTCTTCAACTGAACAGCTATCTTCAGCAATGGACTTGGAGCCTCAGGAGCAGGAACCATCCTCCTCCCCACCCACTAATGTGTCTCCACATACATTGTTGGATCCTGAGGACAAAGACCCATTTACATCAACATCCTCCCAGGAGTCTTCAGGTGGGTGTTTGTGTGTGAGCGTGGAGAGGGGAGGAGGGCCATTTTGACAAGTTTTTTTTAATTACATTTTATTTTCCACCACTATTAATTCTAAACAATGTGTGTATACTGACACAAATGTTTTGCCATTATAGAAATGTCTGGAGCTGAACTCCCACCAAGTCCTGCTGAGGATGAGCACCTGTCTGCTGATCCTGTTGACTGGCCTTCAGTTCTGACTGACAAAATTCGCACATTGTTAGTTTGCAGAGGACCAAGTCAAGTAAGAGCTGACTTTGTTTTTCCAAAGAACGAGGATGATGGTAGAAGTTGCCACCACCAGTATTTTTTTTTACTTGGTAGTATTTTTCACTTTTCTTATGAATCTTTTGATGAGCCTTTTACTGATCCTCTAAAGAAGCTGGAGATTATGTTTTTAAATATTGTTCTTGATGCTGCACTGTCTGCGATTCAGGATTCGGTTTACTTTATATTTTATGTTGTGTTCTTCTTGTTAAGCACTTTGGTAACAGCTTCTGTTTTAAATGTGCTATACAAATAAACTTGACTTGACTTGTCAGTTGATGTGCATGTTAAACTCGTTGTTCAAAGTACATACAAATAGTACAAATAGGTTTGGTACAAGGTTCATTTGTACAGTTTAATCTGTACTTCTTGTTTGAAAAATAAATTAAAAGAAGTGTTCTTGTGATGGTGGAGTGACCTTCTGATACAAACTGCCTGTCATGCACCACACAGCAGGCAGGGGGCACAATTTAGCAACAACCCGTTGGGGTTGCTCGCCCGGGGCGCCAAATAGGCTAGGACCGCCACTGCTGGATAGAGAGGAACGATGGTTTGAGAGAAGAGTAAAGGAGGCCATCTTTGTGAAAAGAAATCATCCATCATTAAACAGGGATGGAGGCCTCTGTGTTCAACTGTCCCCCTCTTACAATGCTGTTATTGCTAGTATCACTCAGCCCTCTGTGAATAGTAAACAGCCATCAGTGTGCTAATGATCCATCTTTAGGCTGATGGTCCTTCTTGATCATGCGAGCAGCTGGTTTTGGTTGTCTGCAGCAAAACTGGTTGAGCCACTCTGAGAAGGTGCTATTTATAAGACGGAGCTGATCTGAATACAGCACCTCAGACTGAGGAAGTCTTTCGGATGAAAGACGAAACGTTTCGACTTTTTTTATGTTGCTTTTTTTGTTTTTTGAATGTTCAGAGGATCAGATTTAACTTCTTTAGATACACTTAATAAAATATCATGTGGGTGACACTGTGGACTAGTGATTTGAGCTGTTGTCCCTTAGTGGGAAAGGGAAGGTCACAGTATTGTCTCATGGCCAGGGGCCTTTCTAGGTGGAGTTTGTATGTTCTCTCGGTGCATGCGAGGGTTTTCTCTGGGTACTCTGGTTTCCCGACTAAAAACATGCATGTTAGGCTAATTGGAGAGTTTAAATTGTCTCTAGGTGTGAGTGAGAGAGTGAATGGTTTTGTTTATCTCTGTGTCCTTGTGTTAGACTTGCGACCTGTCCAGGGTGTCCCCCGTCTCTCACACGGTAGCTGGCTTGATGGATGGAAAACAAATCCTCACACAGCTGAAGTGTAACTCTACACATTTATGTCCCAAAATAAAATAATCTGTACAGTAATGAGCTCTACTGTCAGAAAGTGTTTCAGCTGTTGAGACACAGAGCAGATCATCTCTACGTTTTCATAGCATCAACATTTACTTTTCTCCAGTGTGACATGGCTTTATTTCCTGACTTTTGCATGGGTGTGATTGTGAATGAAGCTGGTTGTCATAAACAGAGCTACGATGCTGTTTGTATCTCAGGAAAAATACAAGCCAAGTGGAACCGAGCAGTGCAGACTCAGATTGCATTTTGAAGCCACAAAGTCAGCAGAGAGACAAACAGTGCAAGTGAAACAGAAAGGAGAAAGAAAGTCAAGTCTTTGGCTTGAATGCTTGCGTAATGACAATAATTGTTTATTAAATGTTAATATTAGATAATCATTTTCACCTGTCTCGCCCACTGAAGTTTGATTTTATTATATGATCAGTTTATTTTAGGTTTGTTAAGTTGGAAGCCTTGTGCATTTGAATGTGTTTTAAGATACTTATTGCAATTAGTTTTCCAAGTAAGCACACTCCCAAACCAAAGGTCAGGCTGTTCTAAAATGGAAGAACAAAGTTGATTAACATGAGCTCTATGGCACACGGAGAAAGGTACACTGTTGGATAAAATTAAAATGTTATCATTTAAAACCGTTTTCAGACTTGTTACTAGTTGTTTAAACTCCAGTCGTGTGAACTGTAGAACAGCCAAAGTCTTGTTCTCAGCTTCATGTGCATGTGCAGTAAGACCAAGACCTTGGGTTTTCAAACAACCATCATTATTCAGATCTGACCTCGCTACTTCGGCTATCCCGTTCTGTAATCAAACCGTCTGTTTAGTAATCTTTTGTGTGACTCCGCTGCGTCGGAGAAAATCTGTATCTGTTGATTTGTGCCTGTTCCTCACTCCTTCTCCTCCAAAATAAAACATGAGCTCTCTAGTCGGGCGGCGGACTTCTACCTTGATGTTTGGTCAGGTCACGAACTCCCACCTCTGCAGAAGCGCTTATCAAATTCTTACACTCTGTCTTGTGTGAACTCTTTACAAAGGTGTTACGAGGGAAAACCCTTTCATCTTTGGCGAGCCAGCCAGGAGTTCCCCGCATCTGTTCACCGGTGAGGCTCGACAAAGACGCGCTGAAAGGTCGGAAATAGGCCGCCCAAAAGCCCCGGACGCTGATCGTGTCACAGGCCAGCGGGATAGGTTCACCTCGAGACATCGGGAACAGACCGGCGGAGCTCCGACCCATCTCTCACACAAGGCGAGTATGAGACTTTTCCTTTTTTTTATAAGCAAAGTTGAACAGTGAGGTTGTTTGCTCAAAACAATGCTGAGACCCTGTTAAAGTGAAGTTGTTTTGCCCATGCAATCAAGACCTGATTAAATAGTGAAAAAGAAAAAACAGTTTAAGCCAAGACCCACTAAAGTACAGAAGTGAGATTGTTTGTTTAAACCGACCAACAACTTGTTTTGAAGTGAGATTGGTTTGCGCATACAATTAAGACCTACAGAAGTGAGGTGTGACAAGTCAAGACCTGATTTAAATAGTGAGACGGGCACCGAGACCTTATTTGGACATCTGGTGTGACGTTAAACGAACACTAGTGCCATCTTTAATATAAAATGAGTCAAGATCCGCTCTGAGCAAGTGAGATTCTAGAGTGGTTAAGAAACTTACAAATAAGTAAAGTGAAAAAAGTGAGATTTTTCACAGGTTACAAGCACAAGTGAGACCTTTCCTGAATCAAGATCTTAATTGACAAAAACAGGTGAGACTATGGTCAAGACCCTTCCTAAAAATTTTTGAGTGAGACTCATAAGCCGGCATTTATTCTGAAAAAATTGTGAGACACGTGCAAAACTCCTGTCTGTCTATGTGTGACTGTCTGTGTGTATGTTTAAAGTGACAGGCTGATCCTGTGGAGGATCCTTGGCTGTACTAACAGACGGGACCCGAAGCAGATTTGCTTACAACCTTTTTTTTTTTTTTAACTGAGTTTGGGTTAAGTGAATCTTTTTCATCTGGGGAACAAAGACTGCAGCTTTGTTTGTCAGAAAAAAGATAACACCCACTAACAGCATAAGAAAAAATGCTAAAATACCTTGTCAACTTCGCCTGTAAGCTTATTGATTATTATAAGTTTACAGATAACTGTTCATTATCTGTTTTTTTTTAATTCTATAATGTCCTTCCAGCTGACGGCTGACTTTTTCTGTTATCTGAAGTGCTGCCGGCTCTCGGTCTGGGAGGCCCCAAGCGCACACACGCACGCACGCACGCACGCACGCATGAGCTCCCTCCTGTGTGATAACCATACACACACACAAACACACACACATGCTTGCAAACGCAACGTTGCACTAAAGTTTTAAGAAGCATGACGTGCACTAACAATCATGTTGTCCAAATTTAGATAAAAATACTGCATGTTGTTAAAACATAGAAATTGACATTGATTTTTGGTTCTATCAGAAAATAAAGGTCAGTTATTGTTATAAGTGCTATCTACATCATGTAAGATAGTGCTACTGTTTACAATCTTCCTCAGAACCCTACTCATAAAATATCTGAAATGTCCCTTTAACTGACTGAATTCACTTATAAGATATCTAAACTGTCCCTTTAAACTGTCTAAATTCACTTCATGTCAAGAGAATACCTCTGACTTTGAAACCAAAACATCACTTAATTAAAAATAACAAACGGATTCACTTTAATCTTTTTCCGGTTTTATTAAACAACACTAATTGCGTCCCTCAGACACTGATAATTACATTAAAACCCACTCTTTGAGGCGAAGATTTGCCGGAACCGGATTCGGCCCAGTCGGTCCACAGCCGTCCCATACATCTGCCACTCTGACTCGACCAGAACTGACCCACCGAATGTGTGTCACCATCATGGAACATAAACAAAAGAAAAAAAAAGGACATGTAAAATATATATGTGTTAATACGTTCAAATTGGGTATTGTTTAAAAGTAAAGAGTAAAAACCGAGTGTTACGTTACCTGCGATGAATTTGCTACGAAGTTGTTAAAGGCCGACATCCATGGCTTGTTTTGGGGTCTATTTCCTACTTTTAAAGTGCGTGTAAAAGTGTGTTTTAAAAACACACTTTTATTCCTTGGCTTTCAGCACTGTGTGATATGTGCTGAGTCTGTGTGCATCACACTGTGTTGGTCATGTTGCAGTTGTTGTTGTTGTTATCCATTATTGTTTTTGTTGGTTTCTACTTTTTGGTGTCCTGTTATGTAATCTGTTGCTGTGTGCGTGTTCTGTTTGTCCCTATACAGCACTTTGGTGTGCTTTGTCACTGTTTAAAGTGCTTTATAAATACATTGGTATGGTATGGTATGGTATTTCGGCGACAGAGATGGATTTTAGCAGATAAAACAGTCTATTCCCCGTCACAAACCGCATCCGCCCTTGTCATCACCTTGACTGACTGGTTAGCTAAACATTAGCTACACAGGAAGTGCAACTCGCGGTAGTACGCATGCGCGTAACCGAAGATACAGGACCACAGCGCCAACTAATGTCCCGGCATGGTCACTGCGGGTCAAAAGTTATCATTTGTGGTTAAACAGACGCTTGTAAAGGACTAATACTGATAGACTTGCTGCTTTAGTTACGTCAACTTTTGTTCTTTATTTGTTATTTACTTATTTTATTTTTACCTTTTAAAACTAAGGTTTCTAAGACCCAGCAGAAATCTTACAGACATAGCCGATCGCTCATCTGTACTAACTGCAGGTTGAGAAAAACAATGGGAAATTAGAGGAGTGGCGACCTCTGCTGGAGAACCCTGACAATATCTCGTCACATGAGCTTCGTCATGTGTCCAGTGGGGGGAATGATTTATTTGAGATTGATTTGATTTAAAGAAATTTTTGATTTAAAAAACATTTAGAGTTTTGATTTAAACAACACTTAGAGGTTTGATTTAAAATCACTTAAAGAAAAAATGTTAAAGGCCAATTTACTGCCTTTTGATTCTCTGTCCCCACAGGAAACGCCATCAGTTCAACCTGGTGACTTGGTTTTCATCAAGGTCATCAAGAGAAGGACTTGGGCCAGTCCTTGCTGGGAAAGACGATTGCTGACCACACCCACCGCTGTGAAAAGTCACTACAAGCTGCAAATGGTACTGGACTCTTAATCGACCAAAGTGTTTGAAAAAGCCTGACTGTAAGGGAGACTCACCACCTAGGGTGAGTCGTCACGAAGGTCAGTGAAGAAATCTACGCTGAGTGCAGCAACCTGCCTTAAGCCCTACACTTTGAATATGCTACAAGAGTCCACTCACCTAGCCAGGATGGGACCATCCCAAGCAGGATGGGCCCTCTGTTGTATGATGACCATCATATACCACCAAGCTATAAGTGACTTGACTGATTTGCTACAAAATGACCTAGAACACCCCCATGATTACAGCACCAATCTCTGGTGGCAGCTAATGAACAAAACTGCTCATGAGGGGAAGACCACCAATTGTTATTCATTCAACCTTTATTTAAACAGGTAATCCCATTGAGCCTCAAGGACTCATTTACAAGAGAGACCTGATAATGTGTGTGCCCATCTACCTTATGCTACTCATAATTCAGGTTTGCGACCCTCAACTGTATCTACGGCCCACCAGGCGTGCCTGTATGGTTTGAGCATGCACCCAGGACCTGGTAGCTGGGCGAAGCGGAACTACACCATGCCACTACCCAGTCTGGTAACGGACACACACACTGACTTACAGAGACGCCTAGCCATGACATCTATGGGATATAATTTCACATCAAACTGTGACCTGCTAGACGTAATGTCTCTACCTCAGATGCCTATCAAACTGCCCGAATTGATTACATTGGCACATCTGCCACCAGGTGGTCTGGGACATTGTGTTTATAACAACGGAACCACACTTATGGGCTCAGTGCCCTGGAATTTATCTAAAAGAGTGTACACTTTATGTGACATTAAGAAAGCACGCAGGAACGCTCCTAACTACCTGAAATGTGTCCTGTAATGCAGGATTAGAGTTTAACATTTACCAACAAGATTGCTACATGACAGAAGATGTCATCGACTGTTCTGATCTCCTCCAACAACGGACCTTCAACATCAGCCTAGCGACAAGGAAATGACAGGAAACCACCTACTGCAGCATAGCAGTACCAGGGGACAAAGGATCACGTGTGTTAACTGATTGGAATTTTTTATGTTGTAACAGAGCCTACACAGCATTACCACCTGATTGGGGAGGCCTCTGATCTTTGGTCTCTCTTTCAACCCTAATGATCGTGCTGAGGAAGACATCAACACACTCACCACGTCGGACGCGGCGCTCACTGATGCCAGAGGTAACCAGGTGGGGAGGGCTCACCACCAACACTGGAGTTCCATGGGAGTTCAAAATCTGGAACGGAAGAGAAAAGTTCTTCCAAGGACTACTTATATGCCTGACGCATCAGGGTCTGGGGGAGACATCCACGATGCACTACATGATCTTAGTGATTTGAAGAGATATGTCGAGAGTGGCACTACAGGAGCTGGACCTTTTGACCCATGGTCTTGACTGTCTACAGGATCATGGTGGCACTTGGTGCTAAAAATATGCATTTCAGTGATTGTGATCCTAATTTTGTTCTGTCTTCTCCTTTCTTGCGCAGTCACGTGCCTGAAAAGGACAATGATGAGGAGTTTTACTGGAGTGTTAGTCAATCTCCACCTGGCACGTGCCCAGGACGAGCACATTCCTGACAGTGACTATGTCCCACTGCGTCCAGTGAGATGTCCCAAATATGCCAACATGCTGAGAGAAATGGCATAATGATTCCTGCATCGAAAGTCCCGCTGATGCTGTGATGATGTCCCACAATGCTTTACTCTCAGACCTAAAAACCTGTTCTAGATTGTTCATGCCTGAAAGAAAAAGAAGAAAAATGTCACCTTGCTTCTCTGCTGATTTCCTTTATCTTTATTATTTTAGATTAGTTTAAAGTGATGATTTAGTTACCTTTGCAGTTTATAAAAATATCTACTGCTCGCTCATAAAGAGCCCACAAAATTTTCTTTTTACTTGGTTTTTGTGTTCGAGTGATTTTTCGTTATTTTTTGTTTTTGATTTACTTGTTTCGGGGTCTACAAGCTGAAGATACTGAGTGGAACTGTGAAATCCAGGGTCATCGCCAGAGAGGGCCTGGGGTGATGACGTGTTTTCCTCCTACGCTCTTACCATCAGCCCTGGGGGGGGGTTTCCACGTCATTCACATAGAATCTTCAGTTAAACGTGACGCCCATATAAATTTATAGTTTGCATATGGTAAAACTTAGTTTTAAATAATAAACAGTAGGGAATGTTGGACAAAATTAAAATGTTATCATTTAAAACCATTTTCAGACTTGTTACTGGTTGTTTAAACTCCAGTCGTGTGAACTGAAGAACAGCCAGAGTCTTGTTCTCAGCTTCATGATCGTGTGCAAGAAGACCAAGACCTTGGGTTTTTAAACAACCATGATGTTATTCAGATCTGACCTCGCTACTTCGGCTATCCCGTTCTGTAATCAAACCGTCTGTTTAGTAATTTTTTGTGGGATTCCGCTGCGTCGGAGAAAATCTGTATCTGTTGATTTGTGCCTGTTCCTCACTCCTTCTCCTCCAAAATAAAACACGAGCTCTCTAGTCGGGCGGCGGACTTCTACCTTGATGTTTGGTCAGGTCACAAACTCCCACCTCTGCAGAGGCGCTTATCAAATTCTTACACTCTGTCTTGTGTGAACTCTTTACAAAGGAGTTACGAGGGAAAACCCTTTCATACATTTTGCAAAATTAGAGCCTCGTTGTAATGGGCAAAAATTTTAGGGTTTGATTTTTGTCATTACAAAAAGAGTTTAGAGTTAAAATTCAAAGATGTGAAGAACGACTGTACATTTGTGACTTCTGCTCATCTCTCACCACCAAAAGAGGAATGTAGACATTTACATTTTTGACCATGTCTCTGTACATGTTATCATCGTCATGTTATCAACCGTAGGATGGATTTACTAAAACATACAGAAAATTATCATTGTGTTTACACTCATAACTCGTTAACTTTTCACGCCAAACCTATTCAAAGTGGCTGCCACAGCTAATTGAACAACAAAAACAAAAATAGCTTTACCTCTGTCAGTTTTATAGAAACTGTCCTAAAACTTGGTGTGGTAAGTGTTGTTCCAGGACAGGTATTCTGAGCACAAGAACTTTGGTTAAAATGTTACCATCTCTGTCTGTTAGCAAAATATTTCATGAACCACTAGACAGATTTTTAACAAAACTTTCAGGACATAATCATTGATTCTAAGGTTGATTAATTTTTTTGAGTCATTTTAATTCAAGATGGCTGCAACAGCCAGGTCTCATTACAAAACATTAAAGTGTGGCTATAATTCAGAGACCCTCCCTGGGCTGCCACCTTACCATGGTGTAGTGGTTTGAGTGTCCCATTGATCCTAGGAGCTAAGCTGTCAGGGGCTTTACGCCCCTAGTAGGGTCACCCAAGGCAGACAGGTCCTAGGTGAGTGACCAGACAAAGTTCAGCCCAAAGACCCCTATGATGAGTAAAATAAATGGACTTGACGTTCCCTCGCCCGGACGTGGGTCACCGGGGCCCCACTCTGGAGCCAGGCCTGGAGATGGGGCGGGCAGGGGGAGCGCCTGGTGGCCGGGCTTTTACCATGGAGCTCGGCCGGGCACAGCCCAAAGAGGAGACGTGGGTCCCTCTTCCCATGGGCTCACCACCTGTGGGAGGGGCCAAAGGGGTCGGGTGCAATGTGGGATGGGTGGTGGCCGAGGGCGGGGACCCTGGCGGTCTGATCCTCGGCTACAGAAGCTGGCTATTGGGACGTGGAATGCCACCTCACTGGTGGGGAAGGAGCCTGAGCTGGTGTGTGAGGCTGAGAGGTTCCGGCTAGAAATAGTCGGACTCACCTCTACGCATGGCTCTGGCTCTGGAACCAGTTTCCTTGAGAGGGGCTGGATACTCTTCCACTCTGGAGTTGCCCCTGGTGAGAGGCACCGAGCAGGAGTGGGCATACTTATTGCCCCCCAACTTGGTGCCTGTGTGTTGGGGTTCACCCCGGTGAATGAGAGGGTGGCCTCCCTCCGCCTACGTGTGGGGGAACGGGTTCCGACTGTCGTTTGTGCTTATGCACCAAACGGCAGTTCAGATTATCCACCCTTTCTGGAGTCCTTGGAGGGGGAACTGGAAAGTGCACCTCCTGGGGACTCCCTTGTTCTGCTGGGGGACTTCAATGCTCATGTGAGCAATGACAGTGAGACCTGGAGGGGTGTGGTTGGGAGGAACGGCCCCCCTGATCTGAACCCGTGTGGTGTTCTGTTGTTGGACTTCTGTGCTCGTCATGGATTGTCAATATTGAACACCATGTTCAAGCATAAGGGTGTCCATATGTGCTCTTGGCACCAGGACACCCTAGGCCGCAGTTCGATGATCGACTTTGTCGTTGTCTCATCTTATCTGCGGCCACGTCTTGGACACTTGGGTGAAGAGAGGGGTGGAGCTGTTCACTAATCACTACCTGGTGGTGAGTTGGCTCTGATGGTGGGGAAGGATGCTGGTCAGACCTGGCAGACCCAAACGTGTTGTGAGGGTTTGCTGGGAACGTCTGGCAGAGTCTCTTGTGAGACGGAGTTTTAACTTCCACCTCCGGGAGAACTTCGAACATGTTCCGGGGGAGGTGGGGGACATTGAGTCTGAGTGGGCTAAGTTCCGTGCCACTATTGTCGAGGCAGCTTACCAGTACTGCGGCCACAAGGTTGTTGGTGCCTGTCGCGGCGGCAACCCTCGATCCTGGTAGTGGACACCGTCGGTGAGGGATGCTGTCAGGCTGAAGAAGGAGTTCTATCGGGCCTTTTTGGCCTGTGGGACCCCGGAAGCAGCTGATGAGTACCGGTAGTCCAAGCGACATGCAGCTTGGGTGGTTGCTGAGGCAAAAACTTGGGCATGGAAGGAGTTCGGAGAGGCCATGGAGAATGACTTCCACACGGCTTCGAGGCGATTCTGGTCCACCATCCGGCATCTCAGGGGGGGAAAGCGGTACGCCACCAACACTGTTTATAGTGGGAGTGGTGCGCTACTGACCTCAACTCGGGATGTCGTAGGTCAGTGGGCAGAATACTTTGAAGACCTCCTCAATCCCACCGGCATGTCTTCCACTGAGGAAGCGGAGCCTGGGGACTCTGGGTTGAACCCTCGAATCTCTGGTGCTGAGGTCACCGAGGTGGTTAAAAAGCTCCTCGGTGGGAGGGCCCCAGGGGTGGATGAGATTTGCCCAGAGTTCCTTAAGGCTCTGGATGTTGTAGGGTTGTGTTGTATTACACGACTCTGCAATATTGCGTGGACATCGGGGGAAGTTCCCCTGGATTGGCAGGTGGTGGTCCCCCTATTCAAAAAGGGAGACCGTAGACTGTGTTCCAACTACAGGGGGATCACGCTCTTAAGCCTCCCTGGTAACGTCTATTTGGGGGTTCTGGAGAGGAGGGTCCGTCGGATAGTCGAACATCAGATTCAGGAGGAGCAGTGCTGTTTTTGTCCTGGTCGGGAACACTGGACTAGCTCTACACTCTCAGCAGGGTCCTGGAGGGTGCGTGGGAGTTTGCCCAACATGTGCTTTGTGGACTTGGAGAAGGTGTTCGACTGCATCCCTCAGGGAACCCTGTGGGGGGTACTTTGGGAGTATGGGATACCGGGCCCTTTGATACGGGCTGTTAGGTTCCTGTATGACCGGTGTCAGAGCCTGGTCTGCATTGCCGGCAGCAAGTCTGGCTTGTTCCCGGTGAGAGTTGGACTCCGCCAAGGTTGCCCTTTGTCACCGATTCTGTTCATAACTTTTATGGACAAAATTTCTAGGCGCAGCCAAGGTGTTGAGGGGATCCGTTTTGGTGGCCTTAGGATTGCATCTCTGCTTTTTGCAGATGATGTGGTCTTATTGGCTTCATCAGATCGTGATCTACAGCTTTCGCTGGAGTGGTTCGCAGCAGAGTGCGACGCGGCCGGGATGAAGATCAGTTCCTCCAAATCCGAGGCCATGGTCTTGAGCCAGAAAAGGGTAGAGTGCCCTCTCCGGGTCAGGGAGGAGGTCCTGCCCCAAGTGGAGGAGTTCAAGTATCTTGGGGTCTTGTTCACGAATTAGGGAAAAATGGAACGTGAGATCGATAGGCGGATAGGTGGAGCGTCTGCAGTGAAGCGGGCGCTGTACAGGTCTGTCGTGGTGAAGAGAGAGCTGAGTCAAAAGGTGAAGCTCTCAATTTACCGATAGATCTATGTTCCCACCTCATCTATGGTCATGAGCTTTGAGTTGTGACCGAAAGAACGAGATCTTGGATACAAGCAGCCGAAATGAGTTTTCTCCGTAGGGTGTCTGGGCTCTCCCTTAGAGATAGGGTGAGAAGCTCAATCATCCGGGAGAGACTCAGAGTAGAGCCGTTGCTTCTCAACATCGAGAGGAGCTAGTTGAGGTGGTTCAGGCATCTGTTTAGGATGCCTCCTAGACGCCTCCCTGGTGAGGTGTTCTGGACACGTCCCTCCGGGAGGAGGCCCAGACAAAGACCCAGGACACGCTGGAGGGACTATGTTTGTCGGCTGGCCTGGGAACGCCTCGGGATTCCCCCGGAGGAGCTGGACCAAGTGGCTTGGGAGAGGGAAGTCTAGGCCTCCCTACTTAGGCTGCTACCCCCGCGACCCGACCCTGGATAAGCGGAAGAAAATGGATGGATGGATGGATATAATTCAGAGAACTTTACAATTAGTGTGCATTAAATAATGTTTTCTTAATTTAAGTCTGGGTTGGTCAAACAGTTGTAATCATGATAAAGTCTTCAGAGACACCAGTAAAATTTTATTACCAGGATAGTGGGCGAGAACACTGCTATGTGTGTTTTTAATGTATTTTTCATCTAGTTTGGAGAAAATTAGATATAATTTATTTGAAGCAATAAAATGGAATATATCGCCCTGGGGCACTGTGTCACCAAAACCACAAACACAACTGTTATAACATGTCTCAGGGGCTGCAACCAGATACTGAAACTCTACTCCTCTGCAGGCAGCTCCTGAATTCCTCTATGTGCGCAGCTTAACTTATCTTGTTTTCACTTCAGCCTCCGTGTTTTCCTACCTGTATGTACACACTAGATGACACAAAACATTTAGTTTCTGATAAAAATGTTGCACATGCATATTTAGGTTGAAGCAGGATGACGGAGGGCCTTTTATTTATTTTTATAATCCTTTGTTTTCACATCCATGCTCTGCTCCCTGTGCAGCCATCCATGCATGAGTGGAAGGGCCTAACCCAGAGCTGATGCCGCCAAGGGAGCAGGGATCCATAGGGGCCTTGAGGGACGAGGGGATCCTGACAATCTGCGTGGCTCCTAGTAGTCATGCGTTCCTCAACACTTCTCTTCAAAGATGCAGATTAGTTTAAAAATTTATCTCAGAAGAGCTAAATACAGTTAGACACGCAATGTTGACTCTGCTCTTTTCACTGTCTTGTTACACAATGACAAAATAATGTGTGCAAAACGTGATCATTTCATACATCGATAATGTTACTTAATGTTACCCAATGTTATTAAATGTCCTGGGAGGGATTCAGAAGTGTAAACAAAACATTGATTTCATATGATAATACTTCATAATCCTGGCTGAAATTAAGTAATTGCTCACCTTCAAAATGTGAAGCAAATTATATCTTTGCCTGTTTCTGTGTGTGTGCGTGCGTGTGAATACCTGGTTTTTGTTACCTTTTTAAGACATTTTCTGGTATAACACCTATCAAGTCAGGACCAGTAGTTATTTTGGGGACCAGAGCCTGGTCCTAATACAAGAGAACACCAATTTTTAGGGGTTAGGTTTAGGACTAAAGCTTCCAGTATACTTACGTATACGTATACTTACGTATGCGTACGTACGCGTGTACTGTACGCAGAGGGTTCAGACTTCATACTCGAGCGTCCATCCGGAACAGCTGCAGAGCAGCTTCACAGACAAGGGGCGTTTACCTTCGGGACAAATTGAGGTCGCCGATTGGTCATTTGCTGACACGTCTATTGGATTGATTGACAGGTCGGGGGGGAAAAAAACGAGCGCTGGCAGCCTCAGCCACAGCGGTGTTCTGTGTTTATATGTTGTTAATAAAAAGATCTAAAAAAAAAAAAAAAATCAGGAAGCATTGGCTCTGCAGCCCACACATCAGACCAGCCCACCAGGAAATCTCCAGACCCTCCCGCAGCCACGCTGGACCTGAGTTTAATTCGCTAGTGACAAATTCCTTCATTTCTCACCATTTCAGTCATGGCATCAATGGAGGAGGAAGAGATCTCTTGCCTCTTGGCAAAAAAAACAAAAGAAAAGGCCAGATCAGGGATGAAGAAGGGGAATTTAATACATTGGTGTCGCATACAAAACAGTCCGTCGCCGGGCAGTTTATTGTGCGACACCGCATACGCGTATGCGGTCGTAAAAATTGAGCTTTGCACGGACATGCCCTGGGGGGTACACTTGTACCTCTGCGTACGTACGTGCATACCTCTGCGTATGGACATACGCAACAGTATACTGGGGGCTTAAGTGTGAAATGAGTTTAGGGTAAGGGTTAGGGTTAGTCTACAGAACTTAATGGAAATGAGCTGTACATCTCTGAGGGATTTGAATAGTGAATGTTTGTAGTTTTTGAAATGAGTGTTTTCTGGACTGGTATTGAACAGTAGATGTAAGTAAACCTTGATGTTTTCAGTGCAAGATATTCAAGTGGGTAGGAGTTACACTATGAAGAAGGAAAGAGGTAGTTTTTTTTTTACGTTTTCTTGTCCAAAGCAGCGCCGAGTGATGGATACTGGCAAGTGAAGAGAGTGATTTTATCCACCACTACCACAAATTGCAAGGATCCTGATCTATCTAAGGAATTTCCTCCTTGTTTCACAGAGGGCATGAGTTTAATTTAAACAGTTACTATGTTTTTGGCAAATTGTAAGGGGAGTGGTGGCGCAAAGGCTAGAGAAGGTGGGCCTGTCATCAGAAGGTTGCTGGTTCAACTCCCCATACCAACATCAAAATGTGGGTGGGAAAGGTGAAGCAGACACACTGCCTCCACCTTCATTTGCCCCACTCTGGGCCCTTCAGCAAGGCCCACAACCCCCACCATCTGCACCCCGGGCACCTTAGATGGCAGCTCTCTGCTCCTCAGAGGGCTGTGGTAGCTTGGTAGTCTGTGGTTGTGTCAGGAAGGGCATAAAAACTATTGCCAAGTCTTTGTGCGAGTTTGTTCGCTGTGGAGACCCCTGACGAAGGGAGCAGCCGAAAGAACAACAACAAACACAACTGTTTTTGGTAACTTAGTAGATTGTTCCTCTGTCTATTGTGTCACTTCTAATTTAGATTTAATCATTTATCAGTCTATCACTACATGGACAAAAAAAAAAGTTGCCACCAAAAGAAAAAAGGGCACACTAATATTTCGTTGGACCGCCATTAGGTTTGATTACATCATGCATTCACTGTGGCATTGTTTCGAAAAGCTTCTACAATGTCACAAGATCTATTTCCATCCAGTGTTGCATTAATTTTTCACCAAGATCTTGCATTGATGACTAGGCACTAGGCATGATGGGTGCATCACTTCACCTGCTTCTCTTCTTACACTGATGCACCCATCACTCTGGAACAGGGTAAATCTGGATTCATCAGACCACATAACCTTCTTCCATTGCTCCAGAGTTCAATCTTTATGCTCCCTAGCAAATTTAAGACTTTTTTCCAGTTAGCCTCACTGATTAGTGGTTTTCTTAAGGCTACACAGCTGTTCAGTCCCAATCGCTTGAGTTCCCTTCAAATTGTGCGCGTGGAAATGCTCTTACTTTCAATATTAAACATAGCCCTGAGTGCTACTGTTGTTTTTCTTTGATTTGATTTCACCAAATGTTTAAGTGATCGCTGATCACTATCATTCAGGAATTTTTTCCAGCCACATTTCTTCCTCGAAGACGATGGGTCCCCACTAGCCTTCCAGTTTTTAATAATGCGTTGGACAGTTCTTCACCCAATTTTAGTAGTTTCTGCAATCTCCTTAGTGTGATGATTTCTCGGCAGGAGACCCATTTGGTGCAGGCAGGCAGGCAAGACTCAAAGAATATAAATCAATAAGTTATTATTTACAAAATAAAGATGGCTGACGGGGCAGCAAACTTACATAAATCATGGGGCAGGACGCAGGACACAAGGAGCAGGACACGAGAAGCATAACAGGCATCACAGTGAGACACAATGACCAGACAATGAGGGACGCAGGCAAACAGACTTAAATACACACACACTAACAAGACTAACGCAGAACACCTGTGAAACATCACAGGTGCAGACATCAGAGGGGGAACAGACAAATCTGGAACACTAGAGGGAGACAGAGACCAGGGAAAGCACAACTCCTAACAGATTGTTTTCCTCTGCTTGATGCATGCTAATGATTTGACCCTTTTCAAACAGTCCAACATATTTTCCACGACCACGCCATGTGTCTTTCAACATGGTTGTTTAAGAAATGAGAAGCAACTCATTGCACCAGTTGGGGTTAAATAAGTTGTTGCCAGCTGAAAGATAATCGCCCATGAAGTAATTATCCAATAGGAGGCTTGTACCTATTTGCTTAGTTAAATCCAGGTGGTGACTTTTTTTTGGCCAGGAAGTGTATATGTCTACACAGCACAAGGTATGTTCTATTGAGGCTACCTTCACACTGCAGGTCCCAGTGCTCAATTTTGACTTTTTTATTGAGCTTAAAATTTTTTTGTTGATGTTGCATGGTTGTTCACATTATAGTATAGGGCAGCACAATGGATTAGTGGTTAGCGCTGTTACCTCACAGCAAAAAGGTCCTGGGTTCAATCCCCGGATTGGACCTGAATCTTTCTGTGTGGTGTTTGTTCAGTTTGCATGTTCTCCTTGTGTTTGTGTGAGTTTTCTCTGGGTATCCAATTCCCTCCCATGGTCCAAAACACGCATGTTAGGCTGCCTTCAGGCCCAGGCCTTCTTTTGCAAAAGAGGTTTGTGATCTGAATGGGATTTGCCTAGTTAAATAAATGTTAATAATTTAATTAATTAATTAATTACCTATAACCACCGTCAGATTCCAGTGTGAACAGTCCATGGCCCTGAAACCACCCCCAGAAAAAGACGTGATGTCTCCTGCAGCACGCTGTTTACTGAAGTAAATATGGATGCTGCACATGTTAGCACGTGTGCGTCACTTCTAAAGTTCTTGTGCAATCAGAGCTGACAAAATTATTATTTTCAGTCTTATTTATTTTAATCCATTGTTTACATTAGATTTTAATTTTACCTCTTCCTGTCTATTCTGCTGCAGAATTGTACTTTTGGAAGAGGAGCAATACACAGTACTGAAAGTTGAGCGGAGAAGCAAACTCAAGTACTGATCTAGTGTTGATACAATCTAATGCCAATTTATTATACATTATATCAGTATTTAGATCAATCAATGACATAAAAGTCCAATGAAATGTGACCGTTGTCCCTCTGGTAAGTTCTCTACAGATTAACACTGGAACTCTGTCAGAGTTACCACCAGGTTCTTGGTCACTTGCTTTTTCACCTCATTCACTCAGATTGGTTGGGTGATCAGCTCTAGAAAGAATCCCGGTGGTTCCCAACTTCTTCCATTTACTGATGATGTTGGCCACTGTGCTCATTGGGACCTTCAATGCCGCAGAAACCTTCCTGGACCCTTCCCCAGATCTGTATCTAGATACAGTCCTGTCTCTGAGATCTACAGACCATTCATTGGACTTTATGTCTTTGTTTGTGCTCTGACATGCACAGTCAGCTATGGGACTTTATAAAGACAGGCGTGCGCCTTCCAAACCATGTCCAGTGTATACTGAATTCATCAGATGTGGACTCAAATTGTTTAAGAAACATCTGAAGGATGATCAGTGAAAACAGTATCAGAATTCTCAGTGTCATGACAAAGATGGTGAATACTTCTGTTATAGTCTTGCTATTTTGACAAATTTGCAAACGTTTCAAACTAAGTTTTTTCATTTTATCTTTATGAGGTATTGTCTGTAAAACTTTGAGAAAAAAGGAGTTTGATGCATTTTTGAATCCATTTTTACTTGAACACACAAGAGACATGTTTTAGAACTCTGACCATGAGAACCCAGCTTCATTCAGGATTTTTTATAAAAGCAACATCAATCCATATTTAGAACGGCTGCTCAGTGTCTGCAAAGTGAAAATACAACCTTAGGGTTAATTTAGTTTGCAAGTCCCAGATGTGATGACAACAAATTGTTTATTATTTGTTTCTCTTCTGCAGAGCCACTTGAGATCATGTCAAGATGTTAAACAAGTTTAACCTCAGCTGTTTTCTGACATGCTGAAAGCAGAGTTTACCGTGATGCCACGCAGGGTACAGGCACAGTGTTGGAGCAGTCACCCTGTTTCCCGTGAGACTCGACCTTGTGTCTTCTGTGTGAGCTGATCTCAAAGGTCCCACACGCCGCTGCATTAATCATCACCAGGGATGAGAGAGAGGAAACAAAAAACCTTTGCTTCAGGCTAAACCAGGCTATTACTCAACAAGCTGGGTGTGACGTTTGATCCAACTCTTTCCATCACAGATTCCTGCCTGCTCTCTAAGTGGGGGATCCTTCATCTTAAGAGATGCAGTTGTAGCTATTTTAGTCAAAAGTTTGAAAAGCTTTATCAGTTGTAGATCTACATCCATTGAGACACACACACGCACATAAACAGGCAAAAACATATTTCTCTGCCTTCACCATTTGGCAGAGAGGAAAAAACTATTTTTCCTAAAACGCCTGCACACCTTACAGTTCTGATCATGTCCAAATGGATCATCTCCAAAACGCAGCGTGAAACTGCCCACTGCCAGCAGCCCACACGCAGGACTGGTCAGTAGAAATGCCATCGTCTCATCAGAACTATTTCCACTGGCCACAAGAGGAAAAAAAAACCGTAAATGTTGGTGTTTGGAGAACTCACGCATGTTGCCAAGACATCTCCAATAGACGTTCTGTTTTCCTGAGTTGTGTGCTAAAATAAACTGACAAACAAAAACAAACATAATAAGTTAACCACTTTTTACTGTGTACGGCATGTTTTTTTTAGTTCACTGAAGAGAAACCCTGAAAAAAAACATTTCACCGAAGTCTTCATCAGAAGGTGAAATTTTTCAGCACAAAAAAGTAAAAGAAACTGTCCAGATGACCTGACTGAAAATTGTTTTGATTGTATACCTGGATAATTGAGCATGGACTTTGTTGTTAGAAACCCTGATAGTGCAACACCAACAAATGTGACTTGGAATTTGTTCATTTTGGCAGAGGCTGAGCTCAGATGTCAGGTTTCATCAGAGGTGACAGTGTTTGGCAGACAGCGGTATGCCATAACATACTGTCTTAGGCGTAATTATGTCATTATGCCTGATTGTGGGAGATGAGATAAAAGTATGTTAAAGAGGGAGGCACCAGAGACTAATCCTCACTAAGGTGTTCCCTTATACAGGGCTTTGTGAGGGGCATGCAGCCCTGGTTTTAAGGACCACGCTGTCCCTGTCATATGTCCCAGACCCAGGGGAGGCAGACTATGAAGGGATAGTCTGTGTATTGTTGAAATCATGTTCTGTCAAATAGTTATCAATAGTTTGTACCTTATCAGCCGTGACATCAGTTGGAGTATGGGAAATGGAGAAAGAGGCTAAAGTCATCTTATTGCAGACTAAGCTAAAGGCTAGCCAAACAAGTGGCAGTTTTTTTGGTTTTTTTTTACTTTACCTGGAGTTACATCACAGCCTGTACAGGGAGGGTGCAGACATTCATAGCTGCTGCTTTCACAGGGCAAACCAAGTTAAACAAACACCGGCGGGCCGCAACCGCCTACAAAGTGTTCCTAAAGCTACAAAGGAGACCTCACTGTGTGGGTTCATGGTGTGTGTGTGTGGGGGGGGGGGGGGGGGGGAATCTTGGAAGGCTGGTACACAGGGCAGTGAAAGCTACATGAGAATGCCAAAATAATGGGTGGGCTGCGAGCAAAACAAACACCCTGTTCGAACCCTTCACAAGTACGCAACAAGAAGAACAATTAATAAGAGTCAGGAGGCAGCGGGTCCTCAGTCACGGTTCACTGGAGCATGTTCTCAAAGAAAACAACATTCTTTCCAGGACTGCTTTTAACAATTCTCTTTCTGTTGTCAGAAAATCAAACTACTCCTGTTTTAAAATACACCGCCCAAATTTTTTTTTTCTTTTCCCTATAGTGATAAATAGTTCCTAACAACTGTCTGATTTGTTCTCATAAGCTGGTGTCAGACACCCGCTGCTTGCGCTAATTGATGCGCCGATCAGCGTTCGGATGTCTACATTCCTGCCATTCCTCCGGAAGTCATTCATTTAGAGTTTCACACTCTTTTGTCTGTCATGCTGTCTGAAGCTTGACCTGTCAGGGCACACCTGTCCTGTGTGGAGTTTATCTTTTCCTCTGCACTTTATTTCCATCGCACAGAACAAACTTAGACATATTTCACATCTGTGGGTTAGCCTCAAACTCTCATGTGAAGTTCATAAATGTATGAGAAGCTTGACTCACTACCTTGATGCTTCCACCAACCTCCTCGCTGTTGGACAGAGTTGTATTGTACGTCTCTGTGTGTTGCGGCGCAGCCTCCTTCGGCCTCTTTCTCTCCTTCCTGGCATCCACCTCATGCAGAAGGACACACTGAATCCAAAACAAGGCAGCCACCATGGCCAGAGGCCCATTCCCACACCACATCTTCATGCTGTTTTTGATCAACACCAGCGTGTGTAGTAAAAGAAAAGCCAAATCTTGCAAGGGGAGCAGGCTGGCCACGTGGCTGGACAGAAGATGAGGATGTCCACGAGTCTCACAGACAAAAGAGAACGATTAGAGCAATGCAGCTTCCACAAGGATGTCAGGATGAGTGCCAGTTCCTCCCCTCTTTGATGAGCACCCACCTACAGCGTTGCAGGGACACGGACAAGTCTAGCCAGAAAGTCAAAGGAGACTTACTCAACTATGAAACGCGTCAAACAGAATGGTCCAGGGGAATGACAGACCGCCGCAGATCTGACAGCAAACAAAGCCATTAGTGAGATTTTTCACGCTTTCTGCTTTGTTGGGGGGTGGGGGGAGGTGTTGGAGGGAGGGCACAGTGGGCAAAAGAGGAGGCAGAGAGGAGGGGCGTTTAAAGCTGAGGGTGGGCTGTGAGGGCTTCTCTCTTTTCTCTTCGCTGGTTCTCACACCGTGCAAAGGTTCCAGGGTCCAGCATTCAAAAGAGCTGCAAGATCCTCATCAGAAAACATGCCGGGTACAGTCTGAACCTGAAAGAGGAGAATGATGTCCAAAATGATTTTTTTTTTTCAGCCTGGAAGTATCAGTCCCACAGTAGACTCCACAGGTAGCACAGATACCTGACTCGGCTGAGGTGTCCAGGTGCAGAGACTCTGAGGAAGGTGGGCTGAGTGTTGCCTGCTCTGGTGCACTCCCTGCCGTTTCCTCCTGGTCTGAGTTGATCCTGCTCTGGGTTTACAAGAGGACTCAGTGGAGTTTTATAGTCTCCCACCCTCCCTCCCCCGACCCCCCTCTCTCTCACGCTCTGTTGGCAACCCTACAGCACGTTCAGCTCTGTTTTATCTCCAACATGAAATGCTCTAACTGAAGAGGCTCTTTGGCGGGCAGTGTGTTGCTTGTATAAAGTTGTGTATCTGTCATTTTTGTTCAGTACAAGCCAAACCTCTGTGTTTAGATCTGAGATAGAAACAAAAACAAACGCATACCTCCTCTGTGACCTTTGGAAATGTTCTGGTGGAACTTGCTGTTTGGCTAGAGTGTCCACAGCGATTAATTGTTTTAATCAGAGTTGAGGCTCAGCAAAGTCACCAACCACTCTGAATGATGCAAAGACAACAAGGCGTAAGAGTAGTTATAATGTTAGCATAATATAAACACTAACATTTGGCTGAATTACAGTTTATGTGACAAAAGTGTCGGTGCGTTCCTACAGTAAGCTCATTTGTGTAATTTTAAACTTACATTGTTTCGGCAGCTTTCGCTCCGGTTCATTCAGCTTGATGTTTTTTAAAACAGCGCCATCTACAAGGGTGCAAGCTGAACGACACACCAGTCGCCTTTTTCCGGGTGTCGTTACACTTCCTGTATACGCTGGTACAGCTGTAGAAGACATAACAGGAAGCTTGGAATCCACTGGTTTGGGACAACCGGAAGTAAGGTGCTTTAACCTTCAAAATAAAGCAAAGATTTCAGCTCATTTGTAAAATGGCAAATGCGTTTGAGTTTTGCTTTGCAAGATATGACCCACCACATATAATGTGTTAAAATTTGAGTTGCTTTGGGGAAATAGCTGTTATCTATAAAGTTAAGTTTTTTTAATCTTTTTTTTTAATCTATTTTATTTTATTATTAATATTATTTGGCACAACAATTCCCTGCGGGATCAATAAAGTCATATCTTGTCTTATATTTAAACTATCCAGTGCATGATGGTGTGAGTGGTTGTTTGTCTCATTTATCTTTTGTGTCCTTGTGATGAACTTGTGACCGCAAGTGTCCCCTGTTTCTCACACAGTGACTGTGTGGCACAGAAAGGAAAAGGGGGAATAGTACAGTTAGCCTTTACAAACTATGTAAAATTTACATCTCAGTTCAAGTTCACGCCCTTTTTAATATAAGTCATGAACAGACTGCATAAATCAATGGATGTTGTCTCACATTTCTACTGGATGTCTTGAGTTCAACATTTTGACCCTCTCCAGGAAATATAATAGAAGACCTGTCCATGAAAAAAGAAGTGTGTGTGTGTGTGTGTGTGTGGTTTGTATGACTTCTGATGTGTTTGTTTGATAGATATATATTTTTTTTTAATTATGGAATAATGGGAAATGGCCATCATCAGGCCAGGACTCTGCGGTCTACACTCATCACCAGCGGTCACTCTTTCAGGGATGAAGATGTGCACATCCTGGATAGAGAGGAACGATGGTTTGAGAGAGGAGTAAAGGAGGCCATCTTTGTGAAAAGAAACCGTCCATCGTTAAACAGGGGTGGAGGCCTACGTGTTCAATTGTCCCCCTCTTACAATGCTGTGATTGCTAGTATCACTCAGCCCTCTGTGAATAGTAAACAGCCATCAGTGTGCTAATGATCCATTGTTAGGCTGATGGTCCTTCTTGAGCATGTGATCAGCTGGTTTTGGTTGTCAGCAGCAAAACTGGTTGATCCACTCTGAGAAGGTGCTATTTAAGAGACTGAGCTGAATACAGCACCTCAGACTGAGGAAGTCTCTCGGATGAGAGACGAAACGTTTCTACATTTTTTTTGTTGTTTTGCTTTGTTTGTTTGTTTTTTTAATGTCCAGAGGACCAGATTTAACTTTTTTAGATGTAAAACCAGATGTTTACTTATTTTGTGTAAAAACACACAAATTTTTTTTTATCTCTGTCTGACATAAAACAAACTAAATATTTTCTGTTTTTAGTCAGTTAGGATTCTGAAAATTATTTATTTTGTTTAATGCTCAAACATTTAGACCTCCACAACTCTGGTTAATCCTTGGGTACAATTTCCAGATGTTTCAAGTTTCATATATTCAAACCATTATACACAAGTATATACACTATGAAAATGTTCTGTTATAATAGCACAGGAAGGAAACAAATTCTATGTTCTTGAGATGAATGCGTTTTGATGTAAAATGTGTGCATCCACCCCAAAACAAAGCCTTGTGAAGATGCTGCTGAAGCTGGTCAGCGCATCATTGTTCACAGTTAAATTAATTCTGTTCTGACATGAGCTGAAAGGCCATTCAAATAGGATGAAGCCTTCACTTCAAATATAACATAAAAAGATCAAATTACTGTTTATAAATGTACACAGGAACAAAGACCTGAATTTTTGGATACATATTTTATGGTCTGATGAAACTAAAATTGAACTGTTTGACCATAACAAGCATTGTTATATTTAGAGGGGAAAAAGGGGGAATTTGCACCATCCTAACTATGAAGTACAGCGGTGGCAGCATCATGTTGGAGGTTTGCTGCAGGTGAGACTGGTGTACCTCACAAAATAGATGGACCCATGACGAAAGAACATTAAGTGGAAATATTGAAGCAACATCTCAAGAAACCAGCCAGTAAGTTAAGGATTGGACACAAATGAGTCTTCAAAAGGACAATGACTCATTTTTGGACTCTAAGCACAGTGCAATTTTTTTACAAATTGATTTAAGGACAACAACGTCAATATTTGGAATTAGCTGACATGAAGGCCTGGTTTGTGGTCTCAAATGGTCACAAAAAGCCTAAAATTTGTAGACAGAGCTGAAAAAGCAACAAACAAGACTCAGTTTCACCAGTTCTACATGGAGGAATGGGCCAAAATTACAGCAAAACTATTGTGAGACACTTGTGGAAGGAAATCCAAAATGCTTGACTGAAGTCATGCAGTCAAAGGCAACGCTGCCAGATACTAAGAGAATGTGTATATAAACCCGTGACTTTGAAGAAAGTGTCTAACGTTTTTTTCCCATGCATTATTTAGGCATTTAATAAACAAATAATCTAAAACAAGAACGGTTGAGACTGATTATGTCAAACAAAAGGGGGAAATGTACTTTTAATACTGTCAGTAAACGTCTGGTTTCAACTGAATCTAGACTTAGAAAATGCTAAAAGTAAACTTTTACAGGTCTAACAACATAATCAACAACCTGCTAGTTTAAAAAAAACAAGACAATGTGGTCTAGAAGTCACTTTCGGACATTTCGTTATGCTTTTATTGTGAAGGAGGTAACGGAAGTCGCAAATGGTAATACGGTCGTTTACATAATTCAGCAAAACACCGTGTTGGACACCGAGCTAACAATTCAGCTGAAAGACCGAGTGAACCAACAGGTCAGGTTCTGTCCGTGGAGCTAGTATAGACTGGGCCGACATTCGGACAGGTGTGTTAGAGAGAAACCAGGTGGACAGCACCTGCGGTTTGACCTCAGTGGGCTCGTTGCTGAAGTTCCTGCTAACATTAGCTAACTCGTATTAGCCTGACTTTCGTACACAAACTCGTTTGAACTCGCGTGGATAGTCGTTTTTTGTGTATTTGATATTTAAGACTCGCTAAGGTTAGATTAAAGGGACAAAATGAACAAAGTGTACAAACAACATGTTGAGAAAATATTCGCAGATAGGAAAACTAACAGGAAGAAAGTATTACCGTCCTTTTCCTCCTCTTTTTTGTTAAATTGTACAGGTTTACAATCAAATCATTTTGTATGAACTATTATTTTCAGTAATTGTTATAAACTTGTCATACGTCGAAGCGTTCATATATTAGGTTAAAAAAAATCAAGAAGTTGGCGGCAATTTTTTATTAATATTTGTCTAAACGCATATTTAAATACATTTAAATATATATAAACGGTCAAGCCTTTGGTTTGTATCCGTTCGGAGCAGATAAACAGGATTTTCCAGTGGGCGTGTCCAAAGTGGGAAAAACTCCAATCGAACTTGAACGCATCATCAGAGTTGAGGCTGAGTGATTTGCATCAGCTCTGCTTCACATAACTGCGTGTTTCTTTTTACCCTTTTCAAGGAGAATCATGGCTTTTTGGAGAAAAAAGTGGTGCAGAGAGGTCCTGGCTGTCTTTCTGTCTGTCTGTATCCTGCTCCAATCTGTGGAAGTAGACACACGGCCAGCCAACATGTCATCCTCCAAGGATAAGACTCCGGCCGAGAAGGACGAGAATGAGATCCTACCCCCAGACCACCTGAACGGGCTGAAGATGGAGATGGACGGCCACCTCAACAAGGACTTTCACCAGGAGGTGTTTCTGGGGAAAGACATGGAGGAGTTTGACGAGGATACAGAGCCGAGGAGAAACAGGAAGAAGCTGATAGAGATCTTCACCAAGTAAGACAAGTTTTCCAGACTGTGAAAATATGGAGACGCTGAATTGTTTAAATCAGGCTTGTCACAACAAAGAATGTTTGAAAATACCCAAAACTTGAACACCAGAAAAACAAAAAGTGGCTCCACTCAGGATGAATATCCCAGGATGTTTGAACAAATGATTTACAAGCTGATCATTAAATTTAGACAGTGTTTCAACACAAGGGTATCACTAAATGCTACTGAGAAAGAAAGTCATATATGAGATAAGAAGAAGAAAAAACAGAACAATCATGACTCATCATTAGCTTGTCTTTGTATTCCCAGAAACCAACTTGTTTAACTGAAGATTATAGCTATATCAGACTTGTATTAAGAATATCTGGGCATCACGGTGCCACATTTACAAGAAATCTGGATTTTGCACAATTTTCCTTTTCTGAAATGCAGAACTTCCTTTTTTCCTCCTCGTTATAACACGTTGAAGACACGTTTTTGAAGAAAATAAGTAACGTTTTAATTATTCCCCAGTGTAATATTAGATTAAACATGCACACGTTTATTGTTCTCATCACAGAAATGTTGAACACTGGCTCTGTGAAAATTAAAACTACTTTATTTTAATAATAAATTCTCCTTCAGGACTTGATCACAAGAAATCACTTGTAAAATTTTGGGGTTCTTCTTTATTAGACACCCATAACTTCAGCACCCACCCACCCACCCACCCACCAACCATCCATCCACCCACCCACCCACCCATCCACCATCCATCCATCCATCCATCCATCCATCCATCCATCCATCCATCCATCCATGCATCCATGCATGCATCCATGCATCCATGCATGCATCCATGCATCCATGCATCGGCGTTCCCAGGCCAGCCGAGAAACATAGTCCCTCCAGCGTGTTCTGGGGCTTCCTCTGGGCCTCCTCCCGGTGGGACGTGTCCGGAAACACCTCACCAGGGAGGCGTCCAGGAGGCATCCTAAACAGATGCCCGAGCCACCTCAACTGGCTCCTCTCGACATGGAGAAGCAGCGGCTCTACTCTGACTCCCTCCCGGATGATCGAGCTTCTCACCCTATCTCTAAGGGAGAGCCCAGACACCCTGCAGAGAAAACTCATTTCGGCCGCTTGTATCCGAAATCTCATTCTTTCGGTCACAACCCAAAGCTCATGACCATAGATGAGGGTAGGAACGTAGATCGATCGGTAAATTGAGAGCTTTGCCTTTTGACTCAGCTCTCTCTTCACCACGACAGACCTGTACAGCGCCTGCTTCACTTCAGACGCTGCACCTATCCGCCGATCTATCTCATGCTCCATTTTTCCCTCATTCGTGAACAAGATCCCAAGATACTTGAACTCCTCCACTTGGGGTAGGACCTCCTCCCTGACCCGGAGAGGGCACTCTACCCTTTTCCGGCTCAAGACCATGGCCTCGGATTTGGAGGAACTGATCTTCATCCCGGCCGCGTCGCACTCTGCTGCTAACCACTCCGGCAAAAGCTTTAGATCACGATCTGATGAAGCCAACAAAACCACATCATCTGCAAAAAGCAGAGACGCAATCCTAAGGCCACCAAAATGGATCCCCTCAACACCTTGGCTGCGCCTAGAAATTCTGTCCACAAAAGTTATGAACAGAATCGGTGACAATGGGCAACCTTGGCGGAGTCCAACTCTCACCGGGAACAAGCCCAACTTACTGCCGGCATTGCGGACCAGGCTCTGACACCGGTCATACAGGGACCTAACAGCCCATATCAAAGGGCCCGGTACCCCATACTCCCAGAGTACCTCCCACAGGGTTCCCCAAGGGATGCGGTCGAACGCCTTCTCCAAGTCCACAAAGCACATGTAGACCGATTGGGCAAACTCCCACGCACCCTACAGGACCCTGCTGAGAGTGTAGAGCTGGTCCAATGTTCCACGGCCAGGACGAAAACCGCACTGCTCCTCCTGAATCCGAGGTTCGACTATCCGACGGACCCTCCTCTCCAAAACCCCAGAATAGACCTTACCAGGGAGGCTTAAGAGCATGATTCTCCTGAGTTGGAACACACTCTACGGTCCCCCTTTTTGAATAGGGGGACCACCACCCCGGTCTGCCAATCCAGGGGAACTTCCCCCGATGTCCACGCAATATTGCAGAGTCGCGTAAGCCAACACAACCCTACAACATCCAGAGCCTTAAGGAACTCCGGGTGAATCTCATCCACCCCTAGGGCCCTGCCACCGAGGAGCTTTTTAACCACCTCGGTGACCTCAACACCAGAGATTGGAGGGCTCGTCCCAGAGTCCCCAGGCTCCGCTTCCTCATTGGAAGACGTGCCGGTGGGATTGAGGAGGTCTTCAAAGTATTCTGCACACCGACCCACGACATCCCGAGTTGAGGTCAGCAGCACACCACCCCCACTATAAACGGTGTTGGTGGCGTACCGCTTTCCCCCCCTGAGACGCCGGATTGTGGACCAGAATCGCCTCAAAGCCGTGCGGAAGTCATTCTCCATGGC
>NC_056508.1:11063997-11067686 GCF_014905685.2 Nematolebias whitei
TGAGATAATTTGTATTTCTGGATTCAAATCAATGAAATAACAGTTCCTGTCCCCTGAAGGTCTTCAGAGACAGATTGATGTCGGAGGTCTAGTTCACTACATAAATAATATGTTATTTTGGATATATTTGCATTTAAACTTCTACTATTAAGGTGAATAATAGAGAGACCTCCTTTTGTTATATTGATGTCATTAAACTGTTCTTCATTGTAATATTCACAGTCTTTTATTGCAGGGAAAAAATTTGTATCAATCACATCTTCAACATTGTATATTTTAAACTTTAAGTCTTCGTATGTTGCCATGTTTTAATGTATTTGTTCATTTTATATTGTGTTAATTTCTTGTTTGTGAAGTTATGTCAATGATTTATCATCTGTCCTCTCCTGAGCTCATTTTAGTTTTTCCAGATCCTTCAGGTCTTATTATTTTAGCCTGAGATCCTTCCTGTATTTTGATCCAAATGTTTCCATTTCTTGTCCAAGCTGATGCTATTTTTTTCTGTTTTTTCAACCACCTTGCTTCACGTGCAAATTTCCATTTTTTTTTAGTTAGATGTTCGTTTATGTAAACATTTGTTCCCTTCAGTTTTATTGCTTGCATTATTACATTGTTTCTTGATTTCCTGCTAATGAACTTCATGACTATGGATGGTTTGGCTTTATCAGATTTGTTGGGCAGGGTGTGACAGATTGAAATGTCCTCATGTTCGATGTCAATGTCTTTGTTTTGTAAAAAATTCACTACTTGCTCTTCCAGAGTCTGTAGTTCTTCCTGTGGTGCGTCTTCTGTAGTGCTAGTACCAGCAACAACTCTTGCATAAGTTTGGTTCCTAACTTCCAGTCCAGTGATCACCAAGTTGTCTATTTTTGTGTATTGTTCCATGTCGTCTACTTTCTGTTCCAGTTCAGCTATTTTTCTGTCTTTATTAGTCATCAGTTCTTTCAATTGTCTCACTTCTTCAAACAGTCCTGTCAGTAATTCACATTTAGCTGACAATTTAGTCACATCAGCACTCAATTTAGTCAGTTCAGCACTCAAAAAGTTCAAAGATTTTTTAACTTCCTCCATATCTTCTGAATTATTTTTCGACACTTGTCTCGTTTGCTCGGCATTACTCACGATACTTCTGGATTATTGGTCTCAATTCTCAGACGCACAGGATCCAGCCACAAGGTTCACAGGCTTATGTTGTTAGCTTATGTTGTTAGCCGAGGCCTAGCATATTAAACAATTTAATTTACAATACAATTTTGTATTAAACAATATACATCATTTATTATCAGTCAGCTCAAAGTCCTACATGTTTTATTAATTTTGAAATTTGACTCATCTTTCATGTTCACATTTTCAGAAGTTGTTGATTTTTAAACCATTTTTGACATCACCCTGTCAGTAAAATATTATAATTTATCAAGTTTGTTCAGTGGTACAGTTTTATTATTTGTAAGCTTGAGTAAAATTATTAATTTTATTGGATGTGGGAAGGTTTTTTTTTCTGCATGAAAAACACATTTTATGTTGGCTTTACAATTCATTTTGTAGGGATAAATATCTTTTGCTGAAATAAATATTTGTTATATTCTTATACATTGTTAATTTTTGTTTACATACATCTACCCCCTTATCATACAAATCTGATTAAATTCACAGTTTTTATTTATTTAAGTCTTCATATTTGGTAGTTTTTTTTATTAACTAAACAATTCAAACTGTAGCATTTTCCTTCATTACATTAAAATGTTAGATGAATAATCCTACAAAAAAGATTTAAAAACCAACAAAGGCCACTTCACACCTACCAACACAATAATTATCTTAAATAAACACAAATCAATCTCAACCCAAAAAGCTGTAACAGAAGTCTCCTCTGTGTAAATGTATTAGTAGATGAGCATCAACATTTTCTATAAACTAGAGTCATTTAGAGGTTCACACAAACCCTGAAGTTCTGAAACTGACCCTGGCAAAAAGGAAGTACTTTTGAAATTCTGCTAAACTTTCTGGGTTGGACTTCCTGTTTCCATGTGTTTATTCTAACATGCAGTAAAACGTGCAGATCCCCACAGAACCATGACTGCAGTCATTCCAGCTGTAACTCACTGCCTGCTTTGTACGCTGCTGTCTTCAAGGTGCAGTGTCTCACATGTCACCTGATTCAACCCGCCCCGTACGCAAGACCTGAATGGAAATCCAGACAGTCTCATTCGGGCTGACATCGCATTTTAGGTTAGCGAGGAAAATAAAACTTCCAGGGTGCTGAGAGACAGGAGTTTTAACTCCCACCTTCGGGAGAACTTCGAACATGTTCCGGTGGAGGTGGGGGACATTGAGTCTGAGTGGACCATGTTCTGCGCCTCTATTGTCAAGACGGCTTACCAGAGCTGCGGCCACAAGGTTGTCGGTGCCTGTCGCGGCAGCAACCCTCGAACCTGGTAGTGGACACCGTCGGTGAGGGATGCTGTCAGGCTGAAGAAGGAGTCCTATCGGGCCTTTTGGGCCTGTGGGACCCCGGAAGCAGCTGATGGGTACCGGCAGTCCAAGCGACATGCGGCTTGGGTGGTCGCTGAGGCCAAAACTCGGGCATGGGAAGAGTTCGGAGAGGCCATGGAGAATGACTTCCGCACGGCTTTGAGGCGATTCTGGTCCACAATCCGGCGTCTCAGGGGGGGAAAGCGGTACGCCACCAACACCGTTTATAGTGGGGGTGGTGTGCTGCTGACCTCAACTCGGGATGTCGTGGGTCGGTGTGCAGAATACTTTGAAGACCTCCTCAATCCCACCGGCACGTCTTCCAATGAGGAAGCGGAGCCTGGGGACTCTGGGACGAGCCCTCCAATCTCTGGTGTTGAGGTCACCGAGGTGGTTAAAAAGCTCCTCGGTGGCAGGGCCCTAGGGGTGGATGAGATTCACCCGGAGTTCCTTAAGGCTCTGGATGTTGTAGGGTTGTGTTGGCTTACGCGACTCTGCAATATTGCGTGGACATCGGGGGAAGTTCCCCTGGATTGGCAGACCGGGGTGGTGGTCCCCCTATTCAAAAAGGGGGACCGTAGAGTGTGTTCCAACTCAGGAGAATCATGCTCTTAAGCCTCCCTGGTAAGGTCTATTCTGGGGTTTTGGAGAGGAGGGTCCGTCGGATAGTCGAACCTCGGATTCAGGAGGAGCAGTGCGGTTTTCGTCCTGGCCGTGGAACATTGGACCAGCTCTACACTCTCAGCAGGGTCCTGTAGGGTGCGTGGGAGTTTGCCCAATCGGTCTACATGTGCTTTGTGGACTTGGAGAAGGCGTTCGACCGCATCCCTTGGGGAACCCTGTGGGAGGTACTCTGGGAGTATGGGGTACCGGGCCCTTTGATATGGGCTGTTAGGTCCCTGTATGACCGGTGTCAGAGCCTGGTCCGCAATGCCGGCAGTAAGTTGGGCTTGTTCCCGGTGAGAGTTGGACTCCGCCAAGGTTGCCCATTGTCACCGATTCTGTTCATAACTTTTGTGGACAGAATTTCTAGGCGCAGCCAAGGTGTTGAGGGGATCCATTTTGGTGGCCTTAGGATTGCGTCTCTGCTTTTTGCAGATGATGTGGTTTTGTTGGCTTCATCAGATCGTGATCTAAAGCTTTTGCCGGAGTGGTTAGCAGCAGAGTGCGACGCGGCCGGGATGAAGATCAGTTCCTCCAAATCCGAGGCCATGGTC
>NC_056508.1:11067786-11074360 GCF_014905685.2 Nematolebias whitei
GACGCTCCGGTGCTTTGAAGCGCCGCCGGACCGGGCCGCTGGACCGGAGCAGAACCGCGCCGCCGGACCGCGCCGCTGGACCGCGCCGCCGGACCGCGCCGCCGGACCGCGCCGCCGGACCGCGCCGCCGGACCGCGCCACCGGACCGCGCTGCCGGACCGGGCCGCCGGACCGGAGCAGAACCGGGCCAGGGACATTTTCAGCCTCTTCGTCTCTCTCTCGTGCTGTGGAGCGCTGGAGCCGGACTGGAGCAGAATCGGACCGGACCAGTGTCGACTTCAGCCTCAGCCTCTCCGGTCAGTCTCGTTTTTCACCGGGGTGCCTCTCGTGCTGTCGGGTGCGGAGGTGACGTGCAGCGAAGCGGAGGAGCAGCGTGGAGGAGCAGCGTGAAGGAGCAGGGCTGCGTGGCACTTGAGAGAAGTTCGGAGTTTGTATCGGAGTTGCTCAAGCCTCCATCCAAACTCACTTGGATAATAATTAATTTTATTCCGGATCACGCTGTTGGGCCCTGTTGACCTGAAACGAGCTTGGATCATGCCTTTCCCTTCAGGAGGATTTTCTGGCAGCTCGCTCTGCTATTTGCTGCGAATTATCCGTTTCTGTTTTGGCCTGTTGATTCTGGACCCAGCTTCTGTTTCCCATGGGAGCATCCATCCATCTTCACTGGGGGCCGGAGCCCCCCTCAGCCCAACTCAAACTGCAGTTGGGCCACCTCGTCGGGTTTGTTTGCCCATTTGAACTGTGACGTTTTATGGTCTGAAACTTTTCTGCATCATTCATATTACTGTCACTATTTTCAGTTCTCAGATTATCTGGAGTCACTGAGTCTTGTTAATACACCTGAATCTGTCCATCACTGCAACTTTCACTGTTTTTGGGTTCTGAATGATCTCATCTTCATTAATGTTTCTCATGATTCGATTATGGTGGCTAATTGTCACACTGTTAACGCCTGTAATTACACATCAGTCACAAAAAACTCAAGAAAATGTCTGATAATAATGTTACTGCTCTCAGGGATTCAACCAAACCCTGGACCCCCCACTAATTACAACACACCAAATGACTTTAAAAACGTGTCTGGGCTTCATTTTCTGCATGTAAACACTCGTAGCCTTCTGAGAAAACTTGATGCCTTGAAAATTCTGGTCAGTTCTTCTGGGGCAGATGTTATCTTCGTCTCTGAAACCTGGCTCAACAAATCTGTACTCAATAATGACCTGGCAATCAATGGATTTAACATCTACCGCTGTGATCCTCAAATGGGGGGGGGGGGAGTCGCTGTTTACATCAGAGATTCTTTGGTTGCTAGTCCTGTGTCTTTTAAAACAATTCCAAACCAGTTTGAAGCCTTATCTGTAGACATCACCTTGAATGGAGGCCAGATCTTATCTGTAGTCTACTGTTACTGCCCACCTTCAGCAACACCTGAGGCTCTGTCCTCCCTGATGGAATTTCTTGGTAATTTAAAATTCAAAGAGGTCCTTTTGGCTGGAGACCTCAACATTTATTGGTGTAAGTCGACCCCCCTCTGTGATAAATTCAAGGAATGTTGCCTGTCTCTCAATCTTACCCAATTGATCGACTCTCCCACTAGATTAAACAAAAACCGTCCTGAAAAATCCTCCATCTTAGACCTGTTTCTAACTAATATGCCTTACAAATTTTCTGGTACAGGTGTATTTGCCAATATCTTGAGTGATCATTGTGTGATAGCTGCATTGAGAAATATTAAACTTCCACCTACTAAGCCTAGATTAATTAAAAAAAGGGATCTGAAATTTTTTTGTGAACAGTCATTCCTCTGGGATCTGTCTCACTTTGACTGGCATCGTATTCTGTTAACTGATGACGTGAACTCCGTTTGGAACTATTTTCATAATAGTTTCATTTATTTCGTGAACAATCATGCTCCTTTTCGTCAGTTCAGAATAAAGGGACGAGACAGCCCCTGGTTTACTCCAGAGCTAGCTGACCTCCTGCACAGGAGAGATCATCTTTGGGTCACAGCGAGAAAATCTGACTCAGACACTGATTGGTTGAGTTTTCGACAGATGTGGAATAAATGCACAACTGCTGTCAAAGCAGCAAAACACAACTATTTCTTATCTCAGACCTCCAAAAATCTAAATGACCCTAACAGATTCTGGAAAACCATCAAATCTCTCTCAGGCACCACCCAATCATCTGACCTCCCATCACAACTTCTCGTTAACTCTGTTCCTGTGTCAAATAAGCACGAGATCCTGAACTGTTTTAACAAACATTTTGTTGCTTCTAGTTCTTTATTTGACACAGTTACTAACAGAAAATCAGCCACTTCCCCAAATAACCAAACTTCTACAAATCAAATCCCTCCTACAAGTCAATCCTCAGTTAATCACATTTTCTCTTTTTCTCCATTCTTAGTCAGTGAGGTCAATAAACTGTTAAGATCTTGACCCTAAAAAAATCTGCAGGTCCAGATGAACTTCCACCTTATTTCTTAAGGCTGGCTGCTCATATCATCACAGTCCCTGTGACCCACATCTTCAATCTCTCCATAAGACAAAACTCCATCCCAGACACTTGGAAAACAGCCTTTGTTCTTTTTTTGCTGAAGGGAGGTGACCCCACCTCACTGAACAACTATCGACCAATCTCTAAACTCTGCATTTTAGCCAAGGTTCTAGAAAAACTGATAAACTCTCAAATCAAAAATTACTTGGACTCATTTAACATCTTACCTCCACATCAATCTGGTTTCAGGAAACAACACAGCACAACCACTGCCTCACTGAAGGTTCTTAATGACATCGTTGAAGCACTGGATGCTAAGGATTATTGTGCTACACTTTTCTTAGGCCTGTCTAAAGCTTTTGACACTGTGGATCATATCATCTTGTGTCATAAACTCTCAGAAATTGGTTTCTCAGAACACACCGTTGGTTGGTTCTCTATCTTTCAGACCGGAGGCAATGTGTTCAACATAATGGTACTTCCTCCAGTTATTTAACAGTCAACAATGGTGTACCACAAGTCTCAGTCTTAGGACCCACCCTCTTTACATACACATACATGTTCTATGAAATTATCTTAAACAAAATACAGGTTCAGGGAAAGGTCGGAGCAATGAATTAAAACTCACGGGCTGGTTCTGCTAGGATAATAAGTGTAATTTATTAAACTGCCACAGATACAGCACAAGGCACAAGTACATTCAGTACAAATCAAACATTGATGTAAAGCCCCTCACCGTGACACCGACTGGGGAGCCGTTTCAGTCCGAGTAAAAAGGTAACATCAATTGGCTGGGCATCGGATCAGGATACACAGCAGACTCCAACTCTAATTCTGAGTGTCACACTTAAATACTCTCTGCATTACATGGGAACATCTCCCAGCAACATGCCCACCTGGACTCAAAGTCTGTGAAAAACCCTTGAGATAGCTTGAGAGCGTGAGAAGCTTAAAAAACTCTAGATAATGAGGGAGCGTGAGAAGCTAGGGTGAGCAAAACCTCCAGATAGCGTACAAGAGGAGGCGGGCCGGGCCTCCTCCTCAGGCCTCTGGGTAACTCACAACAACATGCAAAAAAAACCCACTTTATATCACAGGTTAAAATAGTCAGAAAAACAACATTTTGTCGAACTCTCAACTCATCCCACCCTTTGGTTTTCTGACTAATTTTGCCCTTACCAAAAACACTTCATTTAAACACTTTTATATCGCAAGTTCAATAGTCAGAAAAACATTTAATTGAATTCTTTATTCATTCCACCCTTTGGTTTTCTGACTAATTTTGAAAATTGTTCCCTTCAAAATCAAAATCTTAAGGATATCACCTGCCAACCCATTCTTGGACTGATTCACACATAAAATCTAAAAATTCCAAACGGGAATTAAAACCCTGAAAAGTATGATTAATTACATTGCCACTAACATGATAATTCAATATCATATCCTCTGGGACTGTAGGGTCAATTGTCATGGTGGTTTTTCCTGTCCCTAACCAATGGTCCTCTATTATTAATACTATTTTCATTATAAAGCAGTGTTATAAATCAAACTAGTTATTCTTCTTTTCACTCTTCTAATATAGAAACAAGTGTCCAGGTTACATAATGTTCATATGGTAATACATAATATCAAAACAAGCAAAGGAGATACTGCATATATTTTTGCGCCGTAGATGACATTCCTATGAATATATTCCACCAATGGTGAGCCGACGCTTGCTCTATTAGCTTAGCCACATGTAAAACCTTTCCTTGAGCAATGCAGGTGGACACTGATAGATCAGACACATTTGACTTATGTGATTCAATCATTCGTTTCAGCTCTGTAGACCCATTCAATGCGCATTTGAAACGGTCTAGGGAGACTCGCCAGGGTACGTGCAAAGTTTGCCATTGTACCTCTGTTAGTCGAGTGGTGGAACTATAATTAGTTAATTGATAAGTCTGGTTGTTCCTAGTCCACAGTTGTACACCATACACACATCCAGAGAAAGTATCCTGATGCATGCTCAATAATCCAGGTAGAAAAATCAATAAAAGTTGTTACCTGGATTAAAAAGTTACCTGGATTATTGAGCATGCATCAGGATATTTTGAATCACTTTGGCCAGGATTGCCTCAAACTAGTTAGAGAGTTTGAAAAAACAGCAAGGAAGAGGGCAGACTACAAGAACCATTTGCGATTCAACCTCAGATGTCGACAAAGTGGCATCATTCCCAAGAGCCTGGAACTAAAATCTTCGGTCAGCGGGCACCGGGCAAGCAAGATCCTTCAGAAGGCACAGACCCAGCTGCTGAATGAACGGGTGAGACAGACCAATTTTACTATTGAGGCCTTGAAGGCCAAAGAAGAGCACATTAAACAGAAACTAACTGTGTCTAGATCAGACCACACTTCAGCAAGTGTTGGACTGTACAGATCAGGCATGCTTAGCACATCATGTCAAGTCCAAGACTCGACAACAAAACAAGTTTAACTTACTAATAACTCATCAACACAATCACTATTCCTATAACAACACATTCAGTGTAGGACAACACTCCAGTAGTCAATTACATGTCAGGGAGACAGAAAAGTGGGTGAAGAATTTATCTGACAGACAGCTCACCCAGCTGGAGACAGAGATTCTTGCCAGGGGACTGAACTTTGCGGTTGCACCAAGTAGAATTCCTCTGGTGGAGATGATCACAGCTACTGAGTCAGCCATCCGCAACAACAAAATTAAAGAGGCTGAAGCAGAACAGCTCAGAATCAAAGTTTCAGCCTGCCTCAGCAATGCCAAACCACCACCTTCCAACATCAGTAGAGAGGAGAGGGACACACTCACCACTCTTAGCAAGGACAAAAACATCATCATTCTCCCAGCAGACAAAGGAAGGTGCACAGTGATTTTGAACCAGAAAGACTATCATGAGAAAGTTATGACACTCCTTAGTGACTTAAACACTTATGAACCTCTTAAAAGAGATCTAGGAAGTGGTTACAAGAAGAAATTGATAGATTGCCTGAAAATTTTGGAGCAGGACAAGGCTATTGACCGTTTTCTGTACCACAGACTGTACCCAGGGGAGGCCACACCTAGTCTGTATGGTTTACCTAAAATCCACTAACAAGGTGTACCTTTAAGACCAATCGTTAGCATGATTAACTCTGTCACTTACAATGTTTCCAAATATCTGGCGTCTGTACTCATCCCTTTAGTTGGCAGCTCAGAACACCACATACAGAACACCATGGACTTTGTGGATAAGGTGAGGGATGTCATCATGGAGACTGATGAAACAATGGTCTCTTTTGATGTCACATCACTCTTTACGTGCATTCCTGTTGATGATGCAGTAGAGTTGGGTCAGTTTAAAATTAAAATCAGACACCACTCTGAGCAGCAGGACCACACTTTCCACAGAACAACTGCGTCAACTCTTGAAACTGTGCCTGCAGTCAACCTACTTCACATATGGGGAGCAATATTATAGGCAGAAACATGGGTGTGCTATGGGGTCTCCAGTTTCTCCTATTGTTGCCAACCTGTACATGTTTGAGGTAGAAAAGAGAGCCTTGACGTCCTTTTCAGGGACACCACCAAGTCATTGGTTCAGGTATGTTGACGACACCTGGGTTAAAATTAAATATCAGGAAGTCCAACATTTTACTGACCACATCAACTCTGTGGATAAATACATCAAGTTCACACGAGAAGATGTAAAAAATGGCAGGTTGGCTTTCTTGGACTGTGAGGTCTCAGTCTCTGATATAGGACATTTGCAAACTGAGGTGTACCGCAAACCCACCCACACAGACCAGTATTTGCAGTTTGACTCCCATCACCCTTTGGAGCACAATTTAGGAGTCATCAGGACTCTGTATCACAGAGCAAACAGCGTCCCCACTAGCTCAGGAGCCAGGCAGAAGGAGAAATCCCACACAAGACAGGCTCTAGAGCAATGTGGATATCCTAACTGGGCCTTCCTGAAAGCAGAGAAGAAACCCAAACAGGACTCCAGTCAGCCAACAGGTGAAAAGGAGGAACCCAGACCAGTGGTCATTCCATATGTTGAGGGAGTATCAGAGAAAC
>NC_056508.1:11074460-11078233 GCF_014905685.2 Nematolebias whitei
GCGCATGGCACCGCGCGCGCTGGTCCACACAAGACTTCCCAAAATTCCCTTGCCTGTCACACCTCCTCTTATACCTTTTCCCTGACCGGATCGCGTGAGAGCAGTGAAAAACAAGTTTGATGGTTACCAGAACAACGGATGAGGAGCTGGTGATTTATTACCAATAAGGAGCATGGTGACCTCAAGGCGGGCCAAGACCCTGAAGCCAGAAATACTCCTTAAACTTTTACAAAGCATTCCTAAAGAGGGAACACACACCCCTTCATCCCTCTGCAAACCATCAAAGAGTGTCTAAATATTATAAGTAACACACACACAAAGTATATGTTTGAACGGGCATACAATCCCTAATATGTGAATAACACGTTGTATAAGTGTGTTTTCAAACTACATGTAAATGAGTGTAAAATAAGTATAAATTGACATAAAAGCATCAAAATAATCATTCCTATATCATTCCACCCTTGCCTTTTATGGCAATTTAGACATTTAATTCTGAAAAGTAACACACACAAAATGTATGTTTGAATAGGCATAAAGGCAACTTAATACCTTATAAAACATTTTTATATCAAGGCTGTTTGGGCATCACGTGCCTTGTCGCAGGTGCCATGGTGCTGATGGTCAACATCTCATCAGCAACACCAGGACGTGTCTTGGAGGAGGATCAGGTGTTCACGTTTGGTTTGAAAAATGCAAGCAAGAACAGAGTGCAAAGTAACTTCACATGTTTGAAACACAAAAAGCTGCCTGATAGGGCACAACTGACTGTCCTATGTACAAGTGTCGGGCACGCTACAACAGGAAAACCATCCCAGAGGTACCTAAGGGATGTCAGATTAGAATTTATGTGGAAACCCCACTGTGTAACATGTATAAGAACGGTATATGTAAACCAGATGAAAAAAACAAACAAAGTTTGACTTTACTGCCAATTAAGCAAAGGAGGAGGAAACATGCTTCGTTGGCAGTTACCCAAATTGGAGTCTGGATGCCCTCAGTAGACATGACTCAAGAAGAAACGGCCGAAATACTGCTAAAAGAAATAAACTGGCAGTTGAAGATGTGGGGGAGCACAAAGAAGTGCTCTCCAACATAAGTGAAGCTTTAAACTGGATCCTGTGTACCTTGCAATTTTTCCATGCACAGCTGCAGAAGGAGCGTTTCCAGAGGGTGGTGACCACATCCAATCACCACGAGTGGAGGAAGCTGTGGAACATTTCTAGTACATATTGGGTAGCTATAAAACCTGAATCGTCAAAGTGTACTTAATATATGTGTGAAGGTTATTGGGTTCAGTATCTTGTGAGCAATGCAACTACAGTGTGCAAGTATCGTGTTACGTGAAATTATGCGGGGCGGCTGATAAAGGAGTGGTATGTATTCTGCAAACAGGTCATGTTAACCCCTGTTTAACCAAAGACGAGGTATTGTGTGATTGGACTCATGACATAAAAAGTCATCCTCAATTACCTAAGGTGCCTTTCTCTGGATCTAAAAAAGTTAAATCTGGTCCTCTGGACATTCAAAAATAACAAAACAAAGCAAAACAACAAAAAAATGTAGAAACGTTTCGTCTCTCATCCGAGAGACTTCCTCAGTCTGAGGTGCTGTATTCAGCTAAGTCTCTTAAATAGCACCTTTTCAGAGTGGATCAACCAGTTTTGCTGCTGACAACCAAAACCAGCTGATCACATGCTCAAGAAGGACCATCAGCCTAACAATGGATCATTAGTAAACTGATGGCTGTTTACTATTCACAGAGGGCTGAGTGATACTAGCAATCACAGCATTGTAAGAGGGGGACAATTGAACACGTAGGCCTCCACCCCTGTTTAACGATGGACGATTTCTTTTCACAAAGATGGCCTCCTTTACTCCTCTCTCAAACCCTCGTTCCTCTCTATCCAGGATGTGCACATCTTCATCCCTAAAAGAGTGACCACTGGCCTGGAGATGAGTGTAGACCGCAGAGTCCTGGCCTGATGATGTTGATCTTCTGTGCTGGGCCATCCTTTTGGCCAGTGGCTGTTTTGTTTCCCCGATGTAAGACTGATCACAGCCCTCCTGACACTGAACAGCATACACAACATTACTCTGTTTGTGCCGGGGGACTGGATCTTTGGGATGAACCAGTCCTTGCCGTAATGTATTTTGGGGTTTAAAAGCCACTGGGACGTTATGTTTAGAAAATAAACGTCTCAGTTTCTCTGATACTCCCTCAACATACGGAATGACCACTGGTCTGGGTCTGGGTTCCTCCTTTTCACCTGTTGGCTGACTGGAGTCCTGTTTGGGTTTCTTCTCTGCTTTCAGGAAGGCCCAGTTAGGATATCCACATTGCTCTAGAGCCTGTCTTGTGTGGGATTTCTCCTTCTGCCTGGCTCCTGAGCTAGTGGGGACGCTGTTTGCTCTGTGATACAGAGTCCTGATGACTCCTAAATTGTGCTCCAAAGGGTGATGGGAGTCAAACTGCAAATACTGGTCTGTGTGGGTGGGTTTGCGGTACACCTCAGTTTGCAAATGTCCTATATCAGAGACTGAGACCTCACAGTCCAAGAAAGCCAACCTGCCATTTTTTACATCTTCTCGTGTGAACTTGATGTATTTATCCACAGAGTTGATGTGGTCAGTAAAATGTTGGACTTCCTGATATTTAATTTTAACCCAGGTGTCGTCAACATACCTGAACCAATGACTTGGTGGTGTCCCTGAAAAGGACGTCAAGGCTCTCTTTTCTACCTCAAACATGTACAGGTTGGCAACAATAGGAGAAACTGGAGACCCCATAGCACACCCATGTTTCTGCCTATAATATTGCTCCCCATATGTGAAGTAGGTTGACTGCAGGCACAGTTTCAAGAGTTGACGCAGTTGTTCTGTGGAAAGTGTGGTCCTGCTGCTCAGAGTGGTGTCTGATTTTAATTTTAAACTGACCCAACTCTACTGCATCATCAACAGGAATGCACGTAAAGAGTGATGTGACATCAAAAGAGACCATTGTTTCATCAGTCTCCATGATGACATCCCTCACCTTATCCACAAAGTCCATGGTGTTCTGTATGTGGTGTTCTGAGCTGCCAACTAAAGGGATGAGTACAGACGCCAGATATTTGGAAACATTGTAAGTGACAGAGTTAATCATGCTAACGATTGGTCTTAAAGGTACACCTTGTTAGTGGATTTTAGGTAAACCATACAGACTAGGTGTGGCCTCCCCTGGGTACAGTCTGTGGTACAGAAAACGGTCAATAGCCTTGTCCTGCTCCAAAATTTTCAGGCAATCTATCAATTTCTTCTTGTAACCACTTCCTAGATCTCTTTTAAGAGGTTCATAAGTGTTTAAGTCACTAAGGAGTGTCATAACTTTCTCATGATAGTCTTTCTGGTTCAAAATCACTGTGCACCTTCCTTTGTCTGCTGGGAGAATGATGATGTTTTTGTCCTTGCTAAGAGTGGTGAGTGCGTCCCTTTCCTCTCTACTGATGTTGGAAGGTGGTGGTTTGGCATTGCTGAGGCAGGCTGAAACTTTGATTCTGAGCTGTTCTGCTTCAGCCTCTTTAATTTTGTTGTTGCGGATGGCTGACTCAGTAGCTGTGATCATCTCCACCAGAGGAATTCTACTTGGTGCAACCGCAAAGTTCAGTCCCCTGGCAAGAATCTCTGTCTCCAGCTGGGTGAGCTGTCTGTCAGATAAATTCTTCACCCACTTTTCTGTCTCCCTGACATGTAATTGACTACTGGAGTGTTGTCCTACACTGAATGTGTTGTTA
>NC_056508.1:11078333-11086888 GCF_014905685.2 Nematolebias whitei
CTTGCCGATCGTTCACGAACCCTTTTGATAAAGAATTTCATAATACAAGCCTGCACTCCCATCTGACGAGCGCCTGCCACCAGCTTCTCCCATGTTGGCTCCTGGGCGGCCCCGATTGTCCAGTCAGCAAAGATCAAGGAAACATCAAGCTGTAGAGACAAAACGTACTGCTTACAGATAGAGGAAGAATCATTAGTTTTCTCTTATATAACATTTGTTTACAGGTACATTCACCCATTTTTCTTCTCCTGCCTTTAGGACATTGTAGACCCAGACCAATTTTTATAACTTGAATTTGACCTGTAATCAATGTCACTGGCTCTAGAGTCCTCAGATCTAGTCCTGTAGATCCAGGTGTGGCTCTGACAGGCAGCTCTGCTCTGTCATCAATTTTCCATATTCTGATTGGTTCTTTTTTCTGGAGTATCATTCAATTTAGAGGAGTGGTGCCTGGTGCAATGGGTCTGTTAGTCAATTGAAACGCAGCCTGCAACAAATTTACTTTCCAGTTAGTCAAATCATGTTTGTCATTTAATTTTCTTCAGCATTTCTTTTAACAGTTCATTCATTCTCTCAATCAGCCCAACAGCTTGTGTATGATAAGGAATATAATAAATCCATTCAACATGTTTTTCAGCTGACCAGTCTTTCACCTGTTTTCCAGTAAAATGGGTCCCATTATCTGTTCGTATCTGAAGGGGAACCCCATAAAATTATTCCATCATTCTACAAATAATCAGACAATTCTTCATACATAACCACTAAATGCAAAAAAGTGTCAGCAATTAACTTTTATTTATTAAAAAGAAATCCTTCTTCTGGTCTTGGCCCCACTCAGAATATTTAGCTCATCAGTTTCTCCAAACTGAGGTTGTTCTAAAGCCTATGTGCAGCAGGTAAGATATTACTTGTTCATAACTTTTTCCACAGAACCCTTCTTGAAAAGAGCTGAACTTTTACTTTAAATGTGAAACAACTGCAAAACAAGATGGTGAATTTTTTCATCTCAGATATTTTTAAATACTTCGGGTTGTTTTAGATGCCGTCAAAACTTCAGCTGCAGATGAACCATTTACAAACAACATATGATGCACTTCCTTCAAAGCAGCCAGCTTAGCACATCCCCTTTAAGTGCTCTGATGACATTTTTTTTTTTTTTAGACATTTCAAATCCACCCTTTTCCCCTTCAACCGTTTTGGCTTTAGGCATTTTAATTCATCCTTTGTGGCCCTCAATGTCAACGTTTGGGCCTTTAATGTCAACATCAGGTGTTTTAATTTCTCCTTTGACCTTTGGAATTTTAACATCAATATCACCTTCAAGTTTGGGGCCTTTTAATTTAACGTCAAAATCTGGGCTCTCTAATACTGGACCTTTGATGTTCAATGTTGACAATATCTGCTTTCAGAAGGTTGATGTCAACTTCTGGACCTTCTGCTTTTGGCCCTTTTAATCCAAATAATGGCATCTAGCCCTCAGCTCTTCTGCTGACACACCATCCATCTCAGCTGGAGGCACTCCTCTCTGTATTAATGCCCTCCAGAAAGCAGAACGAGTAGGTTCCTGCATGTTATTCCGGCCGTCCCTTCTCGGCCCACGACCCATGGGTTGACTAAATGTTTTTTTCACGGTTTTCAGCTCTGTGTTTCTCTCTGTGTTCCAATCTCCGAGTGCACCCAATTTCAACACTCGGCTTCGAACATCAGTCCTTGAAAAAACATGTAGATGATAATTTACTACCCAACGCTCAGCGAGCGCATTCCTTAGACACAGTCGAACCAATCTCTGCTCGCATTCCCCTAGGGTCACCCAATGCCCCTGTAAATCAGGCCAATCCGATGCTCCAGGAAACATCTGTCGGACTGCCTCTGCATCAGAATAACTTTCATAAACTTCAAACAAAGGTCTTGAGTCTTGGAAAGCGCCGACTCCCTGTCGATGCGCTGACTTTACTCCTACCTGACCTCCAACTTTATCCAACAGCCTAGCTACCCAAGCATCTGTGGGTTGTGCAGTCTGTTGTTTATATATTTTAGACAAGTGAGCAACCTCGTCTCCCCAGATGTTACCGTCCTAACTCGACGGATCCCATCCAGTTCCCAAATGAGCAACAAAAGCTCGTACTTGTTTAGATGATACACTGCGCTTCTTTTTCTTGAATTTTTCTCGTTTCAACCGTTTCAACACCTGCTCCACCGCCCCTTCAGCCACTCTGCTCATTCTCTCAAACTGAGCACCAAGCAACTGAATGTGCCGTTCATTCAACAAGCAGGCGGTCTGTGCCTCCTCACATTCTTGTTTGCTCCGTTGAGCCTGTAATTGCATTTTCTGACTTTCCTCATGCAGTTTTTCCCCAGGCTGCTGCACACACTCACATGCAATGTTGTAGCCCTGTTTTTCTGACTTCTATTGCCTGCAAAGCGATCAAAACATCACCCAGACTATCTGCTTTCAGAGAATTGTTCCAAGGTTCGGCGTGCCCCCCTCCACCTCTCAAAAAAAACACTAACAACTGGGATGGGGCTTCTTCCCACCCCGGTACAACTTTTTCTCTGTTCCATTCACGTCTCCTCAGGCGTTTAAATTGTTCCAAGGCTCGGGGTGCCCCCCTCCACCTTTCAAACACAACACTAACAACTGGGATGGGGCTTCTTCCCACCCTGGTACAACTTTTTCTCTGTTCAGCTCACGCCTCCTCAGTCGTCTGCTCCAACTTTTTCTCAACTTTAATCTCTTTTTCCTTTTTTCATTGCTCAGCCTTCCCAATATCTTGTTTGTGATGCCAGAAATGTTCTGTGAAATTATCTTAAACAAAATACAGGTTCAGGGAAAGGTCGGAGCAATGAATGAAAACTCACGGGCTGGTTCTGCTAGGATAATAAGTGTAATTTATTAAACTGCCACAGATACAGCACAAGGCACAAGTACATTCAGTACAAATCAAATATTGATGTAAAGCCCCTCACCGTGACACGGACTGGGGAGCCGTTTCAGTCCGAGTAAAAAGGTAACATCAATTGGCTGGGCATCGGATCAGGATCCACAGCAGACTCCAACTCTAATTCTGAGTGGCACACTTTAATACTCTCTGCATTACATGGGAACATCTCCCAGCAACATGCCCACCTGGACTCAAAGTCTGTGAAAAACCCTTGAGATAGCATGAGAGCGTGAGAAGCTTAAAAAACTCTAGATGACGAGGGAGCCTGAGAAGCTAGGGTGAGCAAAACCTCCAGATAGCGTACAAGAGGAGGCGGGCCGGGCCTCCTCCTCAGGCCTCTGGATAACTCACAACAACATGCAAAAAAACCCACTTTATATCACAGGTTAAAATAGTCAGAAAAACAACATTTTATCAAACTCTCAACTCAATACATAATGTAGGTAAAAACATCCCTAATGCATCCATACATTTCTATGCTGATGAAACAGTTGTTTATTGTCGAGCTAAAACTGTTGCTAAGGCTTTCCAGCTTTTGAATTCTGCATTCAACTACATCCAGACAGATTTGTTCCGCCTCAAACTTGTCCTAAATGCCGACAAAACCAAAGGGATGCTTTTTTCAAATGGGAAGTTGGTCCCAGCAGTTTTTTCCTCCGATTTTATCCTCAAATGGTGTCCCCATTGAGTTTGTTGATTCCTATAAACATTTGGGTATCTTGGTCGACTCATATCTCTCTTTTAAGCTCCATGTGGAAAACTTGGTAAAGAAACTGAAAGTTAAACTGGATTTTTTTTTCAGAAACAGATCCTGTCTAACCCTGAATGCTAGAAAACGCCTTGTATCTGTAACTTTCCTTCCCTTCATTGATTACGGTGACATTATTTACATGAACGCTCTTACAAGAACCCTGCAGATGTTGGATGCTGTCTATCATGGTGCACTAAGATTCATAACTGGCTGTGATTATCGTACCCACCACTGCACCCTGTATTCACTGGTTAACTGGACATCATTAACTTCATGCAGACTCTCTCACTGGTACATTTTCATCTTTAAATCACTTCTTGGTCTGCTGCCTTCATACATCTCCTCCTACATGTCTCTGCGTGAGTGCAGCTACGGAGTGCGCTCTCAGGACATTATTACCTGCAAAGTTCCCTCACTGAGGACTGAACTAGGCAAAAGGGCCTTCTCCTACTCTGCTCCTGTTTCCTGGAATATCTTACAAAAAGATTTGAAGCTCTCGACCTTGACCTCTCTAAGTGGCTTTAAGAATCTGTTGGACTCCTGGCAGGGATCAATTCAGACATGTTCCTGTTTTTAGTTTTCTACATTCGCCTTAGAATCTAGTTTTTTTTTGTTTTTTTGTTACCTTTACCTTTTAGCCATCCTATTTGTAAAAAAAAAAAATAAATAAATAAAAAAAAATATATAAAAAAAAAACCTGCAGTATGACTTTTTATAAGTGTTTATTGTTGTTGCTATTGTCCATTGTTGTCATCTTTCTTTGCTGAAATCAGGTTTCTCTTGTAAATTAGTCCTTGAGGCTCAATGGGATTTACCTGTCTAAATAAAGGTTGAATGAATAAAATGGCGTCTCATGTCACTAATTATACACTCCACTCCACAAGTTATCTTGGTCACATGGCAAAAATTTAACTTGGAAAAAAAAAAAAGAATCCGTTATAATTAAACAATTAATATTCTTTGTGCTTGAACTAGCTTTAAGAATAATTAATTAGTAGTATGTTACAACGAAAGCTGTCCATACATCACTACATTTTGGTGGCTCGTACGCGTTTCTGAAGAGATAAGTCATGCGTGACCTGATATCGTGGAGAAACTCTTCATGTTGGCACTTAAAAAGTCCAAGTTTTGACCTTGGTAAAGACATATTTCATGGCTGTGGTGTTCAGAAATATACAGCATTGTGTTGATGTTCATTTTGAAGCTGGAAATTGTCATTCTGTGTGTGTGATTAAGCTGTAAGCAGAGAGAAAGACGTATCATTCTGTTTAGAACTCTTTCATGACCAGGGGTTCTACGTTCCGACCCGGTTCTGATTATTGGACTCGAACGAGTCGTGTTTTAAATGGTGAAACGCTGTCTGTGAAACTGAGCACCGACTCAGAGCTGCTTCTATGCTGATTCGCTACTTTACACAGGTAATTCGTGCATTTTCGATGCGTTAATGGGCGATGTTGTGGCCGGACTGTTGAAGCTAACAGCTAGCTTAAGGCGAGTACACACGAGCTGTGATTGGTCGAGGACCGCTGTTTGAAACGTTCTGATTTGCTGAAAATCTGGTGACGTAACGCTGTGTACGTCCAATCACTCTGGCGTCAGTGCGAAAAGCCCACCCCGATGTCCACGTGACTTTACAGACACGTGACCCCGGAAATGAAGCTCGTTTTTAAACGGAGTCTTCCTTAATAGTTACAAAAGCTGAATTATAGCCTAAAATTGGTCCTAACCTGATGAGTTTTATGCCTAAACAGCGTGCTTTTGAAGCGACGCCACGTTCAAGCTTTAAGTCCGTCTATAAATGCTGATTTGGACCGTGTTCGTCCGTTGCTAATCAAAGCTAACGGCTAACGACCGGATGTCAACAGGACGGTTCACAGGAAGTCGTCAGTGACTCCTACCGGTAAAAGTAAGCTTGCACCACCACCTGCTATTGAAAAAGAGTATAACAGTTTTTCAGAACTGAGAGCTGCAAACTCGTTTTTCATTTTATTTCTAAAAAGACGCATGTGGGTAGATAAAAATGTTAATCAAGCTTGGTTTATGAGTTACTGTTTTAAATAGCAAATTTTGGTAAATTAAACTGCTTAAAGAGCATTTAAAACTACAAAGTTGCTGTCAGACTTTTTAGAAAATATTGCAGGTTTATTAATTTTAAGTGCATTGGAGTAAATAAACACTGAAATAGCCTGGTTCATTGTATCTGTTAGAATTAAGCTCATACTAAGTAACACTGCCACATGACGCATTTACTTATGATATTCATGGCGTAAAACCTAAAAACAAGTGCCCAATTATTGAAAAGTTGGCTTATCACAGTACTGTTGATGGAACCCAGAGCTAAATGGTGTGTGAAACTCACTGCTCGCTTAAATACAAACGTTTACCTGTTGAAAAACTCTTAAGATTGCGACGGTTTAACCAGATAGGTTTTGCTGAACAGTAAATACAACCATGGCAGATTTAACAAAAGCTGATAATGCTAATGCTGCTCCATGTGTTAAGAAGGACTTGCTTGAGACAGCTTTGAAGCTGCTCACAGATTCCTTATCTCCATATGGTGACCAGGTGGACTGCATGAACTCAACAGATTTAGTCAACGAACTTAAGGAAGTGGCAAACAGTGTAACTTCTGCAGCCATAAAGAAGTCAGGCTATGAACAGCTGGCTAAAATAGCACTCTTGCTAAAAGCTGAATATTACCTTGAGGCCAACAGGACAGAAGCCCTTGAAATAAAGTTGAGACGCGAGACCGAGGCCCGCGAAGCAACACTTGATGAGTGTCTACAACTCAAGGCACAGTTTCATTTTGAAAAGGAGACTTGGGAGAATGAATTGCAACATTAGAAAGAGCTCTCACAAGCTCAGCTGTTGTTACAAGCAGACTCATATGAGAAAAAGCTGCGTGAAGGAGGGTTGAAGTACCAAGCACTGTGTTCAGACTATGATGTTCTGCACCAACAGTTACAGCTAACATCAAAATCTCGGGACGAGCGCAAATTGGAAAAACTGGCATTAGTCCAACAAGTCGTGCGTTTACAAAGTGAGTGTCATACATCACGTGAACGGTTAATAGCCTGTGATGCAAAACTTGCCGTAGCCACAAATAAAATCTCTGACGAGGGGAAAAGATGTCTGGAACCCAAAGACAAACTGGGTCAGAGTCCAGGTCAACCATCACCACCTCAGAGGGATTTTGTTGTACCTCCTACACAAAATCTCCTTGTGCCACCTCCACGTGATTATTTTGTTCCACCTCCACCAAACCCTCATCTTCCGCTCTCAATAGCGGTATTGCAAAAAATAGCGAAATATGTCTAACGCTTCGAGCCAGGGCCGTTGGGTTCGACCGACACTAAGACCTATTTGCAAGACCTTGACTTCCAATTAGGAAGCTATCCCAACACTACAATTGAGGATAAAATAGGTTTGATCAGGCTCACTTCAGCCAGGACGGTGTTTTCCTTTATAGAGCGTCAACTATATGCCACAAGAAAGGATTACCGCCTGTTATGTGCAGCTCTAATTAAAGAGTATACCCCTTGCGCGGGACCTGGCGGTTACCCAGCTGCCGACAAGGTCATGCAAGGTAAGAATGAGCACCCAAGGGCATATTATTCCAGAATTTTGCAGGCTTATTTTGGTTACAGGAACGAAACCGGCATGGAGGAGGAGGAAGCGTTTAAGTTAGTTTTCAGCAAAAATCTCCACCCTGACATAAGGATGTCAGTAAAGATGATGGCTAATTTCAAAGAAAAAGCTATCAGTGAGATAAAAAATTGTGCTGTGAATGTCTTTGAGGCCCGTTCACAGGCCAAAACACCCATTGAAGTATTCCCAGGTGAGAGGATTCCTTCCCAGTCATTAGAATTGGAAGGGACGAGAGCTTCAGCTCCCCCTCCCAAGAAAGGCGAGAGGAAACGAGACTTCCCAGCAGCCAAACCTCAACAGATGAGTGCCCCCTGGTCCAGACAAGATCTTAAAGGGTTTCCCAAGAAACCAGAGGATGAACGAATGTACCAGAAGGGGGGCGCATGCCCTAAGGATAAAAGGTATGGCACCCAAGGTAACCCATCAAGGTAACCCCCAGGGATCCCACCAGGAACCCCAGAGGAGGTGGCCTTCTCCCCCACCATGTCGGCCTGCACAGCCTGAGACAAAAAAGAAACAGCAGCGGGTCCAGAAGGAGAGCCCCGCACCTCTGAGCTCGGACGAGACAGAGAGTGTGCGTCGGTTCTTGGAAATGTTGAAAGGTATTGCCATGGACAAACAACCTGATGCATTGTGTGGCAATATCATTGCTGATGAGTCAGAACACACAAACAACACCGTTACTGCTGTCACAGACATTCACCATGACGTTGTTGTTGTAAACTCTGACAGCCCCTCACCGGAAAAAGAGGGGATACACTCACACGTCACTGACGGTGACCCGTCACAAACTGAAACCTCAGAAACAGCAACAGCTGTCCTGATGGTTCAGACAAATCATGGTGACACAAATAACAACGTTGCCGCTGTCATGGACAGCCACCAGGACCTTGTTGTTAAAAACAATGAGAGCCCCTCAACACACAGAGAGCGGGTGATCTCATATATCAATGACGGAGGCCCGTCAAAAATTGAACTCTCAGGAGCAGCAGCGACTGCACAAACGGTTCGGATTTTTTTTTTTCCCAAGATGGTGCCGGTGTGTATGGCTGCCCGTCTCTCGCTCTCTGCTTGTATTGTATTTTTGTTATTTTTACAATGGTTGGTGCAGTGTGCCGAGTCATATTTTCAGTATGATCGTCGGGCACTTTTGGAGCTCCGTACATTTGCTGAAATGCCTGCGGAGTTTTTGTACAGCAGTCAGCACTCTCCTC
>NC_056508.1:11086988-11090558 GCF_014905685.2 Nematolebias whitei
TCACGGAATCTTGGATTTCTGATGGTGAGTCCAGCGCCTTGGTGGAATTACTACCTCCGGATTGTCTTGTTTCAATGCCCCTCGGCCATCAGGTCGTGGGGGGGGGATTATTAACAGTTTTTAAAGCAAACTTGGCCTTTAAACATTTGCCCATCCCGGTGTCCCGCGCCAGCTTTGAGCTAAGCGTCTTTGAACTCGGACACTCTCCTCCGGTTCCGTGCGCACTCGTCTACCGCCCCCCTCGATCCAAGGACTTCATAAATGAATTATCTGACTTTTTGGCTGATATCACACAGAGATACACTCACTTCTTGGTTATTGGTGACTAATTTGCATGCGTGTTTTCAGGAGAAGCCCTTAGTGAAGGACTTTCTAGATTTATTGGGCTCTTTTAATTTATCTCAGCAGGTAAACAGTCCCACCCAAGAACACGGTCACACGCTGGACCTCGTTTTAACACGCGATGTCTCGGTTTCTAATTTGAAAATCGGTGACAATGTTTTTTCAGATCACATGCCTGTATTGTTTGACTTCACCCCCCCCCCCCTTGTCCTACTGCTAAGACGTGTGTTCCTGCTCGTACTACTCGTTCCATTAACCATTTCACTGCTGCTCGTTTTATTGAAGGTTTTAACTCTGAGAGGATCGAACAGCTCTCGGTGTCTCTTACCACTGAGGAGCTAACCTCTCAGTTCAACTCTGCCTGTTTAGATGTTCTGGACTGTGTTGCTCCCTTTAAAACCAGAAAAAACAAAACTTAGATCAGAGCCTTGGCTGAATGACGTCACTCGAGCCGTTAGGCAGCAGTGTCGCAGAGCTGAATGAAGGTGGAGGAAGGATAGGATGCAGGTTTCTTTTCAAATGTTAAGGGAGAGTTGGCGTCACTATCAGAAAACCGTTAAAGCTGCCAAATGTAAATTCTTCTCTGATTTAATTGTCTCCAACTCCCACAACCCCCGAGTTCTTTTCTCCACCCTGAACTCAGTTCTACATCCCAGTGAGCCTTCACCTCTGGAAGCCTCAACTGAGCTGTGTGAAAACTTCCTCCATTTCTTGTTAAAAAAAGTGGCAAACACCCGGGCACTCATTTCTCCACCAGCTCATGATCTGTCCATCCCATCTCAGTGTGTGGCTGTGTTTGACCACTTTGAGCCCATCTCTCTGTCTTCTCTGGAGCAGGTAATGTGCAGCATGAAGCCATCTGGTTCCCCCTTTGATGTGGTCCCCCCTCGACTACTAAAGGAAGTTTTTCCTACCCTGGGTCCTTTTATTCTCGCTATTCTGAATAGCAGTTTATCTTCAGGTGTGGTTCCAAAAACTTTTAAATATGCTGCTGTCCAGCCCCTCCTGAAAAAACCTAACCTTGACCCCTCAGTCATGTCCAACTTCCGGCCTGTCTCCAGACTCCCATTCACCTCTAAACTACTGGAAAAAATTGTGGAGTCTCAGTTGAAACAGTTTTTGGGGGATCACGCTATCCTAGAGTTATTCCAATCTGGCTTCAAATCTCTCCATAGCACTGAAACTGCTCTACTGAAGGTTTTTAATGACGTTTTCATATCCCCAGACGCAGGTGATTCTGTGCTGCTTGTCCTATTGGACCTTACATCTGCTTTTGACACCATCGACCACAAGATCCTCATTTCTAGACTGGAGCAGTGGGTGGGCATCACCGGGTCAGCCCTTAAATGGTTTGGGTCCTACCTCTCTGACAGAACCTTATGTGTCAATATCAAAGAATTTAGTTCGGCATCGACAGCGCTCCAGTGGGGGGTAGCACAGGGGTCCATCCTCGGTCCCCTTCTCTTTTCTTTATACCTGCTGCCACTAGGTGCTATTTTCCGCAAACACAACATACCCTTTCATTTCTACGCCGATAATTGCCAAATTTACTTCCCCCGTGTGTACAGAGGCACACGCTCTATTCAGCCTCTTCTTGACTGCCTGGCTGACATCCAGGACTGGATGGCTTTAAACTTCTTAAGCTTCAATGAGAAGAAGTCTGAAGTCATGCTGTTCCATCCCAGTGGCTCACTCATGAACCATGACATTGACCTTTTCTCTCTAGCCCCACTAGAGAAACAAAAGGTCACTAATCTGGGGGTGATAATGGACCCGTCCTTAAAACTCAACAGTCACGTAAACATGATGGTCAAATCCTGTTTTTTTCAGCTGAGACAGCTGTCTAAGCTGAAACCTATACTCTCCAAAAAGAACCTTGAGACAGTGATCCACGCCTTCATAACATCTAGGCTTGATTACTGCAATTCACTTCTGTTTGGAATCAGTCAGTCCTCCATTGCTCGTCTACAACTGGTCCAAAATGCTGCAGCCCGATTTTTAACTGGTACAGGCTATAGAGAGCATATCACGCCAGTTTTGGCCTCCCTGCACTGGCTACCCATTCACCTTTGGATCCAATTCAAAATTCTCATGTATGTTTTTACATCACTGAACAGTTCTGCCCCATCCTATCTCACTGATCTTCTGCAGCCATATGTCCCACCGCGCTCTCTGAGGTCAGCAGACCAGATGCTTCTCTCAGTCCCAGAAACCCGTCGTAAGCTCAGAGGTGACAGGGCTTTCTCTGTTACAGGTCCACGACTGTGGAATGAGTTGCCACTGAGTGTCCGGCAGGCTCCCACACTCTGTCTTTAAGTCTCGCTTGAAGACCCACTTCTATTCTCTTGCCTTTAATACGGTGTGATTTGTTTTGGTCCTGTCTGTACTCTACACTGTTGGCCATTTTAGTTAGCTTCTGCTGCTATTTGTATCTGTATTTTATTTTATGTTTTCCTGTCCACTGTACATGTTTGTTTTCTTTTGTACAGCACTTTGGTTGGCCTTGTTGCTATTTTAAGTGCTCTATAAATAAATTGGTATGGTATAAACCAGGATTACACAGGCAAAGGTAAACGTAAGAAGAAACGTTGGTCAAAACTTACAAGGTTCCTGTGTAACCTTATCAGAAAGGGGGTCGCTAAAAAAGCTTTACCTGTCGATCACACTTGAAGGGGTCCTCACACATGAAGTCCTACTGGACGGTGTAGCCGACATAACTATTATGTCCGCCAAACTGTTCGAGGAGCTCAGGACTGAGGACCGCCGCTAACGGTGTTCAAAGGGAAATACCTCTCATAGAACTCAAAAAGCGTTCAATACAAAAACAACTGGACTTTATTTGTAACAGAAGATGTTTCGCTCCTCATCCGAGGAGCTTTCTCAATTCAAAGAGCAGAGAGTGAGAGATTCAGGACTCAGGACGCTCTCATAGAACGTGCTATAGAACTGCAGGGCCTCGCAGAGACGAGGACAACCCTAATAGCTATATATCCTGATGCATGCTCAATAATCCAGGTAGAAAAATCTAAAAAAGTTAAATCTGGTCCTCTGGACGATCAAAAAAAACAAAAAAACAAAGCAAATCAACAAAAAAATGTAGAAACGTTTCGTCTCTCATCCGAGAGACTTCCTCAGTCTGAGGAGCTGTATTCAGCTCAGTCTCTTAAATAGCACCGTCTTGGAGTGGATCAACCAGTTTTGCTGCTGACAACCAAAACTAGCTGATCA
>NC_056508.1:11090658-11113055 GCF_014905685.2 Nematolebias whitei
GGTTTCTCAGATCACACCATTGGTTGGTTCTCTAACTATCTTTCAGACCGGAGGCAATGTGTTCAACATAATGGTACTTCCTCCAGTTATTTAACAGTCAACAATGGTGTACCACAAGGCTCAGTCTTAGGACCCACCCTCTTTACAATCTATATACATAATGTAGGTAAAAATATCCCTAATGCATCCATACATTTCTATGCTGACGACACAGTTGTTTATTGTCGAGCTAAAACAGTTGCTAAGGCTTTCCAGCTTTTGAAATCTGCATTCAACATCATCCAGACTGATTTGTTTCGCCTCAAACTTGTCCTAAATGCCGACAAAACCAAAGGGATGCTTTTTTCAAATAGGAAGTTGGTCCCAGCAGTTCTTCCTCCGATTCTATCCTCAAATGGTGTCCCCGTTGAGTTTGTTGATTCCTATAAATATTTGAGTATCTTGGTCGACTCACATCTCTCTTTTAAGCTCCTACTCCGCTCCAGTTTCCTGGAATATCTTACAAAAAGATTTGTAGCTCTCGACCTTGACCTCTCTAAGTGTCTTTAAGAATCTGTTGGACACCTGGCAGGGTCCAATGCTGACATGTTCCTGTTGTTAGTTTTCTACATTTGTCTTGGAATCTAGCTGTTTTTTGTTTTGTTACCTTTTCCTTTTAGCCATCCTTTTTGTTAAAAAAAAAACAAACAAAAAAAACTGTAGTATGCTTTTTTTTATAACTGTTTATGGTTGTTGCTGTTGTCCATTGTTGTCATCTTTCTTTGTTGAAATCAGGTCTCTCTTATAAATGAGTCCTCGAGGCTCAATGGGAATTACCTGTATAAATAAAGGTTGATTGATAAAACCAGCCACAAAGATCCTCCTGTGCTAGACACAGCAAACTTTATGGCTGGACAGACCATTCCAGAGGTCTGCCAGGTTGCTAGCAACCAAAACACCTCAGTACCACCTCAGGTAACAAACCTAATGGTACAAGTCCACATCGTGGCGGGACAAGCCATTACCCTTAAACAGGCGTACTTTCAACCATCTCCTACGTTTTTCAAACTGGGACTGTCCATTGAGGCCGCAAGCCAAGTGAGCCTCCACTCCAGAACCACATCTGTTGCTGTGTGCAACACAGGCACAGAAGAGGTACTGATCCCAAGAAACACAAGGCTAGGATGGTTGATCTCCACAGATTTTCATGATTTTGAACTAGGCATTCCATTTCTGGGAGGACTCCCAGACAACCTGGTATCGAGTCAAGAGACTGGTCCAGTTTGGTTCACGAAACCAACACAGGCCATAGCTCTCTTCTCAACCAATGATGTCGATTTAAGACCTCAAACCTATAGTGTCCTACCTATAGACAAGTCTAACGACACAGAAGGGGACTCACTGGAGCTCCCCAAACATCAAGAACCCTTAGCAATCTCTTCACAGATTGAACAGGTGGTCGCCCAAGCCGACGCCCTGACGACTAATGAAGAAAGGGACAAACTCCGCCAAGTTCTCATGAAATATGAGAAGTCATTCTCGACTGACTCAATGGATTGTGGGTTGACCTCGCTCCACACAGTGAGCATCCCAACTCACCGCCTACATTTGTCAGACGATACAAGATTCCCCTGGCAGCACATCAACCTGTCATGGAAGTCATTGTTGACCTTTTAGATAAAGGCATAATCAGACATTGTAATAGCACCTACTCTGCACCTTTACGGCCAGTTTTGAAACCAAATGGTAAGTGGACACTTACCATAGACTACAGAAAGCTAAACAAACAAGTTCCTTTATCTATGTGGCCAATGACCCAGATCCAACAGGAACTGCCCAAGGTCACCGATGGTAAGTACTTTTCCACCCTCGATGTCAACTCTGGTTTTTGGACCATTCCTGTGCGCACTGAGGACCAACACAAACTAGCTTTCACTTTTGGTAGCCGACAATACACCTTCACTAGGTGTCCCTTTGGCTACGCTAACTCACCAGCTGAGTTCAACATCTTTTTGAACAAAGCATGTCCAGACGCCCACGAACGTGAGACACTGATCTACGTGGACGATGTCCTTTTGAGGCAGCCAAAACTGGACTCACACTTGGCTGAGATCGACCACGTTCTGAATCAACTGACTACTGCTGATGCTAAAATCTCACCGTCAAAATGCCAGTGGTGCAGGACCAAGGTGGACTATGTTGGCCTACTAGTAGGTCCAGACGGAGTACAAACACAGTTGACTCGCACCCAAGGCCTAGACAATCTCAAAGTCCCCACCAATCTCAGAGAACTACAAAGTTTTCTGGGCGTGTGTAACTACTCACACCAATTCATAGAGAACTATGCAGACCTTGTGAAACCACTGACTGAACTCTTAAAGAAAGACGTCCCATTTGTCTGGACTGATAACCAAAAGCAGGCAATGAATGCTCTCAGGAACAGACTCAAGTCAGCCCCATGTCTAGTCTATCCAGACTACAACAAAGAGTTTCACTTGGAAGTGGGCTTTTCAGCTCACTGCATAAGTGCAGGTCTGAACCAGATGCACGACAAAGACAAGTGTGTGGTGGCTTACGCCAGTAAGACAATGGCAGGCCCCGAATTAAAGTTCTCAGACTGTGAGAAAGCTCTACTGACCACTGTGTGGGCAGTTAAACACTTCTCCAGTTACATCGGTGGACAAGAAATCATTGTTGAAACACAACACCAGCCAGTAACTTTCCTGAATAGCCAACGCATCAGAGATGTTGAGGTGACAAACTCACGGGTAGCCACGTGGCTCATGGCACTTCAAAGTTTTGACCTAGACATTTGCTACGGACAAAACAAGAAGTCACATTTGGGCACCGACCTGGCACTCTGCCAGGAATATACACAAGATGTACCAGCCACCCAACCTCCAGCTGCGGAAAAACCCTCAGTAAGTGATGACCCGAATCACCACTACCTTGATAGCAATATCTGCAAAGATATGACAACACTGTACATGGATGGATGCTCATTCCACCACAAAGAAACCTGCAAATCAGGTGTTGGAGGGATCCTCCTCCAGAACCAAGAAGAGGTCACTTTTGGCTATAAATTAGGCTCTCAGTCTTCTCAATACGCTGAGATAGCAGGAATCCTAATAGCTCTCCAGATGGCAGTAGAACGCTCCATCCAAACGCTAGTCATCTGCACGGACTCTAATTACGCTCGACTTAGTTTCTTGTGTCATCTCGCTCTGTGGAAACAGAACAGCTTTCTCACAAGCAACAAGAAAGTGGTCAAACACAAAGAGATTTTCATGGCATGTGATCACTTGGTGACATCACATGACTTACAGGTCTACTGGAAAAAGGTTCCAGGACATTCAAGAGTCCTAGGCGATGACAAGCGGCATAATGACCTTGCAGACTTCCTAGCCAAGGACAGAGCCGTGGACGGCCCTCCGTGGTCCTTTGACCCCTCCTGGCTGCTCGCAACTCTGGCAGTACAACCTACAGCCGAGGTAATGGCAGTCACACGTGCACAGGCTGCAGCCAAACCAGCTAACAACACAGTCTTTGTACAACCTGTGCTGACTGACCCAGACATCATCCGACTTCAGAAGTTGGATCCTGCGATAAACTCGATGATACTGTACTTGACTGACCCAGACAAAAACACTCCGTCCGAGGCCGACCTGGATTCCAATCCAGACCTTAAAGTCCTCTTTCAGCTGCGCAAACAGCTAAAACTAATCAAGGGCATCCTAACATTTGCTCATGGACCGACGTCCTCAACCGTGTTCGTGGTCCCCCATGACCACAGGGGGGTGATGTTAGTTCATGCGCATGACCTCCTGTCCGCAGGACACAAGGGAGATAATGCCACGCTGAAAGCATTAAAACAAGTTGCTTATTGGCCTGGAATGAAAAGGGATGTCAAGGACTACATAAAAGGGTGCCTGGTCTGTGGCCAGTTTCAGCCATCCAGACCACTCCACAGAGCACCACTGCAAAGTAGAGGCATTGCATTCCCATGGTCCGACCTCCAGATCGACTGGGTTGGACCACTTACTAAGAGCACTAGAGGAAATAAATATTTTCTCACGGTAACTTGCACATTTACCAAATGGGTAGAATGTCTACCAGCTCCTAACGACACAGCACAAACAACTGCTATGTTACTAATGTAGTAATGTCAGGACAGCTTTGCTGTGGACTCACTAATTAATTATTCTTAAGCTAGTTCAAGCACAAAGAATATTAATTGTTATTTACAACGGATTCTTTTCTTTTTCGAGTTAAATTTCTGCCATGTGACTGAGATAACTGTGAGTGGATTGTTTAATCAGTGACATGAGATGCCATTTTATCTTTGACCCATCAGAATAAATTCGGTCATTTATTTAACAGAATCAAAATTTAACATCAAAACATGTACACATTGATTTGCTGATCTGTTTCTGATTAATAAAAACTTGGCACGCTTTACTAACAAGACAACAGAACATTACTGATCGAGGCTGATTCACCTCTGAAGGCATCTAGATTACTGGCAAATAGAAAAGTTAAAGAGAAGACATGGTTTTAAAGAGGAAGATGGATGAAGGAAGATGTATGTTTGTTGGCCAGAATTAGCACTCTTCTTTCAACACTAGCTCAACCCCCGGCCAACTTAGTGCGTGACAACTCGTGACGTCTCTTTACCTTTGCAGTGGATGGATCAGCTCCAGTATAGAGGTCCCTTTGCACGCTACCTTTCAGCGTCTCTGGTCAGGGTGGCTGGTCATCGTCCGAAGTCGTGATGATGTACTCCGTTCAACAGAACAAGCTTCCTTCGAAGTTGTAGGGCCTTACGCCCGGGTGAGTTCACAGCGAGGCGCTGTGACTCCGCTGGGATGGACGGACCCTTGTCTCATGGTCAAATCCATCAGCTATTGATTAAATCTGAAAGTTCCTTAGGAACTCTCAGTAAGACTCCAGTCAGAAATTCCACTCAGAAGTGGAAGACTCCTGGGAAGACTTCATAGTGGAAGAACTGAAATACTTCAAAGACTCAAGGAAGACTGAAAGAAGACTGAATAGTCCCAGGAAGTGTTGACTTTTTAAAGCGTACTCACTTCCTGTCACTTGGTACTTCCTGATTGGTTGAAACAACCAGCAGGGGGGTGGTTTTAGTGATGTCAAGAGGGTCACTAGGAGTCAAGAGAAAACAGGAATGTTTACAAACGGTTAGTACAGACAGAGAAATGTTTATGAAGAGGTGAGACAAAGCAGATGCCAGTTGAAGTTATTTACTGTCTGCAAGGTTTAAAAACAAGACACTTCGTTCTAATAACTCGTCTCTGTTTGTCTCTGACTTTCGACCGACATCACTACTCCTCATTCAGACAGAAAACTAAAATGCACACTTACTTCGTAAATAGACATTTAAACAGTATTATCAAAGTCTAATGAGGTTTAAAAATCATTAATACTGTTTCACAGTTGATTTAAATGAGTGGTTCACTTCAACATTTAGAAATGTATGAACTAAACACACATTTGATTATCAAGATATTCTAAAATAGTAATGATAATGTAAAAAGGAAGAGTGTTCTTTCAATTGATTAATTCAGGATACAATTAAATAGTCTCTTGATGAGATAATTTGTATTTCTGGATTCAAATCAATGAAATAAACAGTTCCTGTCCCCTGAAGGTCTTCAGAGACAGGTTGAGGTCGGAGGCCTAGTTCACTACACTAATGAATCATGTATTTTCAAGGTTTGGACTTCCCCTCAGGGTAAACTCAGACCAAGGTACACACTTCACAGCTGAAGTGATGAAAGGACTGTGGAAGATGCTAGGCATCAAAGTCAACTTCCATGTTGGCTACCACCCACAAGCCTCTGGCCAAGTGGAGAGAGCAAACAAAACTGTAGTAAGTATTTTGAAGAAATACGTAGCCGCAAACCACAAGGACTGGGACGTGAAACTCCCTCTGGTCCTCATGGCCATAAGGGCCACTCCACACACATGGACTGGCATCTCTCCCTTCGAGATGATGACGGGTCGACAAATGACTCTCCCTCTACACCTGTTGTACCAACCAGGCGATGCCGCCATGGCAACAGCCTACACCACACAACAATACATGAATGACCTGGAAAAAACACCTTAAAAACACCTTTGCTTTGCCCAGAGAAACCTGGAAAAATCCGCTGAAGGACAAAAGGCGTACTATGACCAAAAAGCCTCTCACGAGGAGCTCCAAATGGGAGATAGGGTCTGGTACTACACGTTCGCCCCCACAACCGGGAAAGGAGAGTCCGGGACCGGAACTCTCGCCCGCAAATTGATGCCCAGGTGGACTGGACCCCACCTGATAACGGACAAACTGTCTCCAATTGTCTACCAGATCAAAATCAGCAAAGGCCTAAAAGAGCCAATTGTTAAATAGGTACATCGAAACCAGGTCAAACTACACAAAGCGTTCAATAACTCCACAGGAGACAAAGATCTCACAAACTCAGACCTCGTGGGAAATAGGTTGTCCAAGCAGAAACTAAATAAGTCTAAGCTTAATTAAGTGTTAAGATAACAACTCAGACGCGATAACGTGATCGAATCTGACAATCAGAGTGAGTGACGCAGTGAAACGTTGTTTTCTAGTTGCTTAATCACTACTTTTGTCGATGTTGAAACGTTTTCTAGTTGCTTAATCACTACTTTTGTCAATGTTGAGGCATTGTTTATTAGTTTTGGTATTGTTTCTAAACACCCCTGGCAAGAATGAATTTTGTGTGTACTTTAGTTAGAGACTATGAGGGCTTTAACTATGCCAACATGCAGTTCATTTGTTAAATTTCAATCGTTGAAGAGTCAATGTAGATTAATGCTACCTTGAGTACCATAACCTACATTGGTCTCATGACTGTCAAGCCGAACCTACTTGAACAATCCTATTCGGGGGGGCTAGCTAATCCTTAAGTTGAGTCTCGCCATAGACTCCAAAAACATTTAGGGGGAAACCAAAACCCCAAACTTAAATCGTTTGTCTAAAGGGACAACAGACAATTGAACCAAACTCTTTTTTGCCATGTAAATCTAACTTAAACCAAGTTAGGAATGGAAGAATAGTTTGGAATGCCCTTCTATAGGTATAAATTCCTATACATAATTTTTCAGCATGACCCACCCTTTAACTGGTATCTGTAGCTGATCTAAACCATCATAGCTTACACACCAGGCACATATAGGTTAAGGTCTTATGTAAAATCCCACTCATAAGCCCAACTAAAACCACATAAATCAATCAACCTTTATTTATACAGGTAAATCCCATTGAGCCTCGAGGACTCATTTACAAGAGAGACCTGAATAAATGCATGAACACATAGAACCAGAATGACATCCACTGGGAACCACCTGCAGCAACCTTCGCTGAAGGGACCTACAACTCCAACGTGGGTCTCCAAACTCCATCCAGTGGTCGCCTCTGCAGTTCAATCGAGGGATCCCCTCTGCACGCTGATCAATCAACACCTCCAGTCGTTGTGGATTTACCGTTGTGGATTATGACTTTTTCCAATGGATTACAGACTTTGTTTCCAAGGGGTTGAAGCGTTACTGCAATGGAATTACCAATAACATTATAGAATTACCAAAACCTTTGTGGGATTACCTACTTTGACTTTTGTTTTCCTCTTGTTGGATTACATCAAGATCAAGGACACTCGGAGGAGTAAGTTCATGTTGGAATTCATCCCCATGGACAGGCAATGATTTCCAAAGGGGGGACTGTAGTGAACTAAACCTCCGACATCAATCTGTCTCTAAAGACCTTCAGGGGACAGGAACTGTTGTTTCATTGATTTGAATCCAGAAATACAAATTATCTCATCAAGAGACTATTTAATTGTATCTTGAATTAATCGATTGAAAGAACACTCTTCTTTTTACATTATCATTACTATTTTATAATATCTTGATAAGCAAAAGTGTGTTTAGTTCATACCATTTCTAAATGTTGAAGTAAACCCCTCATTTAAATCAACTGTGAAACAGTATTAATGATTTTTAAACCTTATTAGACTTGGATCATACAAGTAAATGTCTATTTACGAAGTAAGTGTGCATTAGTCTTCTGTCTGAATGAGGAGTAGTGGATTTGAGGGCGAAAGTCAGAGACCAGTTTTGAGAACGAAGTACCTTGTTTTTAAAACTCTCAGACAGTAAATAAGAACTAGCTAGCACCTGCTGTCTCACTTCTTCAAAATATTTCTCTGTCTGGACTAACCGTTCTTAAAACATTTCTGCTGTCTACTGACTCCTAATAACCCCCTGACATCACTAAAACTACACCCCTGCTGGTTGTTTCAACCAATCAGGAAGTACCAAGTGACAGGAAGTGGATACCCTTTAAAAGGCAACACTTCTTGGAACTATTCAGTCTTCCAGAGTCTTTCCAAGTCTTCTGGAGTCTTCCAAGTCTTCCGAGCCTTTTCAGTCTTCCTGGAACTTTCAGTCGAAGATGAGACTCAGTCTGACGGAGTCTTACAGCTGAACAAAATAGCTGATGGATTTGACCATGTGCCAAGGGTCCGTCCATTCCAGCGTAGTCACAGCCTGCCTCCTCGGCTGTGACTCAACCCGAGTAGTAATTGCTCAACTTCGAAGGAAGCTTATTCTGTTGAACTGAGTACTTCGTCACAACTTCTGACGACCCCAGCCACTCTGACCGGAGACGCTGAAAAGGGAGCGTGCCAATGGACATCTGTTCCGGAGTTGACTCCTCTGCTAAGGTAACAAAGTTGTTGCACGCCCTGAAGTGTACCAGAGGGCTGAACTGGATTCGGAGGAAGGGTGCCATTTTCTGGTTCAACACTTAACTTTCATCCATCTAAACCTCCAATTTAAATCTATCTATTCCTTCTCTTTCTACTTCTATTCGCCAGTAAATCAAGCTAGATGCCTTCAGAGGTGAATCAGTCTCAATCAGTAATCTTCTGTTGTCTTGTTTAGTAAATCGTGCCAAGTTTATTAATCAGAAACCGATCAGCAAATCAATGTGTACATGTTTGATGTTAAATTTTGATTCTGTTAAATAAATGACCACATTTATTCTGATGGGTCAAAGATAAAATGGCGTCTCATGTCACTAATTACACACTCCACTCCAAGTTATCTTGGTCGCATGGCAGAAATTTAACTTGAAAAAGAAAATAATCCGTTGTAATTAAACAATTAATATTCTTTGTGCTTGAACTAGCTTTAAGAATAATTAATTAGTAGTATGTTACAGCGAAAGCTGTCCCTACATCACTATATTTAAAACAGTTAAACAGAACCTTTACAATAATAGCACTGTCAGACATGGCTCAACGATAAAAACACAAATAATGTTCACATCGAAGGGTATGAATTATATCATGTGAACAGAAGCAACAAAAGGGGTGGTGGAGTGGCTATATTTGTTAAAAATGAAATAAAATGTAAGTTAATTAATGAAATGTCAATAATTGTTGATAATATCATGGAAATAATAACAATAGAAATAATAAACAAGAATGATAAAAACATATTGATAAGTTGTGTATATCGATCTCCAGGATCAAATATAGAAATATTCACTGATAAAATCTTATAACTATTGGACAAGAGTTTTAATAAAATAATTTTTTTGTGTAGAGACTTTAATATTGACCTGGAGAAATAAAACAGATTCAAATAACACAGTACATTTACAAATTCATTGTATAGTTTAAATCTTTATCCGTTAATTTCAAAACCAACAAAAATTACAACTCATAGTGCTACAATAATCGATATTTTCACAAATGTAACAAATGGGGATGTGATGGGAGGTATTTTAATGAGTGATTTGAGTGATCATTTACCATTTTTCATGATTTATAAAAATGATCAAAGCATTACAAAAGAAATCACAATGAAGAAAAAAACAATAAACACATCAAAAAAAGCAATGTACAAATTAAAATATGATTTTCATAAACAAATTCTGGCAAGACGTGTATGTTGATGATGTGAACAGATCGATCATATGATGAGTTTATGAATATTTTGGGAGCTCTGTATGAAAAGAATTGTGTGCAAAATAATTATACAAAGAGAAATGTTGTTGACCAACCATGGATGACGAAAGGGTTGAGAAATGCTTGTAAAAAAATAATTATTTGTACACGTTTCTTTTACGTACACGTTGGCTGCATGCGGGCCCTCAGGTGGTCTGTGGCGGCAGTCGTGGGTCACCGATCTGGTAGCCTGGCTGTGCTGGTGTGGGTTCGGGGTGGGCGCGGGGGCTTGGGGTTCTGGGGGCTTGTTGCCCCCATACTTGGGCCTGTGGGGATCGGGGATCTTGGGCTCTGGCGGGCGGGTTGCCGGGCTCTGGGCCGGCTTGCGCTCTGGTGCCCGGTTCTGGGCGGGGGCCTTCGCCTCGCTAGTGGGTTGTGGGTTCATGGGCTGGGGGATTGGGTGTTTGGGGGTGTGACCAGTGGCCCCTAAGAGGGGATAGTTTGACCCAGCCTAGGTGTCTAGTGTGCTATGTGTTTTGAGAGATGTCCGAATGAGGGGTGGGTGTAGTATTTCTTCTGGGGTGGGGACGGGGTTGATGTCCTTGGGGACGGCCCGGGACTGTGCATGGCCGACTGGCTGGCCCCTTTCCTGTGGTGGGGGCTCGCTCCCGGTGCTTCCTGGCTCTGTCGGCGGTTGGGCGGGCGCTCTTGGCCGGGTCGTCCTGGTGGGGTTTGGCTTCATCTGGTGACGGGCTGACTGCGGTTTGTGGGGGTCCTGGCGGCCCTCGGGTGTGTAGGCTGTTGGTACTGCTTCTGGCGGCCCTCGGGGCTCTGTCCCTCTCTGGTCTGGAGCTCAGCGGGCCTGGCGGTCGGTCCAGATGGAGAGGTGTCTTGGCCTCAATCCCTGGGTGGACCTTGAGGAACTGGGGGGGGGGGGTGCTGTTGGGTCAGTGGGGGAGCTGACTCCCTGTGGGAGCATTTGCTCTCACAGTTATTTCTCCCCATCCCTCACCATGCACCTCCACCCTCTTCATTTCAATTCCACACATTTAGGGTTGTTTGGGCTCGGGTGTGCTGCAACAATTTTACATCTCTGTTGACTATAGCCACCTGGGACTCAATTTTATTGTACACATTAGACATTCATTCATAACATCCTCATGACATTCACATATAGGAACTTGAGGTGGGCACATGGCTATGGGTGGTGGGATGACCTTACTCTCACCCCCTGTGCCTGTGCTCACTTACAACGGTTGCATTTAGACACTAGGGTTTGGATAGAGTTGGGGTGGAGGGGAAACTGGCATCATGCCAGCCTTTGCTCCTTCTTCTTTCCTTTTTAATGGCACTATACAACAACACACATCAACAGCACATCCAGGGGCGGGGGTGTATGTGTCGGGGTCTTATTTATTTATTTATTTTTCCTCCCCCCTAGTTCCCTAACTGCTATTCTGGGGGTGGGGTCCGGGAGAAGGGCAGGCCGTCGGGTGTTGACCAGGACTATGTCGGGGTCTGGGGGATTGCCGTGGGCGGTGCTGGCGCTGTGCTCTCCCTGGGGTTGTTTGGACCCCCTGAGCTTGGCTCTTGGGTGCCATGGTTGGCCCGCTGGCCGGGGTGGCTGCCGGGGCCTGGCGGGCGGTCGGCTGGGGGTGCGTGCTTGGTTGTTGGCGGTGTGTGGGGGTGGTCGGTGGCGTGTCCTCTTCATGGTGGGGGGTGTCCTGTCGGCTGGGCGTGGCCTGGGCCGGGTCTGGGATATTGGCTCTTCTCCGCTCGAGAATGAATGGGTTTACCTCCTGGGTTTGGGCATGGGCTGCCCCCTGTAGAGGGCGGGTACATGTCTTGGACCTGGGGGGTATAGAGTGCGTATCTGGAATAAGAATAAAATGTATAGTTATTGTATGTCTTTGAGTGAGTGAGTGTGAGAATGAGGCTGGGACTGTGTGATTGTGTCTGTGTATGAATGGCTATTGGTTAGGCCGAGACTCGGACTGCCCCCTCTTTGATACAACTGCGGGTGCTTGGCATCGCGCCCCTATCGCGCGGCCCCCTGGTGGGGTGTGCCCTTGCCTGCCGGCGTGCTTGGGGCCCTTGGAGTCGGTGGCTGGGCGCTTGGGCGTGGGTCGGCTCGGCCTGGTGTCTGCCTGGTGGGGCTCGGGTCCTCTGGCCCTGTCAGGCCTTGGCCTGGGTGGTGTGGGTCCTCGGTGCCCGGGCCTCCGTGCCCGGGCCTGGACCTGCATCGGTGCGGCGGGTTCCGACGGGGGCCTATGAGTTTGTTGTTGTTGGCCCCGGGGGGTCACCGTATGTGGTCGCTGGTGGGGATCTTCCGGCTCTCCCCTGTGGTCCGATTTGGGGGGTGGGCGAGTGGTTCATCCTGTGTGGGTGGCCCTGGGGGCTCCGCGGTCGGGGTCCCTCCTGGGGTCTTGGGCTCTGATCCCCCCTTTTTTCGTCTGCCTCTGGTCTTGGGGGTCGGGTCTCTGCTGCTTCACAGTTACTATTAAATGTTCTATTAGAGAAGCCTTATACACTTATGCATGCTCAGAACCACACACAAATAGAAGCAGGGATGCTTATGTAGGCTTTATATGTAGATATATAGATATGTATATGAATGTATATTCATGTGTATGTATGCATGTATATAGGCATAGGTATGGGCATATATATTTATGGAAACTTACTGCAAAGCCATGAATATTTTAAGTTCTTTATACATATGTATTTTGTTGCTGTGTTTTGTCATGTTCTTTGCAGGTGAACAGACAGTGGCCGGGTGTTTTGCCTCTTTGTGTATATTTCTTATATTTTGGAGTCTTACTTTGACTTTTCTTTCTTTCTATCCTATTGAAAAAAAAAAAAAAGTATAAACAGAATTTAATGACACTGAAGTGCTTTTAACAGAGCTTGAATTAAATTTCTGCAATGAGTTCACTGGAGTATTTTAAAAAGTCACACATTTTTCTAAACAAGGAATTGTAGTCCATAAGGGTGTGACGGTTTGATGCAGAAACTGTCACATCTATAATGTCACATTTATGGGGTGGCTGTGGCTGAGCGGTTAGAGCAGTTGTCCGCCAATGCAAGGGTTGGGGGTTCGAATCCACCAGCAGTCACATGCCGAAATGTCCATGGGCAAGACACTGAACCCCTCACTGCCTCCGATGTGTGTCCCATCAGTGTATGAATGCCATCTAAAGCTCTGATTAGTCTCTTTAGAATGATTTGTTCAATTAGCTTTGTAGAGATCTAGTAGAGTGTTGTATGAAGGGGTAAATGAGGCACAGATTGTAGTGTAAAGCGCTTTGAGTGTCTTGATCAGATAGAAAGGTGCTATATAAGTACATCTGTCTGTTTGACGTCTGACTCAACAGTTCTGCTAACAGCAGCTTGATGCCCAGATGAATCAGGAACTGAGTGCTTTGGTTTCCTCTCGTGTGACAGAGTGGATGTCAACAAGGACCGGAGTGTGAGCGCCAAGGAGTTGCAGGAGTGGATCATGGAGAAGACAAAAGAACACTTTCAGGAGGCCATGAAAGAGAACAAGAACAGCTTCCGTGCAGTCGATCCGGACGGAGATGGTGAGCCTCTTTGTCTCTCAATAATCTTACTCTTCAAATACAGATTTAAAGTCAGATTTAAATACTACAAAACTCCTCTAACGTCTGCCTGCAGGCTACGTAACGTGGGATGAGTACAAAGTCAAGTTTCTGTCCAGCAAAGGCTTTGATGAAAAGGAGATCACTGACAAAATGAAGAAGAAGGAAGATCTGAAACTAGATGATGAAAGTATGTGTAAACTCCGTGTTCACAGAGGACAGTTGTTAAGTCTGAGAATAGCTCAATAGTTGATGTTGCCTCTCTTCACCTCTGCAGCTCAGGAGGTGCTGGAGAGCCTGAAGGACCGCTGGGTTCAGGCTGACAACCCTCCTCCTGACCAACAGCTGGATGAAGAGGAGTTCCTGTCCTTCCTCCATCCTGAGCACAGCAAGGGCATGCTCAAATACATGGTCAAGGAAATTGTCCGAGATCTAGGTACGTCTCACGTACATTCAAGTTTACGTAGGTTTATTGTCATTCTCACCACATGTGGTACATGAGGTGGAATGAAATTATGTACTCAGGGTCCCAGTTACATCCAACAATAGCAAAAATATAAAGTGTAAAAAGAAACCGTAAATAATGATCTAAGATATACAATTCAATTCAGTTTATTTATATAGCGCCAAATCACAACAAAGTTGTCTCAGGGCACTTTACAGGAACATTCACATACATAAAAGCCAATTAGTAAGGTTCTCTATCTAAGGAATCCAGCAGACAAGTTGAATCTTGGCTTCGTTGCAGTCTCCCATCCTGAGCAAACACAGTGGCAACAGTGGAAAGGAAAAACTCCCTTTTAAAAGGAAGAAACCTCCAGCAGAACCAGGCTCAGGACAAGCGGCTGTCTGCTTTGACCGGCTGGTTGAGTGGACAGGAAGGAGAGACAGACAAACATGGAATGGTATGTCCAGGTGTATCTGAAAGACAAAAAAAACACATGTTAAGGATAGAAAAAATTATTACAAATACAAAACGGGTTGAGCAGAGTTAAGTAAAGACAGTAGCAGAGTGAAAATTGTGGTCAGTTTGTCCTCCAGCAGTCTAAGCCTATAGCAGCATAACTAAGGGACAGTTCAGGAAACCCAAGCCGACCCTAACTATAGGATTTAGCAAAAAGGAAAGTCTTAAGCCTAGTTTTAAAACTGGATAATGTGTCAGCCTCACGGACAGAAATTGGAAGTTGGTTCCACAAGAGAGGAGCCTGATAACTGAAAGATCTGCCTTCCATTCTGTTTTTGTAAATTCTAGGAACCACAAGTAAACCTGTAGTCTGAGAGCGAAGTGGTCTGTTAGGAAAATATGGAACAATAAGATCTGTAATATAAGATGGAGCCAGTTTGTTGAGAGCTTTGTAGGTTAGAAGTAAGATTTTAAATTCTATTCTGGATTTGACAGGGAGTCAATGGAGAGAAACTAAAACTGGAGAAATATGATCTATCCTACTAACTCCAGTTAAGACTCTGGCAGCAGCATTTGGGATCAACTGAAGACGTTTTAAAGACGTACTTGGACATCCAGATAATAAACCATTGCAATAGTCCAGTCTAGGAATGCGCAACATAAACGGTACACGGTAGAAACGATAGAAATTTAGCCTACGATAGTGATCTGACTTCTACCGGCTAACCGCAGTATTGCTGTATCTGAAGTAAAATCAGAGTTGTCAGATTTAATCGTTACTTTTTTTTAGTTGAAAACTGCGCATGTGGCGTTAAAGTCTTTTCTTCGAGAGCTAAGTGGTGAAGCTACAAGCTAACTACATCCGGCTTGCCGTAGTGTTGCCGTATTCTGACGCATGCGCAAAATGCTGTGTTCCGTCAAAAGTTTTTTTGTTTCTTTTTTTCCATCGAAAGTTAAAATAAGCATTGGTCAGCTTTAGAGAAACCTGCTCTCTGATCTGTGAAAAGAACGCTGTGTTGTGTGATTTTACTGTGAGACCCTCTGGTCAAAGCCACAGTCATTTGGTGTCAGCTCTCCATTAAAGCAGAAGGAGGCACCCACTAGAGGTTTGGAGGGTGAAATGTTTCAGTGTAAAATGCTGCTCTGTTGCTGTTCATTTCTTAAGTAAGACTGGAAACTGTTAAGCGTTAACATGTTTTTTTTGTTTAAAACGTATTTCTAAAACCACATTTGATATCCTTTGCACTGTTTTGCACTACAAGAAAGAAGCCTAATACAGTACTTGATTTGTTTATTTTTTTAAAAACTCTGGACCTAGTAGTGGAATTGTCTTAATTCAAAACATATGATGGCAAAAGGACACCCTATGCTTTTTTTTTTAGCAAGTTTTATACCAAAAACATATTGCGATATATATAGTTATCGCCACCCTTCACAATACATATCGTGATATGAATTTTATGCCATATCGCACATTCCTAGTCTAGTCTAGACATGACAAATGCATGGACCAGTTTTTCTGCATCATTTTTAGATAAGGTGTTTCTAATTTTAGCGATATTACGCAGATGGAAGAAGGCGGTTCTGGTAACGTTTTTAATGTGGGGGATAAAAGACATGTCCTGATCAAAAATAACATCATGATTTTTAACATTAGAGCTGGAGGACAGATTAATGCCATCTAAGGAGGGAGAAAGACTGAAAAATTCATTCCTAAGGTGCTTGGGTCCAAAAACCAAAACCTCAGTCTTGTCTGTGTTCAACAGGAGAAAATTAAGTGTCATCCAGGTTTTTATGTCTTTAAGACATGCTTGTAGTCTAAGTAGCTGATTGGATTCATTGGGTTTAATGGACAAATATAATTGTGTATCATCAGCATAACAATGAAAATTTATCCCATGTTGTTTAATAACTTTACCTAATGGAAGCATATATAAAGTAAAGAGTATTTGCCCAAGCACTGAGCCCTGAGGAACTCCATAACTAACTTTGGCGTATGAAGATTTATTATTTACATTTACAAACTGGACTCTTGTCAGATAGATATGATTTAAACAATTTTAGAGCTGTTCCTGTAATCTCAACATCATATTCAAGCCTCTGTAGTAAAATATTGTGATCAACTGTATCAAATGCAGCACTGAAGTCTTACAGGACCAGCACAGACAGAAGTCCATTGTCTGAGGCCATGAGAACATCATTAGTGACTTTTACTAGTGCTGTTCTATTTCATATAGGCTTCGCCCTTTAAGAGCTGTCGCTTAGTGGGTTTTATCCCGTCATGCGGAGCATTACACCGAAAAATTTAGTCCACGCCCACCTGCCGTGTGGGCCTCACCCGGTCCGTATAAATTACGTTAAGAGCGGGTAATCGGCTCCCATTTTTTTTCATCGAGCTAATAGCACTGTCAGAAGAACGAAAAAGGAAAGTTGTGTAGATGACCAACCTCTGTTAAGAATGCTTGGCCCGTCACGTCGACCTCCGGTCGCCCCAGTGAGCTCTCCTCCCCGAGGAGAAGCTGACGAGCAGTTTTGTTTCAAGGTAGCGCGGAGGAGTATTTCTTAGTGACATGTCGCTACACGCTGGACAACGCCATCTTGTAATTTTCCTCTTATCGCCGACCCTCGGAGCGAATCAGATGGTTCCTCCGGGACAGGCGACGTCAGCAGTAGCCCCGCTGCTCATTCCCTCCTGGAGAGCATAGTGTCGGTGGAGGGGGGCTGAGCGAATGCTCACCTCGTCACACCTCGTTTCGCATTGGCGATCACACCGCTCTCAGCCGACGGCACCCTCTGGAGTTTGCCCTGCGTAACCCAGGAGGCGGCTGACATGAAGGGACCTTTTTTTACGTCCCTCGCCTTCTCCGCCAGTTCGGATGATCCGGCGGGAAGGTGTTTTCTGGGCTCGATCCTGCATCGCAGCCAGAGGATGGAGTTTTCAGCGTTTCCCTGAGACCGCCAACAGATGGCGCTCTAGGACAACAAATCGCAGAGCAAATGACGGTTTTTGCGGAGGATGTGTGTGAAGGTGACACGAGTTTGGATTAAAACATCATTTAATGATGAAAGTGTCTATTTTTAGCCAGTCTGTCAGCTCGGATGACCTGACAGCGGCTCCCTCTCACATCCTCCACACGAAATGAGCCGGTGGCAAAGACGTTCCACGGCCGTCACGCTGAGCTTCACCGCAGCCCCGCCCGTCAGAGACCGGCCCTCTTCATCCCGGCAACCGAGTGTCCAATGTTTTCCCAGAGATCCCCAGCAGATGGCGCCCTGGGCCAACAAATCCCAGAGCTCACGGGGGAAAAGATTCAAAATGACGGTGTTCGGAGGGTGTGTGTAAAGATGACACAAATGTTAAAATAAAACATCATTCAATGATTAACGTGTCTGTTCTTAGCCAGTCTGTAAGCTCGGATGAACTCAGAGCGGCTGCGCACAAATCCTTCACACGAAGCGAGCCGGTGTCCTTAAATAAAGGGTTTTTTAAATCACTGCTGTTCTAAAACAAGACGAGATGTTCACATGACACAACGATGGTAAGAAAAATAACTCGTTTTTCAGCCTGAAATGCGCAATCTTCACCTGAGCGGTGCCAAACGCGTACTCACGCTATGCGAACAGCCGTCACCCTAACGGCGCCGCGTTGATGAAGTGCACCCACAGTTCCCTGGCGTTCACCAATACATACCGATCATTCCTAACAGAAAATTTCTGCGCTTCTCTTTTCAAGGGATGATGGATCAGTATAACAGGTTGCCGCTCGAATATTCCCTTGCGCCTCGACATTCTTAAATATGTGGAAACGGCCCTGCAACCGTTACACAGAGCAGGGATGTGAGTTTTGTTGTTACCTGAACGACCTGCTGCCGCTGTCACGCTCCAGATAGTAAGCAGCGATGCAGGCTCAGGTGTTGACATCACACCTGTTAAATCTGGGGTTCGCCATAAATTAGAAGAAAAGCTTAATTCTCCCGGTCCAGACGATTGTGTATCTGGGAGTAGAATTAAACTTGACCACCATGCGGGCTCGTTTATCACAAACGAGAATCGACACTTTAAAAGACCAGTTCCGTCACTTGAGACCTGGCAGAGTGGTGACAGCTGTTTTTCCGTCATGAAGCTGTTAGGAATGATGTCATCAGCTCACACAGTGGTTCCGCTGGATTTTTACATGAAACGCCTCCAGAGCTGGTTTGCGCGCCTGCGTGTGGATCCAGTAAAACAAGAGACGGCTGATCATTGTTCCTCCCTCTGTGAGAGCAGACCTCCGACACTGGGAAAACACCCTGGCTCTGTTGGAGGGAGTCCCCATCAGCAGACCCACGTCACACGTGCCAGTCTTCACAGACGCAGGGCTGGGGGGGGGGGGGGGGGGGGGACATGCCTATCTCATGCTGTAGGGGTGCTGTGGCCTCATCACACATCAGCCCACATAAATGTTTTGGTGTGTCGCATGTTTTTGAACGTGATTCAACACTTTGCTCCTGTGCTGCAGAATCAACACGTTTTGATTCACACAAACAAGGTTACTGCTGCGTACATAAACCGGCAGGGGTGTGTACGCTCAGCCCAGATGTTACACACTGCGCAAAAACTACTGTGTTGGGCACACCAAAATCTGCTCTCCATAAGAGCAGTGTACATACCCGGTGTTCTGAACAAAAGGGCAGATGTCATGTCCAGGGGCGGTCCGCGTCATGGGGACTGGATCCCCCATCCAGACCCGATGGCCCAGACATGGCAGAAATTTGGCAAAGCAGCCGTGGACCTGTTTGTGACAGGAGAAAATGCTCAGTGTCAACTACGGTTTTCTCTGAGCCCGCGAGTGAACCACTGCTGGGGGTGGATGCGTTTGCTCACAGCCCATGGCCCAAAATGATGCTTTACACGTTTCCTCCACCTCCTCTGATTTTACGGTTCTTGAACCGAGTTCAGGAGGAGGGATTGACAGCTCTCCTGGTGGCCCCTGAGCGCGTGAACGCACCATGGTTTCCCAGTCCTGCAATGCCTGCTGTCGGGGCGCCCATGGAAACTTCTGTGGAGGGAGGATGCTCTCCTCCAGGCAGGAGGAGCGATCAGGAGTTACCCAGAAATAGGCCAGCACCTGTGGGTCTAGCCGCTGAGCGGATCCGCTTAGAGAGGATGGGTCTCCCACAGGATGTAGTGCGCACAATCCAGGATTTACGTGCTGTATCTACGACACCGCTGTACACATCAAGTGGACAGTTTCTCAGCGCTGTAGTACAGAGAAAAGTGTAGAGGCCACCTCATGTCCTCTAGGTGATGTGCTGTCCTTTCTGTAACAGCTGATGGACAGAAATTTGGCGTTCAGCACTATTAAAACGTACGCTGCAACCATCTCTTCCTGCCACGAAGGATTCGGTGACAGAACAGCTTTTAATCATCCGCTGATGAAGCATTTTCTAAAAGGTGTACAAAGACGCAGACCTGTTTCACGCCCACTTGTTCCACAGTGGGATTTAACGCTGGTCCTGCGAGCCTTGATCAAAGCTCTATTTGAGCCTCTGGATCGGGTTCCAATTAAATTCTAGTCTCTTAAAACAGCCTGCTGCTGTTTTTAACATCCCCTAAGAGAGTGAGCGATTTATCTGCCCTATCTGTCGCTCCGTCATGTCTCAGAATTCAGGTTGACGGCAGCTCAGCTGATCTAAGACCAACCCAGCTTTTATGCCTAAAAACATCCCAAGCTCTTTTAAATCAAGAGCGATTTCGTTGGGGGGGTCCCCCCCCCCCTTCACAAATCAGAAGAAGAAGCGTCTTTCCATCTTTTCTGTCCGGTGCAGGCATTGACGTGTTACATAGCGCGCACAGCTGTAATACGTCAAACTCAACATTTGTTTGTGCATTATAGAGATGCATCTGTAGGTTGCCCGTTAGCCACCCAGCGCTTGTCACACTGGCTGTGTGAGGCTATTTCTGAAGCCTACAGAGCATTAGATTTAGAGCCTCCTGTCAACCTCAGGGCACACTCGACCAGGGGTATTGCATCTTCAACTGCTTTGCATAATGGTATGACAATGCAGGATATTTGCACTGCGGCCGCGTGGTCAACGCCCTGCTCATTTATTCGTTTCTATTTACGTGATGTGACAGTTTGTTCCATGACACATTCTGTCCTTAATGCTCTAACAGAAAAAATATAATTGTTTTCATGGAAACCCGTTTAAGCTCACATCTGACTGCATGCTTTACAATGTGAGATGTTATCAGTCACAAATTGTGTCTGTTATTTGGTTCTATTGTCACTAATCAGTTCATGACTATTGTTACCAATCAGTTCATTTGATTAAGAATCAGCTCTCCTGTTATTATTAATCTGTTCATACTGTTCAGCCGTAAACCGGTTGGTTCACAGCTCCTTTTCAGCATTTCTCCCCTCTGTTGAAATTTTTTCCGGGGCGTTCATGCATTCAGAACGCATGTTTACACATCATGTGTCTGTGCATGGTACACATAATTACGCAACGTGTAATTACGCACATGGAGAGCTGAGTGACAAGACGTTTTTTGTGCAAGCTTCCGCTTCATACGGTGTTCGAATGGACCCAGTGAGGCGAGGACCACATCTGCTTCACCCTTAACCTACTAAGAGACAGCTCTTAAAGGGTGAAGCCTATATGAAATAGAACGTTGGTCACGTACTGTAAACCTAGATTCTATGAATATAGGCGTAGCCCTTTAAGCGTCAGGCCTCACTGGCTCTTAAGTGGCTGAAAAAAAAGCTATTTGGAAGGTGATTACCCGCTCTTAACGTAATTTATACGGACCGGGTGGGGCCCACACAGCAGGTGGGCGTGGACTAAATTTTTCAATGTAATGCTCCGCATGACGGGATAAAACCCACTAAGCGACAGCTCTTAAAGGGCTACGCCTATATTCATAGAATCTGGGGTTACAGTACATAACCAACGTTTCTGTGCTATGATAAACTCTAAACCCTGACTGAAACTCTTCAAACAGATTATTTCTTTGTAGATGTTCACACAACTGACCTGCAACTATTTTCTCTAGAATTTTTTAGATGAAAGTTAGATTAGGTATAGGTCTATAGTTGGCCAGAATTTCTGAATCAAGATCAAACTTTCTTAAGTAAACGTTTAATTACAGCAACCTTAAAGCGCTGTGGTACATAACCATCCATTAAAGACAAATTAAGTAAATCCAAAATGTGGACATTAATTAGTGGAAATACCTCTTTAAACAGTCTGGTTGGAATGGGATCTAGCAGGCATGTGGATGGTTTGGATGAGGTTATTATTTTTGACAATTCAGAGAGCTCAACAGGACAAAAACTGTCCAAACATATATCAGACTCTAGTGAAATTTTTTAAAGTTGCCTCATTTGACAGGGGACTAGAGATAGTAGAAGGAAGGGTGGTTTGAATTTTCTCTCTGAAATAATTTTATTTATAAAGAATCTCATGAAGTCATCACTACTTATAGTTGTAGGGATACAGGTCCTTCTAAAAAAATTAGCATATTGTGATAAAGGTCATTATTTTCCATAATGTAATGATAAAAATTAAACTTTCTTTCATATATTCCAGATTCATTGCACACCAACTGAAATATTTCAGGTCTTTAATTGTTTTAATACTGATGATTATGGCATACACCTCATGAAAACCCAAAATGCCTGTCCCAAAAAATTAGCATATTATGAAAAGGTTCTCTAAACAAGCTATTAACCTAACCATCTGAATCAACGACGTAACTCTAAACACCTGCAAAAGATTCCTGAGGCTTTTAAAAACTCCCAGCCTTGTTCATTACTCAAAACCGCAATCACGGGTAAGACTGCCGACCTGACTGCTGTCCAGAAGGCCATCATTGACACCCTCAAGCAAGAGGGTAAGACACAGAAAGAAATTGCTGAACGAATAGGCTGTTCCCAGAGTGCTGTATCAA
>NC_056508.1:11113155-11123391 GCF_014905685.2 Nematolebias whitei
GCTATCGAAGCATCCTGGGCCTCCATAACACCTCAGCAGTGCCACAGGCTGATTGCCTCCATGCCACGCCGCATTGAAGCAGTCATTCATGCAAAAGGATTCCCGACCAAGTATTGAGTGCATAACTGAACATGATTATTTGAAGGTTGGCGCTTTTTGTATTAAAAACACATGTCTTTCATTGGTGGGATGAAATATGCTAATTTTTTGGGACAGGCATTTTGGGTTTTCATGAGCTGTATGCCATAATCATCAGTATTAAAACAATTAAAGACCTGAAATATTTCAGTTGGTGTGCAATGAATCTGAAATATATGAAAGTTTCATTTTTATCATTACATTATGGAAAATAATGACCTTTATCACAATATGCTAATTTTTTGAGAAGGACCTGTACATGGTTCAACAGAAATGGGACTTTTAATTAGTCTAGCAATAGTACTAAACAGAAACCTAGGGTTATTTTTATTATCTATTAAAGATGAGTAATATAAAGTTTTAGCATTACGGAGAGCTTTTTTATATGTTAACAGACTATCTTTCCAAGTTAAATAAAATTCTTCAACATTAGTAGAGCGCCATTTTCTCTCCTGGTTTCTAGATGCCTGCTTTAAAGTACGTAACTCAGAATTGAACCAATTCTGAGTTACGTATTAACTCAGTAAAGTAATCAATCCTCTGATTGATTACTTTCTTTTTCAGTGGAGCAATTTTATCAAGTGAAGTTTGCATTGAAGTTGTAAGATGATCAACTAGATGATCTAAGTCACTGTTCTCTGATGCATTACTCTGCAAGACAGAGGAAAACATTGATGGAAGAGGTTGTTTAAATTTGGTGACAGCATTTTCTGATAAGCACCTGCTGAGATGAAATTTACTCTGTGACTGTGTAGTCATTTAATGTAAACTCAAAGGTTATTAAAAAATGGTCAGACAGAATAGGATTTTGAGGAACTATTCCCAAGTCCTTAATCGCTATACAATAGGTCAGAACTAAATCAAGAGTGTGATGATAAGAATGAGTAGATGTGCGGACGTTTTGGGTAAAACCAAATGAGTCTACCAAATTACTAAAGGCTATGCTTAAGCTATCACTCTCAACATCTACATGAATATTGAAATTACCCATTTTGATGATTTTATCAGTATTTAATAATAAGTCAGTTAATACTTCTGAGAATTCAGACAAAAACTGAGAGTACGCGCCTGGTGGACGATATATAACAACTAGTAAAAGTGGCTTTTCTGATTTCCATTTTGGATGAGAAAGACTGAGGTACAGTGATTCAAAAGAATCATAACTAATAACTGGTTTGGCATTAATCAATATTCCTGACTGAAAAATAGAAGCTACTCCTCCACCTCGGCCAGTTGTTCTAGGAACATGAAAATTTAAGTAATTAACAGGAGGGGATTCATTTATACTAACAAAATCCTCCTGTTGTAGCCAAGTTTCTATCAGACAGAATAAATCAATATGATGATCAGTTATCAGTTTATTAACTAACAGGGATTTAGAGGAAAGAGATCTGATGTTCAATAATCCACATTTAATGATTTTATGATTTTGCTCTGGCAAAGTAACTGTGTTTATTATTATTTATACACTAAACACTAATAATTTACAACAATACAGCGTATTAACAGCAGCCTGAACATGAGTCTGTGGTGAGCAGATGGGTACGAATGAATACAGCAGCATGAGATAATCAGATAATAATAACTACAGTAATAATTACATAATAATAATGTGTGATAATAATAATTATGTGTGTTAGGATTAAAAACACATCAGTAGGCAGGACTGAAGGAAAGTTTGACCGGCTTCAGACTGATGTCATCATGGTTTTATGTTTGATGCTGTTTAACAAGCTTCAAACAGGGGCTGACATGGAACATTGTATATGTGGAGAACTGTTGAACACTCAGAATGGGGCAGCAAAGTTGTGTATCGTGAATGATAGGTTTTATGATGTGAGGAGGCACCTGCTGAAAGGGAGCTGACTGTAACGAAGAGGTTTCCTCTACTTCTCCTGCAGACCAGGACAATGACTTCAAACTGACCCTGTCCGAGTTCATCTCGTTACCCGTGGGCACCGTGGAGAACCAGCAGGCCCAGGACATCGATGACGACTGGGTCAAAGAGAGGAAGAACGAGTTTGAGAAAGTCATCGATTCCAACCACGATGGCATTGTCACCATGAAGGAACTGGAGGTAACTGGGGAAAAACATCCAGACTATTGATTTGAAACAGCTCTGAATGATTTGGTGACACTAAATGAATACAGATTTAGTTACTCCCCATCATGGTGAATGTTTAGTCTCTTAGTCAACACTGACAGAAGATTAATCTGAAATGGCCAAGGCCACCATTGGCCACCCTCTGGCTTCTCCACTGCACCTGGAGGTGTGGATACAGTTGCTCCCTCCACTCGCCAGGATCTGAGACTGTGCTGCCTCGGACAATAATTATTATTTTTACCGCTGTTCTTATACACAGTGTAACTCCGACATACTTGAATATTTTACTCAAAAAACTTAAAGGTTTATTTACATTTTATTTACATTCCCTGTTCAAGTCTGGTCCAGACAAACACTCGTCTAGAAAACTACTCTTCAAACTTCTCAGTGACGATGAACATGTGCGTTTCACTTGTTGAACTGCTGTTCAGTGGAGGCAGTGTAGTGAGATAAATGTTGAACAGTTCGTGTGGTTTGGTCTGTTTGCTCTGCTGGTTTTTAAAGTCTCAGTCCTTATTGTTTGTCTGCAGACTGCAGAGCTCATCGAGCTACAACACCACATCCATACTTTTAACTCCACAGTTCAACATTAAAATGAACTGAAAGTGAGAGTTTCTAAAATCTGGTTAAAGTGGAGGTAACCGTTTCATGTGAACTCACAGAGTTTCTGTTGTTTTGTTTTTATTGTAATTGTAGTTTAAGCTGAACAAAACAAATATTGTCACTCACTGATTCCCAGGAATTGATTTTAGAGATGCTTCGGCCATTTTAAAGTGGGGTTTCTGTGGAAAAGTTATGAACAATATCTTACCTGTTGTAGACAAGTCTTTGAACGACCTCCATTTGGAGAAATAAAGTTTCATTCTAACAGGACTGGTGAGCTGTTCTGTAGAGCCGATAACTGCTCTACAACATCTAATTTGCTTCATTCAAATGTTGTTGCACAGATCTTTCAGTTTTGCTCCAGCTGCTGTTTGTTTCTGACAAATATATTTGAATGATTTGAGGACTACGGGGGGGGACAGTGTGTGTTGTGGTCTTTTTAAAGCCATCCAATCTAATAATGATACAGAGATTAATCTGACGCTGCTTTCAACCAGTAAAGAACCAGAGCCACAGTTTGACCCGATCAGAGCAGAGCAAGGCGGGTCATGCTGTCTGATACATGGTGAGTGATCCCAGTGTTCCCAACTTAGAGACCGATTGCAGGTGAGAGCACCAGTCAGTGTTTCCTGGACCATTTTTCAAGGAGGACACCTCACTACCCTAACGGAACCCCCGCCCCCCATGAAGGTGATTACACAAATTATTAAATGTGTGTTCGCATGGGACCAATTCACTGCAGCTGGGGGTAATACCAGAACTGAAACACCATCACCCCCTCCTCCCACACCGCGCCCCAACCTCACTGTAACCTTTGTATCGAAAATCTAACTTTGTATTAAATGTTAATATGTTCAGAGTATCGTCGTCATACAGACGTGTCCAAGTTGTGCAGGACCAAACTCCAGGTCAGAGAGAGAGCACACCAGCACAAAGCTCAAGTCTCACAATGAGACAGACTGTCTGCTGCTTCAGTTCTTATAATTAAAAAAATAATAACTAAAAGATGAATGTTTGTGCCCCAGATTATAGCAGAAATGTGTGTCTGTGATTAACTTTCAACTTTTTCCCAAACTCATGACATTCTCTCTCTGAGTCAGTTTCAGGTGTTTGTAGTTTATCATAAATATCTGCAAAACTCACTTCTTCAGTGTTTTAGCAACAACAAGGTGTGTCTGTTTGGATGAATTTAGAACCATACAGAGAGGAAACTGTACTGTGAAGATCAAATATGAATAATAAATAGGATTAAGAGAGTACATGAGCTGAAATCCTGTAAATCTAATCCTTTTGAATGAAGTAATCATTTAAAGAGAGAAATCTGTCAGTCTGACAAATAAAAAAGTAAATTTATATTCTGCAAAGGACTTTCTGTGCTGTAATTTATTAAAACTCATCAGACCACCCCTGAAAAAAAGAAAAGTTTTTCAGACCCCTCTCTTCCTTCAGAATCATGTTGGTCTTGATGCTGCAGGTTGGCGTCTTCTTACAACTTCATTGCTTCATTAGAAAACACTATACTTTGCACTTTTACTAAGGTTATGTACACAGTATACCGTGTACATTTACTGAGGTCATGTTAAAATATAATGAGCACACACCAGGCCAGGTGGAGTACTGTACAACTACAGATTTTGTGTCTGTCAACAAACAGTGTTAGGTTTAAGGATGCCCTGTGGCAGGTTGCAATGTTCCCACTGCAACTGAAAAACTTTCAGAAGGGGAGCTGGTGTCTGGCACACAACATATTTGTTGACCAGGTGTTTCAGTGCTGGATAGGCAACTTCTTGTTCCTTCCACCATTTGAGAGGGTCATCATCACTCTCTACACAAACTGACAACAGGCAGCTAGAAAGTAAATTTTCTGTTGCCTCCCTCTGTGTGGAGGTGGTGATGGTGGCTGTTTTGTAATTTGTACTGGAAGAATCTTCCCCGTGATCTCTTCTTTTCAGCTGTGTGCCACTGCTGCTTCTCTTTGGTCTGCAGACTCAGGCGCTGCTGTGTTAGGCGGCTCAGACAAACATCTGTCCTGATAGTTGAGCAGAGACGCGCCACTTCCCAGATGACTTTTTGTTGTAGTGCATCCATTTTCTCACTCAGAGTGGACTTGGTCTTGAACTATGTCCAACAGGTGGATAGGTAATCACAGTGCTGGTTTTAATGGATTTACACAGGTACCTAGTGTTACACAGGTGTAACCTTGATCCCCAGTGAGTGGCTGTCCCTGTGACGAGCTTGTGGCTTGGAAGACCCAGCACTTCAGCCAGTTCTCTTCTTCCAGCTGTGGGAGAAGCTGCTGACAACTTTCTTACACAGAGAAATGGCCTGGGTGATGCAGACATCATCCATACCACATCCTGTAACACAAAATAAGTTTTTAAAATCTTTCATTGTTCTGTAAAGAGGAAGATCACTCAAAGGCAAACTAGCATTTATCTTTGTTTATTGGGGGTCTATAATATTTAACTACTCTAAAAAAGTTAAATCTGGTCCTCTGGACATTCAAAAAAAAACAAAACAAAGCAAAACAACAAAAAAATGTAGAAACGTTTCGTCTCTCATCCGAGAGACTTCCTCAGTCTAAGGTGCTGTATTCAGCTCAGTCTCTTAAATAGCACCTTCTCAGAGTGGATCAACCAGTTTTGCTGCTGACAACCAAAACCAGCTGATCACATGCTCAAGAAGGACCATCAGCCTAACAATGGATCATTAGCACACTGATGGCTGTTTACTATTCACAGAGGGCTGAGTGATACTAGCAATCACAGCATTGTAAGAGGGGACACCACAGAACGCCATGTACTTTGTGGATAAGGTGAGGGATGTCATCATGGAGACTGATGAAACAATGGTCTCTTTTGATGTCACATCACTCTTTACATGCATTCCTGTTGATGATGCAGTAGAGGTGGTCAGTTTAAAATTAAAATCAGACACCACTCTGAGCAGCAGGACCACGCTTTCCATAGAACAACTGTGTCAACTCTTGAAACTGTGCCTGCAGTCAACCTACTTCACATATGGGGAGCAATATTATAGGCAGAAACATGGGTGTGCTATGGGGTCTCCAGTTTCTCCTATTGTTGCCAACCTGTACATGGAAGAGGTAGAAAAGAGAGCCTTGACGTCCTTTTCAGGGACACCACCAAGTCATTGGTTCAGGTATGTTGACGACACCTGGGTTAAAATTAAATCTCAGGAAGTCCAACATTTTACTGACCACATCAACTCTGTGGATAAATACATCAAGTTCACACGAGAAGATGAAAAAAATGGCAAGTTGGCTTTCTTGGACTGTGAGGTCTCAGTCTCTGATAGAGGACATTTGCAAACTGAGGTGTACCGCAAACCCACCCACACAGACCAGTATTTGCAGTTTGACTCCCATCACCCTTTGGAGCACAAATTAGGAGTCATCAGGACTCTGTATCACAGAGCAGACAGCATCCCCATTAGCTCAGGAGCCAGGCAAAAGGAGAAATCCCACACAAGACAGGCTCTAGAGCAATGTGGATATCCTAACTGGGCCTTCCTAAAAGCAGAGAAGAAACCCAAACAGGACTCCAGTCAGCCATCAGGTGAAAAGGAGGAACCCAAACCCAGAACAGTGGTCATTCCATATGTTGAGGGAGTATCAGAGAAACTGAGACGTTTATTTTCTAAACATAACGTCCCAGTGGCTTTTAAACCCCAAAATACATTACGGCAAAGACTGGTTCATCCCAAAGATCCAGTCCCCCGGCACAAACAGAGTAATGTTGTGTATGCTGTTCAGTGTCAGGAGGGCTGTGATCAGTCTTGCATCGGGGAAACTAAACAGCCACTGGCCAAAAGGATGGCCCAGCACAGAAGATCAACATCATCAGGCCAGGACTCTGCGGTCTTCACTCATCTCCAGGCCAGCGGTCACTCTTTCAGGGATGAAGATGTTCACATCCTGGACAGAGAGGAACAATGGTTTGAGAGAGGAGTAAAGGAGGCCATCTTTGTGAAAAGAAATCGTCCATCGTTAAACAGGGGTGGAGGCCTCCGGGTTCAACTGTCCCCCTCTTACAATGCTGCGATTGCTAGTATCACTCAGCCCTCTGTGAACAGTAAACAGCCATCAGTGTGCTAATGATCCATTGTTAGGCTGATGGTCCTTCTTGAGCATGTGATCAGCTGGTTTTGGTTGTCAGCAGCAAAACTGGTTGATCCACTCTGAGACGGTGCTATTTAAGAGACTGAGCTGAATACAGCTCCTCAGACTGAGGAAGTCTCTTGGATGAGAGACGAAACGTTTCTACATTTTTTTGTTGATTTGCTTTGTTTTGTTTTTTTGAATGTCCAGAGGACCAGATTTAACTTTTTTAGATTTTTCTACCTGGATTATTGAGCATGCATCAGGATACTAGGTCCATTTATTTGTCTCATCATCTGGGTCTTTGCATTCTGTTTTTGTAAATTCTAGAAACCACAAGTAAACCTGCAGTCTGAGAGCGAAGTGCTCTGTTAGGAAAATATGGAACAATAAGATCTGTAATATAAGATGGAGCCAGGTTGTTGAGAGCTTTGTAGGTTAGAAGTAGGATTTTGAATTCTATTCTGGATTTGACAGGGAGCCAATGGAGAGAAACTAAAACTGGAGAAATATGATCTCTCCTACTAACTCCGGTTAAGACTGGCAGCAGCATTTTGGATCAACTGAAGACGTTATAAAGAAGTATTTGGACATCCAGATAATAAACCATTGCAATAGTCCGGTCTAGACATGACAAATGCGTGGACCAGTTTTTCTGCATCATTTTTAGATAAGATGTTTCTAATTTTAGCAATATTATGCAGATGGAAGAAGGCAGTTCTAGTAACATTTTTTTTTTTTTTTTTGGTGCTTCAATCAGTCAACCTTTATTTAGACAGGTAAATCCCATTGAGCCTCGAGGACTCATTTACAAGAGAGACCTGATTTCAACAAAGAAAGATGACAACAATGGACAACAGCAACAACAATAAACAGTTATAAAAAGTCATACTGCAGGGTTTTTTTTTTTTTTTAACAAATAGGGTGGCTAAAAGGAAAAGGTAACAACACAAAACAAAAAAAAAACAGCTAGATTCCAAGACAAATGTAGAAAACTAAAAACAGGAACATGTCACCATTGGACCCTGCCAGGTGTCCAACAGATTCTTAAAGGCACTTAGAGAGGTCAAGGTCGAGAGCTTCAAATCTTTTTGTAAGATATTCCAGGAAACAGGAGCGGAATAGGAGAAGGCCCTTTTGCCTAGTTCAGTCCTCATTGAGGGAACACTGCAGGTAATAATGTCCTGAGAGCGCACTCCGTAGCTGCACTCACGCAGAGACATGTAAGAGGAGATGTATGAAGGCAACAGACCAAGAAGTGATTTAAAGATGAAAATATACCAGTGAGAGAGTCTGCGTGAAGTTAATGATGTCCAGTTAACCAGTGAATACAGGGTGCAGTGGTGGGTATCACAGCCAGTTATGAATCTTAGTGCACCATGATAGACAGCATCCAACGTCTGCAGGGTTCTTGTAGGAGCGTTCATGTAAATAATGTCACCATAATCAATTCAGGGAAGGAAAGTCACAGATACAAGGCGTTTCCTAGCATTCAGGGTTAGACAGGATCTGTTTCTGAAAAAGAAACCCAGTTTAACTTTCAGTTTCTTTATCAAGTTTTCCACATGGAGCTTAAAAGAGAGATGTGAGTCGACCAAGATACCCAAATATTTATAAGAATCAACAAACTCAACGGGGACACCATTTGAGGATAAAATCGGAGGAATAACTGCTGGGACCAACTTCCTATTTGAAAAAAGCATCCCTTTGGTTTTGTCGGCATTTAGGACAAGTTTGAGGCGAAACAAATCAGTCTGGATGATGTTGAATGCAGATTTCAAAAGCTGGAAAGCCTTAGCAACAGTTTTAGCTCGACAATAAACAACGGTGTCATCAGCATAGAAATGTATGGATGCATTAGGGATGTTTTTACCTACATTATATATGTAGATTGTAAAGAGGGTGGGTCCTAAGACTGAGCCTTGTGGTACACCATTGTTGACTGTTAAATAACTGGAGGAAGTACCATTATGTTGAACACATTGCCTCCGGTCTGAAAGATAGAGAACCAACCAATGGTGTGATCTGAAAAACCAATTTCTGAGAGTTTATGACACAAGATGTTATGATCCACAGTGTCAAAAGCTTTAGACAGGTCTAAGAAAAGTGCAGCACAATAATCCTTAGCATCCAGTGCTTCAACAACGTCATTAAGAACCTTCAGTGAAGCAGTGGTTGTGCTGTGTTGTTTCCTGAAACCAGATTGATGGGGAGGTAAGATGTTAAATGAGTCCAGGTAATTTTTGATTTGAGAGTTTATCAGTTTTTCTAGAACCTTGGCTAAAATGCAGAGTTTAGAGATTGGTCGATAGTTGTTCAGTGAGGTGGGGTCTCCTCCCTTCAGCAAAGGAAGAACAAAGGCTGTTTTCCAAGTGTCTGGGATGGAGTTTTGTCTTATGGAGAGATTGAAGATGTGGGTCACAGGGACTGTGATGATATGAGCAGCCAGCCTTAAAAAATAAGGTGGAAGTTCATCAGGACCTGCAGATTTTTTAGGGTCAAGATCTTTTAACAGTTTATTAACCTCACTGACTGAGAATGGAGAAAAAGAGAAGCTGTGATTAACTGAGGATTAGCTTGTAGGAGGGATTTGATTTGTAGAAGTTTGGTTATTAGGGGAAATGGCTGATCTTCCATTAGTAACTGTATCAAATAAAGAACCAGAAGCAACAAAATGTTTGTTGAAACAGTTCAGGATCTCGTGCTTATTTGACACAGGAACAGAGTTAACGAGAAGTTGTGATGGGAGGTCAGATGATTGGGGGGTGCCTGAGAGAGATTTGATAGTTTTCCAGAATCTGTTAGGGTCATTTAGATTTTTGGAGGTCTGAGATAAGAAATAGTTGCGTTTTGCTGCTTTGACAGCAGTTGTGCATTTATTCCTCATCTGTCGAAAACTCAACCAATCAGTATCTGAGTCAGATTTTCTCGCTGTGGCCCAAAGATGATCTCTCCTGTGCAGGAGGTCAGCTAGCTCTGGAGTAAACCAGGGGCTGTCTCGTCCCTTTATTCTGAACTGACGAAAAGGAGCATGTATGTTCAGAAAATAAATGAAACTATTATGAAAATAGTTCCAAGCGGAGTTCACGTCATCAGTTAACAGAATACGATGCCAGTCAAAGTGAGACAGATCCCAGAGGAATGACTGTTCACAAAAACATTTCAAATCCCTTTTTTGAATTAATCTGGGCTTAGAAGGTGGAAGTTTAATATCTCTCAAAGCAGCTGTCACACAATGATCACTCAAAAGATCAGCGAATACACCTGTACC
>NC_056508.1:11123491-11147160 GCF_014905685.2 Nematolebias whitei
TTATGACACAAGATGTTATGATCCACAGTGTCAAAAGCTTTAGACAGGTCTAAGAAAAGTGCAGCACAATAATCCTTAGCATCCAGTGCTTCAACAACATCATTAAGAACCTTCAGTGAAGCAGTGGTTGTGCTGTGTTGTTTCCTGAAACCAGATTGATGTGGAGGTAAGATGTTAAATGAGTCCAGGTAATTTTTGATTTGAGAGTTTATCAGTTTTTCTAGAACCTTGGCTAAAATGCAGAGTTTAGAGATTGGTCGATAGTTGTTCAGTGAGGTGGGGTCTCCTCCCTTCAGCAAAGGAAGAACAAAGGCTGTTTTCCAAGTGTCTGGGATGGAGTTTTGTCTTATGGAGAGATTGAAGATGTGGGTCACAGGGACTGTGATGATATGAGCAGCCAGCCTTAAAAAATAAGGTGGAAGTTCATCAGGACCTGCAGATTTTTTAGGGTCAAGATCTTTTAACAGTTTATTAACCTCACTGACTGAGAATGGAGAAAAAGAGAAGCTGTGATTAACTGAGGATTAGCTTGTAGGAGGGATTTGATTTGTAGAAGTTTGGTTATTAGGGGAAATGGCTGATCTTCCATTAGTAACTGTATCAAATAAAGAACCAGAAGCAACAAAATGTTTGTTGAAACAGTTCAGGATCTCGTGCTTATTTGACACAGGAACAGAGTTAACGAGAAGTTGTGATGGGAGGTCAGATGATTGGGGGGTGCCTGAGAGAGATTTGATAGTTTTCCAGAATCTGTTAGGGTCATTTAGATTTTTGGAGGTCTGAGATAAGAAATAGTTGCGTTTTGCTGCTTTGACAGCAGTTGTGCATTTATTCCTCATCTGTCGAAAACTCAACCAATCAGTATCTGAGTCAGATTTTCTCGCTGTGGCCCAAAGATGATCTCTCCTGTGCAGGAGGTCAGCTAGCTCTGGAGTAAACCAGGGGCTGTCTCGTCCCTTTATTCTGAACTGACGAAAAGGAGCATGTATGTTCAGAAAATAAATGAAACTATTATGAAAATAGTTCCAAGCGGAGTTCACGTCATCAGTTAACAGAATACGATGCCAGTCAAAGTGAGACAGATCCCAGAGGAATGACTGTTCACAAAAACATTTCAAATCCCTTTTTTGAATTAATCTGGGCTTAGAAGGTGGAAGTTTAATATCTCTCAAAGCAGCTGTCACACAATGATCACTCAAAAGATCAGCGAATACACCTGTACCAGGGAATTTGTGAGGCATATTAGTTAGAAACTGGTCTAAGATGGAGGATTTTTCAGGACGGTTTTCATTTAATCTAGTGGGAGAGTTGATCAGTTGGGTTAAATTAAGAGACAAGCAACATTCCTTGAATTTATCACAGAGGGGGGTTGACTTACACCAATCAATGTTGAGGTCTCCAGCCAAAAGGACCTCTTTGAATTTTAAATTACCAAGAAATTCCATCATGGCAGTCTATGCCTCAGGTGATGCTGTGGGGGGGCGGTAGCAGCAGACTACAGTTAAAATCTGGCCTCCATTCAAGGTGATGTTTACAGATAAGGCTTCAAACTGGTTTGGAAATGTTTTAGAAGACACAAGACTAGAAACCAGAGAATCTCTAATGTAAAAAAAGGCCCCCCCCCCCCCCCCCCTTTTTTGACGATCACAGCGGTAGATGTTAAATCCATTGATTGCCACGTCATTATTGAGTACAGATTTGTTGAGCCAGGATTCAGAAATAAAGATAACATCTGCCCCAGAAGAACTGACCAGAATTTTCAAAGCATCCAGTTTTCTCAGAAGGCTACGAGCGTTTACATGCAGAAAATGAAGCCCAGACACGTTCTTAAAGTCATTTGGTGTGCTATAATTAGTGGGAGGTCCAGGGTTGGGCTGAATCCCTGAGAGCAGTAACAACATTATTATCAGACATTTTCTTGAGTTTTTTGTGACTGATGTGTAATTACAGGAGTTAACAGTGTGACAATTAGCCCCCATAATGGAACCATGAGAAACGTTAATGAACACGCGATCATTCAGAACCCAAAAACAATGAAAGTTGCAGTGATGGGCAGATTCAGGTGTATTAACAAGATTCAGTGACTCCAGATAATCTGAGAACTGAAAATAGTGACAATAATATGAATGATGCAGAAAAGTTTCAGACCATAAAACGTCACAGTTAAAATGGGCAAACAAACCCGACGAGTTGGCCCAACTGCAGTTTGAGTTGGGCTGAGGGGGGCTCCGGCCCCCCATTGAAGATGGATGGATGCTCCCATGAGAAACAGAAGCTGGGTCCAGAATCAACAGGCCGAAACAGAAACAGATAATTTGCAGCAAATAGCAGAGCGAGCTGCCAGAAAATCCTCCTGAAGTGAAAGGCATGATCCAAGCTCGTTTCAGGTCAACAAGGGCCAACAGCGTGATCCGGAATAAAATTAATTATTATCCAGGTGAGTTTGGATGGAGGCCTGCAGCAACTCCGATACAAACTCCGAACTTCTCTCGAGCACCACGCAGCCCTGCTCCTTCACACTGCTCCTTCACACTGCTCCTTCACGCTGCTCCTCCATGCTGCTCCTCCATGCTGCTCCTCCGCTTCTCAGCACGTCACTTCCGCACCCGACAGCACGGGGCACCCCGGTGAAAAGCGAGACTGACCGGAGAGGCTGAGGCTGAAGTCGGCAACTGGTCCGGTCCGATTCTGCTCCAGTTCGGCTCCGGCGCTCCAAGCACAAGAGACGAAGAGGCTGAAGATATCCCTGGCCCGGTTCTGCTCCGGTCCGGCGGCCTAGTCCGGCGGCGCGGTTCTGCTCCGGTCCGGAAGTTGAGCGTCTCCTCCAGGTGAATACAACGACTCCACGGAGGTGGATCGTCCTTCGCTAAAAGTAATGGGCTGCTCACTGAAGCTGAGACCGGCTCTGTTGAAGACGAAATCCCCACAGCCACCTCGGTATCCGAGGTATCTTTGGTCAAGGACTTTAGCAGCTGTATAAGCCGTCATGTTTCACAGTTGACTGGGACCATGTTTTTTGTGATATAAGCCGCTGCTTTTAGTAATGTCATACCACCTCTCACTTTTCCTCTCATAAGGCACAGCACGGCTAAATTAGTTTTGTACCGAGGTTTGTTTTGACAAAGGAGGTTGGTGAAATCTTCAGTCGGGGCTGCAGCTGCAGTTTCCAGGGCCGGCCCAAGGCATAAGCAAACAAAGCAGCTGCTTAGGGCCCCATGGCCACTAGGGGGTCCCCTAAGTGGAATTGAAAAAATAATTAATTTTTTTTTAGTAATGATTTCTATAATTCTATTTAATATTTTCAATTCAACTTTTGCAAATTGTTGCATACGTTTACATAATTTTAGGAACTAATTATTCAACTTTAAATTTGTTTTTTTAAACCATTTTACATGGTTTCCAGTAATTGTTCATTTACATTATTGATTTCCTTAATATTTTATTTTTTTATTTTTGTTTGTTTTTGCACAATTTAATTTATTTTTATGCATCTTTGTCTGTTTTTGCACAATTTAATTTATTTTTATGCATCTTATTTTATCTGTTTGTTGTTGATCTTGCTCTACAAATTATTTTGAACATTACTGCTACAGTTCTTTGGAACCAAAGATAATGAACAAGATGCCACTTTTGCTGTAAAATACATTGCATACTGGTGTTATTTTTTTGTTCTTTTGTTACTTTTAGTACCAGAAGGATAATGCAAACAGGATCATCTGACAGTTGATTGCAGTAATCCACATTATTAGTAGAAATAGAGGGCCCCAAACCAAATTTCGCTTAGGGCCCCATGGAGGCTTGGGCCGGCACTGAGTTTCACACACTCTTCAGAGTCCACTTTATGGCGCTGTTTTAAGTGGTGAAAAAGAGTCGTAGCGCTCAAACCTGTTGTCAGGACTTGTTGTCGGCATTGTCTACAGAAAACATTGTTCTGTTGCTCATCTGACAATTTTAATCCTAACCATCTCCAAATACCTGAGTCATTAACTTTCTTTTTGGGTTTGCATTCAGTGAGGGAGAGCGAAGGGGCCGTATTGGCAGATATTCAAGTATAACTAACTCAGTCTAGACTATATTTAACAATACACTCTCATCTTATATTGCATATGAAATTATCTCTTATTTAAAAAATATCAAGATCACCCAGTCCTAACATGACTTAATGACGGTATTCTTGTTTCAGAGTCCATGTTCTGCTTAGGGATGCACCGATCCACTTTTTTTTTTACTTCTGATCCCGATACCTAGGTCTGAGTATCAGCCGATACCGATCTAGTTCCGATATCATGATCATCATTGATTTTAGGCTGTAATCATCTCCTCTCAAGTACAATTTGTACAAATATATGCATGCATGTCCAAAAAGGCAACTTGAGGTAAGTTTTATTAATGTTGGATGAGTTTTAAAGTTAGAATTAAATTCTACTAACACAAAACACATTTCGTTTTATTCCTAGCTTTAAAGTGGATATTAAAGTGATTAATTTAAGTGATTGTTTAAAGTTGTTTTATATTTTATAAGGGGCAGATATAAGATTTATTTTCTTCTTTCTGCACTCTTTTCATTCAATGTTTTCTTTTTGATTATTTTTTTTTTATTTTGTTTCATTTAAATGAATTAATAAATTAATTAAATTAAATAAAATGTTAAATGGTTTTAAACATCTGCTAAGTTCATGGCATAAACCAACAGACATGTTCCTGTTTTTAGTATTTTACATCACTTTATAATGTAGCTGTTTATGTTTTTAATATATATAATTTTCAAATCATGTTTTTTAAAATCATGTCTACTGTTGTACTGATAAATATCTCCTGGAGGGTAAACTATATCTTGACTGCAAGTATCAAGCTGCGAAATCCTTCGTTTTCTACAACTGATAATGGTTGGTCATTAATTATGATGAAGTTTAGCAACTTCTCTGTAAACATTTGAGCTCCGTGGTTTCAGCGACATCTACTTCTTGTTCAATCCGAAGCAAGCAGCCTGATTTGGGGCAGCCGCGCTCAGTCTCCTGCCTCCTCCGAGATGGGCAGACTGAGCGGGGCAAATTGGACGCGGCTGGCCGGTATCGAGTCGCCTCTTTCGCTTGAGCAAAGAGCAGCGCCCCACTGAAGCCACGGAGCTCGAATGTCCATCGTAAAACTAACTTTAACGTGGTTTAATGTGGCGCTATGGCTCTGCAGACATTGCACGTTGCTGCATTTCTTTGTGGTGTTTTTAGTGTAAAATACTTCCACACAGCAGACATGTTTAGATGAAAAGTTTGTTAGCCACAGTGCTGCTAACTCAGTCCTCACGTTGTAGCTGGCTACAAACTATGAACTGGATTTCCTGAATGTGAGGCGGGTCTTATTACTCTGGGCTCATGAGACGCGCCGCCGTTAAGGAATTCCATTCCATAGTTTGAAGCCAACTTGCATCATGGATCGAAAATATCGGCAGGAGGCTCGGAAAATCCGATACGTAAATTTTGCTGGTATCGGAGGCCGATACCGATACTGGATCGGATCGGCCCCATCCCTAGTTCTGCTTCAATAGTGTACAGAATACATGTATCCTTACTGACTGGCTGTGGTGACTTTTTAGTATCTGATGTTGTACAATATAACTAATTATTAGGAATGACTGTCGTATGTAGGCCTGTCATGATAACAAATTTTGCTGGGCAATTAATTGTCTCAGAAATTATTGCGAAAAACAATATTGTTTGAAATTTGACAATAATTAGTAACTATTGTCAAATTAAAGAAGAAATGTTTAATTTGTTTTGCATGTAGTACCTTTTTTCGACCACTGCATGGCAGTATAAGACTGTTTGAACTGAAAGATGGATAGTGAGGAAGCAAGCGGCGTGTCTCTTTTAAGAAAAATGGGAGGGAGGCCCCTTGATGTGACATGTACTGTCTCTCTTCGGTTCTCAAAATGGCGGACACTGATTGTGTTTTGAGCTCTAGTATAGTATAGCCAGAGCCCTATAAAGAGCGAGTTGCGACACTCATTGAACTCGCCAATACATGGTCACGTGGTTCATGCAGCTCCCAATAGTTCCAAACAGTTAATCTCTGTCAGTCAGTTTGAGCGGCTGCTGGCGCAACATAACACAAAAATGGACTTTTCTTACTTTACCGGACGTCTTTCAGTAATTATTGAGCAGTAACGAACTGATTACTTAACCGATTACTGATTATTTCACAGACTATGCATTTTATCAAAGCATTTTTAGAAGCGGCTGATACATTTATCATTAAATTTTAGAAGGAAACGAGACTGCAAACACATATTTGTTAGAAAAAAAAATGTATATGCAATACAATGATCAATATAGTCATGTCAGTGTTTTATAACGTTACACACGATAAATAAAAGATCAGAGTAACACCTGTTATAATGCTATTTCTGATGTTCTCTGCATGAGAATGCTCCACCTTGTCCTCCATGCAGTTCAGATCTGCTCCAGCTTACCTTAGATCATCTGGATGAATTCTTGATTTCTATAGAAGATATTAATTCAACCTTTATTTAAACAGGTTCGTCCCATTGAGCCACGAGGACTCATTTACAAGAGAGACCTGAATATAATTGTTCTATTTGTCATTTTTTTATGGCAACCAAGTACCTGGATAACTGAGTTTATTGTAGCCTGACAACTATTGTAAAATTGTAATTCATTGATTAAAATGTTAATTTAAATGAAACTGTTTCTAGTTAAAATCATAACAGATGACAAAATAAGTGTTAATTGTGCAAAAATAAATTTCCAAACAATTTATTATAAAATATGTAAAATGTAAAACAAGCTTTAATAAAGTACTTTTACTGCCAATGATCTCAAGTCAGCAGGAGCATCATCATCATCATCACAACAACACAAAGTGAGAGCTGTAAATTTAATCTGCACAAACATTTTCAATCAGGGCTCAAAATGTTTAACTGTCAAAGAAATGTGCAAGAAAATAAACTAATGTCGCTCTACAGGCACATTTAGAGAGAGGACAGTTTACAGAGACACAGTCAGGACGTGTGAGACTGAAGGAGGTTCAACCATTTGTTCATGGACCAGAACCAAATGAGAAGAACAGCAGAACTTCCACTGCATGTTGATCCATTGACCAGTGATCTGACCAGTGATCACACATGTTGTTCTAAATAAAACTTTGGTACGAACAGTGTTAAATAAGACATGTCATGTTTTTTATTGAACAATAATCTTCATTCTAACAGTGACGTTGTAATTTCAGAGACTGAGGAAGGAAGAAACAGAAATGAGGCGAGTGAGATGAGGGAAAGATGAAAATGTGTCCTCAGAGGACAGGGACATGTCAGGATCTGATGATCCAGGATCAACAGGACCAGGAGGATGAATCAACAGGCAGTCAGGGAACAGAGATGAACAACCTGAGGGAACAATTAGAACACAAAAAAATACATAAGCAGGACAGAAGAAACTCAAAGACAAGAAAATTAACGCAGTCCTGCGAAGAAAAATGTTAACAATGGAAAATAAATTGACATATTTTTACAAAAGATCAGATGAATACAACTGGCATGAAGAATAACTTCCCAGCTCCATCTCAATGTACCTGTGATAGTTTAATAAGTTTTTTGTTACCGTTCTACAGTTTATTGATGCTGATATATTCTTGGTAATAATTCTTATTTCTTGTTCTGTCTTGAAAGAGTCTCATCTCAACTTGACCCATGATTACCATACGCTAAAACGAATAATATAAAGCTAATGTAATTTAACAGTCCTGCAGTAAATACCAACTTTGTGAAGGTTATGGTGTTAAAGTAATTTTATTCAAACATCTTGATTAAGCTGTTATTGATTTGGAAGACAGAAAATGAGATCTTGTACCTTTGTGATACTTTGAATGCAACATTCAGTTCATGAAGTCATTCTCCTGTGGTTTACCTGGAAAACATTTAAAAATTGAATCATCTCCACAATCACGTTTTTCTTTAATGATAATGTCACAATTTATGCTGCAGTCTTTGACAAATGATGTATAACTTTAAATTACGTGAATCTTATGTTGTCATCATTTTTGTTGAAATCGGGTCTCTCTTGTAAATGAGTCCTCGAGGCTCAATGGGATTTACCTGTCTAAATAAAGATTGAATGAATCTCTCAGAAAAAAAGGCCAAATATTTTCTAGTTGAGTGCAGTAACTGGAATTACCATAAATTTAAAAAAGACCACCTTTCAAAATTTAAGCAGTAATAGATATTTTAAAACACTGAAGAAATAGACCCGTTTAAACCATCATGTTGGCAGAGCAGCTGCAGTTAAAACACAACTAGCAATTTAACATGTTTAATTTAACATGTTTCATTAACTAAAACTGGCGACATGAAGTATTAATGTTGATAAATTGTGGTACAGAACAGTCAGATAACGCTTCACAATGGCAAAAAAAGTGTTGTATGTTCATCAACTTACCGGAAAAACACGGAGAATGAACTACGTTCAATGCTGAACCCGCTGCTGTTTGGAACTCTTTGCCGCTGCATGACCCACGTGACTTCCGCATTCCATTCTTTCTATGGGAGTCTATGGGAGTGTTGCAACTCTCTCTTTATAGGGCTCTGAGTATAGCATAGTGTTTGTCAACAATTTTTCAGCTTCTTTTTGCAGAGAAAAACAACATTTTAGACCAAGGCACGAGTTTCAACTGTGAATTTTGGAGCTTCGACGAGACGGAGGTTTTTTCCCCAAAGTCGGCCTGTTAGCTTAGCTTGTAGCTTAGCTTCTCAGCTTAGCTGCTTTTAACGATCCAAAAACGCAATTTTGGACAGTTAAAATGGATTTTAAAGAGAAAAGAGAAAGGGCACCAGTGAAGAGCACCGGAGTTGAGTTTTAAGTCATCCACTGTCTTCAGTAGAAACAGAGAGAAATGAAGAAGCAATAACGCCGATAAACAAAAATGAGGTTGATAATTTTCATTTATCATGTGATTAATTGATTTATTCTTTATCGTGACCGGTCTAGTCGTATGCATGTACCGTAGACTAAAATAAACTGAAATATCTCCTGGAATTTCAGGATTTGATCTTGGAAAAATCATGGACAACTTGTGAAATGAAAGGCTGGCCCTGACTTTGTCTTGGCTGTGTTCAGGTTAGCTGTCAGTCTAGTCAGATTTAAACTTATTTCTCCAAACAAGTTGCTCAAAAGATGTCAAACAGAGAAGATATTAGTTGATCATAAATTAACTATTCCTTTAATGTTTGTATTGCAGTCAACAAAAAGCCAAAAACACAGAGAACCACTTGTAAAACCTGACTGTTTATAAAGAGGACTTGGTCTTTGTTCAGGTGTAGAACTGATCTGTCACCCCTGATGTTTGGTCCACTTCCCAGGAGTACATGGACCCGATGAACGAGCACAATGCTCTGAACGAGGCCAAGCAGATGATCGCCGTTGCCGACGAGAACCAGAACCGTCAGCTGGAGCTGGAGGAGATTCTCCGGTATAGTGAATACTTCACAGGCAGCAAGCTCATGGATTACGCCAGAAACGTTCACGAGGAGTTCTAAAGACAGAAACCCTCTCCGTCCTCCACCTCAACCTCCTACATCTGCTTCAGGGACAAGCCTGGAGGAGGGAGAGAGCCACGTGATAACATGTTCTAGTGTGTAAATCTGTGTTTAAAACCCCTGCAGCCTCCAGATGTTGGACTGATCCTTTAGCTTCCAACTGTCACAGCTAACACAGCCTGCTTTCTGTGTGCCGCTGGACTGTTTGCTGCAGATATGAGGTGCTGCATCTCTTCCAGATGGTTTTCTTGTTTTGTGGAATGTATGTATATGAGAAATTTTAGCCCCAACATTTCTTTTTGTTGCTGGTGCACCTCTTTAGCCAGCATACCTGTGTACAGTGTAAATATTCACATTTGACACACCTTGGTCTGTTCTAGAGTGAAGTGCTGCTGAGAGGTGCAGCACAGATGTGTGTGTTCAGATAAAAGACTGGTTTCTAAAGGTGAATTTAATTGCACAGTTAGAATTGGTAATGCTTCTAAAAACTGCAGCAGTACCATAAAGCCATCTTACATTATGTATCCCTTGATTTAAACATTAGGAAAAGAGAATAATATATTGATGTATTTAGATGAACTCGTCATTCCTGGATCATCTGACTGAAGCTTTGTGTTTGAGTCGCCACATCAACCGGTCTCCTTCTTGCTTTTATTCACGTAGAAGACCAATAAAATTATTTATGACCATTTTTGTTTTTATTTGAAACGTCATGCTCTTCAGAGCAGGTGTCCTTGTGTCATCCTAATTGTTGAAATGAATGAATGAATAATGAAAATGAAGTTCTGTCCACTCCTGGGTCTTACTGCAGTTTTAGGTAACTGTTTGACATCCTGCTGCTGCCTCCGCTGTCTGGATGTAAAACAAGAACTAAAACAGGCTTTACAAAATGTACTATGAAATACAGGTTCTTCTCAATAAATAAGCAAATTGTGATAAAGGTCATTATTTTCCATAATGTAATGATAAAAATGAAACTTTCATATATTTCAGATTCATTGCACACCAACTGAAATATTTCAGGTCTTTAATTGTTTTAATACTGATGATTATGGCATACAGCTCATGAAAACCCAAAATGCCTGTCCAAAAAATTAGCATATTTCATCCCACCAATGAAAGACAAGTGCTTTTAATACGAAAAACGCCAACCTTCAAATAATCATGTTCAGTTATGCACTCAATACTTGGTCGGGAATCCTTTTGCATGAATGACTGCTTCAATGCGGCGTGGCATGGAGGCAATCAGACTGTGGCACTGCTGAGGTGTTATGGAGGCCCAGGATGCTTCGATAGCAGCCTTAAGCTCATCCAGAGTGTTGGGTCTTGCGTCTCTCAACTTTCTCTTCACAATATCCCACAGGTTCTCTATGGGGTTCAGGTCAGGAGAGTTGGCAGGCCAATTGAGCACAGTAATACCATGGTCAGTAAACCATTTACCAGTGGTTTTGGCACTGTGAGCAGGTGCCAGGTCGTGCTGAAAAATGAAATCTTCATCTCCATGAAGCTTTTCAGCAGATGGAAGCATGAAGTGCTCCAAAATCTCCTGATATCTAGCTGCATTGACCCTGTCCTTGATAAAACACAGTGGACCAACACCAGCAGCTGACATGGCACTCCAGACCATCACTGACTGTGGGTGCTTCACACTGGACTTCTGGCATTTTGGCATTTCCTTCTCCCCAGTCTTCCTCCAGACTCTGGCACCTTGATTTCCGAATGACATGCAAAATTTGCTTTCATCCGAAAAAAGTACTTTGGACCACTGAGCAACAGTCCAGTGCTGCTTCTCTGTAGCCCAGGTCAGGCGCTTCTGCCGCTGTTTCTGGTTTAAAAGTGGCTTGACCTGGGGAATGCGGCACCTGTAGCCCATTTCCTGCACACGCCTGTGCATGGTGGCTCTGGATGTTTCTACTCCAGACTCAGTCCACTGCTTCCGCAGGTCCCCCAAGGCCTGGAATTGGCCCTTCACAATCCTCCTCAGGGTCCGGTCACCTCTTCTCGTTGTGCAGCGTTTTCTGCCACACTTTTCCCTTCCCACAGACTTCCCACTGAGGTGTCTTGATACAGCACTCTGGGAACAGCCTATTCGTTCAGCAATTTCTTTCTGTGTCTTACCCTCTTGCTTGAGGGTGTCAATGATGGCCTTCTGGACAGCAGTCAGGTCGGCAGTCTTACCCATGATTGCGTTTTTGAGTAATGAACAAGGCTGGGAGATTTTAAAAGCCTCGGGAATCTTTTGCAGGTGTTTAGAGTTACGTCGTTGATTCAGATGGTTAGGTTAATAGCTTGTTTAGAGAACCTTTCTATGATATGCTAATTTTTTGGGACAGGCATTTTGGGTTTTCATGAGCTGTATGCCATAATCATCAGTATTAAAACAATTAAAGACCTGAAATATTTCAGTTGGTGTGCAACGAATCAGAAATATATGAAAGTTTCATTTTTATCATTGCATTATGGAAAATAATTACCTTTATCACAATATGCTAATTTTTTGAGAAGGACCTGTATATACAGATAAATATTTCATACCAACTGAAAAGCACCTGAATAATTTTTATATATTTTGATGATTAACTTGCATTATTAAGGGCATTGGTGCAACCTTATTACTATTTGGTTATTATATTTCCAATAAAAGTTTTTAGTCACCATTTCTGCAGGTTTAAACATATACAGGATAGCATATAGTGTAAAAAGCTATAAAAACTTCCCCAAAGACTTGGGTGAAACAAATGAGAAAATCCAGCTCAGACTGAATATCTGTAGCTCGGATGTACTCCACAGTAAAAAAAAAAAAAAAAATCAAATAAAAGGTTAAATGGGTCATGGGAGTTGAACTACAGCAATCCTTGTATGGGTGGTGGGGAACACCGTGGACAGGTCTCCAGTCCATCACAGAAACAACCATTCACACACCTAAGGACAGTGTGGAGTTCTCATTTAGCTTAAACTTGCATGTTTTTGGTTTGTGGAGGGAAACGAGTGCCCAGAGAAAACCCACACGTGCATGGAGTGAACATATAAAGATTGTTGGAGATGGGCACAGCTGCCCCGCAACCCAGAAAAGCATGTAAAAGAAAATGGATGGAAAGTTGGAGTTTACCCATTTAAACTGGCATTTTTATTTATTTATTTTTGGAGCTTTATCTACAAAAAATGTTTAACCTGGAGTGACTATGTCACACACTTTAGGGTTGTCTAAACTTTTTCCAAATAAATTCATTTTTTCACAAATTTTACACAGTTTAGACATCACAACAATGATGTCCTCTTTCACAGTTTCTCTGCTTGAGGACTTCGTTCCCTCCCAAATCACCACTAGAGGGTGCTATGGTCATGTGACATGATTCACTGCAAGCAAGGTCATTAACAAAACAGTCAAGCATCTATACTTGGCATTTTGACTAAATAGCTCTGAGTAAGGGCTATGTAAAAAATGTTGAAAAAATAAAATGTGTGTAATAAAACCGGACCTGGTGCCAGACCTAACCCCCCCCCACACCCCCCCACACCCCAAGATTACAACACTGTGTAAATCTTAAAAAGTTTAATCTGGTCCTCTGGACATTCAAAAAAACCAAACAAAGAAATTATAGAAACGTTTCGTCTTTCATCCGAAAGACTTCTTCAGTCTGAGGTGCTGTGTTCAGCTCAGTCGTATAAATAGCACCCTCTTATAGTGGCTCAACCAGTTTGCTGCTGACAGCCAAAACCAGCTGCTCACATGTTCAAGGAGGACCATCAGCCTAACGATGGATTGTTGGCACACTGATGGCTGTTTGCCATTCACAGGGGGCTGAGTGATACTAGCAATAACAGCATTGTAAGAGGGGGACAGTTGAACACGGAGGCCTCCACCCGTTTAATGGTGGACAATTTATTTTCACAAAGATGGCCTCCTTTACTCCTCTCTCAAACCATTGTTCCTCTCTATCAAGGATGTGAACATCTTCATCCCTGAAAGAGTGACCGCTGGCCTGGAGATGAGTGTAGACCACAGAGTCCTGGCCTTATAATGTTGATATTCTGTGCTGGGCCATCCTTTTGGCCAGTGGCTGTTTAGTTTCCCCGATGTAAGACTGATCACCCTACTGACACTGAACAGCGTACACAATATTACCCTGTTTGTGCCGGGGGACTGGATCTTTGGGATGAACCAGTCTTTGCCGTAATGTCCAGAGGACCAGACTAAACTTTTGTAGATTTTTCTGCCTGCATTATTGAGCATGCATCAGGATACGGTGTAAATAAGTTGAACCTATGGAATGTATTGATTCAAGACAACCAGCAGAGGGTGCTGTAGGCGATTAAACTGGATTTATAGAGGTGGTAAATACTATAAAGATTATTAAGATTTCAGTCAGCTGAGAAACAGACAGCAACTGTATTATGCACGCACGCACACACACACACACACACACACACACACACATTACAGATGCTTCTGACGACCTTGCTACCATGAAGGAGACAATGTCATGTCTCCATGGTGAGTGTCAAGGATTATTAATATATAGACCATATTGTTCAAAACCTTTGCATAAATGTAACTTAACTATTTTAAATTTTGGGTTTGTTCATGTAGAACTATCAGCAATGTTCCACCTGATGCTGGAGTGTGTGCAAATCAAAGCCCTCAACTCATTCTCCCACTCATCTGATGGGTATATTCAATTAAATTCAATTCAAAAATACTTTATTAATCCCAAAGGGAAATTATTTGTTGTTGTAACTCATTATCCTCATTTCATTAAGAAATGGTATAGATACTGATGGCTGTAGACAGGAAGGATCTCTTCTAAAGGTCCATCCCACAGTGGATCCTAAGAAACTGGCTGCAGATGGCGTCCGATCCGTCCACCCAGACTCGGATGGCCCCTTGGCTCCCCCGGTCTGCAGGACCACCCAAACGCCGGGCAGAACTCCTCCCAGAGTGATGGTCACTCCTCCCAGCAGCCTGCCGAGCTCCCCGTCGCTGCGGACAGCCAACTGCAGTTACCGAGGGACAGCCCTGTCCCTCCGCCGCCATGAGCCATGTCTCCTGCTAGCCCCAGGATCCCAGTGGCCAGGCACTCAAGCACAGCCGGCAGGTAGATGAGAATGCGTCCACAGAACATCCTTTTCAACTCATTTGAGATTTGGGGCTGTAGTTGAGATATTATTTGAGCTTTTGAGATGTTAATCAGCTGCTGTTGGTTGTAGAAAACTGCCTTGTTGCCATGGTTACGCATAATAAATGTTCAAAACTAAAAAAGTTTCAGTAAAAATCCTTCCAGCTGCACAGCATCTGATACCAGAGGAAACAATCATCCAAAAAATGTGATTTACATTCAGAAAAAGAGGAATTAAAGTTTCCAAAAGCAAAATCTCACAAGGAAAGTAACAGGGCTACTCCAACATGCAGCCACCTTGAGCGGCGCAATTCATTATATGTGAAGATCATTGTGTCACCTGGCAGTGAATTTGAAGTGGTAAGTTGTAGATGAAATTAAGTTGTTGTTGGTGAGTTGTTGTAGATTTAATGGCCTGCTTTTTTCTTTTTTTCCTCTCGCAGCACTGCTTACCTGGGAGTACTGTTGGAATTCCAAAGAGGGCTTTTCAGCGGCTCAGTCGATCCCAGATGACAATTTTTGCCCAGGAATTGGCGAAAATACCAGCATGCCAGCATGTTCCAATAAGTCATTATTCTCCCAAAAAAATCTACATCATGCCCAGTCGACTTGCAGTAGTATTTATAAGACATATTTAGAATCAGAATAAGCTTTATTATCATTGCACCGAGATATAACAAGAATATGTCCGTACAGCTGTCCGAAAGATGGACAGAGGGTACGAAGCTGCTGCTATATAGCACGGCCTTATTCTTTTCAGAATACATTTTTTTAGATAGAAAAAGGGACACAGCCATGAGGAGGGGGAAAAATATCTCTTCACACCTTGTCCTAACAGGACACAATTTAAAACATAAAAAAAACCTCTGCCAGCAAGCACATTTATGAACACCTTACATATGCATTTACAACGAGGCGGTCCATGAAGCACTAACAGATAGTCCATTGTCCTGATGAGATGATGGTCAGCCTCACAGTTCTGATGAGCCTCCACAGAAGTTCGGGAGTGGGGGTAGGGGGGTTGCGATAGACAAAGCTTTTCCTTAGTTTACACATTTCTCAGGAGAAATTGACAAGTCAGCCTGTTCGAGGCCAGCTGGGGAGTCGTATTCAGATAACCACAATTATTGACTTATTCAGGCAGACTAGTTTTTATATGTCTATGAAAATGTATTTTTATATGTATGTGGAAAAAAAACGTGAAAATCGCTGTAATGCCATTTGGTTGCTGATGTGTGCTGTTGACTATCAATGATGCTGATCTCATGCTGCTGATTATTTTCATGTTGCTGTGTTCATTAGTCCTCATCTGCTCATACAGACTCATGTTCGTGCTGCTGTTGTTTTGGTGCATTGTTTTAGTACCATTAGTGCTTAGTGTATTCTTAGTTTAGTGAATGTAGTATATCATGTACAATTTGAGTTGTCTCAAAATAGCACACTTAAGTACAACTTAAGTTGTATCAAAATATTACATTTACAATGTATTTTCTTACAATTTTGCAAATACATTTATTATATTAAATATCATACTTAAGTATATTTTATGTTCACCTGGGACTGCTACTTTCCTTCCCTCAATTGTCTACGGTGACATACATGAATGCTCCTGCAAGGACCTTGCAGATGTTGGACGCTGTCTATCACGGTGTGCCAAGATTCAGAACTGACTATTGTACACGTTACTGCACCCTGTATTCATTGGTCCATTGGTATGCAGGCTCTCTCACTGGTACATTTTCATCTTTAAATCATTCATTGGTTTGTTGCCTTCATATATCTCCCCCATGTCACGTTGTGAGGGCAGCTACCATGTGCGCTCTCAGGACATAATTTGTCAAGTCAAGTCACATTTATTTATATAGCACATTTAAAACAGTAACTGTTATCAAAGTGCTTACCAAAAAAGATCACAGCATCAAATATTAATAACGACATATTACAGCAACATGAATAAAAGCATAAAAACATTAAAAATGAGTAACAATGAAATACTAAATCAAATCTCCCTGCGTTAAATGTCAGGGAGTAAAAGCAAAATGGATGAACACAATCAACAACGAAATACCAAATGAGATCACACTGTGTTAAATGCCAATGAGTACAGATGTGTTTTGAGGAGAGATTTAAAAGCAGAGACTGAGGTGGCTGGGCAGATTGTTCCAGAGTTTAGGGCCCATGACTGAATACGCCCAATCTCCTCTGAGCTTCAGCCTGGTTTTTGGTACGGCCAAAAGCAGCTGGTCTGATGATCTCAAGGCCTGAGAAGGAGTATAAGGGTGAAGGAGGTCTGAGAGGTATGAGGGTGCAAGGCCATTAACACACTTAAATGACAACAGAAGAATTGTTGGTTACGTACTGTAACCCCAGATTCTATGAGTATAAGCGTAGCCCTTTAAGGCCTTCTCTCAGTGGGTTTATCCCGTATGCGGAGCATTAGCACTGAAAAATTTAGTCCACGCCCACCTGCTGTGTGGGCCCTACCCGGTCCGTATAAATTACGTTAAGAGCGGGAAATCGGCTCCCAAAATAGCTTTTTCTTCAGCCATTTAGGAGCCAGTGAGGCCCAATGCTTAAAGGGCTACGCTTATACTCATAGAATCTGGGGTTACAGTACGTAACCAACGTTCTATTTCGTATAAGCTTCGCCCTTTAAGGCCTTCGCTTAGTGGGTTAAGGGCGAAGCAGATGTGGTCCTCGCCTCACTGGGTCCATTCGAACACCGTATGAAGCAGAAGCTTGCCCAAAAAACGTCTTGTCACTCAGCTCCCTATGTGCATAATTACGCATTGCGTAATTATGTGTGCCATGCACAGACGCATGTTGTGTAACTATGCGTTCATGGCTGAGCAGTATAGACAGATTAATAATAACAAAAGACTGATTATCAATCAAATGAACTGATTGGTAACAATAGTCATGAACTGATTAGTGACAATAGAACCAAAATAACAGACACAACTTGTGACTGATAACACATCTCACACTGTGAAGCATGCAGACAGATGTGAGCTTAAACAGAGTTCCATGAAAAAAAACAATATTCATTCTGTTAGAGCACTAAGGACAGAATGTGTCATGGAACGGGCCGTCACATCACGTAGATAAGAGCGACTAAATGAGCAGGGTGACCACGCGGCCGCAGTGCAAAAATCCTGCATTGTCATACCAATATGCAAGACAGTCGAAGATGCGATACCCCTGGTCGAGTGCGCCCTGAGGTTGACAGGAGGCTCTAAAACTGATGCTCTGTAGGCTTCAAAAAGAGGCCTCACACAGCCAGTGTGACAAGCGCTGGGTGGATAACGGGCGACCTGCACGTGCATCTCTATGTAGTGAACCTGATCTGACCCTGATGACCTCAAATCTATCAGATGGACAGAGACTGTTATTTTCATTGATCTGAATAAGTCTGAGCCATCTGATGACTTTCTTTCTTGAATTAATCAAGCAGAAAAGACAATCCTCTATAATCATTACTGTTTTACAAATGTTTGATAATCAAATTGTGTTAGTCCCATTCAATGCTTACAGGTTGAAAAAGAACTACTCATTTTATTTTACATAAACAGTAAGTAATGATTTTTATTCCTCATTCAAAGAAGAAATCAGGTTAATATGCATTTCTTGATTGTCTGTCTTCAATGAGCAAGCTGTCGTAAGTATGTGAAAGTTGAAGCTTCGGTCAACTAAATGTTTACTGAAAATGGGATGTCATGTTTTACTATTTGGAAAGATACAACAGAGTGAGGCTCCAAAAAGTCTGGTATTCTGCAATAATCTTTTCTGTATGTTGAAAACAAATTCATTCCCTGACCTCGACTTTTGATAATACCTTACGTCAAAAACCACACCTCTTTCTGGTCCATCCACGAATCAGAAAGCTCTAAAGTAAACCCGGAAGTAAACTCATTTAAAATGTGAGAACTTCTCGGTTCGGTCAGAGAGTTCTGAAGGAGTTCTGAAAAGAATTTGTTAGAATTCATGGAGAATTCATGGAGAATGGTGAAGTGAATTGAAGAGAATTCGAGAATTCAGGAGAGTCAGAGACGTTTGGAATTATAACTTCTGTTTGAACAACCCACGCACGACTATCTAAGGATTTCAGCAGCTCTCAACGGAGACGCTGAAAGGTCTGGAGGATTTTCTATCGAGCTGATCTATCATCAACCAGGTAACGGTCTCTTCTTCGACTAAAGTGTACCGGAGGCGAGCTGAGATCTGATGAAGCGTGCACGTTCTGGTCTACAGATATTAATTCCCTCACATAGTTCTCTGTAAGATAAATCTCCATTTCATCTTAAACTCTTCTCTCTCTCACAAAACCAGTACAGATATTTTAGAAATATCTGAAGCAAAGTCCTCGTTCACCGCCGAGTGATCGATGCTCATTTTCTGTGAAACTTGTCTGTTATTATTTTCATATTTTGCCAAATTAATGTAAATGTTTGATGTTAAACTTTGATTCTGAAAATAAATGACCACATTCATTTGATGGGTCAAAGATAATAACGTCTCTCGTTCGTATTTCTGTTAAAATTCAATGCACGACATTACACAGTCAGAAAGATGAGGAACTCGTGAATATTGTATGCATATATCTCATATATTTGTCATACTACAACTAGTGACACGTACCCACGTGACTCACTACAACTGGTGGCCCGTTAACGTGCTCATAAATGACTGTAAAAACGTGTAAGATTGATTTTTTCATGTTGGCAAGGTTGTAAAATAACAGTTTATCAGCTGTGATTGAAACGCAGCTGGTGCTGCGCGCTTGTGTTACGCTGCATGTTTTAAGCGTGTCGGTCTGTGGAGCTCAGTGAGGCTCACAGAGAGCTGAAATTGTGTCATTGAGTCTTTATAAAGCTGAAATTGTACGTCTGTTACGTGTAACTAAAAGCTGATGAGCTGTGGAAGACGTTATTCTGTTTAAAAGTACGAGGTTCTGCTCTAAGACCCGGCTGTGGACCAGTTCGGTTCTGTTCAGTTTGAACGAGTATTTTGAATAGATGGATAAACGTTTTAAAAGCTGAGTGCCATCTCAGAACACAGTTAGGAGTTGATTCGTTACAATTTTTAACAGAAAAAGTGCATTTTGACAGTTTAAAAGACGAAAAGCTGATGAACTATTTTCAGGCTAAACCTAGCATGCTTGCTGCTAACGCTTCCTGATTGGTTGAATTCGCTGTTGTGGAGCGCTCTGATTGGTTGAGAAGGCTGACTGGCGTGGCTACGTCACTTCCTCTCACCCTGCGCTGCTTTGCCATTGGTGATTTCAGTCACGTGACCCGGAAATGAAAATTCGTTTTCATAGGGAAATAAAATCTGCTTTTTAAAGCTGAAAAGCGCCTTTAAAAGTGATCTTGATACGCTGGTTAAAAGCTTCGAAGCATATTCGCTGAAATTTTGCCACGTTAGAGCTTAAAATTCGTCATAAAATGATGTTTTTAAACAACACTAGCGATGCTAATTTTAAGCTAACGACCGGGGCCTTAACTACGCTTAAAATCACTAAATGAAGCTGCAATATTGTTCCAAAAACTCATGTTTGAAGCTATAAAGTCTGATTGCAAAAAATTTTGCCACGTTTGTGTAAAAAATCCGTTCAGAAATGTTGATTTTCACCGAGTTTAGCCAAAGCTAACTTTAAGCTAAGCGGCTAACAACAGGATGTCAACCGAACGCCACAGGAAGTCATAGCGACCCCTACTGGATAACACAAACAGTGTCTGAGTTGAGATTAGTAAGGTAAGGCTGACATCTTCTGGACAACCTTGAGAAGACAGGTTTCACTCGCTTTTTAGGTCTAAATAGTGAAATTAAACGTTTTAATTTTTCTAAAAGGCATTTTTCGAGTTAATAAACGTTCCTTAAAGCTGAAAATTACTGTTATCTTGCATTTTAAAAGTTATAAGGTATTTATGCAAAGAGCATTCACCAAAAAAGTTTTATTTCACTGGTAATCCCTTAAAACTAAGGTACAAAAATAAACATTAACTTTTTAAAAATAGAAACAGTTACAGATTTTCACAAAGTTGGAAAAAGTTTACTCATTTGCTAAAAGAATAGTGCACGTTTAATTGATAAATCACTAAATAAAAGTAAATATATCAGACAAAGAGACTTTGCTGATTTTATTTATTTTGAAAAACCTAAAACATTAAATTTCTCCTGTTTAATTTTTAAATAGAAGAAAAATGACAAGCGAAGAAGATGAAGACAACTTTTGAAAACCAACAAATGATGATATCATTTTGGGGGCCTTACATATTTTGACAAATCCACTTATTGGCAAAGAAATACAGCAATTACAACAACTTGATGAAGCTCAAAGACAAGAAGAGCTGAAAAGTCTGGCCGCAGGAACATTAAACACAGAGAGTAAAAAGCTTAGCCTTGAACGGTTAGCAAAAATCTCTCTGCTTCTAAAAGCTGAATTGGATGAACGGTCGGAACGCCTTGACTGGATGTCTAAAACACATGAGAGGGATCTCTCAGAAATGCAGGCGTCACTAGAAGCAAAATCTTATGAAAAGATTAAAAAATTAGACCGTCAGTACCAAGTCACGTGTGAAGATAACGATGTGCTACAACAACAGTTGCAGCTTGCAAAAACTGAACTGGAACAATGCAAAATAGATAAACAAAATCTACAAAAGCTACATATGCGCTTAGAAGGTGACTACTGTACATCCCAGGAACATTTAAAAAAATGTGAGGCGAAACTAATAGCAGCAATAGAAAAAGGTCAGAATGTTGGGCAAGGTGACCTGGAATCCAAACCAGACCTTGAACAAAGTCGGACTAATACACCAATTACTCAACGACCTCTTTACTCACCCAGTGCTTTTAGACCCATCCAATCACCTACACAAACGGGCAGAGTAACACCCCCACAACCGATCACGCATGTGAGACCATTGATATCTTCTCCATCAATGGATGACTTGCAAAAAATCTCAAAATATGTACGTTTCATCCCTGAACCGTTGGGCTCCGCTGGAACAAAAGCGTACCTCAGAGATCTGGATTTCAGATTGAGAGCTTATCCAAACGCTACGGTAGAAGATAAAATCAGTCTGATACGACTCACTTCGGACAGAGAGGTGTTTACCTTCATCGAGCGTCTACCAGATGCAACGAGAAGGGATTACAAACTTCTGTGTGAAGCTCTGATCAAAGAGTACGACTCCTGCGCAGGACCTGCTGGGTATCCAGCCGCAGACAAGGTCACGCAGGGTAAAGCTGAACATCCAAAAGTTTATTACAAAAGAATCTTCCAAGCTTATTTTGGTAGCAGAAATGAAACCGGAATGGAGGAAGAAGAAGGTTTTAAATTTGTTTTCAGCAAAAATCTCCATCCTGACATTCAAACGTCAGTGCAAATGATGGCAAATTACAGAGAAAAATCCATAAGTGAGATTAAACAGTGCGCTGTGAACGTGTTTGAGGCACGTTGTCATGCCAAGACGCCCATAGAAGTGTTTCCTGGTGTAAAGGTTAAACCCCACTCCCTAGAATTAGAAGGAAGGCGTTCATCGCCACCCCCTCCTAAAAAAGGAGAAAAAAGGCAGTATTTTCAGACTAACAAACCGCATCATGAAGGTGCACGCTGGGATAAAAAGGCTCCTCCTTCAGAGGACGAACGTGATTATCGTAAATGGGACCAGCGGAGGACGCAAAAAAAATGGGAACCGAGAGGAACCCCAAAAAGACGTACCTACCCGCCCCCCACCTCGGACGAAACGTCCAGAGGCGAAAAAATCACAAAAATCCCAGAAAAAAGGCCCTCCACCTCTGAGCTCGGAAGAGACAGAAAAATTGCGTGAAATGTTAGAAGATTTGAAACACACTGACAAGGGAAGCCGACCAAAAGCACTATGCAGTGAGGTACTCACTACTACATCTCTGGGCGCGAATGACAACACTACAGATGTCGGTGAAACACACCAAGACGTTGCTGTTGTTGCCTCAAACAACCCCTCATCGGATGAAAGGGGGATAATCACACACACAAACGATGACCAGTCATCGCAAGCTGAACACGCAGAAACAGCTACAGCTGTGCTGACGGTTCAGACAAACCAAGATTACACAAGCATTTCTGAACGCATGAAGAAGCGTCAGAAAAAACCCAAGAGGTTTCTGTGTAACTTTATCAGAAAGGGGGCCGCCAAAAAGGCGTACCTGTCAGTAACACTCGAAGGTGTCCTCACACACAAAGCACTCTTGGACGGTGGGGCAGACATAACAATTATGTCAGCTAAACTGTTCGAGGAGCTGAGGACAGCCGCAGCCGAGAAAAACAGGATAATACCTCTATCTGATTGTGCTATAGAAATGCAGGGTCTCTCAGAAATGAAAACAACCCTGACAGCTATAGCAATGGTTCACATGCAGATTGGCAATATGACACTGTACCACCCGGTACACGTGACCCATGTTGACTCATTCCCATTTTTGGTTGGCCAGGATTTTATAAATCGCTTCAACGCGATTATAGATTATGGTGATCAAACAATGTGGACAACAGTGAGCAAACCACTGCCAATAGAAACGCCTCCGGAATGTGACACAGACTGCCCAACAGCAGGTACCGCGGAAGGCACAAAGGACTCCTCAGCCGAGGACACGAGCCCGGTGAGTACTCCTCTAACACCATGTGAAACCAAAGAAACCCAAGAGGTCCAAACTCTGACTCAACAAGACAGCCTCCTCTGTGAGCTGGAACAGTCAGAGTCCACCAAACACTACCTACCACTGGTAGTTAAGGGTGTAGAGATCCAAGGGTCCCACACCAACGATGCTGTACTGTCTCTGTGGACAGATAAATCAGCAATTAACCGAGCTTTCTACGAAACCTTGGTTCACAAACACGTTGGTCTAGAACTAATTAAAAAAGCTTTCCGCTTTCCATTAGTTCCCAATAGTTCACAGGTAATGACCGCAGAAGGAGTCATTAACCTAAAACTGAACTGGAATCAACGAGAACTGGTTCACCC
>NC_056508.1:11147260-11148381 GCF_014905685.2 Nematolebias whitei
AGGGTGAACTCAGACCAAGGTACACACTTCACAGGTGAAGTAATGAAGGAACTGTGGAAGACGCTAGGCGTCAAAGCCAACTTCCATATTGGCTACCACCCACAGGCTTCAGGCCAGGTTGAGAGAGCAAACAGGACTGTGGTGAGTATTTTGAAAAAATACGTAGCCGCAAACCACAAGGACTGGGACGTGAAACTCCCTCTGGTCCTCATGGCCATAAGGGCCACTCCACACACGTCGACTGGCATCGCTCCTTTCGAGATGATGACGGGTCGACAAATGACTCTCCCTCTGCACCTGTTGTACCAACCAGGCGATGCTGCCATGGCAACAGCCTACACCACACAACAATACATGAAAGACTTGGAAAGACACCTTAAGAACACTTTTGCTTTCGCACAGAAAAACCTGGAAAAATCAGCTGAAGGACGCAAAGCGTACTACGACCAAAAGGCCTCTCACGAGGAACTCCAAGTGGGAGACAGGGTCTGGTACTACACGTTTGCACCCAAAACTGGGAGAGTAGAGTCCGGGACCGGAACTCTCGCCCGTAAGCTGATGCCCAGATGGACTGGACCCCATCTGATTACCGACAAAGTGTCTCCAATTATCTACCAGATAAAAATCAGTAAAGGCCAAAAAGAGCCAACTGTTAAATGGGTACATCGTAACCAGATTAAACAACACAAGGCGTGCAATAACTCCTCAGGAGACAAAGATCTCACAAAATCTGACCTCGTGGGAACAAGGGTCATCCAAGCAGAAGATAACTAATGGATAATAAACTTAACCATAGTTTAAACTCACAGGACCTACCCCTGATAAAACGGGACAGCGTGACTGAATCTGGCAACCAGGGTGAGGAGAAGCAGTGAAACGATGTTTCTAGATGCTTAGTCACTACTCTTGTCGGGGTTGAAACGTTGTTTAGTTGATTTTGGTATTGTTTCTGAAGGAAGAATGAATCTTGTGTGTAGTTAAGTTAGAGACTAAGAAGCCTTTGACCATGCCAACATGCAGTTCATTCATTAAATTGCAATCTTTGCGGAGTCAATGTATATTATTGCTACCTTGAGTACCATAATCTACATTGATCTCACAACGCTTAAGCCGAACCTACT
>NC_056508.1:11148481-11156773 GCF_014905685.2 Nematolebias whitei
TGCATATAGTTTAAGGCCTTATGTAAAATCCCCTTCATAAGCCCACCTTAAACCACATAATTGCATGACACATTGAACCAGAACGGCACAGGCTGGACGTCGCTGGAGACAACCTTCGCTGGAGGCGACCTGCAATCCTGACGTTGGTCTCCACTCTTCATCCAGTGGCCGCTTCTTCAGTTCAATCCAAGGGTACCCCTCTGTATGCTGATTAATCAACACTTCCAATCGCTGTGGATTTACCGTTGTGGATTATATGACTTTTTCCAATGGATTACAGACTCTGTTTCCAAGGGGTTAAAGCATTGCTACAATGGAATTATCGAGACGATATGGGATTATAATCAACACAATGGAATACCAAGAACATTGTGGAATTACCTTGACTTTGTTTCCTTGCTGGATTACTTCTGACTTTGGTCTTCCTTGCTGGATTACTTCTGACTTTGGTCTTCCTTGCTGGATTACATCAAGCTCAAGAACATTTGAAGGTCTAAGTTCACGGTTGGAATTCATCCCCATGGACAGGTGATGATTTCCAAAGGGGGGACTGTAGTGAACCTGATCTGACCCTGATGACCTCAAATCTATCAGATGGACAGAGACTGTTATTTTCATTGATCTGAATAAGTCTGAGCCATCTGATGACTTTCTTTCTTGAATTAATCAAGCAGAAAAGACAATCCTCTATAATCATTACTGTTTTACAAATGTTTGATAATCAAATTGTGTTAGTTCCATTCAATGCTTACAGGTTGAAAAAGAACTACTCATTTTATTTTACATAAACAGTAAGTAATGATTTTTATTCCTCATTCAAAGAAGAAATCAGGTTAATATGCATTTCTTGATTGTCTGTCTTCAATGAGCAAGCTGTCGTAAGTATGTGAAAGTTGAAGCTTCGGTCAACTAAATGTTTACTGAAAATGGGATGTCATGTTTTACTATTTGGAAAGATACAACAGAGTGAGGCTCCAAAAAGTCTGGTATTCTGCAATAATCTTTTCTGTATGTTGAAAACAAATTCATTCCCTGACCTCGACTTTTGATAATACCTTACGTCAAAAACCACACCTCTTTCTGGTCCATCCACGAATCAGAAAGCTCTAAAGTAAACCCGGAAGTAAACTCATTTAAAATGTGAGAACTTCTCGGTTCGGTCAGAGAGTTCTGAAGGAGTTCTGAAAAGAATTTGTTAGAATTCATGGAGAATTCATGGAGAATGGTGAAGTGAATTGAAGAGAATTCGAGAATTCAGGAGAGTCAGAGACGTTTGGAATTATAACTTCTGTTTGAACAACCCACGCACGACTATCTAAGGATTTCAGCAGCTCTCAACGGAGACGCTGAAAGGTCTGGAGGATTCTCTATCGAGCTGATCTATCATCAACCAGGTAACGGTCTCTTCTTCGACTAAAGTGTACCGGAGGCGAGCTGAGATCTGATGAAGCGTGCACGTTCTGGTCTACAGATATTAATTCCCTCACATAGTTCTCTGTAAGATAAATCTCCATTTCATCTTAAACTCTTCTCTCTCTCACAAAACCAGTACAGATATTTTAGAAATATCTGAAGCAAAGTCCTCGTTCACCGCCGAGTGATCGATGCTCATTTTCTGTGAAACTTGTCTGTTATTATTTTCATATTTTGCCAAATTAATGTAAATGTTTGATGTTAAACTTTGATTCTGAAAATAAATGACCACATTCATTTGATGGGTCAAAGATAATAACGTCTCTCGTTCGCATTTCTGTTAAAATTCAATGCACGACATTACACAGTCAGAAAGATGAGGAACTCGTGAATATTGTATGCATATATCTCATATATTTGTCATACTACAACTAGTGACACGTACCCACGTGACTCACTACATCTATAATGCAAAAACAGATGTTGAGTTTGGCGCATTACAGCTGTGCTATGTAACACGTCAACGCCCGCACCGGACAGAGAAGATGGATAGATGCTTCTTCTTCTGATCTGTGGGGGGGAGGGAAAAACCCCTCCAACGATATCACTCTTGATTTAAAAGAGCTCGTGATGTTTTTAAGCATAAAGGCTGGGTTTGGTCTTAAATCAGCTGAGCTGCCCGCCAGCCTGAATTCTAAGACATGACGGAGCGACAGAGAGGGCAGATGAAACACTCACCCTTTAGCGGATGTTAAAACCAGCAGCAGGGCTGTTTTAAGAGACAGGAATTTAATTGGAACCTGATCCAGAGACTAAAATGGAGCTTTGATCAGGGCTCGCAGGACCAGCGTTAAAACCCACTGTGGCACAAGTGGGCGTGAAAACAGGCCTACGTCTCTGTACACCTTTTAGAAACCGCTTCATCAGCGGGTGATTAAAAGCTGTTCTGTTTCCGAACCCTTCGTGGCAGGAAGAGATGGCTGCAGCATACGATTTAATCATGCTGAAAAACCAACTTCCTGTCCATCAGCTGTGTAGAAAAAACAGCACGCCGCCTAATGGGCATGAGGTGGCCTCTACACCTTTCTCTGTACACCAGCGCTGAAAAACTGTCCACTTTGATGTGTACATCGCTGTGGTAGATGCAGCACGTGAATCCTGGATTGTGCGCACTACCTCCTGTGGGAGACCCATCCTCTCTAAGCGGAACCGCTCAGTGGCCGGACCACAGGTGCTGGCCTATTTTTGGGTAACTCTTGATCGCTCCTCCTGCCTGGAAGGAGAGCGTCCTCCCTTCATGGCAGTTTCCACGGGCGCCTCGACAGCAGGCATTGTAGGGCTGGGAACCATGGTGTGTTCACGCGCTTGGGGGGCCACCAGGAGAGCTGTCAATCCCTCCTCCTGAACTCGGTTCAGGAACCGTAAAATCAGAGGAGGTGGAGGAAACGCGTGCAGAAGCATTTTGGACCATGGGCTGTGGGCAAACGCATCCACCCCCAGCGGTGGTTCGTCTCGCGGGGTCAGGGAAAACCATAGTTGACACTGAGCATTCTCTCATGTCGCAAACAGGTCCACAACTGCTTTGCCAAATTTCTGTCACATCTAAGTCATCAGGTCTGGATAGAGAGTCCAGTCCCCGTGACGTGGGCCGCCCCTGGACATCACATCTGCCCCTTTGTTCAGAACACCGGGTATGTAAACTGCTCTGATGGAGAGCAGATTTTGGTGAGCCCAACACAGTAGCTTTCGCGCAATGTGTAACATCTGGGCTGAGCGCATACCCCCCTGCTGGTTTATGTATGCAGCAGTCACCTTGTTGTCTGTGTGAATCAACACGTGTTGATTCTGTAGCACGGGAGCAAAGTGTTGAATCACATTCAGCACCGTGCGACACTGCAAAACATTTATGTGGGCTGATGTGTGATGGGGCCACAGCGTCCCTACTGCTTGAGATAGGCATGTCCCCCCCCCAGCCTGATAGCGACGCATCCGTGAAGACTGACACGTGACGTGGGTCTGCTGACGGGAACTCCCTCCGACAGAAAAACAGGGTGTTTCCCCAGTGTCGGAGGTCTGCCCTCACGGAGGGAGGAACAATGATCATCCGTCTCTTTTGTTTTACTGGATCCACGCGCAGAGCAAACCATCTCTGGGGGCGTCTCATGTGTAATAAACCCAGCGGAACCACTGTGTGAGCTGATGACATCATTCCTAACAGCTTCATAACGGAAACAGCTGTTACCACTCTGCCAGGTCTTACGTGGCGGAGTTGATTTTTTTAAAGTGTCGATTCTCGTTTGTGATAAACGAGCCTTCATGGTGGTTTGAATTTAACTCCACTCCCAGATAAACAAATGTCTGGGCCGGGAAAATCGAGCTATTCTTCCAATTTATGGCGAAACCCAGATTTGACAGGTGTGATGTCAACACCTGAGCCTATATCACTGCTTCCTGTCTGGAGCATGACCACCGCAGCAGGTCATCCAGGTAAAACAAAACTCTCATCTCTGCTCTGTGTAACAGATGCACGGCTGTCTCCACACACTGAGAACATACGATGCGCGAGGGAATACCCGACCGGCAGCCCGTTGTACTGATACTTCATTCCCTGAAAGGAGAAAAACGTAAGAATTTTCTGTGTTTTGGGATGATCGGTATACGTTTCTCTGGATGTTGTACAACAGCTGTCTGGTTGTCAACATGTGAAAAATGGTCTGTCCATGATCACCTTGTTGAAAAAAACTGACAGATCCAAAATCGGTCTCATCCCTCCTGTCCGTTGGGAACCAGGAAGTAACGTGAGTAAAACCCTGTGTTTTCTCTCCGTTGGGAACTCTGGAGATTACTTTTATCAGAAACACTTGGACTTCTGCATTTAGGGATGAGATTTGGTCTGATGATGACAGGACTGTTTCTATAACTCCTCCGAACGGAGGGGGTCGGGTTGCAAACTGTAACTTGTAACCATTTGCATAACACCCTGTCCATCCATCTGAACGGCGAGCATGTTTTAGCCACTCTACGTAACGTTCGTGGAGTGAACGTGCGTTTAAGTGATGCGTCACGTTTTGTACGGCTGTCACCAGTCCGCCGCTCAACCGCCGTCATGCGTTGCGGGAATGTTTTCTGCATGACCCAAGGCGAGGCTTCCTCGAAAAAGGCTCTGAACGCGCCCGTGCGCTGCGTTCGGACCGCGGACCAACCTTCATGTACAGGTGGGCCGGTGTGTACTGAGGCGAAGCGTGTGACAGCTGATGACGCCGTGTGGCTGCGCGTTTGACATCGCTGTGCGAACGTTGAGAGGCGGAGGGCGTGACTTCATCTACGCCGTGCTGTTGGAGTGAAGGCTGCGAGCCCCGCGGGAGCACACGTTTTCGCTGGAGGGGCTCTCGCTGGAGGGGCGCGCGCCGCTCTCGCTGGAGGGAGGCGGGACTCGTCACCGGGTTCGTTCAGCTGTCTCACGTTTATGCTGCCGTGAGCTGCCGAGCGCTGAGACGCTGTGGGTGACGGCTGCCCGCGTTTGATTCGGTGAGGCGAGTGTCGCTCTTGTGAGAGCGAGGACCTCCACCTGACCCAGCCTGCGGTCCACATTTATACCGATGTGAGCCGGTGAGCGCCGGGCAGCTGTGTGTGTGCGCCAACATCAACGCAGCGCAGTTGGATGGAGACTGTTTCATCCCACGAGTGCGAGTTTGACACCGCTTGGGTGAGGATCGTGCAGCTCGGGATGATAACGAGTTATTTTCGCTTACCATTGTGTCGTGTGAGCGACTTGTCATGTCTTGGAGCGACGGTGAGTTTAAAAAACCTTTATTTAAGGACACCGGCTCCTTATGTGTGGAGGATGTGTGCGCAGCCGCTGTGAGTTCATCCGAGCTTACAGACTGGCTAAAAAACAGACACTTTGATCATTGAATGATGATTTATTTCAACTTTCGTGTCACTTTTACACACACCCTCCGGAGACCGTCATTTTTTTAAAACTTCTCCCTCTTGAGCTCTGCGATTTGTTTGCCCAGAGCGCTGTCTTGCAGGCGAACTCTGGGGAAACGCTGAACTGCAGGTTGCCGGAATGAAGAGGGCTGGATTCTGACGGGCGGGGCTGGTGGTGGAGCTGAGCGAGAGCCACGGCCGTGGAAATGTCGATGCTTTGCTCGCGACGGCCCCTCCAGCGGGCCGGGGGGCGGGATGAGCCGCGCGGCTCGATGAGGTGGCGCACAGCCTCTGGCACCTCCTCCGACTGCTTCGAATTCGCCAGCATGGTTTTGAAGCTGCTCCCGAACAGCGCGTCCGCCGTGATAGGCCCTCCATCAGGTCTTTGTGCAGTTTCTCCGGCAGCGAGGGAGAGTAACGAAACCAGGTGGATCGTTGGATCATTGTCATCCACGCTGCAATCCTCGACAGGCAAACCGTAGAAGAGGCACACATGTTGAAGATGACGTCTGCTGCCTTACAGAGGGAGATCTTTGTCTCCTTAGGCAGGTCTGCGGCCTTCAGCCCCTTGGACATGCTATATGCTAGCAGCGCCACGTTGTTGCTAGCTGCGGCTTCCTGAAAGCACATTAATGGGCTCAATTGGAGAGCGTGGTCACCGTCTGGTCGTGTTTCTCCGGAGGGACGGGACGCTGCTCCGACCTGGACAGCTTCACTCCGAAAGCTTCCGCGAGGCTTGGCTCCAGGGGGGGGTTGCCGAGGGATAGCCCCGCTCGGTGAACCCCTCCACTCTGGTGATGGGTGCGGACTGGGGACCGACTCCCCCAATCTACCAGGAAAGAACCGTCTGTGGCCTCGCCCGTCGAACGTCCTGTTGGAACACGAGGCCATATGGATCAAGACGGTGAGCCGGATTGGAACCCAGTAAAACAACCTTCCCGCCGGATCATCCGAACTGGCGGGAAAGGCGTGGGACGTAGAAAAAAGGGTCCATTCATGTCAGCCTCCTCCTGGGTTACGCCGGGCAACCCCTGAGGGCGCCGTCAGCCAGGAGCGGTGTGATCGCCGATGCAAAAAACGAGGTGGGATGGGGTGAGCATTCACTCAGCCCCCCTCCACCGACACTACGCTCCCCAGGAGGGAATGAGCAGCGGGGGACTGCAGCTGAGTGCGCCTGTCCCGGAGGAACCATCCGATTCGCTCCGAGGGTCGGAGATAAGAGGAAAAATTACAAGATGGCGTTGTCCAGCGTGTAGTGACCTGTCACTGAGAAATACTCCTCGGCACTTACCTTGAAATAAGACTGCTCGTCAGCTTCTCCTCGGGGAGGAGAACTCACCGGACGACCGGAGGTCGACTGCCGGGCCAAGCATCCTTAACAAAAGGTTGGTCATCTACACAATTTTCCTTCTTTGTTCTTCTGACAGTGCTATTTTAGCTCGCTGAAGAAAAAATGGGAGCCGATTTCCCGCTCTTAACGTAATTTATACGGACCGGGTAGGGCCCACACAGCAGGTGGGCGTGGACTAAATTTTTCAGTGCTAATGCTCCGCATACGGGATAAACCCACTAAGCGAAGGCCTTAAAGGGCAAAGCTTATACGAAATAGAACTTAAAATCAACTCTGACACGCACAGGAAGCCAGTGAAGAGAGGACAGAACTGGAGTAATGTGCTCAAACCTGCGAGTTCCTGTTAGTAGCCGAGCTGCAGCATTACTTACATTACTTAGCATTATTTACTCAGTGCGGACCGAACTTGGTAAAATGGCCTTCTTACTCCATTCCTGTAACACCTTGCAAAAAGATCTGAAGTTCTTGTCCTTGACCTCTCTAAGGGACTTTAAACATCTGCTAAGTTCATGGCAAGAAACCAACGCAGACATGTTCACGGACTGTTCTTTTTCGTATAGGCTTCGCCCTTTAAGAGCTGTCGCTGGTGGGTTTATCCCGTCATGCAAAGCATTGCGCAGAAAAGTTTAGTCCATGCCCACCTGTTGTGTGGGCCCCACCCGGTCTGTATAAATTAAGATAAGAGCGGGTAATCGGCTCCCATTTTGCTTCAGCAAGCTAATAGCACTGTCAGAAGAACGAAGAAGGAAAGTTGTCCAGCTTTGACTGGCACAAACTTTGCTAAGGCTGCCTGGGTCTCCACCACGCCAACCTCCTGCCGTCCCGGTGAGTTCTTCCTCCCAGAGGAGAAGCAGACGAGCAGCCTTGTTTCAAGGTAAGCGCCGAGGAGTACTTTTCCATGGCGGGCCGCTACCCGCTGGACAACGCCATCGACCTTTTTTAACGCAGACTCTCGGAGCGAATCAGATGGTTCCTCCAGGACAGGCGACGTCAGCAGCAGCCCCGCTGCTCACTCCCTCCTGGAGAACGTAGTGTCGGAACAAGGGGGGCCGAGAAGATGCTCACCCCCCCGGGCCTGTCCTCATCAGCGACCACACCGCTCCCAGCCATCGGTGCCCTCCTCGCGGAGCTGCCCGGCATAATCCAGGAGGCGGCTGACACGATGGGACTTTCTGTCCCTCTCCTCCCCCCGCCCAGATCGGATGATCTAGCGGTAAGGTTTGGCTCCACCTCGGCTCGCTGTCCTGATCCCATCTGGCCTCGTTACCCAGCAGTGACGTCCTACTGGAACGAGGCTACAGCCGGACCTGGTAGACTGAGTGCGCCGGTTTTTACATTCGTGCCAATCACCAGAGTGGAGGGGTTTAACGAGCGGAATTTTCCTTCGGTGCCCCCCCCCCCCCCCTTGGAGCCACAAGCACATGACGGCAGCGGAGGCTGGAACTTGGTTGGCGTCCATAAAAAACATGACGCAGCACAAAAACGCGTGCCCGCTTCCCGAACGTTACGCGGCGTGGCAGCGAGCGTGCGCACTAGACAGATGGATGAACATTCTTATCAGCAGGGGATACACGCTGCAGTTTGCAGCTCAAACC
>NC_056508.1:11156873-11188197 GCF_014905685.2 Nematolebias whitei
ATCAGATTCCGATTAAATTCTTGTCTCTTAAAACAGCCCTGCTGTTGGCTTTAACATCCGCAAAGAGGGCGAGTGATTTATCTGCCCTCTCTGTCGCTCCGCCATGTCTCAGAATTCAGGCTGATGGCAGCTCAGCTGATCTGATACCTAACCCAACGTTTATGCCTAAAAACATCACAAGCTCATTTAAATCGAGTGATATCATTGGAGGGATATTTCCCTCCTCCCCACAAATCAGAAGAAGAAGCATCTTTCCATCTTCTCTGCCCTGTGCATGCGTTGACGTGTTACGTAGCCCGCACGGCAGCACTGCGTCAGACTCAACATTTGTTTGTGCACTATAGACGCATCTGCAGGTCGCCCGTTATCCACCCAGCGCCTGTCACACTGGCCGTGTGAGGCCATTTCTGAAGCCTACAGAGCATCAGATTTAGAGCCTCCTGACATCCTCAGGGCGCACTCGACCAGAGGTATCGCATCTTCGACTGCCTTGCATAATTGTATGACATTGTAGGATATTTGCACTGCGGCCGCGTGGTCAACACCCTGTTAATTTATTCGCTTTTATTTATGTGATGTGTCGGCTTGTTCCATGACACATTCGTGTGCCTTGACAGAATGAATATTGTTGTTTCAAGGAATCTCGTTTAAACTCACATCTGACTGCATGCATTTACAGTGTGAGATGTTGTTATCAGTTACAGGTTATGACTGTTGCTCTTGTTCTATGGTCACTAATCAGTTCACTTATTATTAATCTGTTCATGTTGAAGAGCCGTGGATCTGCTCTGTTCACGGCCTTTTCAGCCTCTCCTCTTTCCCGTTGAAAACTTTTTTGGGGAGTTCATGCAGTCGGAACGTGTAAACTACGCAGCGCGCGTCTGTGCATGGTACGCGTAATTACGCAACGCGTATTTACGCACATTGAGAGCTGAGTGATAAGATGTTTTTTTGGGCAAGCGGGGCGCTTCTTATGGTGTTCGAATGGACCCAGTGAGGCGGGGACCACATCATGCTTCGCCTTTAACCCACCAGCGACAGCTCTTAAAGGGCGAAGCCTATACGAAATAGAACGTTGGTTATGTACTGTAACCCCAGATTCTATGAGTCTAGGCGTAGCCATTTAAGCGCCGGGCCTCACTGGCTCCTAAATGGCTGAAGAAAAAGCTATTTGGGAGCTGATTACCTGCTCTTAACGTAATTTATACGGACCGGGTGGGGCCCATACAACAGGTGGGCGTGGACTAAACTTGTCAGTGCGATGCTTTGCATGACAGGATAAACCCACCAGCAACAGCTCTTAAAGGGCTACGCCTATACTCATAGAATCTGGGGTTACAGTACGTAACCAACGTTTTTAGTATTTTACACCGCTTTATAATGTAGCGGTTTTTGTTTAATTTTTATTTCATTTCTTCTATTTACTTTTTCATTTTATATGCTTATATGATTATGTAGTATGACATATGGAGAGATATATTCATACATTAAACGGGTTCACTCATCTTTCTGGACCATTGTGTCGTGCTTTGAATTTAACAGAAATGTGGACGTGAGACGTTAATTATCTTTGACTCACCAAGCGAGTGGGTCATTTATTAACAGAATCAAGTTTAACACATCACACATTTACATTAATTTGGCAGAATATGAAAACAACAACATAATTAATCAGCTTTACAACCAGGAAAACCATACGGCCATGATTTTCCGTTGCTACATCACAGACATTTCTGAAAACATCTGGATTAATTTTCTAGCAGACAGGAGAGTTTAAAGATGGAAAGATGAAGTTTATCTGAGAGAGATGTGTGAGGGAATTTGTCTGTTTTAACCAGAACGTGCACGCTCCTTCAGAAACCAGCTTGGGCCAACGGTACGCTTGGTCGAAATAGAACTTTTACCTTGCAGACGATAGCTTCAGCGTCGGTGTAGAGCTCTTCTTTTGACTCTTTTCAGCGTCTCCGTGAGAACAGCTAAAAACCTTAGGAGTCGTGTGAGGTTATCCAAACAGAAGTTATAATTCCCAAAATCGTCTCTGGTTCAGCTTGATTGGTTTAGCAGCATCCATGAATGCCTGCGTTTGCATTCAGGAACTCCCAAACTCTCTGCATTCTGGATTCCAAAAACTCTGAACTCTACCGTTGAACTGGGAAGTGCCACATTTAAATGGGCTCTACTTCCGGTTCATTTGAGAGCTTTTGATTGGTCGATGGACCAGAACAGAGGTGTGGTTTGTGATGTAAGGTGTTATGGAAAGTCAAGGAAAGAGATTAAGATTGTTTAAGAACAGACAGAAAGATTTTTGGAGAAAACCAGACTTAGTGGCGCCTCTCACCAAGTATCTTGCTGTAAAAGTTAAACATGACATTTCTTTTCAGTAAACTTTTCAGTTGACCGAAGCTCGAACTTTGACACACTTACAACTTTGCTCACTTCAAAGCAGACAATCAAGAAATTGAATCATTACTCTGTAACGTACTCTAACTTGATTTCACTTTGAATTGAGGATTAAAAATCATTACTACTGTTTAAGTAAATAAAAATGAGTAGTTCACTTCAACATGTAAACATTGTTTGAACTAACACAATTTGATTATCAAAACATTTGTAAAATAGTAATGATCATAGAGAATTGTCTTTTCCACTTGATTAATTCAAGAAAGAAAGTCTCAGGATGGGTCAACCTGTATCTCTGGATTCAAATCAATGAAATGACAGTTTCTGACCCATATGATCAGTTTTGACATCAGGCCTAGTCCACTACAATTATCTATTGTTGTTTGTACCTCATCTGTGTTCTTTGTTTAAAACAGGTCTTTAAAACAGGTAAATGAGTCTTTGTGGCTCAATGAGACTAACCTGTATAAATAAAGGTTGAATGAACTACAAATGGCTGTTAATTAATGAATTGGCTAGTAGATAGTAGCTTCTGTGGGACATATTGCTATGCTGTACAGGCTGAATCATGCAACAATTTAGTGCAATTTATTAAATAGTACAAGCTGCTGTTGCCTGTGAGTGTTGCCTGTTTTGGACGCCATCTTAGCTTCTCTACAACGTCACAAATGTAAACAATGAGTGGGATGGGCAGCGCACACTGTAGTCATATTTTTTTAACTCTCACTGGCTCCCATTTTATCTGAGCTCAAAAGGTCCTTGTCTAAACAGAAATTAAGGGTTTAACTTCATGAAAGCTGTTTGTGACCTCATGATCTTTCTGCCACTTGTGGGTCAGGAGTATTTTGTCTATTCAACTTAGTTTTTGTTCTTTTACTGTTTGAGGCTTACTTTTTATTCTTGATTTATGCCTTTCATTAAGTGCATTCTACACTGACACTCAGATTTCTTTGGTATTTTTTTTTTTGTCTGTAAAAGATTAAAAAACTTTTCTTGAAATGTGATTAAAATTGTCTAAAACCAATGATCGTATGAGAGGGAGCTTTGTACAGATCCAAATCCATAGTTCAGTTAAAATACTCAATAAGTCTCAATTTCGTCTTGGACATTTTATTGCATAATGATGAGTAAAAGTTCAGTGTTTTCTACTGTAGTACTTCACAATACAGCAGAATGTAATAAAAACCATCATGGCACCTGTCCAACAGTGAGCTTCGAAGCAGTAACTAACCAAACAATAATTTATATTTCTACTGATAATATCAGATTTTACTCAAAAATCTAACACTGTAAATTATACCTAAGTGATGTAGACTTTTGGTTCAGTGTGACATCCAGTAGCGTTGATCAGGGATGACGTCACGAGAATTGTGGGGAATCCCCTAAGTCCTGGATGTTGGGCAAACAATGCAGCCGACTGCATGCATAATGGCTACCTCCTTTTGATTATGTAAACGTAAACTGAAGACGACGTTTCCGGGGCCAAAATAGACTTGGAGTGCATTGAAGGAGACAATAATACACAGGTCAAGTGTTGGCTATAATGCAGGGGACTAGCAGTGTCTGGCAACCGGGCCGAATTAATAAAAAGGTACGCACGGCATTCCCGGTGTTTGTGTGCCGATTCTTGCACTTTTGCCTTGGTGAAAAAAAGAGCACAGATGACAGAAGATTTCGTGCAGGATGTCATTCATTCACCATGTATTGCACAAGTTTTTAGCGGCAGGATGAAGAATGAAGCAATCGGTTCTTTTACTCTGTTTTTCAAAAGTGACAATGATCTCAGTCTTAGACTGAGCTGAAAACAGCACCTCAGACTGAGGAAGTCTTTTGGATGAAAGACGAAACGTTTCTACAGGTTTTTTTGTTGTTTTGCTTTGTTTTGTTTTTTGAGTGTCCAGAGGACCAGATTTAACTTTTTATACAGAGCTAATTGTACTGTACTCAAAGTTCTGTTTGCCAGACACCTGGGTACTTGCTGACATCACAGATTGTGTAGGGAGCTATTTTCAGTAACATCCTGATGCATGCTCAATAATCCAGGTAGAAAAATCTAAAAAGTTAAATCTGATCCTTTGCTATTTACCAGTCTTTTTTGAATGTCCAAACAGCCACTGATGGCTGTTTGCTATTCACCGGGGGCTGAGTGATACAAGCAATAACAGCATTGTAAGAGGGGGACAGTTGAACACGGAGGCCTCCACCCCTGTTTAATGGATGATTTCTTTTCACAAAGATGGCCTCCTTTACTCCTCTCTCAAACCATCGTTCCTCTCTATCAAGGATGTGAACATCTTCATCCCTGAAAGAATCCGTCCAGGCCAGCAGTAACTCTTTCAGGGACGAAGATGTTCACATCCTTGATAGAGCCAAGAAGTCTTATCGGGCCTTGTTGGCCAGTGGGACTCTGGAGGCAGCTGAGGAGTACTGCAGGGTCAAGCCGTGTGCAGCCTTGGCTGTTGCTGAGGCAAAAGCTCGGATGTGGGAGGAGTTAGGTGAGACCTTGGATAGAGATTCTCGGTTGGCTCCGAGGAGATTCTGACAAACCATCAGGTGGCTGAGGAGGGGAAAGCAGCATTTTACTAACACAGTGTTCAGTGAAGGTGGGGTGCTGTTGACCTCAACTAGTGATGTCATCGGGAGGTGGAAGGAATATTTCTCTGACCTTCTCAATCCTACCAGCACGTCTTCCATGGAGGAAGCTGAGTCGGGGGACTTTGGGGTTGATCCGTCGATAACCGTGGCTGAGGCCGCTGAGGTAGTTAAAAAGCTCTGAGGCCAAACCCATCTGTTCTCTGATTGGATTGTTAAATTTGACATTAACTAATCAGCTGAGAGGAATAAAGATGTTCAAGGTTTATATTTGTAATCTGAAACTCACGGGAAGAGATTACAGGTAGTTTTTGGCTTGATATCTGTAAACAGAGCCTTGCAAAATACATTTGTAACTTGTGTAAATGTACACAAATATTGCATAATATTTATAAATATTTTGTACTTGTCATTTAGTTTTGTAACCTTGTAAAATAAATTTGTGATGTTGTACATTTGTGCAAAGACTTGTATTTGTAAAAAAAAAATAATAATACACAAATTACAAATCTTTTAGGTCCTGTACTGAAAAAAACTTACTCTGATGCCTTTACATCATTCTTACAAAGTGGGTAAAATTTTTAAATACACATTCAAGCTTTGAAAATCGAATCTAAAAACAATATTAAATTTTATAAATATAAACTGATTTTTGATGGTCAAATCACACAAATAAATAAAAAAAAAAACATTACCACAAAATTAATTATCTACTGATTGTATTTTTTTTCACTCGGACGTTCAAGCAGGAATATTTCCGATTCCTCTGAAGGCAGCAGGAGCTGCAAGTTTTGCGCTTATTTTAGAGCGGCACGTCTAAAGTTGACAAACTGTTGCCGTTTTTTTTTTTTTTCTCGCTCTCTTCAAAGATTTAATCGGTTAATGTTTAAAAATGTTCAAAGATTCTTGGGCTTTAGCAGTGGATGTTCACGAGGCCACATCTCCACCCTCTCAGGTGAGTTTTAATGGTGAACTGTTAGCTCCTGCGTCAGTTAGCGGGTTAGCTTAATGCGCTAACTTAATATTAACAGTTGAGCTTTCTCTGGACAGTTTGACTTTTCGAAGAAGCCTTGTCCAGTACGCGGTCTACCTAAGATTAAAGAAGACGCAAATGGTAATTTAGTAATTATCAAATCCCACCTGTCCAAATTGATGTCCTGACTTGTGGTGTCCACCTGCAGCCATGGCTAAAAATGAAGGCTGTGGAGCAGAGGTGGACCGGGTGGACCTGGCGGAGCAGTCCCTGCTGAACAAGCTGATCCGCCGGTCTCTGGTGAGGAACAGAAACCAGGTGGAGGTCCAGCAGGCGGACCCCACCTCCCCTTTGTACTCCGTGAGGACCTTTGAGGAGCTCAGACTGTGAGTGCTGAAGGTGATCCATGGGTTTGCGCTCATTTGTCTGAACTATAACTTCTGTAATCTTCCTGCCCTGCATGTTAGGAAGCCTGAATTGTTGAAAGGTGTTTACGACATGGGTTTCAACAGACCATCCAGAATCCAGGAGAATGCTTTGCCCATGATGCTGGCACAGCCGTGAGTTCATAAGAAACACAACTTTCTTTGTTCAGGTCATCAAATGAAAGTGCATCAGCTGCTTAGCAGAAATGTTTACTTTACATTAGGCAGCTAAACATATCTGCTACGATTAATCTTATATTCTAAGTACAACAAAGTCAGCTATTTCATTTTAGTTAGTTTTATTTTGAATAGTCAACTGGCATTTATCATATAACACTAAATGAAATGAAAACAAAGTCATGCAAATAATTAAGGACTAAATATAGGTTTAAAGTGCATATTCCAGCCAGACAAATGTATTAAATTAAGACCTTATTGTTTATGTATTTATAAATCACAAAGCCTGAATATTTGGCCTGCTTTAAGGATACTTTTGGTAAGAACTTCAGCAAACTGTCTTGTGAAATCCTCCTTTTGCAGGAAGTCGGTCATATGGCTTTGCATAGGGGTTGGCAATCTGGCCCCAACTTCTCTCAAATGGCTCCATGTAACGTTGACCAGACGTGACATGAACTTGAGCCATTTTTAGATTTTATTGACAGAAGGAAAGGGTACTTGTAGCAGTCAAGTTTTGCAATATGGGCAAATAATTTCTGCATTTTTGACATAAATAATGTAAATATGTTGAACATTTTATGAGAACTCAGTCTTTTTTTAACGCAAATTTCCTGAAATGTAAATTAAAATGTAAATTCTCTGAGTAAACCACTTCACATAAATGTACTGATAACAACAAGCTAGTTGCTTTTTTTTAAAAAGTGTGTGCATTGGTGGGGCGGGGGGGCAGCGAGAGAGTGTGTGCCTAAGTGGTTTTCATTTATCCACACACAAGTGTGGGTGAATGAAATGTGGTACGTTAGGTGGAACGAATTTGTGTACACAAAGTCCCAGTTAATCCAACAATAGCAAAAATATAAAGTATAAAAAATAGTATACAAGGATCTAAATTATACGCTACAATAATAATGTAATATAATACGGTATATTCAATTCAATTCTATTCAATTCAATTCAAAAATACTTTATTAATCCCAAAGGGAAATTATTTGTTGTTCTAACTCGTTATTCTCATTTCATTAAGAGATGTTATAGATACTGATGGCTGTAGGCAGGAATAATCTCTTGTAAAGGTCCATCCCACAGTGGATCCTAAGAAACTGGCTGCAGATGCCGCCCGATCCGTCCACCCAGACTCCGCCGGCCCCTCGGTTCCACCGGTCTGTAGGACCACCTGAATGCTGGGCAAAACTCCTCCCAGAGCGATGGCCACTCCTCCCAGCAGTCTGCTGAGCTCCTCGTTGCTGCGGACAGCCAACTGTAGGTGCTGAGGGACGATCCTGTCCTGCTGTCATGAGCCGTGTCTCCCGCCAGTTCCAGGTTCCCAGCGGAGAGTACAGCTGGCAGGTAGATGGGAATGCGTCCACAGAACATCCTTTCAACTCATTTGAGATTTGGGGCTGTAGCTGAGATGTTATTTGAGCTTTTGAGATGTTAATCAGCTGCTGTTGGTTGTAGAAAACAGCCTTGTTGCCATGGTTACGCATCATAACAAATGTCCAAAACTAAAAAAGTTTCAGTAAAAATCCTTCCAGCTGCACAGCATCTGACACCAGAGGAAACAATCATCCAAAATATGATTTACATCCAGCAAAATAGGAATTAAAGTTTCCAAAAGCAAAATCTCAGAATGAAAGTAACAGAGCTGCTCCAACATGCTGCCACCTTGAGCGGCGCAATATTAAATGCGGGCGTGGTGGTGCAGAGGTTAGAGAAGGTGGGCATGTGATCAGAAGATTGCCAGTTCAACTCTCAGTACCAACAACATTGAAATGTGGATGGGACGCATGAAGCACCCACACTTGCCTCCACCCTCATTTGCCCCACTCTGGGCACTTGAGCAAGGTCCTTAACCCCCATAGCTGCTCCCCCGGGCATCCTAGACAGCAGCTCTTTGCTCCACACAGAGGGCTGTGGTAGATTGGTGATAGTGGTTGCATCAGAAAGGGCATTTAGCGTAAAAAAAAAACCAATCGCCAAGTTTTAGTGCGACTTAGTTTGCTGTGGTGACCCCTGAAGAAGAGAGCAGACAAAAGAAGAAAAATAAATAAAAATAAAAAATGCGGTGTGTTAAACGGCAGCCTAAACACGAGTCTGTTGTGAGAAGATGGGTATGAATTCAGCAGCTTAAAGGCAAGAAATCAGCAGCATGGCTAATCAGCAGCACATATAAGTCACATATCACCAATTAAAGTGGCATTACAGTGATTTTTCTTTGTTTTCCTTACAGTGATGTGTTTTCCCTAGATAATTTGTCATGGTGGGGCGCTCATCTCGTCCATGATTTTTTTTTCTGTCGACTGGGCGCAAGGTTGGAGACACACGTCTGAGCTGCGCGCTGTTTGTACAAGCGCGTTGGTGGGGGGGTTTGCAGACACAGCTGAGCTGTGTGCTGTTTGTACCGACAGCAGTTTTCGAGCAGGGGGCGTATGGGGGGTTCATCATGAGAGTGAAGGACGAGGCAGGTTGAATGCTACTTTTAATTTTTTAACTTGCTTGCCAGTATTGTGTGCCACTAAATTGGCAATGTGTCAGTGCTGACGAGTGGGTGGGGGAGGTGCGCGCAATTTAGTTCGGTAGGTTGGTTCTGTTGACGGGGCGCATATATAATGGAAACACTGATGATTGTCTTTGTTAGGGATTCATGAGTGTAACAGCTTCAGGCTAGTAGCTGTTCCTCAGTCTACTAGTCCTACACTTAATGACCGGGGCGGATTGGCCATCAGGAGCGCCGTGACATTTCCGTTTGGCCTGCCCCGGTCAGTGCCCACCGTGGGACTAGACTAAAGGCTCGGTTCAGGTCGCACTTTATTATTTTAAATAAACAAGCCACTCTTGTGCCGGCTCACTCAGGTGTCACTGAAGCTCCCCTGACCTCCCTTCCCTCTCTAAGGCTGTGTCTGTCACAGAGCTGAGTGAAGCTGACTTTGGACTCTCACTCCTGACATTTATACGGTTGCGCGCAGTGCACGCATCTCTGGGTCAGAATGGAGCGAGAGAGACAGCCAAAGAATAGGAAAGATGGGGCAGAAAGAGAGAGAGGATGAAAAAAGAGAAAGGCACTGGCCGCTGATGCAGCAAAGTGCAGTAAATTAATGTTTGTTCGTATGGGAGCAGGTAACTTGTGATGAAAAGTGAAAACTCTGGCATAACCTGTCAGCACAGCTTAATGAATTTAGTTCCACTTTGAAGGACATAACTGGACATAAATTGACTTAATAGAACAAATGTTTTACAGTAAATTTTTACAAAGGATATTGCAAAATTTATAATTTAACCATATTAAACTTTTTTCAGATCCTATTTGTTAACCATGAATAGGATCTGAAAAAAAAAGTTCAAGAATTTGAATTTTTTTTTTACCTATCTATCTCGCGCGGGCGAGATAGATGAAGCTTTTGTCCTTGGTTACCCGTGTCCCAGGAGAAATTTGATCGTCGGTCCGTCTCTGAGGCCGTTGGGAGTCAAATTCAGATCAGCTTTGATTGTTGATTTTCTTCAGGCAGACTGATTACTTTTTTTTTAGCCTTGAGTCCATATGGGCGTTCTGGTTCCAAAATAGCCTAATTTTGGGATTCCATTCCACTGATCCATGCTATGAGTTTTCCTCAAGGTCGAACCCACCACGCTGACGAGTCCCAGAAGCCGCAGGTGGCCTACGATTCTCATAAATCGCTTCCACCTTACGGTTTAGCTCGTAAACCAGTTGATTTAGAGTTCCTACAGCATGGACCAGACCTTCACACTGACTCGAAAGCTTTGCCATGGCCGAAATTGCTGCCGATGTCTCCTTCAATAGATGATAAAACATAGCCCCACTGATGCCAAAAAGCAGTGTCCCTGCTATCATAAATCCAAATATGTAAACGTCTTCAACATCCTCCTGAGACAGAACTGAGAGGTATGGCTGGGCCATAGCATATTGTTCATGATAATACTGGTAAAAAAAAAAGCTTGCCCGGGCAAAAAACATGATATCATGATATGCTAATTTCATGACGTAATACGTCAGGGCGCCCCGCCCCTTTAACAGAACCGAGCGCACCGAATGACCACACCGAACTGCACCCCCCCCTCCACCTGTCGGTACTGGCATAACGCTAATTAGTTGCGCGCAATAGTAGCTAGCTAAAAACAAACAACGTGTGGCTCAGCTGTCTCTCCATCCAGCTCTAAACTCCAGGTACAGACAACTCAACTGTCTCTCCCTTCCCCCACTCTAAGCAAAGCTCAAATTTTTACGACCGCATATGCGGTGTCGCACAATAAACTGCCCAGACTGTTTTGTATGCGACACCAATGTATTAAATTCTCCTTCTTCATCTCTGATCTGGCCTTTTCTTTTGTTTTTTTGCCAAGAGGCAAGTGATCTCTTCCTCCTCCGTTGATGCAATGACTGAAATGGTGAGAAATGAAGGAATTTGTCACGAGCGAATTAAACTCAGGTCTAGCATGGCTGCGGGAGGGTCTGGAGATTTCCTGGTGGGCTGGTCTGATGTGTGTGCTGTAGAGCCAGCGCTCTCTGTTTTTTTTTAATTTTTTAGATATTTTTATTAACAACATATAAACACAGAACACCGCTGCGTGAGGCTGCCAGTGCTCGCTTTTTTTTTCTCCTGTTTTCCCGACCTGTCAATCAATCCAGTAGGCGTGTCAGCAAATGACCAATCGGCGACCTCAATTTGTCCCGAAGGTAAACGCCCCTTGTCTGTGAAGCTGCTCTGCAGCTGCTCGGGGTGTACGCTGGAGTATGAAGTCTGAACCCTCTGCGTACAGTACACGTACGTGGCAGTATACTGGAGGCTTTTTGCTCAACAGATCTTGGGCTTCATTTTATTTTATTTAGTTATTTTGGGAAACTTCACCTGCACTTTAGTTTTTGTGGTGGATTTATTGATCTATATTTTGTGCAGACTTTTTCAATCTAAATAACAGAAGGATCTTTTTTATTTTTATACTTGGAGACTGAATACTTTACTAAATAAAGAAATTTCAGTAAAATTACCCCTTGTTTTTTTTAATTTTATATAATACTGCAAAGCAACATGTTAAGTTAATTTTGTCAAATAACTATGATTTCTGTTTTTTTTTTTTGTTTTGTTTTGTTATACTGTATCACGAAATTTATCGTTATCGTCAGAATCACGATATTATATTTGAGCCATATCGCCCACCCCTACTGAGAGGCACATTAGTTGCCACATTCCCCACCGGTCCATGATGTACCCCACAGCGTGCATCTCAGCTGGCCATGCTGGCTCTCCAGGACCTTGTCGCTTTGTTGAGAAAATCTTATCAATAGAGTTGAACGCCCAGGATACCAGATCCATAATCTTCTTAATTTACGTTCGGGAGATGGGAACCAGACACTTCAGACACAGAGAGCAGAGCAGGAGGAAGGAAAAACGGGGGATTAAAGACAAAAGCAGCCACCTCAAGCGAGAGCCAGGGATGTTGCTCTCCTCTGCTGGGCCAAAGAGCAACATCATCAGGACGTTTCCCAGATATCAGGGAGAAAGGCCTTCCAGACACTGCCATGAGAAAGCTCAGCAAATGCCTGCTGGAAACTGATGGACGTGCCAGTGTTGATAGATTGCAGGCTGAACTGATCATCTTTGCACAGATTAAAACAGTCACCATTGGATAACTACATTCAGGACCACTGCTTCTAGCGATGAAACAGACACATGCATGAAGGACACTGATGAAAGTGTAGAGCTGTTGAGCAAAAGTTGTTCCATGTGTTAAAACTGCCCAGTATGCTGTTATATACTCCTTTCACAATACAATCTGCTCACGATGCATATCATGTCGTTGGTTTGGGCTACAAGTTCCTCCTCACACTATCCATCACTCAGGTTGCCTGTAAGAGGACCTTCTCCACCCTGAAGTAGGTGAAGAACCGCCTAAGAACCTCTGTCAGTCAAGATAATCTTGAAGCATTTCTTTTGATGGCAACAGAGAAAGAGGTCCTGATGGAAATGGACAAAGAGGATATTATTGATGGAATTGCTGAGAGTATAGTGATCACCTGCTTGTGTACTAGTAGTGGTGAAAACTGGTTCTTATTTAAAAAAAGGGACAGATCTGGTTGGAGGCCACAGACTGATGAAATCTTCTGGATGGAAGACAAACCGTTTCTCCCTTAAAGAAACTGAAATGATTTAACCTTTTTTGTGGTTCTTATGAAGTTTTTTTGTTTGTTTGTTTGTTTGTTTTTTTACAAAAGTGAGTAAAATTTTGTTTAAATTAAAAATTTGTTTAATGTGATTAAAAATAAACCGGCACGTCTGTAGTGCACCACCTGTGTACCTCTCAATTGCTATATGAAACTGATTGATTGTCATATTCCTAGTGAGTTTAAAAGAGCTTATGCATAGCAAAATGCAGGGCAACATAATTTCAGTTTATGGGATTTGAGGATGGATTATTGCACCACAGCAGAAACATTTATATTGTAGGTATTCAATTGATGACGTGCAGGGCCAGATTAACACTACGCTGTACTCTGGGCAACAATCTTTAAGAGCCCCATCATCACGACCCCAGAATCACCATAATCTGTCAAAATACAGAATAAATTACCATAATATACAGTAAATATATTTAAAATTCTAACTTTCAAGTGTATTTTGATATGTATAAAACTCCAAATGCACATAGAACTATAAATGCTATGTCCTCTTGTTGACACAAATCATAAAGACTGAGTTAAGTTGAACGCACTTTGAACACCATACGACACCATGTGTACTTGTTTAGCAACGTGTTGGCCACTGGTGTTAGAAGCATTTGAAAAGGGTCTGGGGGTCGTCTCCCAGAAAATTTTGAATAAAGTACATGCCATTTCCTGCATTCTGGTGTATTTTAACGGTTGTTAAACATCTAGTTTTACCTACACAAGTAAACACTTGATTCAATAACTATTTTATAGAGCTAATGGCACAACAAGAAGTAGTCTGACCAACAGCTGATTCAATGAATTAAAAATATTATATATTCAAAGGTGACGATTTGATGCCCACATTAAAATTAAATAACTGTAACTTAGTTGACTTCAAGTGCATTAAGATTATCAATGAATGTATACAACAAAGGATTTACCAAAGATTCCTTCAAGAAACCTCCCCAATATAAATCATAAAACCATGACTTCTGCTCATTCTAAATTTGTCAAATTGCCTCAATCTCCTAAAGTGAAGGAGGATCATTTTAAAATAATAAATAAGGTATATCCTGTACCCATGTTTCTTGAAAGAAGATTTAAATTTGAGTTTGATTTGTGTGCCTTTTGTAAATCAGAAGATGAATCCCTCGAGCAATTTTTTTTATTTTTTCATGTCAATTCAAAATCTTTGGTCAAACATCAGAAACTGGATTAATCTCAAACTTAACATTCCTTTTGATGCTGATGCCATTTTACTTTATGTGGATAACTTAAGCTCAGCTTTCTCTGATGCCATAAATATAGCTGTACTTATAGCAAAGTACCACATTCATTATAGTAAGAGGAGAGATAATGATAATAAGCCCTCCTTCCTGTTTTATGAATGATTTGAAGTTATACTATTCATCATTAAGTAAATTAAAAAACTGATAGAATCATCTCACAACAGATACAACTTATTGTTTTAATTAAAACAACAAGTTTTTCATGTGTCACGCTCCGCTGTTTTTTATTTATTAAATATTTTTTTTTCTCTCTTTCATTATTTTGTGAAATGTAGTTATGACATCCTTCGCGAGTTTGTATTTGTATATTGTTGCATTGTTCTGTTTTGTGTTGTTAATAAAATTCTAGAAAAAAAAAACCTGACGGGCTTGTCAGCAGGTAAGGGGCGTTTACCTTCGGGGCAAATTGAGGTCGTCGATTGGTCAGTTGCTGACACGCCTACTGGATTGATTGACAGGTCGCGCTGTGGAGGATCCAACTCGGTAAAAAAAAATTAAAAACGAGCTGTAGTAGCCGACGCTGGGAGGAGGCGGGGCGACCTAAATAGAGCGGCAGCGCAGCCGTCTCTGCAGCGCAGGGCTCCAGGAGAGGACCAGATATTTTGCTTTTGCCCTCACTGCTCTGGGCTTCTTGGAGATCGTGGGTCCTTGGGCAGTTGCCCAGTTGCCCGTATGGTTAATCCGGCCTTGATGACGTGTGCAGACGGCATGCATTCAAAGTGCGCTCAACTTAACTCAGTCTTGGTGGTTTGCGTTAATCGGGCGCTAGTGGCCTGGGATGGTATCAAATTCCTGGCCTGGATTATTTCCCCAGTCCGCCCCGCTTAACGTTATGCAAACTCCTGCCTGAGGGGAGCGGGGCAAAAAGTGTGTGTGCTGGGTGAGTGGGGTCCTTCATGATGCAAGTGGCCCTCTTCCTACATCTAGCGGTGTAGATGTCTGTAATGGTGGGGAGGCTGACTCCAACAGTCTTCTGTGCAGCCATCACCACACTGCATAGCTTTTCTTTCCGCAGCTGTGTAGCCTCCATGCCACATGTTAATGCTGAAGCACAGGATGCTCTCCACTGCACCCCTGTAGAAGGAGGTGAGAACTGAGCTTCCTAGTCCCGCTCGCCTCAGTTGTCTGAAGAAATGGAGTCGCTGATGAGCTTTCTTGATCAGATTGGTATTGTTGTTGTCGCTGATGAGCTTTCTTGATCAGATTGGTATTGTTGTCCCAGCTGAGCTTGTCATTTAAGATGCACACCCAAGTACTTGTAACTGGAGGCCACTTCCACTGCAGATCCTTCTATAATGGTAAATGGACTTTATTTATATAGCACTTTTCTATCTGATCAAGATACTCAAAGCGCTTTACACTACAATCTGTGTCCTCATTTACCCATTCATACAGCACTCTACTATAGCTGTACAAAGAATAATCAGTGCTTTATCACATTCATACACCGATGGGACACACATCGGAGGCATTTAGGGGTTCAGTGTTTTGCCCAGGGACACTTCGGCATGTGACTGCTGGTGGAATCGAACCCCCAACTCTCATATTGGAGGATGACTGCTTTAACCACTCAGCTACAGCCGCCCGCTTCTATGTTCAGAGGCGGGCTAGGTGTGCTTTCTCCTTCTGAAATCCACAGTCATCTCTTTCGACTTCTTCTCATTGATGTGGAGGTTGTTTTTGGAGGGGGTAGCAGATTGAGCAGTGAGGCCCAGACATCTCTTTCTACAGCCAGCTCTTCTGGGAGGACTCTTAAGTGTTCCCAGGCCAACTGAGAGATGTAGTTTCTCCACTGTGTTCCGGGGTCTCCTCCCAGTCAGACATGTCCAAAGCACCTCCCAAGGGAAGCGCCCAAGAAGCATCCTTACCAGATGCTTGAACCTCCTCAACTGGCTCCCCTCGATGTGGAGGAGCGGCAGTTTTACTCCCAAGTCTCTCCCGGATGACGAAATTTCTCACCATATCTCTAAGGGAGAGTCCAGCTACTCTGCGGAAGAAACTCATTTTAACCGCCTGTATCCGCAATCTCTTTCTTTCGGTCACTACCCAGAGCTCGTGGCCATAGGTGAGGGTAGGAACGTAGACTGACCTGTAAACAGAGAGCTTTGCCTTACAGCTCAGTTCCCTCTCACTACAATGTGCCGAGTCTGCAATACTGCAGACGCTGCACCAATCCACCTGTCAATCTTGCGCTCCATTCTTCTCTCAATGGTGAACAAAACCCGAGATACTTGAACTCCTTCACTTGAGGCAAAACCTCACCCTTGACACAAAGAGAGCAATCCGCCCTTTTCCGACTTAGGACCATGGCCTCAGATTTGGAGCTGCTGCCTCTTAGCGAGCAGGTCCCTAATTCAAATCTCGGTCTGGGGGCCTTGTCTGGGTGGAGTTTTCATGTTCTCTCCGTGCATGCATGGGGTTTTTCCGGGTACTCCGGTTTCCTCCCACAGACCAAAAACATGCATGTTAGGTTGATAGTGAGAGAGTGAATGGTTGTCTTATTTGTCTCTATGTGGCTCTGGGATGGACTTGCGACTCTTCCAGGGTGTACCCCGCCCCTTGCAGAGTGATTGCTGGACATGGGCACCGGTGACCCCCCGTGACCCAAAATGGAAGAAGCCGGTAAAAGATAATGGATGGATGATCCTCATCCCAGCCACTTCACACTCGGCTTCGAACCGCTCCAGTGAGAGCTGGAGGTCACGGCACAATGACGCCAACAGGACCACATCATCTGCAATGAGCAGAGAAGGAATCCTGAGGCCACCAAACCAGACCCCCTCCACCCCCTGGATGCACTGAGAAATTCTGTCCATAAAAGTTATGAACAGAATTAGGGGTGCACCGATAAATAGGCCCCGATTTCCTTAATTTTGGGAAATCGTAAATCAGCTGATGCTTGAGAAACTGATTTTACCTTTTTTTTTTTTAACAACAATTGTCTAAACTTCATTTATATTTCAGAACACTACCTCATGGCCAGGGAAAACAAGTTTGTATTGTTTCTAGGATATTGTTCAAGGGTATGTTTTTCAACAAAATAATATTGGAAAATTGAAGGTGCATTGTGACCTTATAACACTTGACAGTGCCGCTTATAAAACAAAATTGGTATTGGCCAAAATTGGAATCGGCAGGTCAGACTTTTTAGAAATTGGTGATCGGCCAGAAAATTGTAGTCAGTGCAACCTTAAACAGAATCGATGACAACAGGCAGCCCTGGTGAAGTTCAACTCCCACCCTGAAGAGGCCCGACTTACTACCGGCAATGCAAACCAAACTCTCGCACCGCTTGTATAAAGATCGAACTGCTCATAACAACAGGCCCCCAATCCCATACTCAAGGAGCACCCCCCCACAATGTACTTTGAGGAACACGGTCAAACACCGTCTCTAAGTCCACAAAACAAATGTAGACAGGATGAGCAAACTCCCATGGCCCCTTGAGGACCCTAGTGAGGGTAAAGAGCTGATTCAGTGTTCCACAGCCAGGATGGAACCCACATTGTTCCTCCTGGGTCTGAGGTTGGACCAACGATTGGACTCGCTTTTCCAGTACCCCTGAATAGACCTTACCAGGGAGGCTAAGGAGAGTGATGCCCCTGTAATTGGAGCACACCCTCAGGTCCCCCTTTTTGAAGAGGGGAACCACCAACCCAGTCTGCCAATCCAGTGGTACTGCCCCAGATGTCCACGTGATGTTGCAAAGGTGTGTCAACCAAGACAGCCCCACAACATCCAGGGCCTTAAGGAAATCAAGGTGAATCTCATCCACCCCTGAAGCCCTGCCATCGCAGAGCTTTTTAACTACCTCAGCAACCTCAGCTATGGTTATGGACAGACCAATCCCTAAGTTCCCTGACGCCACTTCCTACATGGAAGACGTGACAGTGGGATTGAGAAGGTCTGAGAAGCATTCCTTCCACCTCCTGACAACACAACTGGTTGAGGTCAACAGCACCCCACCTTCACTGAACATAGTGTTGGTAAAGAGTTGCTTTCCCCTCCTCAGCCGCCTGATGGTTTGCCAGAATCTCTTTGGAGCTGACCGTCTTTATCCAAGGCCTCTCTGAACTCCTCCCACATCTGAGCTTTTACCTCAGCAACAGCCAAGGCTGTGGACCGCTTGGCCCTCTGGTACTCCTCAGCTGCCTCTTGCAACTGTCATGCAAATGATCTTGTTTAAATCATTACATTAAAATTTCACATTACAGTTTTGCATTTTTGCATATATAAAATAATATTCCTGCCAGGTCTTTGAATTTGTGGCGTTTAGAGCTGTTTTAGCATATCAGAAATCTATTTTGGTTTTAGGCTGAGCTCTGACTAGCTCTCAGCTCATCAGTCTGATCTGACTTGATTTGTTTATCTTCACTGGGGCAGTTTAAAAAAAAAGCTTCTGATATTAAAGTAAAATTCTAATGTCTCTCACTTTTAGACCTCAGAATCTGATCGCCCAGTCACAGTCTGGCACAGGTAAAACAGCTGCCTTCTCTCTGGCAATGCTCAGCCATGTCAACACTGCCAATAAATGGACTCAGGTAAGCAGAATAACTTCAGAGTTTCTTCTGTCTTCAGATGTCCCAAATTCAGACTCTGAAAATCTGTTTTTTAGTGTCTTTGTATCGCTCCAACATATGAGCTTGCGCTGCAGATTGGTCAAGTGATTGAGCAAATGGGGAAGTTTCTTCCTGATGTGAAATTGGCATATGCAGTTCGAGGAAACAGAAGTAAGGGGAGTTAGACTGAAAGAGCTGTGTTTTTAGCCGTCAGGTGCAGTAGTTTGTGCTTCTTGTTTCTGTATGTTCAGTGGAACGAGGCGTTAATTTGCAGGAACAGATCGTCATTGGAACGCCGGGCACCGTCCTCGACTGGTGCACCAAGTACAGGCTCATTGACCCCAAGAGGATTACTATGTTTGTGTTGGACGAAGCAGATGTGATGATTGCCACTCAGGGCCATCGGGACCAGAGCATTCGGATCCATCGGTGGGTTTCTTTCAGAAAAATCCAATTGTGATGACTGGTGTTGTAACATTGGTGTCATTGATCTACCATAGGCAGCTGGGCAAAGAGTGCCAGATGTTGCTTCTCTCTGCAACATTCGAGGACTCTGTGTGGAAGTTTGCAGAGCTGGTTATTCCCGACCCCAATGTCATCAGGCTGAAACGGGAGGAGGAGACGCTGGACACCATCAAACAGTTTTATGTGCTCTGCAGAGATAAGGAGGAGAAGTTTGCAGCACTCTGTGATCTGTATGGGAGCCTGACTGTTGCACAGGCCATGATCTTCTGCCATGTGAGTGAACTCTTTCAACTCTGCTTGAGATTTAACTAAATGGCAGTTATCTGTCACCATACATGAGACAAAGCACCCAGTTCAACAAGTGCTGACAAAGGTTTGTGTAACTATCAATAAAACAAAACTCATGTTTCCACATGATCGCTGGTAGTGTTGTTCAATACCAGGATTTCTGGTCCAATACTGATACCGGGTAAAATCCTGGCTAGTATTGGCAATATCGATACAGATACTTTGCGCAAATACACCTAATGTGTCAGGTAAACCTAAAAAAAGCAGTATATTTCAAATCAAAGCTGCATAAAGAATGTAAGACATCCAAGTAATTTATTTTAGGTTGTTTTCACACCTGATACTCCAGTAGACTCGGTTCGGTTCGGGACCAATATTTATGACATTTTGTTTAAATTTGAGCTGGTGCGTTTGCATTCACACTGCACTGTGCAGTCGAGTCAACCTGTTGAACCAACCTGTTCCCCTGCTCGCCTGTGGGGGTGCTGCACCAAGAACTACTGAAAGAAACAATACAAAAACCTCTGAAGACACTTCTTCTTCTGTAAATAAAAATAAAAACGAAGTGGCATCAAGTTTTAGCAGTTTTAGGAGTTGTATTTTGTCATTTTTCAAAAATGGACTTAGCGTGAGCAGAAGACCATGGAGAATATTGTTTTTCACACAAGGTAAGCTGACAGCTCCATATAAGGTAAGAGAAATGCGTGTTTGTTTGTCCTGCGGAGCGGGTCGGTCTGTTTACATTCACACTGTACTGGAACCGCGTTGGAGTTCTCTTCTACCGGACCGAGACCTAGGTTTTAGCCTGGGCCAGAGTTCGCCTTTTTGTTCCATGACAGAGTTCGATGGCGCGTTCACACCTCCCTAAACAAACCGGACTTTCTAGGAAAACGAGCTAGAGTTCGATTAAAGCGGACTAAACAGGGCTAGTGTGAATGCACCCTTAAACTCAGGAGTAGGTTGACGTAGTGACCTCATTTACAATAGAGCTGAGCTTTTACAACAGAAAATAACAAGATGACACACTTATGCAAAATATTTGAAAATGGTGTCAATGAAGGCCATTTGGTGGAAAACAGTCTGTTCCCTAAGACGCAGGCAGGAGGCCGGAGTAGCTGATCAAAAGCAGATGCTGGAAGCCCACACTGCATATACACTCACGAATACAACACACACTTATACAACTACACGGATATACACACTTGCAGTCCCGATCGAACACACGCGCAGAGAAGAGAACAGCAGAGCAAACGATATCTTCTCTTTTTAATAAAAATTACCAGTTCTCAGGTGAATGAGAAAGATGTGTTTATAATAATCAATAAACAAGTAGATAATCAAGTGATACTATAATCTTTGTGATTTTGAAATGTAAACTTTGTGATTTTAAAATGCATTCTGGTTAAGTATGTTCATGATGTTGAAAAGTGAAGGAATGACCCCGTGTTTTCACGAATGTTCTAGAAGGAAGGTGTGAGTGGAAAAAGTTACACAAGCAGAAGTATTTCACAATGGCAAGCCTTGGAAACAGCTCTGAGCAAATCAGAAAGATACAACTCAAGAATGACTAAGCAAAATTGAACAAAGTACACCCAGATTTTAATATGCATGAGGAGTGACTGGCAAAACCTCATAGAAGCCTGTAAATTCGGACCTAAATCCAACCCAGAAGAGGTTGGGTTTGCCCGATGGCATGATCGGTCTGGAGATGTCAGTCAAAATCTCAGGCTATATAAACAGATGTTTCTGTGAAAACTGGGTTGTTGGGGACCACTATTCGTGTGAGGAGGTAACGAACAGGACCTGTTTGGACCACGGACGATTGTGGACTAATAGGATAAGTTTTGGATGGTCTTAGCTGAAGAAGAATAAGGGTGAAATCCATTAGAATACGCTTCGTTTTGAGCTATTTATCTACCTTCAGCCCGGATTATTCCTGAATCCTTTTCTTCAAAATCAGACCCGCTGGAAAAGACCAGAAATGGCCCACATCCACGAGAGGATGGGAAAATTTGCTTCTTGTCAAATCAAAGATGGTAAGAAGACGTTTCACAAAATTAGTCCTAAATAAAACCTTATTCCAAATTAAAACAGCAGGGCATGTATTGACAAATAGAAAGATTAATTATATTATAAATCTGATTGCTCAAAGTTGTAGCGAGATTGTCATTGCATTGAGAAATAACGTATGGGGTCAGGTAGAGAGAGTAGGTAAACTGTACGGATACTGGTGCTCCTGAGTGAGACAGGGCGTGGCCGGCCGGACTAAAAGACATCCGAGGTCGAGCAGAGAGGAGTCCAAGAGCCAGCCTCAAGCCCATCCACAGGGACGGAAATCTACCTTGCCCAGGAAAGGTTAACAACTGGAAAGGGACTAAGGAGTGAATATTATTCCTCATGTAATCTCTCTGTAATCCAATGTAATCGTTATTGTGCAAACCGCTGTTCCCCTGCAAAAATTATTGATTAAAGCAAAGCAAAACGTAAAATTCTGGATTCTTATTTCAACACCCCTTTGTTCATGGAAGTGGAAACTTGGTTCAGAGAAACAACAGAAGCACGGGAGGTTTTAAACGGTTTTATTAGCTTTTGATTATAAAACAACATCTGAGAGTCTTGTGCCTAGACTCTAAACAAAGCCAGATCGATTAACAATTGTAACGCTAAATCAGGAGATGAGCTACCGTTAACTTGCGCTTCCTCGTCTGCTAAACGTCCCCACTCCTGCTGCTAGGTCGGGCGAGGTACAAGGTGAGACTTTGGGTGTGGTGCAAGGATCGGAGGTAGTTAACAGTCTGGGTGAATCATCTCAACACAGCCTTGAACTAGACTGTCCTGGAAAATCAGCTGCAAGTAATACCTGAGTCTCAGGATTAGTTCCCCCCCCCCCCCTTAGAGGGAAAAGGCTGTGGTGAGGACTTGGCACATGTCCTGTGCCTACCTCACTCGGGAAAGCGAGACAATGGTGTTTCAAACACTAAAAATAAGAAAATAAAGAAAATCATAAAACTATTAAAATAAATTATTTAATATCTAATAAATAATAATAGATATATTTTAAGATAATATGTTATATTTTATCCATATTTTGTAGTATATATTTTTCAGAGTTCACCAAGGCTGTTTAATCACCGTTGCTCTGTATAATTTGATGACATCTGGTCTATGTAATCCATTTTAAATTATCAATTCTTTATTAAACCTTAACTGAATAAAGGTAGTCTTTTTTTTTGGCCCATGTGAGATTATCTCAGTGATACACATTACTCCAAGCTGATCTCATGCAACTATTTGTTGATGCCAAGATGCATGCTCAATAATCCAGGTAGAAAAATCTAAAAAAAGTTAAGTCTGGTCCTCTGGACATTCAAAAAACAAAACTGAAAAAAAGTAGAAACGTTTCATCTTCCATCCGAAAGACTTTTTCAGTCTGAGGTGCTATTTTCATCTCAGTCTTATAAATAGCACATTCTTGTAATGGATCAACCAGTTTGCTGCTGACAGCCAAAACTAGCTGTTCACATGATCAAGGATGACCGTCAACTTAACAATGGATCATTAGCACCCTGATGGCTGTTTACTATTCACAGGGGGCTGAGTGATACTAGCAATAACGGCATTGTAAGAGGGGGACTGTTGAACACGGAGGCCTCCACCCCTGTTTAATGATGGACAGTTTATTTTCACAAAGATGGTCTCCTTTACTCATCTCTCAAAAACAATCATTCCTCTATCAAGGATGTGAACATCTTCATCCCTGAAAGAGTGACCTCTGGCCTGGAGATGAGTGTAGACCTCAGAGTCCTAGCCTGATGATGTTGCTGTTCTGTGCCGGGCCATCCTTTTGGCCAGTGGCTGTTTAGTTTCCCCGATGTATGACTGATCACCCTCCTGACACTGAACAGCATACACAATATTACTCTGTTTGTGCCAGGGGACTGGATCTTTGGGATAAACCAGCCTTTGCCGTAATGTATTTTGAGGTTTAAAAGCCACTGGGACGTTGTGTTTAGAAAATAAACGTCTCAGTTTCTCTGATACTCCTGCAACATACAGAATGACCACTGGTCTGGGTATGGGTTCCTCCTTTTCACCTAATGGCTGGCTGGAGTTCTGTTTGGGTTTCTTCTCTGCATTCAAGAAGGCCCAGTTAGGATATCTACATTGCTCTAGAGCCTGTCTTGTGTGGGATTTCTCCTTCTGCCTGGCTCCTGAGTTAGTTGGGACGCTGTCTGCTCTGTGGTACAAAGTCCTGATGACTCCTTTCTTGTGCTCCAAAGGGTGATGCAGTTTGACTCCCATCACCCTCTGGAGCACAAGTTGGGAGTCATCAGGACTCTGTGGTCTACACTCATCTCCAGGCCAGAGATCACTCGTTCAGGAATGAAGATGTTCACATCCTCGATAGAGAGGAACGATGGTTTGAGAGAGGAGTAAAGGAGGCCATCTATGCGAAAATAAACTGTCCCATCATTAAACAGGGGTGGAGGCTTCTGTGTTCAACTGTCTCCCTCTTACAATGCTGTTATTGCTTGTATCACTCAGCCCCCTGTGAATAGCAAACAGCCATCAGGGTGCTAACAATCCATTGCTAAGCTGATGGTCCTCCTTGATCATGTGAGCAGCTGGTTATGCCTGTTAGCAGCAAACTGGTTGATCCACTACAAGAATGTGCTATTTATAAGATTGAGCAGAATACAGCACCTCAGAATGAAGAAGTCTTTCGGATGAAAGACGAAACGTTTCTAATTTTCTTTTTTTTTGAATGTCCAGAGGACCTGAAAACTTTTTTTAGATATTTGTTGATGCATGAATTTATTTTGTAATTTATTTCATAACCATCTGTATTAATTTGAATAACTCCCAACTGCAACAATTCTTAGCACTGCTTAAAGCTCCACATTTCCTCCCTTTGTACTTGGATAGTCCTGCACAGAGCCCTATAAAGAGAGAGTTGCAACACTCCCATAGAAAGAATGGAATGCCGAAGTCACGTGGGTCATGCAGCGGTAAATAGTTCCAAACAGCAGTGGTTCCAGCATTGAACATAGTTCATTCTCCGTGTTTTCTCCGGTAAGTTGATGAAAATACAACACTTTTTTGCCACTGTGAAGCGTTAGCTGACTGTTCTGTACCACAATTGATCAACATTAATACTTCATGTCGCCAGTTTTAGTTTATTAAACATGTTAAATTGCTAGTTGTATTTTAACTGCAGCTAGCTTTGCCATCATGACGGGTTTAAACAGGTCTATTTCTGTCTAATTCACCGTTTTAAAATATCCATTACAGCTTAAATTTTGAAAGTTGATTTTTTATTTTTATGGTAATTCCAGTTACTGAACTTTCAACTAGAAAATATTTACCCTTTTTCTGCGAGATTGACATGGTTAATTTAGTTCAAGTTATAGATCCTTTGTCAAAGACTGCAGCATAAGTGATATTATCATTAAAGAAAAACCTGATTGTGGAGATGAGTAAATTCTTTATGTTTTCCAGGTAAACCACAGAAGAATGACTTCAGTGAACTGCTGAATGTTGCATTCAAAGTATCACAAAGGTAACAAAATCTCATTTTCTGTCTTCCCAAAACAATAATAGCTTAATCAAGATGTTGAAATAAAATGACGTTAACACCATAACCTTCACAAAGTTGGTATTTAATGCAGGACTGTTAATTTACATTTGTTTTATATTATTAGTTTAGCATATGGTTATCATGGGTCAAGTTGAGATGACTCTTTTTCTAGACAGAACAAGAAATAAGAATTATTACCAATAATATATCAGCATCAATAAACTGTAGAACAGTATCAAAACAACTTATTAAACTGTCAAAGGTACATTGAGATGGAGCTGAGAAGTTATTCTTTATGCCAGTTGCCTTCATCTGATCTTTTGTAAAATACAGCAGAATTTATTTTCCATAAACATTTTTCTTCGCAGGACTGCGCTAATTTTCTTGTCTGAAGTTCTTCTATCCTGCTCATGTAATTTTTTTTTTTGTGTTCTAATTGTTCCCTCAGGTCTTTCATCTCTGTTCCCTGATTGCATTGCCTGTTGATCCATCCTCCTGGCCCTGTTGATCTTGGATCATCAGTTCCTGGCATATCCCTGTCCTCTGAGGATACATTTTCATTTTTCCCTCATCTCACTTGCCTCATTTCAGTTTCTTCCTCAATCTCTGAAATTACAATGGCATTTTTAGCATGAAGATTAATGTTCAAGAAAAATATGACGTGTATTATTTAACACCATTCTTACCAAAGTTAGAACAACATGTGTGATCACTGGTCAGTGGATCAACATGCAGTGGAAGTTCTGGTGGACTTCTCATTTGGTTCCGAGCGATGAACACAAATGGTTGGAACCTCCTTCAGTCTCACACGGCCTGACTGTGTCTTTGTAAACTGCCCTTTCTCAAAATGTGCCTGTAGAGTGATGTTAGTTTATTTCCTTGCACATTTCTTTGACAGTTAAACATTTTGAGCCCTGATTGAAAATGTTTGTGTGCAGATTAAATTCAATTCAATTCTATTCAATTCAAAAATACTTTATTAATCCCAAAGGGAAATTATTTGTTGTTGTAACTCGTCATCCTCATTTCATTAAGAGATGTTATAGATACTGATGGCTGTAGACAGGAAGGATCTCTTGTAAAGGTCCATCCCACAGTGGATCTTAAAAAACGTTGGTTACGTACTGTAACCCAGATTCTATGAGTATAGGCGTAGCCCTTTAAGAGCTGTCGCTTGGTGGGTTTTATCCCATCATGCAAAGCATCGCACTGAAAAGTTTAGTCCACACCCACCTGTTGTGTGGGCCCCACCCGGTCCATATAAATTACGTTAAGAGCGGGTAATCGGCTCCCAAATAGCTTTTTCTTCAGCCATTTAGGAGCCAGTGAGGCCCGACGCTTAAAGGGCTATGCCTATACTCATAGAATCTGGGGTTACAGTATGTAACTAATGTTCTATTTCGTATAGGCTTCGCCCTTTAAGAGCTGTCGCTTAGTGGGTCAAGGGCGAAGCAGATGTGGTCCTCGCCTCACTGGGTCCATTCGAACACTGTACGAAGCGGCAGCTTGCCCAAAAAAACGTCTTGTCACTCAGCTCTCCATGTGCGTAATTACGCGTTGCGTAATTATGCGTACCATGCACAGATGCATGCTGTGTAGTTATGCATTCTGAGTGCATGAACGCCCTGGAAACCTTTCAACGGGGAAAGGAAGATGCTGAAAAGGACCATGAACCAACAGATTCACGGCTGATTAATATGAACAGATTAATAATAACAAGTGAACTGATTATTAATCAAATTAACTGATTGGTAACAATAGTCATGAACTGATTAGTGATGATAGAACCAAAATAACAGTCACAACTTGTGACTGATAACAACATCTCACACTGTAATGCATGCAGTCAGATGTGAGTTTAAACGGGGTTCCATGAAACAACAATATTCATTCTGTTAAAACACTAAGGACAGAATGTGTCATGGAGCGAGCCGTCGCATCACGTAAATAGAAGCAAATAAATGAGCAGGGTGTTGACCACGCAGCCGCAGTGCAAATATCCGGCATTGTCATACCATTATGCAAAGCAGTCGAAGATGCGATACCTCTGGTCGAGTGCGCCCTGAGGTTGACAGGAGGCTCTAAATCCGATGCTCTGTAGGCTTCAGAAATGGCCTCACACAGCCAGTGTGACAGGCGCTGGGTGGATAACCTGCAGATGCATCTCTATAATGCACAAACAAATGTTGAGTTTGACGCATTGCAGCTGTGCGCGCTATGTAACACGTCAACGCCTGCACAGAACAGAGAAGATGGAAAGATGCTTCTTCTTCTGATTTGTGGGGAGGAGGGGAAAACCCCTCCAACAATATCACCCTTGATTTAAAAGAGCTTGTGATGTTTTTAGGCATAAAGGCTGGATTCGGTCTTAGATCAGCTTAGCTACCATCAGCCTAAATTCTAAGACATGATGGAGCGACAGAGAGGGCAGATAAGTCACTCACCCTCTTAGCGGATGTTAAAGCCAGCAGCAGGGCTTTTTTAAGAGACAAGAATTTAATTGGAACCTGATTCAGTGGCTCAAATGGAGCTTTGATCAGGGCTCGCAGGACCAGCGTTAAATCCCACTGTGGAACAAGTGGGCGTGAAACAGGCCTGCATCTCTGTACACCAGGGGTGCCCAACCTTTTTTGAACCAAGAGCTACTTTTGAAGTCGGCAATTTGCCGAGAGCTACTCGTCCAGTCTCATTATCAACAAACATAATTTTTCATCAATCCCTACTCCTCACTTCTTTAAAGTAAATAAAACAGAACGTGATGTGTCTATAGGAGACAACTTTTTATGCAAGCTGTATAAAATAAATGTGTCTCTACCTTAGTGGGACTTCTGACACTGAGAGGAGGAGGCCAGGGTCTCATAAGATGGGCAGTATGAGGTGGTTGCGAGGCGCAGGCAGGTCTCCAGATGATCATCATTCATTGTGGATCTGTTTTTGGACTTGATGATTTTCATGTGTGAAAAAGCAGACTCACACAGGTAGGTAGATCCAAAAAGTGCTGTTAAGTTCAAAGCACATCTTCGGATGTTAGGATACTTTTCTTCTGACAGCAGACTCCAGAACTCTCCATCCACGCCAGGTGATGATCTGGATTTGATCCCAATGTCATTTTGCAGACTCAACACCTCATTTTCAACACCAGAGCTGTCCAGCTGAAACACGGACACCAATTTGGACACAATGTCATCCACATCAACATTTCCAAAAGGATAACACATGTAGCTGGTAACAGGCTCGATGGAGGAAAAGTCAGTAAATCGTCTCTCAAATTCTGCTGAGATGCTCTGAACCTGCTTAGAATAGTGTGCACTATCCAGTTGTGGGACTTCTTTCCCTTGGCGCTGTAGCTCTGCCTCCATGTGTGGGAAGTTTCGCAGGTCCCTGCGTTACAGCCGACTTGTGAGCAGTTGCAGCCTGCTTTTGAAGGTGCTCACAGAACTGATCATGTGGATTATGTTTTTGTCCTTTCCCTGAAGCTCCAAATTCAGTTCATTGAGCAGGCTGGTGAGATCTGTGAGGAAGGCTAAATCCAAAAGCCACTGGGTGTCCTCTAGTTTTGAATGTTCACCATGATCTGACAGCTTCAGAAAATCCCTGATCTCAGGCAACAGCTCACTGAATCTGTCCAGAAATTTACCTCTGCTTAGCCACCTGACGTCTTATGTGCAGCAGCAGGTCTGTGTGGTCTGCTCCTGCCTCCTCCAAGTGAGCCCGGAACAACCTCCTCTGCAGACTCCTGGCCCTTATAGAGCACACAGTTTTCATGGCAACATCCATCACTTCCTTCATGTTTAAAATCTTCCCACACAGGGCCTGTTGGTGGATGATGCAGTGATAGTGCAAAATGTCTGGGAAAGCATCATTCTGCTTGCAGAGTGCAACAAATCCACTGGTGTGACCAGTCATTGCTGGAGCGCCATCAGTTGTTATAGAAATTAGTTTAAAGAGGGGCAAGTTGCTTTTATTAACAAACTCCATAAACACATTAAAAATATCTTCTCCTCTTATATGTCCCTTCAAAGGCAAGATGGTGAGCAGCTCCTCTTTTGCACTCATGTCTGCAAAGGCCATTCTGATAAAAACACACAGCTGGGCTACATCCACCATGTCTGTCGACTCATCAAACTGAAGAGAGAAACACTCACATTGTTCCACGTCCTTTTTTAGCTGCTCCTCCACATCCACAGCCATTCCCTCACATCGCCGTGTCACTGTTTGTCTGGACAACTGCACGTCTTTAATAGCAGCTACGATCTCACTTTTATTTTTAAAATCATGAAAAAGCGCATCTGCAGCCTCAATAAATGCTTCTTTCATAACTTGTCCATCGCTGAAAGACTTCTTATGTTGAGCCAGGATGCGGCTAACACAGTAAAGCTATCGTAGCAGCTTTACCTTTTGTGCTGGGGCGAGTGAAGACTGATTGCTGGGCTGCAAGCTTGTTTTTTAGCTCCCGCACTTTCTGAGTCCGTAAAGAACTTTTAAGAGGGAAATCTGTCTCAAACCGTTTGTGCATCGTCTTGAAATGCCGCTCCAAGTTACACTTTTTGGGTAAGGCAACGCTCGAATTACAGATAAGGCAAATGGACTTCGAATTAGAATAAACAAAAAAATACTCCTCCTCCCACTCTGTGTGAAAATAATAAGTTTTCGTTTGCTTGTTCGCTAGTTTTCCATCCATGTTTTCTGCGCACCGACATTACTCCACTACTGAGACTAAAGTCTCGTGAGAGCACTGTGTCACCGCACCCAAAACTCGCGAGACTATGTCTGTGAGAATACAAGTCAAGGCTTCGCTTCGCGGGCGACTGGGAACCAGCTCGCGGGCGACTGGTTGGGCACACCTGCTGTACACCTTTTAAAAACGCTTCATCAGCGGATGATTAAAAGCTATTCTGTCCCCGAAACCTTCTTGACAGGAAGAGATGGCTGCAGCGTACGTTTTTAATCGTGCTAAACACCAAATTTCTGTCCATCAGCTACTACAAAAAGGACAGCACGCCGCCTAGTGGACATGAAATGGCATCTACACCTTTCTCTGTACACCAGCGCTGACAAGCTGTCCACTTTGATGTGTACAGCGCTGTGGGGGATGCAGCACCTGAATCCTGGATTGTGTGCACTACATCTTGCGGGAGACCCATCCTCTCTAAGCGGATCCGCTCAGCGGCCAGACCCACAGGTGCTGGCCTTTTTTTGGGTAACTCCTGATCGCTCTTCCCGCCTGGAGGAGAGCGTCCTCCCTCCACGGCAGTTTCCACGGGCGCCCCGATAACAGGCGTCGTAGAACCGGGAACCATGGTGCGTTCACGCGCTCGGGAGCCACCAGGAAAGCTGTCAATCCCTCCTCCTGACCTCGGTTCAGAAACTGTAATATCAGAGGAGGTGGGGAGAATGCGTATAGAAGCGTTTTGGGCCATGGGCTGTGAACAATCGAGTCTACCCCCAGCGGTGGTTCGTCTCGCGGGTTCGGTGAAAACCATAGTTGACACTGAGCGTTTTCTCGTGTCGCAAACAGGTCCATAGCCGCTTTGCCAAATTTCTGCCACGTCTGGGCCATCAGATCGGGGTGGAGGGTCTAGTCCCCGTGACACGGACCGTCCCTGGACATCACATATGCCCCTTTGTTCAGAACACCGGGGATGTACACTGCTCTGATGGAGAGCAGATTTTGTTGTGCCCAACACACTAGTTTTCTTGCAATGTGTAACATTTCGGCTGAGTGTACACACCCCTGCCGGTTTATGTAAGCAGCAGTAACCTTGTTGTTTGTGTGAATCAAAACATGTTGATTCTGTAGCACAGGAGCAAAGTGTTGAATCACATTCAGAACCATGTTACATTCCAGAACGTTTATATGAGCTGTTGTTTGAGGAGGCCACAGTGCCCCTACAGCGTCTGTGAAGACTGACACGTGTGACGTAGGTCTGCTGACGTAGGTCTACTGACGGGGACTCCCTCCGACAGAATCAAGGGGTTTTCCCATTGTCGGAGGTCTGTTCTCACGGAGGGAGGAACAGTGATCATCCGTCTCTTTTGCTTTACCGGATCCACGAGCAGACGAGCAAACCATCTCTGGAGGCGTCGCATGTGTAGTAAACCCAGCAGGACCACTGTGTGAGCTGACGACATCGTTCCTAACATCTAAAAAAGTTAAATCTGGTCCTCTGGACATTCAAAAAAACAAAACAAAGCAAAACAACAAGAAAATGTAGAAACGTTTCGTCTCTCATCCGAGAGACTTCCTCAGTCTGAGCTGCTGTATTCAGCTCAGTCTCTTAAATAGCACCTTCTCAGAGTGGATCAACCAGTTTTGTTGCTGACAACCAAAACCAGCTGATCACATGCTCAAGAAGGACCATCAGCCCTGGATCATTAGCACACTGATGGCTGTTTACTATTCACAGAGGGCTGA
>NC_056508.1:11188597-11208524 GCF_014905685.2 Nematolebias whitei
TAGGCTGATGGTCCTTCTTGAGCATGTGATCAGCTGGTTTTGGTTGTCAGCAGCAAAATTGGTTGATCCACTCTGAGAAGGTGCTATTTAAGAGACTGAGCTGAATACAGCAGCTCAGACTGAGGAAGTCTCTCGGATGAGAGACGAAACGTTTCTACATTTTTTGTTGTTTTGCTTTGTTTTGTTTTTTTGAATGTCCAGAGGACCAGATTTAACTTTTTTAGATTTTTCTACCTGGATTATTGAGCATGCATCAGGATATCGTTCCTAACAGTTTCATGACGGAAATAGCTGTTACTACTCTGCCTGGTCTTACGTGGCGGAGCTGGACTCTTATATTGTCGATTCTCGTCTGTGATAAACAAGCCCTCATGGTGATCGAGTTTAGCTCCACTCCTAGATAAACAATCGTCTGGGCCGGGAGAATCAAGCTTTTTTTTCCAATTTATGGCGAAGCCCAGATTTAGCAGGTGTGATGTCAACACCTGAGGCTGTGCCGCTGCTTCCCGTCTGGAGCGTGACAGCAGCAACAGATCGTCTAGGTAAAATAAAACTCTGATCCCTGCTCTGTGTAACGGTTGTAGGGCCGTCTCCACATACTTTGAGAACGTACGAGGCGCAAGGGAATAACCGAACGGCAGCCTGTTATACTGGTACTGCATCCCTTGAAAGGAGAAGCGCAGAAATTTTCTACGTTTTGGGATGATCGGTATGTGGAAGTAGGCATCTTTCAGATCTATGGAAATAAACCAGTCGTTTCTCTGGATGTTGTCCAACAGTTGTCTGGTTGTCAACATGTGAAACGGTCTGTCCACGATCGCCTTGTTTAAAACTGACAAGTCCTAAATCGTTCTTGTTCCTCCGGTCCGTTTTGGAACCAGGAAGTAACGTGAGTAAAAACCTGTGTTTTCCTCTCCGTCGGGAACTCTGGAAATTACCTCTTTTACCAGAAGTTCCTGGACTTCTGTATTTAGGGATGAGACCTGGTCTGGTGATGCCAGGACCGTCTCTAAAACTCCTCGGAACGGAGGGGGTCGAGCTGCGAATTGTAGCGTGCAACCCCTGCTTATCAGCTTGGCCATCCATCTGTCTGGTGAGCATGTTCGCAGCCACTCCGCGTAACGTTTATGGATTGGGTGCGCGTTTAGGTGGTGCGTCATGTTTCTTACGGACGCCAGCCAGTCTACCGCCCCGACCGCCGTCATGCGCCGCGGAAGTGTGTTCCGCGTGACCCAATGCGAGGCTTCTTCAAAAGGGCTCTGAGCGCGCCTCTGTGCCGCGCTCAGGCTGCGGGTTCTCATTCATGTCTATGTGGACCAGCGTGTGTTGAGGAGAGGCGTGTGCGCCTTCATCCACGCGGCGCTGTTTGAGTGAAAACTGATGATGCTGCGGGAGCGCGCGTTTGACACCACTGCGGTGAGTCGCGTGCCGCTCCTGCTGAGAGCGAGGTTTCTCACTGGGCTCATTCTGCGGTCTCACATTTATGCTCATGCGAGCTGGCGAGCGCTGGGAAGCGGTGTGCGTGCCTTCATCAATGCTGCGCCGTTTGAGTGAAGGCTGCAGGTGCCGTGGGAGCACACGTTTGCTTCGGTGAGACGCGTGCCACTCCAGCTGAGAGCGAGGTTTTTCATTGGACTCATTCTGCGGTTTCACGTTTATGTTGATGTGAACAGACGAGCGCTGGGGAGCGGTGTGCGCGCCTTCATCAACGCCGCGCCGTTTGGGTGAATGCTGCCGACGCCGTGGGAGCGCGCGTTTGACACCGCTGCGGTGAGGCGTGTGCCGCTCATGCTGAGAGCGAGGTTTCTCTCTGGACTCGTTCTGTGGTCTCACATTTATGCTGATGCGAGCCGGCGAGCGCTGGGATGCGGTGTGCACGCTTTCATCAATGCAGCGCCGTTTGAGTGAAGGCTGCTGGCGTCGCGGGAGTGCGCGTTTGACACCGCTGCAGTGAGAAGTGTGCAGCTTGGGCTGAAAATGAGTTATTCCATCGGACTCGTTCTGTGGACCACATTCGCTTTCGACTGTTGTGTCAAGCAAGCGTCTCTTGTTTATTTTTGAGCAGCGGTGATTCTGAAAACCCTTTTTTAAGGACACCGGCTCGTTTTGTGTGGAGGAGTGTGCGGAGCCGCTGTGAGGTCATCCGAGCTGACAGACTGGCTAAAATCAGCCACTTTAATCATTGAATGATGTTCATGTTTTATTTCAGAACTCGTGTCATCTTTACACACATCCTCCACAAAACGTCATTTTTTGAATATTTTCTCCCGTGAGCTCTGCGGTTTGTTGACCCAGGGCGCCTCCTGTTGGCGATCTCTGAGAAAGCGCTGAACCGCTGGTTGCCGGGATGAGGAGGGCTGGTCTCTCATGGGCGAGGCTGGCGGCGGAGCGGGAAGACGCTGCTGCGGCTGTGGAACATCATTGTTGTTGTCTCTGCCCACGACGATCCTTCCAGCGGGCCAGGGGGGCGGGATGAGGCGTGCGACTTGATGAGATGGCTCACAGTCTCTGACACCTCCTCCGACTTTTTCGAGTTTTCCAGCATGCCCTTGAAATTGCTCCCGAACAAGCGCGTCCGTCGTGATGGGGTCCTCCTTCAGGTCTTTGTGCAGTTTCTCCGACAGGGAGGGGGAGTGACGGAGCCAGGTGGACCTCTGAATCATCGTCATCCACGCTGCAATTCGGGACAGGCAGACAGCAGAAGAGGTGCACATGTTGAAGATGACGTCAGACGCCTTGCAAAGGGAGCTCTTCATCTCCTCAAGCAAATCTGCATTCTCCAGCCTCTTTGAAACGCTGTACGCCAACAGCGCCACGTTGTTGTTTGCTGCGGCCGCCTGGAACGCACACTGGTGAGCTCGATTGGAGAGCGAAGTCACCGTCTGATCATGCTTCCCAAGAGGGACAGGACGCTGGTCCAACCTGGACAGCTTCACTCCGAAAGCTTCCGCCAGGCTCGGCTCCGGGGGGGGACAGAGGGAAAGTTCTGCTCGGTGAACCCTCCACTCTGGTGATGGGAGCGAAAGTGAAGACGGGCGCTCTCAATTTACCAGGACTGGCTGTTGCCTCATTCCAGTAGGACGCCACTGCTGGAAAACGGGGCCAGATGGGATCTGGATGGCGAGCCGGGGTGGAGCCAAACCTACCCGCTAGATCATTCGATCTGGGTGGGGGGGAAGAGAGGGACGGAAAGTCCCTTCGTGTCAGCAGCCTCCCGGCTCCGAGAGGAGGGCACCGATGGCAGGGAGCAATGTTGTGGCCGTTGAGGCGGGAAGGCCCGGAGGGGGTGAGCATCCGCTCAGCCCCCCTCGTTCCAACACTATGCTCTCCGGGAGGGAGTGAGCATCGGGGCTGCTGCTGACGTCGCCTGTCCCAGAGGAACCATCCGAATCACTCCGAGAGCTGGCGTCGAAGAAGTCCATGGCATCGTCCAGCGAACAGTCTCCCATCAGGGACAGGCAGTCCTCGACGTTAGCCTTGAACAAGGCTGCGCTCCTCTGCCTTTCCTTGGGAGGAAGGAGGTCACAGAGGTGGCAGGAGGAGGCGCGGGCGACGTGGCCGGGACCCAGGCATCCTTCGCAGGTGTTGTGCCGGTCAAAACTCAGCATGTAACCGGTCTTGCAGGATGGACACAGGCGGATGGCGTTGGTGCTGAACATCTTGTTGAAGGTCAGTGCTAGTCGTTTGCTGAAGAAAATTGGGAGCCGATTACCCGCTCTTAACGTAATTTATACGGACCAGGTGGGGCCCACGCAACAGGTGGGCGTGGACTAAACTTTTCAGTGCGATGCTTTGCACGACGGGATAAAACCCACTAAGCAACAGCTCTTAAAGGGCGAAGCCTATACAAAATAAAACTGCCTGCAGATGCTGTCCGATTCGTCCACCCAGACTTGGCTGGCCTCTCGGTTCCCCTGGGCTGTAGGACCGTCCAAATGCCGGGCAGAACTCCTCCCAGCAGTATGCCGAGCTCCTCGTTGCTGCTGACAGCCAACTGTAGGTGCCGAGGGACGACCCTGTCCTTCCGCTATCATGAGCCATGTTTCCTGCTAGTTCCAGGATCTCAGTGGTCAGGCACTCGAGCACAGCTGGCAGGTAGATGAGAATGCGTCCACTGAATATCCTTTTCAACTCATTTGAGATTTGGGGCTGTAGTTGAGATAATTTGAGCTTTTGAGGTGTTAATCAGCTGCTGTTGGTTGTAGAAAACTGCTTTGTTGCCATGGTTACACTTCATAACAAATGTCCAAAACTAAAAAAGTTCCATTAAAAATCCTTCCAGCTGCACAGCATTCGATATCAGAGGAAACAATCATCCCAAAAATGTGATTTACATCCAGAAAAAGAGGAATTAAAGTTTCCAAAAGCAAAATCTCAGAAAGAAAGTAACAGAGCTGCTCCAACATGCAGCCACCTTGAGCAGCGCAATTCTAGAACTTACAACACTCAGTTTTGTGATGTTGGTGATGGTACGCCTGCTGACTTGAGATGATGTAATTAATAAACAGTATAAATAGCAGTAAAATGCTTTATTAAAGCTTGTTTTACATTTACATATTTTATAATAAATTGTTTGGTAATTTATTTTACAATTAACACTTATTTTGTCATCTATTATGATTTTAACTAGAAGCAGTTTAATTTAAATTAACATTTTAATCAATGAATTACAGTTTTACAATAGCTGTCAGGTTACAAGCACAATCAACTCAGTTATCCAGGTACTTGGTTGCCATAAAACAATAAAAAAAAAAAGAAAGACAAATAGAACAATTATATTCAGGTCTGTCTTGTAAATGAGTCCTTGTGGCTCAATGGGACTAACCTGTTTAAATAAAGTTTGAATGAATATCTTCTACAGAAATTAAGAATTCATCCCAGATGATCTAAGGTAAGTTGGAGCAGATCTGAACTGCTGGCATGGAGGACAAGATAGAGCATTATCATGCTGCTTGCAGAGAACATCAGAAATAGCTTTATAACAGGTGTTACTCTGTTTTGTTTACGTGTGTAACGTTATTATAAAACACTGTTGACATGGCTATATTGATCATTGTATTGCATAGATATTTTTTTCTAAGAAATATGTGTTTGCAGTCTCGTTTCCCTCTATAATTTAATGATAAAATCTCGTTTCACTCTAAAATTTAATGATAAATGTATCTGCCGCGTTTAAAAATGCTTTGATAAAATGCTTTGATAAAATGCATAGTCTGTGAAATAATTAGTAATCCTTGAAGTAATCGGTTCGTTACTGCTCAGTAATTACCAAAAGTCGCCAGGCAAACTAAGAAAAGTCAATTTTTGTGTTATGTCAAGCCAGTAGCCGCTCAAAATTACAACTAATTGACTTTTATGAATGTGAATGTTTCTGTAAAGTGCCCTGAGACAACTTTGTTGTGATTTGGCGCTATATAAATAAACTGAATTGAATTGAATTCAAACTGACTGACAGTGATGAACTGTTTGGAACTATTGAGAGCTGCATGAACCACGTGACCGCGTATCGGCGAGTTCAAAGAGTGTCACAACTCTCTCTCTCTCTATGGTGCTGGTCCTGCAGCCCTGAGGGACTCCTCCAGAGCAGCAGCAGCACCTGACTCTTTGTTCTCCTCCTCTGTCCACCTCATCAATGCCTCATGTTCTGTGTTGTAGTTTAACAGGAAGTGTTTTACAAGGTTTGTTGTGTTGCCACAGCTCTTTACAGATTTTCCACAAACCTCACAAACCACTTCTTGGCTGTTTTTGGAGATGAAATAGCTCCACACACGACTATGTTTATGCTCCACCGTTGTGTCTACAGACTGAGACACTGAGTGACTTACGAGCAGTGTGCTGCTCCGCTTACACGCATTGTGCACTCACCTAGGCGGAAGAAAAAGTAGTTCCCACCAACTGCGTTTCATTTAGACAAGATCTCAATTGTTACTTTCTACCATCTTCCTGTTAATGTATGCATTACCTGAAATAACTGACGTATCAAAAGTATTGATCGTTTGATTTAAGAATTGATTGTAGAGCGCAAAGTTCTGGTATATTTTAGTATCGATCTGTACATCACTAATCACTGGTGACGTGTAGATAAAAAACTGATCACTTTTTTATCACCCTGCTTCTTGTGTGCAGCTCAGTCACCATGCTGGATTGATGTTATTTGTGAGAATTGTTTAAATACAAAGATTCTGTTAAATAATGCATGTGTGAACAGTTACAGATCCAGTTCAAGTCAGGTTCTGTATGTAGAGCCACACTGATTAAATTCACAACAAAAAAGGCATCTCTGTTTACAGAGAAGATAAACATTTTAAATAATTTTCTATACAATCAAGTTTTTTTTAAATTAATTTTATAAATGTCCATTTCATTTGTGGTTTAGTTTAGTTATAAATGCTTGTGTTGAAAATCAAAAGACGGAGGTATTCTGCTGAAGAAACCAGCAGATAACATCAAATCTTCATTTCAATTCACTCAGTAAAGAGCTCTAAAGTAGCTGGCTATAAATACTTGCTGAAAGAGAGGAAAACACAAAGTTAACGTCAATATGGTTGGTGTTCGCATTAGCTCACGCTTGAAGCAGAACTAAAGGTTCACTTGAGCCAGCCAACAGGATATACAAACCGGATTCCAAAAAAGTTGGGACATTAAACAAATAGTGAATGAAAACTGAATGCAACGATGTGGAGATGGCAAATGTCAATATTTTTTCGTAATATAACATAGATGACAGATCAAAAGTTTAATCTGAGTAAATGTAACATTTTAAAGGAAAAATATGTTGATTCAAAATTTCACAGTGTCAACAAATCCCAAAATAGTTGGGTCAAGTAGCAATAAGTGACTGGAAAAAGGAAATTGAGCATATAACGAACAGCTGGAAGACCAATTAACACTAATTAGGTCAATTGACAACATGATTGGGTATAAAAAGAGCTTCTCAGGGTGTCAGTGTCTCTCAGAAGCCAAGATGGTAAGAGGATCACCAATTCCACCATTGTTGCGCAGAAAGATAGTGCAGCAATACCAGAATGGTGTTACCCAGCGTAAAATAGCAAAGACTTTTAATTTATCATCAACCGTGCATAACATCATCAAAAGATTTAGAGAATCTGGAACAATCGCTGTGCATAAGTGTCGAGGCCGTAAAACTCTACTGGATGCTCGTGATCTCCGGGCCCTTAAACGTCACTGCACTTCAAGCAGGAATGCCACTGTCAAGGAAATAACAGAATGGGCTCAGGAATACTTCCAGAAAGCATTGTCAGTGAACACAATCCACCGTGCCATCTGCCGTTGCCAGCTGAAGAAACTCTACAGTGCAAAGAGGAAGCCATTTCTAAGCATGCTCCACAAGCTCAGACGTTTGCACTGGGCCAGAGGTCATTTAAAACGGAGTGTGGCAAAATGGAAGACTGTTCTGTGGTCAGATAAGTCACAATTTGAAGTTCTTTATGGAACACTGGGACGCCATGTCATCCGGACCAGAGAGGACAAGGATAGCCCAAGTTGTTATCAATGCTCTGTTCAGAAGCCTGCATCACTGATGGTATGGGGTTGCATGAGCGCTTGTGGCATGGGCAGCTTGCATGTCTGGAACCAGAGAGGACAAGGATAGCCCAAGTTGTTATCAACGCTCTGTTTAGAAGCCTGCATCACTGATGGTATGGGGTTGCATGAGCGCTTGTGGCATGGGCAGCTTGCATGTCTGGAAAGGCACCATTAATGCAGAGAACTATGTTCAGGTTCTAGAACAACATATGCTCCCATCTAGACGTCATCTCTTTCAGGGAAGACCCTGCATTTTTCCACACGATAATGGCAGACCACATTCTGCAGCAATCACAACATCATGGATACGTAGGAGAAGGATCCGGGTACTGAAATGGCCAGCCTGCAGTCCAGATGTTTCACCTATAGAGAACATTTGGCGCATCATAAAGAGGAAGGTGCGACAAAGAAGGCCCAAGACGATTGAACAGTTAGAGGCCTGTATTAGACATGAATGGGAGAGCATTCCTAGTTCTAAACTTGAGAAACTGGTCTCCTCTGTCCCCAGACATCTGTTGAGTGTTGTAAGAAGAAGGGGGGATGCCACACAGGTGTAAAAATGGACTTGTCCCAACTTTTTTGGGATTTGTTGACGCCATGAAATTTGGAAACAACAGATTTTTCCCTTAAAATTATACATTCTCTCAGTTTAAACTTTTGATCTGTGATTTGTGTTATATTCTGAATAAAATATTAGATGTTGTCACTTCCACATCATTACATTCAGTTTTTATTCATAATTTGTTTAGTGTCCCAACTTTTTTTTAATCCGGTTTGTATTAGAATTTGTCTTCGTTTCTAGTTTTAGATTGTCTAATAGAAAAATATGTCATCATCTTTTGGACAGATTTTAAGTGTAATCACTTCATGTACATCTATAACTGATAAACCTTTGGAGTCAACCCAGTTTAAGATGGCTACCACAGGTAACTGACCTTAGCTAACACAAAAATTGCTTTACACTTAACTTTGTATGACATCTCTCAGTAACCTCGAGAGGTTCTGCTCCAACTTTTTCATTTCTCATCTCTAGACGACCTTAGTTTAAAACTCTGGTATAAAAGGTGGTGATACTAAGCCTTTAATTGATTTATTACAATTTGCACTTGTTTCAGTAAGACTGCAGCATGCTGACTCAGTTGGTAGAGATGTTGCCTCTCAGTGAGAAGGTCGTCAGTTCAAATCCCGGCCCGGGACCTTTCTGGGTGAAGTTTGCATGTTCTCTCCGTGCATGCGTGAGGTTTCTCCAGGTACTCTGGTTTCCTCCCACACACTAAAAACATGCATGTTAGGCTGATTGGTAACTCTAAATTGTCCTTAGGTGTGAGTGAGAGTGTGAATGGTTGTTTGTCTCGTTTGTCTCTATGTATCCCTGTGATAGACTGGAGACCTGTCCAGGGTGTCCCCCGCCTCTCACAGAGTAATAGCTGAATATGGACACCAGTGACCCCGTGACATGAAAAGGAAGATGTGGGTAAAGTGGATGGATGGATGGATGGATGGATGGTTTGTTTGTTTGCTCGTTGGGTGGTTTTGTTGGCTGGTTCTTTCGTTTGTTGGTTTGTTTGTTCAGTATGTCCAATGTCTCTGTGAAAATGTTTTCATAAACTCAGGGTTTAAAGCGCTCCGGCCGGGTGCCGAATTTCCGACTTGAGAGCGAGACAGCCCTCTGGTCCACCTCAACTTAACTTTAGTTGATAGATAAGGATTACATCCAATCACATTGAAGCTCGTGTTGTCTTGACCAATTACTAACAGGAAGGCGAGTCTTAGAAAAGCAAGTGTGTATGTGGCTTCGCAGTGAAATCAATGCAGAAGATGGAGTTCGTCGCACCGGGATAAAATGTAGTTTTGCTGGAGAAACAAGTGGCGCTCTGCCTTCTCCATAACAGGAGGTGATGCCTCCTCCTACTCAAGTGTCCGGCGCCTCCTACTCTGACTGATGATGTGTCCCCTTTGGAGCAAATTGAAGCTCAGGCATGTGGATCAAATGACTGATTTCAGTCTCTAGTAGGTGTTTTGCTTACCCGAGTGAGGTAGACACAGGACATGTGTCACACCCTCACTGCAGCCTTTCTCCTCCATGGGGTCTAAAACTAATTCTGAGACTCGGGTATTACCTGTAGCTGATTTTTCAGGACAGTCTAGTTCAAGGCTGTGTTGAGATGATTCACCCAGGCTGTTAACTACCTCCGATCCTTGCACCACACCCAAAGTCTCACCTCGTGCCTCACCCGATCTAGCAGCTGGAGTGGGGACGTTTAGCAAACGAGGAAGCGCAAGTTAACGGTAGCTCATCTCCTGATTTAGCATTGCAATTGTTAACCGATCTGGCTTTGTTTATAATCTAGGCGCAAGACTCTTGCGTTCATGAGTTCATGACCGTAGTGAGAGTAGGAACGTAGACCGACCGGTAAACAGAGCTTCTCTTTACAAGTCGGCTCCCTTTTTACCACAATGGACCAACACAGTCCACAGTACTGTGGAAGCTGCACCGATCCATCGGTCATTGTTTTTATAATTCTTTGGCGTTTAAATTACAGCCTCCTCTGTCTCATAATCTGTTACCACACAGTTTAAACTGTCACAAATCTCAACATTCATGTCTGGATACATTTCCCCAGTTGTCTAAGAATCTGTCATTTCTACTGTTGATTAAAAATATTTGTCATATCTTGTTGCTGCTGACATTGCAAACATGTTTGTATGGTAACGGCACCGATCCAAGGTGGCAACAAGGTCTCAAACTACAACAAAACGTTGTAATGAAGTCATGGTTTAACCAGTTAGTCGTCTGACCAGCAATCATCCAAAACTTTTAGCTTAAAGGAAAAAGTAAAATATATTTTAAACACTTGTGGTGGTATTTTCTGACAGAACGTGATAAATATTGAGTTTGCTTTGCCCTGTCAGACTCGGAAGACGGCTGCCTGGCTGGCTGAGAACCTAACTAAAGACGGCCACCAGGTGGCGCTGCTGAATGGAGAAATGGCGGTGGAGCAGAGAGCGGCTGTGATCGAACGCTTCAGGAGCGGTAAAGAAAAGGTGCTCGTCACCACAAACGTGTGTTCCCGAGGTAAGACGCCCAGATCATTTCCTCCTGTACGCCGACGGCTGAACTTCAAATGACATGTCTTCTCGTGCGGGGGCAGGAATCGATGTGGAGCAGGTGACCCTTGTGGTCAACTTTGACCTCCCCATGGACCTGGAGGGAAACGCCGACAACGAGACGTACCTGCATCGGATCGGCCGCTCGGGACGCTTCGGCAAGCGTGGGTTTGCTGTGAACATGGTGGACAGCAAACACAGCATGGATATCATCAGCCAAATCGAGAGGCATTTCAGTCAGTATTCAAAATGTTCTCCATGTTGGAAACTAATTTGCTCTGATCCTAACGTTGTTTGTTTGTTTACAGACAGGAAGATAACTAAACTGGACACTGCCAATACTGATGAAATGGAGTTGCTGCTAAACTGATTTTTTTGTTTGTTTGTTTTTTGCTGAACTCAGTTCCCACCATTTAACATGTCTTGAGTTGTTTTCAAATATTTTTGTTTTTTGTTTATAAATGCATGATGGCTGTGTCAAACTGGATTTCTGGAGTTAATTTGTGACCTTTTTTATTTGTGTTTGAAAATGCACATGAATGTTTTCCAGTGGTGTTTGGTTATCTAAAGTAAAAGTCTGAAATGATCAAGGATAAACTTTGGTCAAATATCTTTAGTACTTGAGCATTTAAAGGTTGGAAGGTCTTCAGCTGATGTTAGCTTCTGGATCACCTCAGAGCAACAAAATGACCCAAAGAGTGAAATGTAAAAGCAAACTTGATTTCTGAAACGTGTTCAGGCTGTCTGTGGGCAGCGTTTACTCATGGGCTGGACAACGGTTCAGTTGTGTTCAAACTTTGTGAGCAGTAGTTTGGTTTGGGGTGCTGAGGTACAGGATGTCAGTGGACATTCATAAAACGTTTGTTTTCGCACACACCCTTCATATCCACAAAACGCACACAAAGCTCGTGGGAAACCTGTCCACTGCAGTATACAGCACCGCACAGGTTTCTTCCTGCCAGAGTCTCCGCTCCGTCCCTGCATCTGTCGTTTGTCCACAGATCCATCATGGAGCGTGCCACACATTCAGACTCCTCCATAAACGATGTCTGCACGATTTCCATCCATGAGTTTTTGGACATTTGACTCGTGTGAAGAGTCGTACAGCTGACGAACATGCCCACAAACTTTTGACCACACAATACTTGGTGCATACACACATTAGAAAAAGTTTGGCCTTGTGTCGAAGGGGCGAAGCTAATCCGAGAACAAAATGACATGATTTCTGTCACGCAACTACGTCAACGAGAAGATTTCAAGGAGTGTTCAGGGCCACGATTACAGTTTGAGGTTCCATTAGATGTTCAGAATTTGAAGCATCCAGTGAGTATTTCACTGCATTTACAGTCTTCATCAGGGCGTTCATGACTGAAAGCAGGACAGCAAACATGGCGTGTCAGCGCATTCCAAATCTTTTATTTGATTTAATTTAAATTAACATATGAGAAGAAGGCAGCAAAAACATCTGAATCTTCCTGCAATCATACAAACAGAAATGATAAAAGTTCCTCCATTTGACTGACTTCAATAAAACTTGTCAACACATTTAACGTTCTGATAAATATTAAATCGTGCCGCTTTAATAAAAACGCAGAGACTCCATTGTCCAGAGGAGCAGCAGTAGGGACTCGTGGTCCTCCCATCAGGAGCTTCTCTGACAGATGCACAGCAGGCACTTGTTGGGATGCTGCACTGCTGCAGGCTCAGGTTCATGTCTATGAAGTTCCTGCAGGGCACTTCGGCGGTCTGCATGAAAACTTGTGGTTCGGAACGGCTCTCTGGTCTCGACCTGACCGCCACAAGCAAAGAGATACCTGCGGCGCGTGTGTGAGAGCTGCGAGCAGAGGTGTCCATTGCTCCTCCTGTCCTCATCACACAGGCTGAGCTGGGACATGTCTTTATCCAGCTCCTTCCCTGGACTCTATGGAGGGAAGGACTCTGTACCTGTTTAGGGCCTGCGGCGGTGCAGCACCTGCAGACCTCCATCTTCACTCCTCCAACTCTGGGCCTGACGGAGCTCGGGCTGAGAGCGCGAGGAGACTTCTGTCTATCTGCCTGCTGACGACACACTCCGGGGACGTTTACTGGCTGTCTGAATAAGTCAGTAAGCTCTTTATGGCGGCTCTGCTTTGTCCCCTGGACGACTTGAGTCTTGTAGGGAACATAGATTCTTTGCCATCGAGCAGTTAATCACGTTTAGCTGCAGACATTAGCAAAAATAATAGTTATAACTACTTTAAGCTTCAAGTTGTAAACCAGTTAGGTAAAATGCTAGAAATTAAAACAGTTATATACTAAGTTTCCTTTACTTTCCACAATCTAACGGGTGTGATTGGGACCCTTCTCTTTCAATGGTGTGGTGTGTCCCTTCTCGTATCAATGGCATCGTCGTTGTCGTAGCAACTCGGCTAAACTCATCGGCTCTAGAGTGATACCTAGTGGTAAAGGTCTGCAACTGCAGCTAATATTTTGAGTTTTAACCCCGACTACTTTTACATAACACTTCTACACGTTTCAGAAAAACAAAAACATCACATTATTTGAACTTTGCGTCATTTCATCATTTTACAAGTCACCAAACAACACCTGAGTGTTATAATAATTTTTATTTTAGTTCAAATGGCGTGTTTATTTAAATATGTCAGTTTCAGACAGAAGTTCAGACTAACAAAAAAAACTTAATGAGAAAAAACGACAATCAAAAAAACATTTTCACAGCAATGTATAGATTGTTCTGTAGTACATCTATTAAAAAATACCAGCAAAAAAATAATTCAGCTGCCATATTTGTATACATATTTTATAAACATTACAGTGTTTTTTTATTTACTTAAGATAATTAACTTACCAGCGCATTTGTGGATATAAATTGATATCAGCCTTCAAACCAATACACTAACAATAAAACACACATGCTGTGATTTTTACTGTTAAAGATAAATTACACCAACATCCTGTAGAGGCCTAACAACACATCTCTACTGAACTAAATGAAAGAAGAGTGAACAGGGAACTGATGACTGACTAAACACTGCTTATTCATATAGTTATTGTTTTATTTATTCATTAAAATAACATCTTTAGTGCTTTAAACATTTCTTTTTTTCAAATTAGTTAAATTCTGCATTTTGTTATCATTTGTGTACTATTTATTTTTTAAATAACATGGTAATAAAGTATATATATTGATATGAAATTATTTGCTAAACTAAAACTTTTACAATCGTTTAAGCTTTTCGATATTTGTTTTGCATGTAATCTCTCAAGAATGAAAATGTTTTAATGTCTAATTTAAAGCAGAAAGGGCTTATCTAAAAGATCTCAATCTAAAAACTGAAATATTTGATGTTTTATTGCTGATAAGTCATCTAATAGTTGCGTTCTTCATTAAATGGAACATGATGAACGTGAACACCGAACAGTAACCTGGTGGTTTGACTTGAAGCTATTCTTTCAGCTGGAAGCAGATGTTTGTGTCCCACTGTTGATCGCCAGTCAACAGAATCCAGCAGAAAGTGTTCGGTGTAAAGATGCACCTCACTGAGACATAAACGTACAGCGTCATCATAAAACCTGGAAATGATGAACAGCAGCAGCTCAGCAGGCGCCGTGCACAAAAAGACCTGAAGCTCTCGACCTTGACCTCTCTAAGTGGCTTTAGGTCGTTTTTACACCAGATAGTCCGGTAGACTTGGTTCGGTTCGGGACCAATATTCATGACCTTTTGTTTACATTTGAGCTGGTGCGTTTGCATTTACACTGCACTGTGCAGTCGAGCCAACCTGTTGAACCAACCTATTCCCCCACTCGCCTGTGGGGGCGCTGCACCAAGAACTACTGAAAGAAGCAACACAAAAACCTCTGAAGACACGTCGTCTTCTTCTGTAAATAAAAACAAAGTGGCATCAAGCTTTAGGAGTTATATTTTGTCATTTTTCAAAAATGGACTTAGCATGAGCAGAAGATGAGACAGAAGACCATGAAGAATATTGTTTTTCCACACTAGGTAGCTGACGGCTCATACAAGGTAAGAGCAATGCGTGTTTGTTTACCCTGCGGAGCGGGGCTCGGTCTGTTTACATTCACACTGCACTCGAACCACGCTGGAGTTCGCTTCTACCAGACCGAGACCTAGGTTTTAGCCCGGGCCAGAGTTCGCCTTTTTGTTCGGTGACAGAGTTCGATGGCGCGTTCACACCTCCCCAAACGAACCGGACTTTCTAGGAAAACGAGCTAGAGTTCGATTAAAGCGGACTAAACAAGGCTGGTGTGAATGCACCCTTAAAAATCTGTTGGACTCCTGGCAAGGACTAATGCAGACATGTTCCTGTTTTAGCTGTTTTTGTTACTTTTTTGTCATCTTATTTGTAAAAAAAAAAAAAAAATCTGTATGCTTTTTTATATTTAACTATTGTTGTCGCTGTTGTCCAAATGTTGTCATCATTCTTTGTTGAAATCAGGTCTCTCTTGTAAATGAGTCCTCGAGGATCAATGGGGTTTACCTGTCTAAATAAAGGTTGAATGAATTGAGCACGTGCTCCTCTAGGGCAGGTCCAGCAGATTGTGTTTAGGGTAGAGTTCTTCAGTGAGCTGGTAAACCTCAGAGATGGCAAATGATAAATGGACTGTACTTATATAGCACTTTTCTATCTTATTTCAAGATACTCAAAGCTCTTTACACTACAATCTGTGCCTCATTTACCCATTCACACAACACTCTACTAGATCTCTACAAAGCTAATTGAACAAATCATTCTAAAGTGACTAATCAGTGCTTTAGATCACATTCATACACTGATGGGACACACATCAGAGGCTATGAGGGGTTAAGTGTCTTGCCCATGGACACTTCGACATTTGACTGCTGGTGGATTCGAACCCCCAAGTCTCGCATTGGAGGACGACTGCTCTAACCACTCAGCCACAGCCGCCCCTCTATGATAAGAGACAAAGCCTCCCCCAGCACATATACCACCTGCTCGGAGGGGGGGGGGGGGCGACCATAATCTCAAAGAAAGTGGCACGACTTGGCAGGTGTTCTGTCGGTTAGTCATACATTGTCAGATTGTCATACGCGTAGCACAAACTGATAGCCGTATCTGGTAGTCATACATTGTCAGATTGCCATACGTGCAGCACAAACTGATAGCTGTATGTGTGTGTTAGTCATACATTGTCAGATTGTCATACGCATAGCACAAACTGACGGATACATCTGTCCGTCAGTCATACATTGTCAGATTTTTATATGTTGCACAAACTGACAGCTATATCGGGTTAGCATAGGTTGCCAGATCGTCATATCAGCCATATGACACCATATGACACAATATCAGACACTGTCACTGACAGTTACTATTTATTTATTCGGTATTTATCAGTTACTTTGTTATTTATTTGTTATTTATAGTTAGTTATTTATCACTTACTTTGTTATTACTATTTGTTATTAATAATATTAACTATATTATATTATCATTGTTATTATATATATTATATGTACATGTACGGCTAGAAATAGTCGGACTCACCTCAACGCATGGTTCTGGCTCTGGAACCAGTTTCCTTGAGAGGGGTTGGACACTCTTCCACTCTGGAGTTGCCCCTGGCGAGAGGCGCCCCCATCTTTGTGCCTGTATGTTGGGGTTCACCCCGGTGAACGAGGGGGTAGCCTCCCTTCGCCTACGTTTGGGGGGACAGGTTCTGACTGTTGTTTGTGCTTATACGCCGAACAACAGCTCAGATTATCCACCCTTTTTGGAGTCCTTGGCAGGGGTACTGGAGAGTGCGCCTCCTGGGGACTCCCTTGTTCTGCTGGGGGACTTCAACGCTCACGTGGGCAATGACAGTGAGACCTGGAGGGGTGTGGTTGGGAGGAATGGCCCCCCCCGATCTGAACCTGAGTGATGTTCTGTTATTGGACTTCTGTGCTCGTCATGAATTGTCCATGACGAACACCATGTTCAAGCATAAGGGTGTCCATATGTGCTCTTGGCACCAGGACACCCTAAGCTGCAGTTTGATGATCGACTTTGTTGTAGTCTCATCTGATCTGCGGCCGCATGTCTTGAACACTCGGGTGATGATACAGTGGTGGTGGGATGCATCACAAACAATGATGAGTCCAGCTACAGGCAAGAGGTGGAACACCTGGAGAGCTGGTGCAAAGTGAATAACCTTCACATCAATGTGAAGAAGACAAAGGAGATGATTGTGGACTTCAGAAGGAACAAAAACGTCTACACCCCCCTGAACATAAGAGGATCTGCGGTGGAAGTGGTCTCCAGCTAAAAGTACTTGGGTGTACACATGAATGACAACCTCAGCTGGAGCAACAACACCACCAGCCTGATCAAGAAAGCTCATCAGAGACTCTACTTCCTCAGACGCCTGAGGCGAGCTGGTCTGGGAAGCTCAGTCCTCACCTCCTTCTACAGGTGTGCAGTGGAGAGCATCCTGTGCTACAGCATCAACTTGTGGCATGGAGGCTGCACAGCTGCAGAAAGAAAAGCTTTGCAGAGAGTGTTGAAGGCTGCACAGAAGTCTGTCGGAATCAGCCTCCCCACCATCACAGACATCTACACCTCCAGATGCAGGAAGAGGGCCACCTGCATCATGAAGGACCCCATTCACCCAGCACACACACTCTTTGCCCCACTCCCCTCAGGAAGGAGGTTGAGGAGCATTAAGTGTAGAACCACTAGACTGAGGAACAGCTTCTACCCTGAGGCTCTTAAGACTCATGAATCTCTAACTAGAATAATCACTGTGAAAAACCACATCATGTTGCTGCTGATCTGTTTCATGTTGATGTGTTCATGCGTGCACATCTTCTCACACAGACTCATGTTCATGTTTGTGCTGATGTTCAATGTTTTTATGTTATGAGTGCTTAGTGTATATTTAGTTGATGTTTTTCTTAGTTCATATCTTAGATGTTATTACTGTTTTTCTTATACATTTTGTTGTTGGATGTAACTGGGACCCTGTGTACATAATTTCATTCCACCACATGTACCACATGAGGTGCGAATGACAATAAAGAAACTCTGACTCTGACTCTCTGACTCTGAAGAGAGGAGCAGAGCTGTCCACTGACCATTACCTGGTGGTGAGTTGGCTACGATGGTGGGGGAGGATGCCGGTCAGACCTGGCAGACCCAAACGTATTGTGAGGGTCTTCTGGGAACGTCTGGCAGAGTCTCCCGTGTGACAGAGCTTTAACTCCCACCTCCGAGAGAGCTTCAAACACGTTCCGGGGGAGACGGGGGACATTGAGTCTGAGTGGGCCATGTTCCGCGCCTCTATTGTTGAGGCGGCTTATCGGAGCTGTGGCCGCAAGGTTGTCGGTGCCTGTCGCGGTGGTAACCCTCGAACTAGAGGATGACACAGGAGTGGATTTTCACACCTGTCCTGTCCTAGCCCCACAGAAAAAATCCTGTACTGTCCCAATCCTGGTCCAGAGTCAAAAAATTTATCCTGCCCTGTCCCACTCCTGGTAACATGACTCCTGCTCCTGTCCTGCTCCTGTTTTTCATTTAATTTTTAGGAAATACATTGCATTTGATTTGATCTTCTACCCATTCCTGTTTAAATTACTTTGTGTTGTGCAGTTTTATTTCAAAAGATATGGCAACAGGAACAGTTCATCTGTGGTGAAATAGAGGCATTTATTGTCTTAATCTAAACAAAAACCTTAACTAAAGGGCACAAAACAAATAATACATGGTCTGTAGTCCCTATAATTTTTCTACGAAGGATCAGCTGCTGAGTCCCTGTTTCTGGCTCTTTTTAAGGTCAGTTACAGTAAAAACAAAAAATCAAAACCAGTACATGGGTTACACCATGTCTACCTTAAGTTCAAGTATCTTTATTATCCCCGAGTGGCAATTAGTTTTACAGTAGTAGATGTGTACATATACACACACATGCACATGCAAATATACACATATATACATACGCATACATACTGTATATACACAAGACATTAAGACATTAAAGTAACAGTATTGAAATTAGTGTTCATTGAGAAACCTGATTGCTACAGGGATGAATGAGTTTTTCAATCAGTTTGTTCTACTTCTGGGCTGCAGAAACCTGCGTCCAGATGGAAGCAACCTGAACTCACCATGGAGTGGATGATCAGGATCTGCCAGAATCTGCCTGGCCTTATTCACTGACCTCACCTTGTGTAGATCAGTGAGGTTCCGTAGGTCTATGCCAGCAGTTTTGCTGCACATCCTGATAATCCCCGAGAGTTTGCTCCTGGTATGTCAAAAGTCCAAACCAACAGATGAAGGTGTAGATGAACATATGCATGAGATATATTCATAAATTAAACGGATTCTTTCATTTTTCTGGACTGAATAAAACGTGCATTGAATTTAATAAAATATATCGTGAGACGTTATTTATCTTTGACCCATCAAAATGAATGTGGTCATTTATTTACAGAATCAAAGTTTAACATCACACATTTACATTAATTTGGCAAAATATAGAAAAATAACAACATGGCTAATTTTAGCGAGCTGTACAAGTGATTGATTATCCACACGGCGGTGGATGAGAACTTTACACAGACATTTCTAAAATTATCTGGAATGATTTCTACTTGATAGAAGAATTTAAAGAGGAAAGATGAAGTTTAGTGGGAGAAAAGATGGGTGAGGGGGTTTGTTTATGTCGGCACCAGAAACAGCACTCTCCGGGTTTCTCAGCTTTTTCCCCGGTACACTTAGGTGGCAGAATTCAACTCTTTTACCTGGAGATGTCCCCACCGGTACGAAAGTCCATTCAACGCACCCTTTCAGCGTCTCCGTAGGAACAGCTGTGAATCGTCCGAAGTAGTGACGGTATTCCGTTCGACACAAATTCACCTCAGCAAGTGGACTTCACATGAGTGGAGTCCGTCAGAGTTCCACTCAGAGGTGGAAGAAAGTTATAATCCCATAAGACTCGGAAGAGCTCTGTGGTCATGTCAGGATCTTCCTGTTTCCCTGCACGGGAGCTCGACCGCAACCTCGGCTCGACCCAACAGGAACTTCGACCCAACAGGAACTTCGACCCAACAGGAACTGAGGTGAACTAGGAAGTACCGACATTTTAAAGGGCTCTATTTCCGGTTCATTTGGGAGTTTTCTTATTGGTCAATATCGACCAGACAGGGGTGTGTTTTGTGACGTAAGAGGTTACTAGAAGTCAGAAAACAGCAAGAATGTTATGGAACAGATTGAAAATGTTTTTCAGACAGACGAGAGAAATGTTTGGACGG
>NC_056508.1:11208624-11209991 GCF_014905685.2 Nematolebias whitei
CTCAAACTAGTTAGCACTCAGCCCTCTGTGAATAGTAAACAGCCATCAGTGTGCTAATGATCCATTGTTAGGCTGATGGTCCTTCTTGAGCATGTGATCAGCTGGTTTTGGTTGTGTTGGATTTCATATTTTTATACCTTTTTATATTTCCTATCAAGCATTCAAATGTCATGTTATACAAAGTGTGTGCGTGCCTTTCTTCAAGGGTTGAACTATATTTATAGAAAATGTTTACTAATTCTAACTATTTTACCTTTACATATAATCTTATATTAGCTAATGATAATTTTACAAGTTCACATACACACTGATTAACATAAATAAAGCTAGAACACATTTCCTTAATTTAGACTTAATATAGTTTGACTAAATAAAATCCTTCAGGTTCTCTAACATAAATAAAGCTAGAACACATTTCTTTAATTTAGACTTAATATAGTTTGACTAAATAAAATCCCTCAGGTTCTCTCTTAATAATAACAATTAGCATTTAATCGTTTAATCATTGTTGGATATAGGGTCGACACAGGTTTAATAGAGTTTTGCTAGATGTGGGGGCAGGGTGACTTTAGCCGAACTGATACACAAGTATAATAAGGGATCAATTAAGAACACATAAACATGAGTTAGTTAATAATTAATAGTTATTAATTATTCCTAGAAATAAACAATTTTAACTCAAAGATCAATAAGGTATAATCAAGCTAAACTGAAACTAGAGTGTGAACAGTCTGAAAGCAGACGAAGAAACCAAGCCTCCATATCTTATCTCTGGAATGCAGTAAGAGGGGGGCGGGCTAGACCAGTAACCATAGTAACCGGGTCTAAACCAATCAGAAAGCTAGCCTTCTCAAACTTTGATAAAAGCCGGAAATGACACATGCCCAGCGAGCATTTCCGGGGAAGCGCAGACCGAGACGGTTCGTTCTTTAATGCTCCAAATATATGCATATATTTTACAAATGTAATTGTTTGTCTCTGGATACCTGTAACTCCTGTTTGTCAAATAAATCTTTTGAACTAAGGTGACCGTCTCAGCTGTTTTGAACACGAGTGTGGCACAAAGCCACAACAGATGTCAGCAGCAAAACTGGTTGATCCACTCTGAGAAGGTGCTATTTAAGAGACTGAGCTGAATACAGCAGCTCAGACTGAGGAAGTCTCTCGGATGAGAGACGAAACGTTTCTACATTTTTTTGTTGTTTGCTTTGTTTTGTTTTTTTTGAATGTCCAGAGGACCAGATTTAACTTTTTTAGATTTTTCTACCTGGATTATTGAGCATGCATAAGGATATTTTGAACCACTTTGGCCAGGATTGTCTCAAACTAGTTAGCACTCAGCCCTCTGTGAATAGTAAACAGCCATC
>NC_056508.1:11210091-11221878 GCF_014905685.2 Nematolebias whitei
ATTTTAACTCAGACACTGTTTGTGTCGTCCACTAGGGGTGCTATAACTTCCTGTGGCGTCCGGTCGTTAGCTTGTTAGCTAAAATTAGCATCGGCTTGCTTCGGTGAAAACCAACACTTCTGAACGGATTTTTTACACAAACGTGGCAAAATTTTTTCAATCAGACCTTATATCATGAAACATGAGTTTTGTGGAACAAAATTGCAGCCGTATTTAGTGAATTTAAGCACGGTAAAGCTCATTTCCGACTTGGGGGAAGTGACGTGACACGTCATTCATCCGGTCGATAGCTTGTTAGCTTAAAATTTAGCATCGCTAGCGTAGTTCAAAAGCATCATTTTATGACGGTCTTTAAACTCAAACGTGGCGAACTTTCAGCGAATATGCGTCGAAGAATGTAAACAGCGTTTCAGAACACAGCTTTAATGCGCTTTCCAGCGTTAAAAAGCAGATTTTATTCCCTATGAAAACGAGTCTTCATTTCCGGGTGACGTGATTGACACTTCCCTCATCCAATCAGAACGTTACACACGGTCTCTCTCAACCAATGACGCAGCGTAGGGGTGAGGGGAGGTGACGTCAGTCAACCTTTCTCAGCAAATCAGAGCTTTCCACAGCAGCAAACAACCAACCACGAAGCGTTAGCAATAACCAGCATGTTAGATTCAGCCTGAAGCTATTTTCATCACTTATCGTCTTTTAAACCATCAAAATGCACTTTCTCTGCTAAAAATGTAACGAATCAACCCCTGAGCTGCCCGGAGTCTGCTACTCCGGTCTCAAAACGTCTTTCCAGCTATTTAACAACTCGTTCGAACTTTCCAGAACCGATTCGGAACCACAGAACCGAATCGGACCAGAACAGCGTCAGAACACAGTTTAAACAGAATAAAGCGTTTCCACAGCTCAAAGCCAGCTTATGTTACACATACAGATGTACAATTCAGCTTTATAAAGACTCAATGACACAATTTCAGCTTTTAAAACATTGCCAGCGTAACACAAGCGCGCAGCTCCAATTGCGCTGCGTAAAGACGCACGGATTCAACTGTTATTTTACAACACATGCCAACATGAAAATCAATTAGCACACGAGTTACAGTCCATTTATGAGCACGTGACGGGCCACCAGTTGTAGATGAACAGATGCTGGGATATATTCATCATTTAACGCGGGTTCCTCATTTTTCTGGACTGAATAAAACGTGCATTGAATTTAAGGAAATGCAAAGTGAGACGTCATTTATATTTGACCCATCAAAATGAATGCGGTCATTTATTTACAGAATCAAATTTAACATCAAACATTTACATTAATTTGGCAAATTATGAAAATAACAACAAAGCAATCACTCAGGAAAAATCATACGGCCATGATTTTTCCGTTGCTGCACCACAGACATTTATAAACTGTACAACTATGATCTTTTACCCACACGGATGTGAATAAGCACTTTACACAGACATTTCTAAATATCTGGAAGAATTTCTACTTGATAGAAAAGTTTAAAGATGGAAAGAAGTTTTAGAGGGAGTTAAGATGGTATGTGAGGGAAATTAAGTGTTCACCAGAACGGCACTCTCCATCAGAAACCCAGCTCGCCTCGGTACGCTTGGTAGGAAACTTGACCCATTACCTTTCTGATGATAATCAGCAGATATGGTGTTCCGTTAACGCTACCTGTCCAGCGTCTCCTTAGAATGGCTGTAGCTCGTCAGAAGTAGTGGCGAGGCTCTGTTCGACACACATTCACCTCAGTGGAAAATGTTATAATCCCATGGAACTCGGAAGAGCTTTGTTGTCATGTCAGGAACTCCAACAGCACTCCATCAGAACTCCAGAACTCTAGAAGTCTGACAACTCTCCAACTCTGTGAGTCTGTGAGTCTGTTGAGTCTGTGTAGACCAGGAAGTACTGACATTTTAAAGACTCTTTCCCGGTTCACTTTTTGGGATTTTTCATTGGTCAGAAACGACCAGAAGGGGTGTGTTTTTGTGACGTAATAGGTTAGAGACAGCGAGAATTGTTATGAGACAGGTCAGAAATGTTCTCACAGACCGAGAGGGTTTTGTTGTGGCGTGTTTAAGAAACAGGTGCAAAACATCTCTATTTACGTCTGAGAGGATTCTAAAACATGACAGTTTTAACATAACAACTTGTTTTTCGTTTGACTGTAACCTTGTAAACGCACACACTTGCTCATTCAAAAGCAGAAATCAGAAAAATGCATAATTACTCTGCAACAGCTTTTAACATGAGAATAAAAATCATTACTCAGTTAATAAAATTGATTAGTTCACTGCAACATCTAAAATGGTTTGAACTAAGACACTTTGATTATCAACATTTGTAAGATAGTAATGATAATAAAAAGAGAGTGTTCTTTTCACTTGAATCTTCAAGAAAGAAAGTCTCAGGATGGGTGAACCTGTATTTATGGATTCAAATACATGAAATGACAGCTTCTGTCCCACAAGGTTCTAAAGGTCAAGAGTTTTGACCTTAGACTTAGTTTCGACGTAGGCCTAGCCCACTACAGTGGCATTGTGCTGTGCATGTTGTTTTGTCGTGGTGGTCTCTCGTTTTATCTATTTCTCTTTTATTTATTTATTTATTTATTCTTCTTTCTTCTCTTTCTTTAACAAAAAAAATTGAGCGATGATGATAAGTTCATTGAAACACTTCACAATGTTTCTACACTTAAACTGAGTTAAAAAAAAAAGAAAAGAACTGTTGCTCATAAAGAGCCCACGTCGTTCTGTTTTCGATTGGTCTTTGATCTTGTGTGATTTTGTTTTGTTTTATTTGACTTTAGATTTAACTATGTTGAGTTCACTTCAGGAAGCTGCTGAGTGAGCCTGAATGGGCTGCTGCCAGAGGGGCCTGGAGCGATGACGTGTTTTCCTTCCACATTCTTAAACATCAGCCCTGGGAGGTTTTTCCGCGTCATTTACACAGCATCTCCTGCTGAACTTAGAACTCAAATAGCTTTTTGTTTTACTCAGTTTAAACGATAAACAGGAGGGAAGATGTTAGAGTATTTTACTTTATCTATTGATCGTTTAAACTTGTACTCATTTAAACTGTTCTATAATGCTGTGAAACCTTTCTCTACTGACTTGTTGGAAACTCACAGTTCTTGTTTTGATAGAAACTGCCACGTCTTTATTACCTGAAAACCACCAGATCTTGTGTTTCCTGTTTGCCATTCCTACTTGCCTGAATGTTTGCCATTCCTACTTGCCTGAATAAAAAAGGAACGCACGCTGAAACATGTTGGACTTTGTTCTGACTTCGGTTGAACGCTGTCCCTCTTTGCAAAGATATGTTCTAGAAATCTCATTCTTGTCTCCCTGTGTTTTATTTAAGGTACAGGAGAAACCCTGACAGTAGGAACGTAGATCGATCGTTAAATTGAGAGCTTCGCCTTTTGACTCAGCTCTCTCTTCACCACGACAGACCTGTACAGCGCCCGCTTCAATGCAAATGCTGCACCTATCCGCCTATCGATCTTACGTTCCATTTTTCTCTCATTCGTGAACAAGACCCCAAGATACTTGGACTCCTCCATTTGGGGCAGGACCTACTCCCTGACCCAGAGAGGGCACGCTACCCTTTTCTGGCTCAAGACCATGGCCCCAGATTTGGAGGAACTGATCTTCATCCCGGCCACGTCGCACTCGGCTGCGAACTGCTCCAGCGAAAGCTGTAGATCACGATCTGATGAAGCCAACAGGACCGTATCATCTGCAAAAAGCAGAGACGCAATCCTAATGTCACCAAAATGGATCCCCTCAACACCTTGGCTGCGCCTAGAAATTCTGTCCGTAAAAGTTATGAACAGAATCGTGACAAAGGGCAACCTTGGCAGAGTCCAACTCTCACCAGGGACAAGCCCGACTTACTGACAGCAATGCGGACCGGGCTCTGACACAGGTCATACAGGGACCTAACAGCCCGTATCACAGGTCCCGGTACGCCATACTCCCAGAGTACCCCCCACAGGGTTCCCCGAGGGACATGGTCGAACACCTTCTCCAAGTCCACAAAGCACATGTAGACTGGTTGGGCAAACTCTCACGCATCCTCCAGGATCCTGCTGAGAGTGTAGAGCTGGTCCAGTCTTCCACGACTAGGATGAAAACTGCACTGCTCCTTCCTGAATCCAAGGTTCGACTATCCGACGGACCCTCCTCTCCAGAACCCCTGAATAGACCTTACCAGGGAGGCTTAAGAGTGTGATCCCCCTGTAGTTGGAACACACTCTAGAGTCCCCCTTTTTAAATAGGGGGACCACCACCCCAGTCGGCCAATCCAGGGGAACTGCCCCCGATGTCCACGAAATATTGCAGAGTCGTGTAAGCCAACACAACCCCACAACATCCAGAGCCTTAAGGAACTCTGTGTGAATCTCATCCACCCCTGGGGCCCTGCCACCGAGGAGCTTTTTAACCACCTCGTGACCTCAGCACCAGAGATTGGAGAGCCCGACCCAAGGTCCCCAGGCTCTGCTTCTTCAGTGGAAGATGTGCCAGTGGGATTGAGGAGGTCTTTGAAGTATTCTGCCCACTGACCCACGACATCTCGAGTTGAGGTCAGCAGCACACCACCTCTACTATAAATAGTGTTGGTGGTATACCGCTCCCCCCCCCCCCCCCCAAAAAGAAAAGGCCAGATCAGGGATGAAGAAGGGGAATGTAATACACTGGTGTCGAATACAAAACAGGGCAGTTTATTGTGCGACACCGCGTACGCGTATGCGGTCATAAAAATTTGAGCTTTGCACGGAGGGTACGCTGGGGGGTACGCACGTACCTCTGCGTACGTACATGCGTACCTCTGCATATGGATGTACGTGGCAGTATACTGGGGGCTTTAGTGGCACTTCCGGTGTCAGGTGTCATGCTACATCCGGCTTCACTGGCAGCTGCCGCGCTGCTGCGGCTGCTGCAGATGCTGCCGTGACACCTGCCGCTAGTTTATGATTTAGTGACACCTTTACTGGCAGCTGCCATGCATTTACTGACACCTTTACTGGCAGCTGCCACGCTGTTGTGGCACCTGCCGCTAGTTTATTTGCAGCTGCCAGGGAATTTAGTGACAGATGACATTGTTTCTCTTTTAGTGACAGATGACACAGCTTCTCTACATTTAATTAATTAATTAATTTATTTATTTTTATGTGCCGCAATTTCATTATTATTTTTATTTCTTTATTATTTTTATTTACTGACATCTGCCATGGAATTACTGGCAGCTGACAGAGATTTTGTAAGAGATGACATGGTTTCTGTTTTAATGACAGATGACACATCCATCCATCCATCCATCCATTTTCTTTACCCGCTTATTCCATTTTGGGTCACGGGGGTCGCTGGTGCCCATGTCCAGCAATCACTGTGCGAGGGGCGGGGTACACCCTGGACGGGTCGCAAGTCCATCACAGGGCCGACAGATGACACAGCTTCTCTCAATATTTTCTTTTTATTACATTTTTTTTTTTACCTGCCGCAATTTATTTTTTAATTTGTTTATTTACTGGCATCTGCCATGGAATTACTGGCAGCTGACAGAGATTTACTGATAGATGACATGGTTTCTCTTTTACTGACAGATGACAGCTTCTCTAGATTTAATATTTTTTTATTTTATTAATATTATTTATTTATTTTACCTGCTGCAAATGTACTGGCAGCTGCCAGGGATTTAGTGACAGATGACACAGCTTCTGTAGATTTAATTAATTAATTTATTTTTAACCTGCCGCAAATTCACTGGCAGCTGCCAGGGATTTACTAGCAGCTGCCACGCTGCTGTGGCACCTGCCGCTACTTTACTGGCAGCTGCCAGACATTTAGTGACAGATGACACAGCATCTCTAGATTTAATTTTTCTTTTTAGTTATTATTATTTTTTTTTAACCTGCCGCAAATGTACTGGCAGCTGCCAGGGATTTACTGGCATTTTGTGGTTTTGATTATCTGCTCTGCTCACAGTAACAACTTCAGCTTCCTCTATTGCGACTACGTCTTCTGGATTACATCTCTCAAGTTTGGCTACGGACTTCTGAATACCCATGTATGACCCTCGCCTGTTTCTCTGGACCTGCCGTTTGGATCTCCCTCCCACCTGGTCAATGCTCAGCTATGCTTCCAAGCCGACTCACCTTCGCCAACGGTGACATCACGCAAACCAAATCTTCCAAGGAACACCTCCTTCAACTGCCAGTAAAGGTTGGTGCTTGTCAACTGAATTGTCAGATCACAACCACTGAACTCCTGTTCACTAATTTTCCTGTCTCTTCAGATTGTGCTGGCCTAAGGACTCAGACTTTCACCAGAAGCAGTTTATTAATAAAACTTTTAAACCTTCCTGTTGTCTGCGATCTGGTTCTAATGCCTAAACCCAGTTATTGACAGCTGACAGGGCTTTTGTGACAGATGACATATCTTCTGAGGCACCTGACAGTGATTTTATGGCACATGACTGTTATATTTTTTGTATGTCAATGTCAGTTTTTGCCCAAATGGTTAATTGTCTCATGATTAATTTAAAATCATTACATTGGTTATTAAACGGTGTAAGATCTGTAATATTTTGACTGTATTTACATGAGATGGTGACAATTCCAGAGTGACATGATGTTCCACAGCTTGGCGCCATGAAGGTGCACCAGATGCCATAAAGTGCTAGACCAGCAGCCCCAGGAGCTGCATGTTTTTGTTGAAGTCCTACAATTGTATATGTCCTGTCAGGCGAGCCATTACACAGAAAGCTTGATTACAGAGCATGAATGGTTAATGTGAATTAATGAAAATTCATTAAACGTGATATTTCAAGTTTATGTGTATACCACATTTCAGCAACAAGGCATTTCAAATTGCTTTACATAATAAGAACATCATACAGTCACCAATGATGAAACAAGCAATAAACATTACATTTTGTCAAATGTCATAAATAAAATAATCAGTACACATCAGATGTGTTGATCATTGTTCCATTTGCTACTAATCAAAGGCAGCTCTGATCAGGTTGGGTTTTAGCCTTGATTTGAGGTAAGTATTTTTAACAGTAACAAAATATATTTAAAGTTTCTAGTGGCTAACAACAAAAATCGTTGTCCACTTGAAAATGCTAATGCCCCCCTAAAACCATTTGAAGTCTTCTGTAAAATCCATATTTACTCACCATGTGATTTTACTAAAGTAGAATTGAATAAAATACTGCTCAGTTTCAAAGTCTACCATTTCATTGCACATTACTAATGTTTTTTTAAGTTATTTTTTTGATAGAAGATAATTTTCACACAACCAGTAAGTATTTACATATCTTGCCTAAGCCTACCTGGCAACCCAACGGGTCACCGTCTTCACATAAAACCGAATCACAACTATATCATAACAACTGCTTTTCTAGGTTGTGATCCAGTGGCTGCAAAGTTGTATCAATCTTTGCCGCTACCAAGCAGAGATGCTTCTTCAGAAAACAGTCAAGGAAAATTTGGGGTAAAGAACATTTGTGTGTGTAAACCCAAGTATACCACAGGCATGATAGAATGCAGTACTGGCTAATTCCCCCTTTTTTATATTGCATTTCCAGAGATAAAGTGAAAGAAGAAGAAACACCAGAAAAGGTTAAACATTTTCAACAGCCACTTGCTAGAAAAACACTTGATTAAATTACATAGGTATTTGAGTGTATTTGGTTTTGACAGTGGTTAAATGACACAGGTATTCAATAACATCGCACTGACACAGCTTTTATAATGTAAAAGTTAAAATAATCTCAATGTAGATTAAATGGCCAATGTGTACTATTTAAAGGTAACAGTATTCACATAATAGCCACACAAATCTCTATCATTTTCTGCAGGCTTGGCTTGAACAACAGTGTGTATTAGCATTAGAATTATTGTAGGGGGGACATATTGGTGCGAGGTCTGTGGGTCCTCCCCCATAACTTTTTGAATAAAGTAGCTGCTATTTCCTGCATTCTGGTGTATTTTAACAGGATTTAAAACATTTGTGTTTACCTACAATACATTCTTTATTCAATAACTGTTTTAGAAAGCATGGCACAAGAAGTAGCACTAAGCTTTTGGTTTGTCTTTAATTTAATTTAATTTTTCTACCTAACACAGGAAGCTGTTAGCTCTGGAAGCAAGCTGTTAAACAGCTTTGGACACAAAGACCCTTGTCACACACTTCAAAAGAGCAGGTAAGATACATAAAATCTTGTAATCTCTGCCTGGTGAGGCTTCTTAAATAATTATAAAATATGATAAGTGAAATAAATAAAAATTGAGCTACTGCAATTTATAATTGCAAATGTCACATTTTCTTGACTAAATTTCAATTGTAAATCTCGTGTTTTTGATAAAATATTTTTTTCCAAAAGAAAGGCCAACAGATTGTAATTTGTAGTCACTGTAACCCTATTTTGACTCGTGCACTGTCTTCTTTCACTTTTAGGTTACTGAAGGTGCTCGACTGGTCACTGTGGAGAGATGAAGTGGAACACCAGACCTGCAATGCTCTGAAGTCTGGTAAGCTGCATGACATCCTGCTTCACCAAAACGAGCTCGTTACCTCAACCACATAGACTGAACTTCTCGAGGACGTCGTCCAATGTATAATAATGCCTTTAAACATTTCTATTTGTTGAGTTCTCTGCTTGGTACATCATTTTTCTTGTTTTGTTTTTGTTTGTTTGTTTAAACAATTTAAAAATGACAGTAATGTCACTGTTTAAAGGAAACAGTTGCTCAATAAATTAGTAAAATGCAACTTGTTATGTTTGGATTCTACACTAATGATTTTACAGAGGAGCTTTCTGTTTTTAAAGAAACGTCGTCAGGCGCATCAGTGAATATTGATATTGGAAGTGTGGTTAACATGTTTCAAAAGACTAAAGAATGGAAAAGTCCAGGTCCTGATGGCATAGAGGGTCATATTCTTAAGAACTGTGCCCTACAGCTTGCTGATATTTTCTGTTTTCTTTTTAATATGTCTCTCCAAACCCGTACGGTCCCACAGCTCTGAAAAGACTCTGTCATTGTTCCAATACCAAAAACCAAGCCTGCTCAGTCCCTGAACGACTTCAGGCCTGTTGCCCTGACTTCTTTAGTTATGAAGTCATTTGAAAAACTGGTTTGGAAAACCCTCTTGTCAAAAGTTGAAGATCATTTGGACCCACTTCAGTTTGCTTATCGTTCACATACAGGAGTGGAAGACACAACAGGAACTCTTTTAAATATAGTTTTAGGACACCTTGAAGGTATAAAAACATTTGTAAGATTGCTTTTTATTGACTTTTCATCTGCTTTTAACTGTATTCAGCCCCATATTTTAGCAGAGAAATTACAATGTCATTTTGACTCCGGCCTCATATGTTGGCTTGTGGGCTTTTTAACTGTTCGGTCTCAGCAGGTGAGGGTTAATGGGGTCCTCTCTGATGTCCTTCTGTCCTCTACTGGTTCCCCTCAGGGCTGTGTTCTTTCGCCTCTTTTATTTATTTTATACACAAATGATTGTTGCAGCCATTTCCCTCAGCGTCACATTGTAAAGCTTGCTGATGACTCTGTCATTCTGTCCCTTCTGAGCAGTGATGACCCAGACCCTGGGCCTGTGATTGGGGACTTAACAGAATGGTGTGAGTCTTCCTTTTTAAAGCTAAATGTTTCTAAGACAAAGGAGATGGTCATTGATTTCAGAAAAAAATCTTCAGTTGCAGCTCCCGTGGTTATTAACGGTGAAGCTGTGGAGATGGTGCAACAATATAAATACCTAGGAACTGTTCTTGATGATAAACTGACCTTTGACCGCTATGTGAACTCACTTTGTAAAAAGGCCCACCAAAGGATGTATTTTTATCGGAAGCTTTGTGGTTTTAATGTTGATTCAACTTTTATGAGAATGTTTTATTCATGTTTTATTGAGTCTATTTTAACCTTTACCTTTGTAGTGGACTAGGCCTGATGTCGAAACCTTGACCTTAGGCACCTTGTGGGACAGAAACTGTCATTTCATTGATTTGAATCCAGAAATACAGGTTGACCCATCCTGAGACTTTCTTTCTTGAAAATTCAAGTGAAAGAACACTCTCTTTTCTATTATCATTACTGTTTTACAAATGTTTGATAATCAAAGTGTTTTAGTTCAAACATTTTAGATGTTACAGTGAACTGATCAATTTTTATTAACTGTAAAACAGTAACAATGATTATTTTTAATCCTCATGCAAAGTTAGAATTCATGTTAAGGTCTGTTACAGAGTAATTATGCATTTTCTGATTTTCTGTCTTTGAATGAGCAGTGTAAGTTTGGTCCAAGGTCGGAGTCTAAGCAGACAAGTGTTGGAACGAGCTGTGTTGTTTTTAAATCCTCTCAGACGTAAATAGAGAAGCTGGCACCTGTTGGCAGCTGTTTTCCGCCAACCCGTTGTTGTGTTTTTTCTCTTATTTCTCCACCCGAGCTCTGTTGTTACCGTTCATCCTGCAGGAGGAGTCAAGACACACACTCAGAATACGACAAACGCACCTTCAAGTTTACGAATATTTAATAAGCAAAGAAAGTCACAAAGTTACAAAGTCACAAAGTCACAAAGTCACAGATTCACAAGTATAAACAGTGGATTAGTTAAATGCAGTCATTATTTTAACATATAATTAAATGGATGCGCATCCATTCTAAACTATACGATACAACCTTGTTAAGGAGGGATCTGAAGTCGACCGTCTCTCTGCTCCATCTGGCCGACTGCTTCCAGGAGAAACCGCACTTTTCTTTGTCTAAAAACAGGGCGTTCCTTCACACAGCAAAACTAACTTTTCACCGTGCTCTAAGCCTGCTGTCATGGGATTGGCCAGTTACAAACCAATCAGAAGTGTGAGACATCGTGTTACATTATGTAAACAGGAACAGAAATCAATCTGTGGGAGCCTCTTCAAAGTAAAACAGGAAGTGGGTCAATTTCAAAGTAAAACAAGAAGTGGGAGTCAGATTCAACAAGGAACACAATCTTTATTTCACAACAATTCCCCCTTTCGACCTCATCTAAAGAGGTCGACATCAAGCGGAAGAATATGCTTCTCTGCGCCGGCATGGTTGCATCTCAAAATCAGAAAGTTCATAACCTCTGCGCATTAGGAGCTGACGAGCTATTTCAGGGTCCCGCTTCTCTAAAGTGGAAGTGATAAGACGTACTGACAGGGATCTCAGGCAGGGAATACAACAACATCCACATGTGATTAAAATAGCTGCAAATACTGCAATTGACATCAACATGGACACAATCATCTGCTTCCAGGGGCCAAACACTTTGAAGAGCCATTCATCAAGAGGATTATCTACACCAGAGTGGGATTTCATCTCGTTTGAGAGGGTGCGCAGGCCTTCTAGGGCCCTAGTGACCTTACCGTCAGGCGCCGTGTTATTTGGTATGAAACTGCAACATAACTCACCAAACATACTACACACTCCTTGTCGCTCAGCTAAAATCATGTCTAGAGCCATTCGATTTTGTACAGCCATCAGAGAAGTTGGAGCTAGTTGCTCCGCTAAGCCCTCAACAGCGTCTCTGGTAAGGTTGGACAGACGCATGACATTGTAATGTATGTAATTTATTCGGTCAACATTTTTATTTGGTGTAATTGGGAAATATGCTGAAACAACAGGTAAATTTTCAAAACCTGTCGCAATCTGATCTGCTAATTTGTGCTCATCAGGAACTCCCCGTGGGATTCCTATGGCATCAATATATGTAGTGGAGCCCACAGTGGGGTC
>NC_056508.1:11221978-11232083 GCF_014905685.2 Nematolebias whitei
CTAAACTTCTTTCCATCTTTAAACTTTCCTATGAAGTAGAAATTCTCCCAGATATTTAGAAATGTCTGTGTAAAGTGCTTATTCACATCCGTGTGGGTAAAAGTCATAGTTGTACAGTTTTATACATGTCTGTGGTGCAGCAACGGAAAAATCATGGCCGTATGATTTTTCCTGATTGATTGCTTTGTTGTTATTTTCATAATTTGCCAAATTAATGTAAATGTTTGATGTTAAATTTGATTCTGTAAATAAATGACCGCATTCATTTTGATGGGTCAAATATAAATGACGTCTCACTTTGCATTTCCTTAAATTCAATGCACGTTTTATTCAGTCCAGAAAAATGAGGAACCCGCGTTAAATGATGAATATATCCCAGCATCTGTTCATCTACACCACCCACAATATCACCATGAAACATTCGACATAGCGCAAGGAATCATCTAGCTTCCACCACTACCCAACCTAGCGTGCATCTGTCAAAGCACCTGAATCCAAACACCCGCGCAAGCACGCCTGCCACCACCAGATTTCTCCAAAAGAATGCCAAATAGTGGACGCAGGGGTCCACAGACCCGCCCCCCCAGGACACAATGGCAACATAGGGAGGACCGGAGCCACAGACACACAGCGGCCCACAGGCCCAGAGCCCCAGGAGTCTCCCAACAGGGAGAACCGCACCCCCCCCAGAGAGGAGCAGAGGAAAGAACCGGGTGACCCCAGCCACCACAATGCAGAGCCTCCAGGAAGCTGCAGCGATGAGCCCACAGGTCCGGCCGGCAACCCATGCCCACCCCCAAGTAGATCCGGCCATGGACACCAAGCCCCAAGCCCCGAGGCCATACCACCCCCCAGCAGAGCCCCGACAGAGCCAGGGCACCCAGGGTACCCAGGCCCCGCCAGGCAGCAACCAGGGCGGACCGACGTGCACCCCACCACCCAGCCCAGACGCCGAGAGCCACCAATGCACCGGCGGCAAGGGGGTCCCCCGCCAAAGGGGGGCACGACCGGGGGGAGTGGGCCCCACACCAAACGTGAGGCCCAAATTGATCCAAGAGAGGGGGGACCACCAAAAACCCAACCTGAGCAACCAACAGGCACACACAGATAGCCCAACAGAATCTCTGTCGGGCCGACCGCATGCACCATCTACCTGACAGCGACCACAGGCCGGCCCCAGCCCAAGGGGCAGAGCAGCAGGGAGCCGCAGCTGAGGAGGGCCGGCTCTCACATCAAGAGCTCCGCACCATAGGCCCGGAGACACCCCAGCACGCCACCTATGCACCCCCCCACACACACAGCACCCCCACCGCAAATGCCACACAGGAAGACCAGCCAGTGCCCTAATGAGGCGAAGCCACGCTCCCAACCGCCGCCCTACACCACCAATGACCACACGTACACTACCATAGCCGACCCCCCGCCGAAAGCCGGCAGCCACCCCGGTCAAAGTGCCGGCCATCGCAACCAGGAACCTAGATTAAAAGAATCGGAACAGCCCAGGAGGAACCGAAGCACCGGCCCCATCACTAACCGCCCCCAAGGCCCAAAGCCCACCCACAGCCCAGACCCCAACAATGCGCCCCCCCCTCCATCCCCGACCCCTAGTGTCACACAGAGAAAGGAGGTGTTTGTGAAAGGGACAAAAAAAAAATCTAATTATGCATAAATAAATTATGAACAGACCCACTTCCTTCTCCTCCCACTCGAATATGGTGTTGATGCATGTTGTTATACAGTGCGTTTAAAATGGGGGGATGAGGTGGCGACCGGCACAGACCCACCTCTTGCCCAGAGAGCAGGCGGCGCCCGTTCACCCCTCATCTCCGCCCAGAACCCTAAATGTCTACATGCTACATATGAGAGTGGGCACAGGTCCGGGGAGGTGGAAATGGTAGTACATCCCACCACCTAAGTGCGATCATGTGCCCACTCCAGATCCTATATATGCATGTGTCGTGAGAGTGTTATAAGTGAGTGTCTAGGTTGTATATTAAAATTAGGGCCCAGGACCCCACCAGCCACGGAGATGGATGATTCTCCCCGTAGCTCAGTAGTGCACCTGAACCCCAAAACCCTGCTTGAGTGGTGGTGTGGTGGAGTGGGCGGAGGAGGACGTCGGGATGGGGAGGTGAACTGAGGTGGCAATGCCCCCCCAGGGGACAAGCTCCCCCACTGACCCCAATAGGCACCCCCACTCTCCGAGATCCACCAGGGGACAGAGGCTCTAACAGAGATACCTAGGAGGAGGTGGCAGCCGCACCACCAGGGATCAAGGCCACAGACCGGCACATAGCCCCGGAGGACCAACCAGAACCAGGGCCAGCAACCCAGACCCATCCTGAAACCGTCCAGATGCCCCAACCCGATTCCCAGCCCAACACCCAGCCCTCCAACCAGAGAGGCCACCAAACCCCAACTGGGACAATCAGCCAGGAATGCCCAAACAGTCAGAGATAGTATGAGCAACAGTTCTTTATGAATTGTAAAAATGATTGAAATGTTTTTGGGTTGTCTAGATCATGGCCAGGTCAAGCTAAAAACATCATCTTAACGCCTGTATTTAAGAAATACTTTAAGCATTAGAATCATTATGCATTTTGTCTTGGCTGGTTGACATATTCAGGACGTCACTCTGGGTGCAGGAGATTGTAGGCGTGTTCAGGAAAGTACTCATTCTGCACACGAGCCTGGTTGAGATTAATCAGCACGCCCGTGAAACTTTTCATCATCATGTTCTTCAAACATGGCACTATGCAAGAGAAGAAAAGACAAAACAGGATTAAAACCTGGAATGGTTTCATTCAGCATTTCGACTTCCAATGCTTCTGGCAGAGGTCCTTGACAAAAACCCAGTCTCCTAGGTGGGGTCAATTCTTTCAGCCTGCTTGATACACCTGGAAGTCATCCCTGTGGTGTTCAACTGCAGAGCTGGATAGAATCAGAAAATAGCACAAAGAGACAAACAACAGAATAGGACCCTGCCCACATATGTTAGTTCCCATACCAGTTTAGCAGAGATGAATCACCACAACAATAGAAAACCTTCCCAGAAAACAACATGCCAGACCCAGTCTGGTTTCAATTCTCCAAGCCAGGTGACAGGGGAGCCCCCAGGGTCCGGAGTCCAACTGGTTCCTCAAGATTCCTGGCACAAACAGTTAGTTAGTATAATTAATTTATTTTTCTTACCTCATTCAGTCTGTAGAGAAAAATCTTATTAAACGCTTGCGCAGAATATATATATTTTCTTTGATTACATCATTGTCAAAACAGTGCAATACAACATTAAACATTTAATTCCACTGAATAATGAAAGAAAGTCAAAATCAGTTAATTTTATTCAGGTCGTCCATTGCTTCGCCGCAGATCTGTTCAGATGAAACAAAAACTAGGAAAAAAGGTTTACAATACATGACTGCAAAACAGTAGTAAAAAATGTGGTTAGCATACTCTATACATGAAAACCCAATTTCATTTCTTTTCAGTCCATTCAAGTCAAGTAAAGTCAAATCAAATAAAATCAAATGTATTTAGGAACACAGATCCACCTTTGACCAAATCCACTTCGAGGGTCTGTGTTTGGATTCGGCTGGGTCTAGGGGCGTCCCCCTTAGACCTTAAAGCTTCTGGAACCTTCCTGTACACATTCCAAAGGAAAACAGGTACAGCTGTTAGTAGGAGCTCCTTAGTCATTAAAACATGCGGAAAATGTCTTTATACAGGTGAGCTTAGAATCTACACTTATAAAAATATTTTAGTTCTAAAACTACATTTCAAGCAGTTTTACTTGTTTTTGTAAGAGGCTGTGTACAAATACAATGTGGTTCATAGGCTTCTGATTGGCTGTATACGTGTATATATATTAAAAGTTATTTCTGCAAAAGTAAAAACTTAAGAATTCCTAGTTAGAAAATCTAAAAAAGTTAAATCTGGTCCTCTGTCATTCACTAGTGTCCTGAATGGTTGGGTGAGGCTTGTATAATTAGGAATGTAGTGTTTGTGTAGCACTGATATCGCACAGCTAAATGCACTAGTGGACCAGTTCTAGGTTCTAAGGAGTGGGGAAGCAAGAATATCAACACCAGAGACCGCTGCTTTGAATGGAAAACGACAATTTACTAAATGCAAAACACATATGAAATACAATACATGAAAACCCCCCCCCCCAAAAAAAAAGAAAAGTATATCACTCCTTTTTACTTGTTAGTTCACCTGGTTTATTTTAGTAAAACTAATCTAATTTAGTTAGACCAGTCACTTTTCCTTAAGTTATTTTAGTCAGACTAATTTAAGTTAGTCAGACCAGTCTTTTTTTTTTTCCTAGGTTGCACCTATTTTAGGATTCCTATTTTTTCCTGGGTTAACTTGTTTCTTGTCCTTCACAGGTAAGGAAATACCCTCAAACACAACTAGATCAAAGTGGACCACAATTATTCAAATCACATTCATAGACATAACATATGAAAACAAAGTATAGCACTTTAAAATCCATGTTCAAGCCCAAATGTAAGTTCAGGTTCTAGATTCAATGGAAAGCTTCTGTTTGATTCAGTCCGGTGAACAAATAATAATAATGGTAGCTCAATCAGTTCTTTAATCCTGTTCAGTTCGATTTGAACTCGTTCCTGAAATTCCTATCTCTCAGGTAGCGAATTACCACACGCAGGGGAGTCCCTCCCTGTTACGATGGAGAAGATGAATTGAAGGTCTGGGTCTGGCTCGCCATCTTGAATCCCGTCTGTGAATGTGCAAAGTTGCACACGGCAGACCGATCTCCGCTCCAACCGAACTTCCAACCGATCAAAAAAACCTGACCTGTGTAACAGGCCACAACACAACAAAACTCCTTTTAAATCCTCAACAATTAAATTCTTCTTCATAAATTCAATATATCAACTGGATAGCAGTTTACACATTAACCTAATGACAATTTATGACGGAGCATTTCTTTGCTAACAGCTACGTTCTTAGCGTTAGCTTTCCGCCAAAGGGAAAAATACAACACTGTGAAAATGTAATAAAATAAACACAAAACTCACCAAAACCGATGTAACTTAATTCTCATAAAATCCCTGTCAGTGTCCGACCAGGTAAATTATGTCTTCTTGACTATAATATTAACTTTTTCTCCGTTAATTAATCAACCGCTCTTTTCCTCCGATTCCTCCTCTGCTCTCTCCCCCTGGTTTTTTGCACTGCAGCGTCACCCTGGCTATGACACTGGTTTCTTAAAGGGGCAGTGACATCATTTTCTATTCACATACTTTTAATCCGCTATTCATTCCTATTTATATCAGATTTTAACGTGGGTTACATTTGCTAAACCCTGTAAGACCTAAACATGACAGCAGGTCTTTAACATTATTTGGCTTTGGGTGATGTAAGATCGTTGTCCTGTGTACTGTGACATCCCTGATCCTAAATGCTGACAACAAACGTCCCAGAAACACAACAGTGCCTGCCAACCTGCATCTCGTGCTCACCTTGAACCCTTTCTCAGACAGACTCAACAACATAGGCCACTGGAGTGTGTTTCTGTTTACTGTGTGACAAATGTAAAAACCTAAGATATTATTTTTGTATAACTAATGATCTAGTCATTGTATGAACTGTTTTAAGAACAGTTTTCAGACATCCCCCTTTGAAACATCTATTGTTTTGCTACAATTTATCAACTCACATATCAACCCTAAAAACCTTGTCAGTCTTACTGTATAGTTTCAGAATGATTCAAACTAGAACTCTATTAAATGGTGTAGTTGTAAGACTATGAAAACCAGCACATTCAACCTAGACTTTAAAACCATAAAGCTAAATGACTTAGCATAGCTCCAATATCATTTGCCGCTGAAACAATTAATAACTAAATTAACTTCATCCCTTGTGGCAAACCAGACCTGCTGAAATGATCTCACTCATAGGTGAAAGCAGACAGATATTTAATTTAAAAAGCATGTAGCAAACTCAATCCAAGTCAGGTTTCTGGTACAGGTCTCTCTTGTAAATGAGTCCTCGTGACTCAATGAGACTAACCTGTAAAAACAAAAGTTAAATGAATGAAAAAGTAAATATTTTTTCTCTGGGGGCCAGCATTATTCATTTTTATATAAGGAAATGAGGTATCCAAATTTCCATGTTCCAAATACTTTTTCATCTATGCGTAATTGGAAAAGGCAGTTTATCCAGCAACCCACATCAGTATTATTAAAAATCCTCATGTCAGCCTGATCTGTTATCTATGTGTCATGCTGTTATATATGTAGATGAACATATGCTGTATATATTCATAAATTAAACGGATTCTTTCATTTTTCTGGACTGAATAATGTCGTGCATTGAATTATTAAAAATGTAACATGAGACGTTAATTATCTTTGACCCATCAAAATGAATGCGGTCATTTATTTACAGAATCAAAGTTTAACATCACACATTTACATTAATTTGGCAAAATATGAAAATAACAACATAATTAATCAGCTTTACAATCAGGAAAACCATACGGCCATGATTTTCCGTTGCTTCACAACAGACATTTCTAAAAATATCTGGATTAATTTGCTAGCAGATAGAAGAGTTTAAAGATGGAAAATGAAGTTTAAGTTGAGAGAGATGGGTGAGGGAATTTGTCTGTTATAACCAGAACAACACGCTCCTTTGGACCAGCTTAACCCAACGGTACGCTTTGCGGTTGAAGATCGACTTTTTACCTTTCTGAAGATATGTCAGTTCTGGTGTAAAGTTCTACTTTAAGCCACTTTTCAGCGTCTCCGTAAGGATAGTAGGGAACCGTTCGGAGTCGTGAGATCATCCAGAACAGACTTCATAATTCCTCTGAACTTCTCTTGTTCAGCTTAGTCGCAGATGTCCTGAGCATTCTGCATTCCAGCATTCTCTCAGCGTTCTGCTCAGAGTTCTTCCCAGAACTGCCGAGAACTTCTCAGAACTACTGAGCTCCCTCCAGCATCCTGAATTCCAGCATTCTGAACTCTGGAACTCTCGGAACCAACTCACAGCATTCTCTCAGCGTTCTCCTCAGCGTTCTTCCTAGAACTGCCGAGAACTTCTCAGAACTACTGAGCTCTCCAGAACTCGACTGGAGCTGGAACCTCTTGCAGAACTAGGAAGTGTTGCACCTTTTAAAAAGGGTCACTTCCGGTTCATTTGAGGACTTTCTGATTGGTCGGTTGGACCAAACAGAGGTGTGTTTTTGTGATGTAAGAGGTTATTAAAAAGTCAAGGAAAAAGATTAAGTGTTTAGGAACAGACAGAAGATTGTTATGAAGAACTCAGACTTCGTGGAGTCAATTCTCTAGTATCTGCCTGAAAAAGTTAAACATGACATTTCTTTTTCAGTAAACTTGCAGTTGACCGAAACTTGAACTTTGACCAACTTACACAACTTGCTCATTGAAGACAGAAAATCAGACAATGCATCATTAACCTGATTTCTACTTTGAATGAGGATTAAAGTCATTATTACTGTTTCACAGTTGATTAAAAATGATTAGTTCACTTCAACATTTGGAAATGGTTTGAACTAAACACAATTTGATTATCAAAACATTTGTAAAATAGTAATGATAATAGAAAAGAGAGTGTTCTTTCAATTGATCAGTGCAGGACAATTAAAAAGTCTTCTGGATGGACTTGATTTTGTGTTTCTGGACTCAAATCAATGAAATACAGTTCTTGTTCCAGGAAGGCCCCTCAAGGCCAGATTTGACCTGAGGCCTAGTTCACTACAGTCCCCCCTTTGGAAATCATCGCCTGTCCATGGGGATGAATTCCAACATGAACTTACGCCTTCGAATGTCCTTGAGCTTGATGTAATCCAGCAAGGAAAACAAAAGTCAAAGGATGTAATCCACAATGTTTTTGGTAATTCCATTGTGTTGATGATAATTCCATAATGTTGTTGGTAATTCCATTGTAGCAATGCTTTAACCCCTTGGAAACAGAGTCTGTAATCCATTGGAAAAAGTCATATAATCCACAACGGTAAATCCACAACGAATGGAGGTGTTGATTGATCAGCATACAGAGGGGTTCCCTTGAGTTGAACTGAAGATGCGGCCACTGGATGAAGATTGGAGACCAACGTCAGGATTGCAGGTCTCCTCCAGCGAAGGTCGTCTCTGGGCGATGTCCACTCTGTGCCGTTCTGGTTCAAATGTGTCATGTAATTATGTGGTTTAAGGTGGGCTTATGAAGGGGATTTTACATAAGGCCTTAAACTATATGCACCTGGTGTGTAAGCTATTATGATTGGGAACAGCTACAGCTACCAGTTAAGGGATGGAACATGCTGAAAAGGGTAATTATAGGGATTTATACCTATAGAAGAGTGTTCCAAACTATTTTTCCATTCCTAACTTGGTTTAAGTTAGCTTTACATGGCAAAATATAGTTTGGTTCAATTGTCTGTTGTCTTTTAGACGAACGACTTGAGATTGGGTGTTTGGTTTCCCCATAAATGTTTTTGGAAGTCTATGGCGAGACTCATCAAAAAGAATTAGCTATCCCCCCGAATAGAATTGTTCGAGTAGGTTCGGCTTACGCGTTGTGAGATCAATGTAGATTATGGTACTTAAGGTAGCATTAATCTATATTGACTCCGCAAAGATTACATTTTAACAAATGAACTGCATGTTGGCATAGTTAAAGGCTTCTTAGTCTCTAACTTAACTTACACACAAAATTCATTCTTGCTTGGGGTGTTCAGAAACAATACCAAAACCAATTAAACGATGTCTCAACATCGACAAAAACAGTGACTAAGCAACCAGTACAACAACGTCTCAACATTGACAAAGACAGTGACTAAGCAACTAGAAAACAACGTTTCGGTGCGCCACTCACTCTGAATGTCAGATTTGATCACGTTATCGCGTCTGGTAGCATTACCCTAACTGGCGTCACCCCCCTTCGGTCATGGGAGACCGCGAACATGGGTGAGGACGTCGCTCCATGAGCTAAAGTTAGGCTGTCCTTGAGTAGTTTTAACTGTTTGCGCAGCTGAAAGAGGACTTTAAGGTCTGGATTGGAATCCAGTTCGCCCTTCGATGGAGTGTATTTGTCTGGGTCAGTCAGATACAGTATCATCGATTTAATTGCAGGATCATCCAACTTCTAAAGTTGGATGATGTCTGGGTCAGGTGAAAAAGACTTTTCATATTTTGAAAGAACTTTTTTTTTTTTGTCTCTTTCTTCATCAGATGTCAGAGCGTCGGCTTGGGCGACCACCTGTTCAATCTGTGATAGACTGATGAGGGTTCTTGCTCCTTGGGGAGCTCCAACGAATCCTTTTCTGAGTCGTCGGACCTGTCTATGGGTAAGACACCATAGGTTTGAGGCCCTTGGTCGACGTCCTTGGTTGAGAAAAGAGCTATGGCCTGTGTTGGTTTCGTGAAACATACTGGCCCAGCTTCTTGACTCGGTACCAGGTTATCTGGGAGTCCTCCCAGAAATGGAATGCCTAGTTCAACATCATGAAAATCAGGTTCTGAGTGTTCAGCTTGCGATGACTCATCATCGTTTGTGTGTGAGTTTACCCCCCCTTCGTCCGATGAGGGGTTGTTGGAGGCAACGACAGCAATGTCTTGGTGTGTTCCACCGACATCTGTAATGTTGTCATTCGCGCCTTCAGATTTAGTAGCGATCACATCACTACACAGTGCTCCAGGTTGGTTTCCCATTTCAGCGTGTATCAAAGTTTCTAAAAACCTGCGCAGTTTCTCTGTCTCTTCCGAGCTCAGAGGTGTAGGGCCCTGTTTCTGGAACTTTTGTGATCTTATCGCCTCGGTCCGTTTCGTCCGAGGTGGGGGAGGGTTAGGTACGTCTTTTGGGGGTTCCTTTTTGGACTTCCCCTGATAATATGGGTCCTCTTGAATCCCATATCTTTGCGTCCTACGCACACCCCATATACGATAATCACGTTCATCCTCTGAAAGAGGAGCTTTTCTGTCCCAGCGTGCACCTTCATTACGCGGTTTGTTAGTTTGAAAATACTGCTTTTTCTCGCCTGTTTTAGGAGGAGGGGTCAATGCACGCCGTCCTTCCATTTCTAGGGAGTGGGGTTTAACCTTTATACCAGGAAACA
>NC_056508.1:11232183-11238209 GCF_014905685.2 Nematolebias whitei
TGTGTGTGTGTGTATGTACATATATATGTGTGTGTGTGTGTGTGTGTGTGTGTGTGTGTGTGTGTGTGTGTGTGTGTATTGGTGTGTGTGTGTGTGCACATGTGTGTGTTTGAACATGACTTCTATTTAACCAGGCAAATACCTTTTAGGTCACCAGACGTCCCCAAAGGAGGCCAAACTTTGCTAAGGAGGCCCTGCGCCTCAAAACCTAAAATGCATGTGTTAATCAGTGTTGGATTAACATGAATAGTATAAATGTTATTTATTTATGTAACTTTTAATGAATAATTCAAATGTTTAAATATAATTATGGTCCACTCTCCTCTTTTCAGTCCGGATGAGAGCTGTCCACACCCCAATAGACCCTGCAATTTTATTTAATAAAAATAAGCAAACCTCAGCATTTTCCCTCAGGTGAAAATACATAGCATTGATCATTACACATGTGTCAATAACAAAACAATTAAAATTGAAGATAAAAACTTATAAAATTAGAAACACAAGTAAAAACAGCAAAAAATGATCTTGCATTTACACAGATAAAAATATACCATGGAAGATTAATTATGCGCACATGATCCAATCTAATAATGCAAGGTTAAATCATAATGGTTCATGTCATGACGGCCTGCAAACTCTCTCATCCTACAGATAACAAAGGCACAAATATCATGGTTATCCCTGTTCTAGTGGACACCATAAGGTTAATAACAAAATTACCATATGTTTAATACTTATTAGATATGTCAATCTCATTTATCATAACATTATCCCATAACATTCATATATAATTTATTTTTTGTTTACTAGATTGTTCAAATAACATTCATAACAAGTTAAATAATTTCTCCTCCCCATTAATCATTTAAAATGTTTTCTCTAATCTGGAATAGTTTTTCCCATCTTCAATCATCCTTCTGTCTCTAAGGGACTCTCATAAGATTTGTTTTATACCACTATTGTATTTTTATTTAATGTTTTTCATTCTACACCTTAGATTTAAATGGTAAATGGAATGGTAAATGGATTGTACTTATATAGCGCTTTTCTATCTTGTTTCAAGATACTCAAAGCACTTTACACTACAATCTGTGTCCTCATTTACCCATTCACACAGCACTCTACTAGGTCTCTTCAAAGCTAATTGAACAAATCATTCTAAAGAGACTAATCAGAGCTTTATCACATTCATACACTGATGGGACACACATCGGAGGCTATGAGGGGTTCAGTGTCTTGCCCAGGGACACTTCAGCATGTAACTGCTGGTGGATTCGAACCCCCAACTCTCGCATTGGAGGACGACTGCTCTAACCACTCAGCCACAGCCGACCCTTAACATTTATCACTGTCTGTCTTTTAAGTTTAATACTTTTGTTAAATAACTAATATATAAAGAGTGTTCTCTGTCAAGGACACTTAACTTTTATAGAAATATGTCATTATAGCTGTTTTTAATCTACTAATACATTTATCACAATATTCCCCAAATACTTTTACCCTAGTTGGTTCAATTTCACAGACGTGTTCGAGTTTTCCTCATTTATTTAATTCACTTTCACCTGTAATAATTTTAAATCTTGCAAGAAAATAAAAAACAAGGTCAGTTGACACTGGTGGATTATCTAGGCGACCAGGCTCCAGTCTGTCTCTGTTCCAGACATAATGACACGATAATCCACACACATGAGACTGTGGTAAATGAAAAACATCCTTGACCTGTCACATTATCTTCAGAGAGAAGGTCTTTGTGTGTTCATATACTCACATCAACTTGAGTGCAGAGATTTTCTGTTTTCTGTCCGGGCTCCCATTTTGAAATGTACCTGTTGGTCTTTAAAAGTTATTTAAATAAAATCATGGAAATATAAAAAGTCACTTACCAATTTCATGCCTGATGTTTGATGATGTCCTCCGCTTTAGGTTTTTTATAAGTCTGTGTATATTTGCTGTTATTAAGTGACCTTGTACTAGACAGCTTGTACTGCACGCAGTTTTTGTGAACTTAAAGGTAGTGGAACGTTACAGTTTTAATACGCGATTTTGTGAGTGTATTTATTGGACGTAACAATTTATATACGTAATGTTTTTTGCCTGGGTGCGTAGGGAGCGGGCCGGAAGTGTTAGCAATAATGCTAACCAGAAGTGGTCTGCGAGCATTTTAAACACGCAATACATTCATTTTGCTATAAAATTAAACTTTGTCCAGTTGCTTAAATACCCGTATATAAATTGTCGTTTGTTTATTGAATAAATATAAAGAGGATACGACGTGGCTGATGGTTTAAGAGCCCCGTGTAAAAATTGTGGCGTCATTTTTGCTGACGTTAGAATCTTTACAGAAAGCGTGCTCAGTCCGAAGGACGTTCCGGGTGTAATTCCTCATCGCCGTTTATTAGAAACGCATTTAAACTTGGATGTCTGGACAGCGTCAAGAGATGTGGTCATGTGACAGTTCGAAGAAACCCTACGTGGTTTTGGGTGCCTGTGGAGAGAAATGGCTACCTCCTCGAAAGAAAGTGATGACCTCGAGTTTCTGTTATGTTAGCCTCCTTAGATCTGTAGAAAAGAAATACAGACTGACCAGCTGTGTATCCCCGAGCGACGTAGCTGTTTTTATATATATTTTTTATACATTTTTATTCTCATCTGTTTTCGGTCAGGGCTATGCTAACTGGGATGGCAGAAACCTTTAAAGTACACCTAAATATGGATGATCCCTAGAGAATAATCTAGAAGAGGTACCTAAGAAATTTTGAGGTGTTGCTATGGTTTACATAGGGATAATTAGAAATCTTTAGTTAGGCAGTCAGGGAACTATGTTTTTATAAGTTGAGGGACAGACAAGAACCTTAGTTAGGCAGAAATAGGGAAATATAACATTGTTAATGCCATGTATATTTGTTACATGAATGATGTGGGAGCGTGAGTATCTGCTGTATGAATTGATAGTGTATGTTTGTTAATGCAGAACTAATATAAGTTACTTTACAGATATATAAGAGTGAAAACTAATATCCACAGCTGCCGAGTACAAGGTCACTTAATAACAGCAAATGTACAGACTTATAAAACATAAGGCGGAGGGAATCATCAAACATCAGGCATAAAATTGGTAAGTGACTTTTTATATTAACATGATTTTATTTAAATAAATTTTAAAGACCAACAGGTACATTTCAAAATCGGAGCCTAGACAGAAAACAGAAAATCTCTGCACAAGTTGATGTGGGTAGATGAACACACAAAAACCTTCTCTCTGAAGATAATGTGACAGGTCAAGGATGTTTTTCATTTACCACAGTCTCATGTGGGTGGATTATTGTGTCGTTATGTCTGGAACAAAGATGGACTGGAGCATGGTAGCCTAGATAATCAGACGACTACCAGTGTTGTCTGACCTTGTTTTTTATTTTTCTAGCAAAATTTAGTACTATTACAGGTTAAAGTAAATTAAATCAATGGGGAAACTCGAACACATCTGAAATTAATCCACATTAGGGTAAAAGTGTTATGGGATAATGTTATGATAAATGAGATTGACATATCTAATAAGTATTAGACATATGGTAATTTTGTTATTAACCTTGTGGTGTCCACTAGAACAGGGATAACCATGATATTTGTGCCTTTATCTGTAGGATGAGAGATTACAGGCTGTCATGACATGAACAATCATGATTTAACCTTGCATTATTAGATTGGATCATGTGCGCATAATTAATCTTCCATGGTATATTTTTATCTGTGTAGATACAAGATCATTTTTTGCTGTTTTTACTTGTGTTTCTGATTTTTATAATATTTATCTTCAAATTGAATTGTTTTGTTATTGACACGTGTAATGATCAATGCTATGTATTTTCACCTGAGGTAAAATGCTGAGGTTTGCTTATTTTTATTAAATAAAATTGCAGGGTCTGTTGGGGTGTGGACAGCTCTCATCTGGACTCAAGAGAGGAGAGTGGACCATGTTTGTATGTTTTATTTATTCATTTCATTTCATCCAAACAACAAATATAATACAATTTAAAGAAAAAAAAAAGATATACAATCACAGAAATAAAATGAAAGGCAGCAGAAGAAGAATGAGTTCTTATAATATCTGCCCCTTGTCCCCTAAATATATTCCAAACAAAATTACTATACAAAAGCAAGAGAATTAATAAAAAAAATAAAATAATAATAAAATAAAAACTTAGCTAAAATATAAGATCAACTGTAAACAATTTTTATAAACTCACATTATACTTAACATAAAAAACCAAAACAAATTTTTATCATCTTCTTGAATATGTACATAGTTTTGGCATTTTTAATATCAACCTCCAGATCATTCCACAATCTAATACCCTGAGATATAGTGGATCGCATCTTCAGACTGGTGCGACACTACGGCTTCACAAACATCTCTATCCCCTTAGGACTCTATTTACTTTCTCTTTTAACAAATTTCCCTTGAATGTTAGTAGGTAGTATGTTTTTGTTGGCCCCATACATAAACAGTAAGATAGTGTAATCAACCAAGTCATAAAATTTTAATATCTTTAGCTGATGAAACAATATATTTGACGGATGGTTATAATCTTTTCTGGTAATAATTCTTATGGCTCTTTTCTGTAAAATAAAAATTGGATTTGTAATTGTTTTACATGCTTTACCCCAGACTTCAATACAGTAAATTAAATGTGGAACAATAATGGCATTATACAATAGAAACATTGCTTTATCATTGAATAACTCTCTAACTTTGTACATTACTACAATCGATTTAGCTATTTTAGTTCTTAAGTTTTTTACGTGAGATCTCCATGTTAGTTTTTCATCAATGATGACACCCAGAAATTTCACCTCATTGACTCTATTAATTTCAATTCCATCGACTCTAAATGGAGTATCAAGCACTTTCTTGTTATTACTAAAAATCATATAATTTGTTTTATCTACATTTTTAGATAATTTGTTTAGTTGAAACCAATTTTGTATTTTCACAAATTCTGTTTGTGCCATCTTCAGCATTTGCACAACATTTTCACCCACACAAAGAAAAGTAGTATCATCTGCAAACAAAATACATTTAAAAAATCCAGACACATTTACCAGGTCATTCACATATAAAATAAATAGCTTAGGTCCAAGTATAGAGCCTTGAGGCACTCCACATGTAATATTACAGAATTCAGATTTTACATCATTTATTTGAACAAATTGTTTCCTTTTTTCTAGATAACTAGATACCCACTGCAATGCATGCCCTCTAATACCATATTTATTTAGTTTTTTGAGAAGAATATTGTGATCAATACTATCAAATGCTTTCTTTAGATCAACATAAATACTAATACAATATTTTTTTTGATCCACAGCAGTCGTTATCTGTTCCATTAAATCCATGAGTGCCATTGACGTAGAATTTTTAGGTCTAAACCCATATTGACCATTACTTAATATATTTTGCTTATTGATAAATTCATCTAATCTAGTGACAAATAATTTCTGTAAAATCTTCGAAAATTGAGGCAACAACGATATTGGCCTGTAATTATTAAACACACGTTTCTCTCCACTCTTATATAATGGTATTACCTTGGCTAGTTTCATGTTATTTGGAAATACCCCTGTTGAAAATGATAAATTGCATATATATGTAAATGGCTCAATAACATAACTCGTAATATTCTTTACAAGCATCATATTCATGTCCATCCAGTCTTTTGATTGTTTTATATATAGTAATTAATAATTATATTATAATAATTGTATTGAAACATTTGAATTATTCATTAAAAGTTACATAAATGAATAACATGTATACTATTCATGTTAAAGCAACACTGATTAACACATGCATGTTAGGTTTTGAGGCGCAGGGCCTCCTTAGCAAAGTTTAGCCTCCTTTGCTGGGGACGTCTGGTGACCTAAAAGGTATTTGCCTTGTTGAACAGAAGTCATGTTCAAACACACATATGTGCACACAGACCCATACACACACACACACACACACACACACACACACACACACACAC
>NC_056508.1:11238309-11241478 GCF_014905685.2 Nematolebias whitei
GGTGTACATGCACCAGCAACACTGATAGGACAACATAAACTATTTAGGATCTGCTGTTGGCTAAAAAATACCAGAACTAAAAAGCATTGTTAAAAAAGGGTGCATGAACTCTGCGTCTGGTAGGTTAGAGTGTTTGGTCACACCTGGTAGTCATTCTTCCACTGAGCTTCATGCTAGGGGCTCATTTGGCCCGTCAGTTCCTGCACTTTGGACCTCCTTCATGGATTCTTGGGCACCACATAGCTGGAGTCACTGGATGTGTAGGTTTTTTTGGATGGGTTGTAGTCTGTGATCTGGTTTGTGCTGTATGCACGCCTCCTTGGTGATGCATCGTCTGAATGTGATGTCAAAAGTCATTATATTAGAAAACAAAATGGTGTAATTTAGTAAAGATAATTATTAGCTCTGTCACTCTGAAATGAAAACTGCTAATTTAACAGGGATGCATGTTTCTTTTCTGAAAGAAACCAGCTGTCAAACAGAATTTATTTTATTTTATACAACAAAAACATCAATTTGAATAAACACATTAAGCACACAATATCCTTTTTTTCTTTTGTGCAAACACTAATTTCTAAATGACATGTTCAACAAGAAATAAATGCTAGTTTAAGAATAGCATTATCTAAACCACATACGTCAAATGCAAGGCCTGGAGGCCAAATGTGGCCCTCGTTGACATTTTTTCTGGCCCCCAAGATGATGTGTTAAGTAGTATTGAGGTATCTGTCTTGGTCTTAAGACTGGTCTCAAGACCACTTTTTGATGGTCTTGGTCTTGTCTCGTACTCGACCGCATTTGGTCTCGATCTTGTCTCGGTCTCGGACATTTAGGACTCGGGATTTTATTTAAAGACCGGTCAAGACCACAACTGTGGAATATCCTGATGCATGCTCAATAATCCAGGTAGAAAAATCTAAAAAAGTTAAATCTGGTCCTCTGGACATTCAAAAAAAACAAAAAAAACAAAGCAAAACAACAAAAAATGTAGAAACGTTTCGTCTCTCGTCCGAGAGACTTCTTCAGTCTGAGGTGCTGTTTTCAGCTCAGTCTCTCAGGCCAGGACTCTGCAGTCTACACTCATCTCCAGGCCAGCGGTCACTCTTTCAGGGATGAAGATGTGCACATCCTGGACAGAGAGGAACGATGGTTTGAGAGAGGAGTAAAGGAGGCCATCTTTGTGAAAAGAAACCGTCCATCATTAAACAGGGGTGGAGGCCTACGTGTTCAATTGTCCCCCTCTTACAATGCTGTGATTGCTAGTATCACTCAGCCCTCTGTGAACAGTAAACAGCCATCAGTGTGCTAATGATCTGTTGTTAGGCTGATGGTCCTTCTTGAGCATGTGATCAGCTGGTTTTGGTTTTCAGCAGCAAAACTCGTTGATCCACTCTGAGAAGGTGCTATTTAAGACACTGAGCTGAAAACAGCACCTCAGACTGAAGAAGTCTCTCGGACGAGAGACGAAACGTTTCTACATTTTTTGTTGTTTTGCTTTGTTTTTTTTTGTTTTTTTTTGAATGTCCAGAGGACCAGATTTAACTTTTTTACACAACTGTGGAACTATCACTAAATTGCCAGAATATTGTCCAGTTTATTTGTTAACATCCTTGTTTTTATTGGATGTAAAACGTACTGGTTCAAATCCAAGCAATAACGTGACTCATTGCTAAGTACATGTTTCTGTTACCGCTGTCACGCCAACCCCCTTTCACTCGCATGCGTCACTCAGAGAAAATAAGAAATGATTGTCTGGGTGCAGGAGAAGATGTCTGCCATATCATCAGTTATAAAATTTGGCTATTTAAATCACAAAGAATATACTTGTAACTAATGCAACCATATGGTTATCCTTGGTCTTGAGTTCAGACTTATGAAGAGTGTTTTTGCCACTTCAGTTTTTTTAAGGTTTGGCATTTGATGAAACTGCTTCCAGTTTAACAGTTGTGTAATTTTATTGTTGAATCACATGAAGTTAGGCCACTGAATGTCTGATTTCTTTGTTATGTAGCTTTGAAAAATTATAAAAGCTGATATATTCATTCAAAAGCAAACTTAAAGTTGCAGTATGTAACTTTTATAAAAAAATATTTTATAATAAAATTTTATATTTTATTTATTTTATTTGAGGTCTTGGTCTCGGTTTATAAAAGCTGATAAATTCATCCATCCATCCATTTTCTTCGGCTTATCCAGGGTCAGGTCACAGGGGTAGCAGCCTAAGTAGGGAGACCCAGACTTCCCTCTCCCCAGCCACTTGGTCCAGCTCCTCCAGGGGAATCCCAAAGCGTTCCCAGGCCAGCCGAGAAACATAGTCCCTCCACCGTGTCCTGGGTCTTCCTCTGGGCTTCCTGGGACATGTCCGGAACACCTCACCAGGGAGGTGTCCAGGAGGCATCCTAAACAGATGCCTGAGCCACCTCAACTGGCTCCCCTCGACGTGGAGAAGCAGCGGCTCTACTCTGAGTCCCTCCCGGATGATCAAACTTTTCACCCTATCTCTAAGGGAGAGCCCAGACACCCTGCGGAGAAAACTCATTTCACCCGCTTGTATCCGAGATCTCGTTCTTTTGGTCACAACCCAAAGCTCATGACCATAGATGAGGGTAGGTGTTAGAGTATTTTACTTTATCTACTGATCGTTTAAACTTATACTCATTTAAACTGTTCTATAATGCTGTGAAACCTTTCTCTACTGACTTGTTAGAAACTCACAGTTCCTGTTTTGATAGAAACTGCCACGTCTTTATTACCTGAAAACTACCATATCTTGTGTTTCCTGTTTGCCATTCCTACTTGCCTGAATGTTTGCCATTCCTACTTGCCTGAATAAAAAAGGAACGCACGCTGAACCAAGTTGGACTTTGTTCTGACTTCGGTTGAACGCTGTCCCTCTTTGCAAAGATACACTCTTAACCCGAACTAGTTGACTTTACTAGGAAATCGCGTGGAAACCCGTTGCCTTAAACCATTCTAGTTTTTACACAAAGAAGAAACTAAACCTGTTTAGTTGTGTTAGCTTGATAACCTCAGTACAATGTAGTAAATACATTTAGTAGTCACTACTTATCAATTTTAGTAGTGACTACTAAATGTATTTACTACATTGTACTGATGTTATCAAGTTAACACAACTAAACATGTTTAGTTTCTTCTTTGTGTAAAAACT
>NC_056508.1:11241578-11244210 GCF_014905685.2 Nematolebias whitei
AAGTGAAAACTCTTATTTAACACTGAAACCAAAATTAAAGCAAAAATTCCCTATACTCTACGTAACATCATAAAATCTTCCATTGTAAACACATCCGCAATTTCCCTTAGAATTAGGCGAGGACACTTAATTGTAATGTTGCCAACTTATGCCAAAATCTGATAATCTCTTTCCCTGTTCTGTGTAAGTCTGCATACCTCAACACAGCTTGATTGTGTGTATGTGTGTGCACGTGTGTGTGTGTGTGTGTGTGCATGTGCGTGTTTGTGTGCATGTTCTCATGGAGTGTGAATGTATTAAGCTGATCCAACCAACGTCCTCCACCCTCTGACAGTGGGGGCAACTTTTCTACTATCGCCTGCACATCACCAATAGCAAAAGGTTTATACCTGGCCTGTTCCCCTCCAGGGCCTGGAACCCTAATAAGTATACAATTCAACCCCTGTGAAGCTAGATTACCAGCAATCTCGTCCTCTGTCACCTCTGACTCATATCATCCATAAACTCTTTCTCTTCACCCCTTTTCTGATAAACCTCCACCTACTGCAAGCATGTGACTTTCAACTGACCTTCGTCTATGTCCAGGCACGGATACAGCCCCACCACTGCGGGCGCTGATGGCCTCTTTCTGTCTTTCTCATTCGGAGGCGGAACCCCGCTTTTCTTTTCCTGTTTATTTTCTCTACTCAAAAACTGCACACTCTGACATACCAATGCCAACTCCTTCCACTTTCTAGCCAATACCAACAATACCACTTCCTTATCCACTTACTACAACTGCATAAGGGTTGAGGCAGTGTGATTAAATGTAACAACTGCCTAACATACATTACCAGTCTGGGTGTGTTTCCCTTCAGGCTCAAAATACCAGTCTCAGCTCACAGTAGCGGGCGATAAGCATTCCAAAAGTTTCTCATTCCCTTAAAGTGACACCGCAGCTTTTCCACACACTCAGGAACAAAATAAAAGCTGTTCCTGTTGTGCTTTCAAAAATAGTTAGTCAAAGACAAGAAAGTGTCATTTGGCTTATTATTTATATATTATTATTGTTATTATTATATATATTTTATTTATCAGTATCTTTATATACTGTCACTTTTCGTTAAGCTTTTCATTTTTATTTATTTCCCATGATCGATAGGTATAGTTCAGCATTGTGTTTTATTAATAGATTTGTGTGAGCAGCTTCGACTGAAAATGTCTCAAGGACTCCTCAGCGCCCCCTGGTGGAACAGGCTTCTAGAACTCTCCTGTGAGTGTTCCAGTTCCCAACTCAGGGTTCTAATCCCGAGGGCAGCAAAGGATTTTAGATCCAGCAAACTGCTTCACCTAAGTTCCTAATAGAGGTTTAAAAATAAATCACACCGACCGTACGTTATCACTGCAAGGTTTCAGGGTAGTGTGATATTATTTGTAACTCCTCTCAGTTATTCATGCATTCACACATTTACTCACAAAAGAGAATAAGAGAAGATAAGAACAGTGAGAAAGTCACAGAGAGATGCGTCTAAAGAAGGCTTTTTTCTTTTAGCTGAACCTCACTTGTAAATCCAATCAGGTCTTGGTAACTAGTCTCACTAATTATTTTTAAGTCTTGACTAAATTTACCTCACTTTTAAAATTAAGGTCTTGGCAAATTGGTCTCACTGTATTTCAGGTCTTGACTGAATTTGCCTCACTTATTGGGAAGGTCTTGATTTTTTATAGTTAGGCTTTACACTTAGTCCTTAACTTTGTTAAAAAATCTCACTTCTTTAAAATTTGAAGGTCTTGGTTCAGTTTGAACTAGTTCAATATCGTTTTTCAGCAAATTTATGAAACAATACTATTTATACTCACTTCCTGTCAACCCATGTGGTGTCCGGTGGATTTCCGTCAATCTGCTCTCGATGGTCCGAGTCAGACCTACAAACACCGGCCTGCGGAGAACGTCCCAGGACTTTTAGACTTGCCGTGCACGGACTGCGGCGCGTCCTTATCGGATCCCACCGTGAAACAGGTATGAGGAAATCCGGGTCACGGCACCATTAGATGTCAGGGTTTCTCCTGTACCTTAAATAAAACACAGGGAGACAAGAATGAGATTTCTAGAACGTACACTCTTAACCCTGATATCAATTGTATTTACACTTTTTAGTAATCATTAATTATTATTTTATGTTTTGTAAAAATGTTGTCTCATTACTAAATCAAATAAGTTGACTGTACTTTTTTACTAAAATATAGAGTGTAATGATCTTGTTAAGCAGAGATTACTAAAGATGTTTTGATTTTGAAATCAAGGGGTGGGGCCTATTCAAACTCTGCCCTGCTGCACATGTTCCGGCAAGTTCCACCACAGCGTCGCTACTACTGTCGGACTTTGAGTGAAAGTGGATTGGTAAGTAACAAATATTTTAGATATTTGTAGACATTTCTCTACGTAAAAGATAGCTGTGCTCCACGTGCAGATGTAACTTAACATTACAGTAACAGCCAACCGTTATCGCAGTTTTGGTAAAGTTGAGGGTTTTGGAGTGGTGAGCGCGAATGCTCAATGAATAGTGTGCTAAGATTTAGTTTAGAGCATGCTAACTTTCTCAGTTCAGTTTATTACGGAAAGTTGCTTTAGGAGAGATGTAGGCTGCTGAAA
>NC_056508.1:11244310-11246338 GCF_014905685.2 Nematolebias whitei
TATATGTATATATGTATATGTATGTATATAAATGTATATGTATATATATAAATGTATATACATATGTATATATATATAAATGTATATATATATGTATATATATATATATACATTTATATACATACATATACATTTATATACATACATACACGTATATACATATACATAAATATACATACATATACATATATACATATATATATATATACACATATACATATATATATATACATATATATATGCACATATACATATATATACATACATACATATATATATATATATATATAAATATATATATATACACATATACATATATACATACATACATACAGGTCCTTCTCAAAACATTAGCATATTGTGATAAAGGTCATTATTTTCCATAATGTAATGATAAAAATGAAACTTTCATATATTTCAGATTCATTGCATACTAACTGAAATATTTCAGGTCTTTAATTGTTTTAATACTGATGATTATGGCATACAGCTCATGAAAACCCAAAATGCCTGTCCCAAAAAATTAGCATATCATGAAAAGTTTCTCTAAACAATCTATTAACCTAACTATCTGAATCAACGACGGAACTCTAAACACCTGCAAAAGATTCCTGAGGCTTTTAAAAACTCCCAGTTTTGTTCATTACTCAAAACAGCAATCGTGGGTAAGACTTCCAACCTGACTGCTGTCCAGAAGGCCATCATTGACACCCTCAAGCAAGAGGGTAAGACACAGAAAGAAATTGCTGAACGAATAGGCTGTTCCCAGAGTGCTGTATCAAGGCACCTCAGTGGGAAGTCTGTGGGAAGGGAAAAGTGTGGCAGAATACGCTGCACAACGAGAAGAGCTGACCGGACCCTGAGGAGGATTGTGGAGAAGGGCCGATTCCAGACCTTGGGGGACCTGCGGAAGCAGTGGACTGAGTCTGGAGTAGAAACATCCAGAATCACCGTGCACAGACGTGTGCAGGAAATGGGCTACAGGTGCCGCATTCCCCAGGTCAAGCCACTATTGAACCAGAAACAGCGGCAGAAGCGCCTGACATGGGCTAAAGAGAAGCAGCACAGGACTGTTGCTCAGTGGCCCAAAGTTCTTTTTTTGGATGAAAGCAAATTTTGCATGTCATTCGGAAATCAAATTGCCAGAGTCTGGAGGAAGACTGGGGAGAAGGAAATGCCAAAATACCAGAAGTCCAGTGTGAAGCACCCACAGTCAGTGATGGTCTGGGGTGCCATGTCAGCTGCTGGTGTTGGTCCACTGTGTTTTATCAAGGGCAGGGTCAATGCAGCTAGCTATCAGGAGATTTTGGAGCACTTCATGCTTCCATCTGCTGAAAAGCTTTATGGAGATGAAGATTTCATTTTTCAGCACGACCTGGCACCTGTTCACAGTGCCAAAACCACTGGTAAATGGTTTACTGATCATGTTATTACTGTGCTCAATTGGCCTGCCAACTCTCCTGACCTGAGCCCCATAGAGAACCTGTGGGATATAGTGAAGAGAAAGTTGAGAGACGCAAGACCCAACACTCTGGATGAGCTTAAGGTCGCTATCGAAGCATCCTGGGCCTCCATAACACCTCAGCAGTGCCACAGGCTGATTGCCTCCATGCCACGCCACATTGAAGCAATCATTCATGCAAAAGGATTCCTGACCAAGTATTGAGTGCATAACTGAACATGATTATTTGAAGGTTGGCGTTTTTCGTATTAAAAGCACTTGTCTTTCATTGGTGGGATGAAATATGCTAATTTTTTGGACAGGCATTTTGGGTTTTCATGAGCTGTATGCCATAATCATCAGTATTAAAACAAGTAAAGACCTGAAATATTTCAGTTGGTGTGAAATGAATCTGAAATATAGGAAAGTTTCATTTTTATCATTACATTATGGAAAATAGTAACCTTTATCACAATATGCTAATTTTTTGAGAAGGACCTGTATACATATACATACATATATACATATATATATACATACATATATATACATACGTACATATATATATATATATATATATATATATA
>NC_056508.1:11246438-11250349 GCF_014905685.2 Nematolebias whitei
CACTTAAAACAGCAACAAGGCCAACCAAAGTGCTGTACAAAAGAAACCAACATGCACAGCGGACAGGAAAACATAAAATAGAAATACAGATACAAATAGCAGCAGAAGCTAACTAAAATGGCCAACAGAGTAGAGAACAGACCGGACCAAAACAAATCACACCGTGTTAAAGGCAAGCGCATAGAAGTGGGTCTTCAAGCGAGACTTAAAGACTGAGAGTGTGGGAGCCTGCCGGACACTCAGTGGCAACTCATTCCACAGTCGTGGACCTGCAACAGAAAAAGCCCTGTCACCTCTGAGCTTACCACGGGTTTCTGGGACTGAGAGAAGCATCTGATCTGCTGACCTCAGAGAGCGCGGTGGGACATATGGCTGCAGAAGATCAGTGAGATAGGATGGGGCGGAACTGTTCAGTGATTTAAAAACATACATGAGAATTTTGAAATGGATCCGAAGGTGAATGGGTAGCCAGTGCAGGGAGGCCAAAACTGGCGTGATGTGCTCTCTATAGCCTGTACCAGTTAAAAATCGGGCTGCAGCATTTTGGACCAGTTGTAGACGAGCAATGGAGGACTGACTGATTCCAAACAGAAGTGAATTGCAGTAATCAAGCCTAGATGTTATGAAGGCGTGGATCACTGTCTCGAGGTTCTTTTTGGAGAGTATAGGCTTCAGCTTAGACAGCCGTCTCAGCTGAAAAAAAACTGGATTTGACCATCATGTTTACGTGACTGTTGAGTTTTAAGGACGGGTCCATTATCACCCCCAGATTAGTGACCATTTGTTTCTCTAGCGGGGCTAGAGAGAATGTCATGGTTCATGAGTGAGCCACTGGGATGGAACAGCATGACTTCAGACTTCTTCTCATTGAAGCTTAAGAAGTTTAAAGCCATCCAGTCCCGGATGTCAGCCAGGCAGTCAAGAAGAGGCTGAATAGAGCGTGTGCCTCTGTGCCTCAGGGGGAAGTAAATTTGGCAATTATCGGCGTAGAAATGAAAGGGTATGTCGTGTTTGCGGAAGATAGCACCTAGTGGCAGCAGGTATAAAGAAAAGAGAAGGGGACCGAGGATGGACCCCTGCGGAACCCCCCACTGGAGCGCTGTCAAAATAAAATCTTTGATATTGACACAGAAGGTTCTGTCAGAGAGGTAGGACCCAAACCATTTAAGGGCTGACCCTGTGATGCCCACCCACTGCTCCAGTCTAGAAATGAGGATGTTGTGGTCGATGGTGTCAAAAGCAGATGTAAGGTCCAATAGGACAAGCAGCACAGAATCACCTGCGTCTGTGGATATGAAAATGTCATTAAAAACCTTCAGTAGAGCAGTTTCAGTGCTATGGAGAGATTTGAAGCCAGATTGGAATAACTCAAGGATAGCGTGATCCCCCAAAAACTGTTTCAACTGAGATTCCACAATTTTTTCCAGTAGTTTAGAGGTGAATGGGAGTCTGGAGACAGGCTGGAAGTTGGACATGACTGAGGGGTCAAGGTTAGGTTTTTTCAGGAGGGGCTGGACAGCAGCATGTTTAAAAGTCTTTGGCACCACACCTGAGGATAAACTGCTATTCAGAATAGCGAGGATAAAAGGACCCAGGGTAGGAAAAACTTCCTTTAGCAGTCGAGGGGGGACCACATCAAAGGGGGAATCAGAAGGCTTCATGCTGCACATTACCTGCTCCAGAGAGGACAGAGAGATGGGCTCAAAGTGGTCAAACACAGCCACACACTGAGATGGGATGGACAGATCATGAGCTGGCGGAGAAATGAGTGCCCGGGTGTTTGCCACTTTTTCTAAAAAGAAATGGAGGAAGTTTTCACACAGCTCAGTTGAGGCTTCCAGAGGTGAAGGCTCACTGAGGTGTAGAACTGAGTTCAGGGTGGAGAAAAGAACTCAGGGGTTGTGGGAGTTGGAGACAATTAAATCAGAGAAGAATTTACATTTGGCAGCTTTTACGGTTTTCTGATAGTGACGCCAACTCCCTTAACATTTGAAAAGAAATTTGCAGCCTGTCCTTCCGCCACCTTCTTTCAGCTCTGCGACACTGCCGCCTAACGGCTCGCGTGACGTCATTCAGCCAAGGCTCTGATCTAAGTTTCATTTTTCTGGTCTTAAGGGGAGCAACACGGTCCAGAACATTTAAACAGGCAGAGTTGAACTGAGAGGTTAGCTCCTCAGTGGTAAGAGACACCGAGAGCTGTTCGATCCTCTCAGAGTTAAAACCTTCATTAAAACGAGCAGCAGTGAAACGGTTAATGGAACGCGTACGTGCAGGAATGCACGTCTTAGCAGTATGACAAGGGTGGGGGAGTGAAGTCAAACAATACAGGCATGTGATCTGAAAAAATATTGTCACCGATTTTCAAATTAGAAACAGAGACATCGCGTGTTAAAACGAGGTCCAGCGTGTGACCGTGTTCCTGGGTGGGGCCGTTCACCTGCTGAGCTAAGCCTAAAGAGTCCAATAAATCTAGAAAGTCCTTCACTAAGGGCTTCTCCTGACAACATACATGCAAATTAAAGTCACCAATAAGCAAAAAGTGAGTGTATCTTTGTGTGATATCAGCCAAAAAGTCAGAGAATTCATTTATGAAGTCCTTAGAATGAGGTGGGCGGTAGACGAGCGCACACAGAACCGTAGGAGAGTGTCCGAGTTCAAAGGCGCTCAGCTCAAAGCTGTCGCGGGACACCGGGGTGGACAACTGTTTACAGGCCAAGTTTGCTTTAAAAACTGTTAATAATCTCCCCTCGCGCCGACCTGATGGCCACGGGGCATTGAAACACAGACAGTCCGGAGGTAGTAGTTCCGCCAAGGCGCTGGACTCATCATCAGAAATCCAAGATTCTGTGACGAAAAGAAAATCCAACTCCTCGTCATTAAAAAAGTCATTGAGGATAAATGTCTTGTTGGAAACAGACCTTGCGTTGATTAAACACATCCTGATATGGTCCAACACAGGCACAGCCGTTGATGGAGACGCGCTCGCCAGCGGGCGCAGGTTATGAAGAACAGCTCCTCCTGGTCTGCTGGTGCGGCGCACAGGTAAAAAACGCCAGGTGTTTCCATGGACTGAGCGCGCGGGCAGCTGGCCAGCAGCCGGGCCCCTGGAGGACCACGGGTCAGAGAGGAGATGATCAGATCCAGAGCGAGTCCTGATAGAATAATCCACACTTTGCCTCAGTTTCACCAAAATCCCTGCACGCTTCCCACGACGTCTGCGATGTTTCCTCCATGGAGAAAGGCCAGGGTCACGCAGAAGGAACGCAGGAATCTCAGATAGGACCGGTGGGGGAGAGTGCTGACCGCTGTTCAAAAACTCCGCGGGAATTTCAGCAAATGTACAGAGCTCCAAAAGTGCCCGACGATCATACTGATATATGACTCGGCACACTGCACAAACCATTGTAAAAATAACAAAAATAAAATACAAGCAGAGAGAGACAGGCAGCCACACACCGGCACCATCTTGAAATTTCCATATATATATATGTATATACATGTATATATACATACATATATATATATATATATATATATTTATATATATATGTACATATACATACATATATACATATATATATATATATATACATACATACTGTGATGCACACAGGCTCAGCACAGATCACACAGTGCAGAAAGACAGGGAATAAAAGTGTGTTTTTAAGCGAGATTTAAAAACTGTGAGGGAGGGGGCCTGTCTAACGAGCAGAGGTAACTCATTCCAAAGTCTTGGACCTGCTACAGAGAAGGCCCTGTCACCTCTGCGCTTGAGGCGGGTTCCTGGGACTGTTAGGAGCAACTGGCCCGCTGATCTGAGAGAACGTGGTGGGACATACGGCTGGAGCAGATCAGTAAGATAGGAGGGGCAGAGCTGTTTAGTGATTTATAGACATACAAGAGTATTTTGA
>NC_056508.1:11250449-11252645 GCF_014905685.2 Nematolebias whitei
AATGCAATTGATCAAGAGGTGACAAGAACTATGCTTTCAAACACAGGGCGGCATGCATCGCTGGCTGTCCATCAGATTGGAGTTTGGATGCCTTCATCTGTGCTGACGCAGGCTGAAACAGCGAAGATTCTTCTGAAAGAAATGAAATGGGAAACGAAAATGTGGTCTGAAACTGAAACAATTCTTGAAAATATTACTGAAGCATTAAATTGGACTGTGTGTACCTTGCAATCTTTCCAAGCACAGCTGCAGAAAGAGCGTTTCCAAAGGGTGGTTACTACATTCAATCATCATGAGTGGAGGAGACTTTGGAACATTTCCAGCTCCTACTGGGTAACTTTGAAACCTGAATTGACAAAGTGTAATGATAACATGTGTGAGGGACATTGGGTTCAATATCATGTTAACGAGACAACTACAGTATGCAAATATTACATTTTGCCTGTTATAACTGTACAAGGATATTGGTTTTTAAAGGTACAGGGTGAATGGTTTGAGCCACAGACAAATCTCACCTATGATCTTGATTTATGCGAGACGGCTGATAAAGGAGTGGTATGTATACTACAAACAGGTCATGTTAACCCATGTTTAACCAGAGACAAGGTATTGTGTGATTGGACTCATGAACCAGCGAGAGATATGGCAGATTGGCCCACACACTCTGTGTGTAGCCACAATTAGGAGTCATCCTCAGTTACCTAAGGTGCCTTTTTCTGGGTGTTTGACAGGTGTATATCTGTGGCATTGGAACAACCGGACTTATCGTTTGACTAATTATAGTTCTGATCAGGTCTCATAAGTCCAACGTATCCAGTCTTCAGGTATCGACTTACATTACCCAGAACAAGGTTCTGCATGCGGCTAAACTCATAGAACAAGCGTCTGCCCATCATTGGTGGGATATCTTTTCAGGTATGTCATCTACGGCGCGTCAATATACAGTACCTCCTTTACTTGTAGTACTTTTATGCATTTCAATTTTAACTTTGTATAATGTGTTTACTTGCTGTTATATTAAGCAAGTAAAGAATAGGATTAATCAAAAACTTTATAATTCGGCTATTTAAGATGAAAGTACGAATTTATATTACTGATGGCCCTTACGGTCTCGAAAAAACAGAAATTACAGTAGATCCAGACATCCACCCAGACACATTAGAGATTGAGCATTTTGCTCATGGGTGGTATCATTTTAGGCGAACAATGTATGAAACTAGAATGGATCTTTTAACTGCATTTGCAGGAGAACTCGACCATTCAGAGGTCGGAGATCGTTTAGAGTTCAACTTAAAGGGATGGCATTTTCAAAACTAAAAAGTTGTATTGTGGAATTATGTTTTACATGCCATAAAGGCAAAAAGGGTGGAATGATATAAAAATATGTTTTATATCAATATATTAAGTTGCCTTTATGCCTATTCAAACATATACATTTTGTGTGTGTTACTTTTCAGAATTAAATGTCTAAATTGCCATAAAAGGCAAGGGTGGAATTATTATTTTGATGCTTTTATGTCAATTTATACTCATTTACATGTAGTTTAAAAACACACTTATACAACGTGTTATTCACATATTAGGGATTGTACTTTGTTTAACATGTCACAAAGACAAAGGGGGGAATGATTTATGTTGCCTTTGTTAATATTTGGGACATTCTTTGATGGTTTGCAGAGGGATGGAGGAGTGCGTATTTCCTCTTTAGGAAGTTTAAGGAGTATTTCTAACTTCAAGGTCTTGGCCCGCCTTGAGGTCACACTGCTCCTTCTTTGTAATAAATCACCAGCTCCTCATCCGTTGTTCTGGTAACCATCAAACTTGTTTTGAATGCTCTCACGCGATCCGGTCAGGGAAATGGTATAAAGGAAGTGTGACAGGCAACTTAATCTTTGGAAGTCCTGTGATGGATCAGCACGCGCTGGTGCCATGCGCCATTTTGATGTGATTCTTCTTTACCTGGGTCGAAAACGACTTCCCGGCCAGTGTCACGGTGAGAAGTTATTTCATATCAATTTGTGTGTTAAGAGTGTACGAGTGTACATGTTTTTTTGCTTGGCTGTTTTCTGTGGCAGGTTAATAAAGGACACTTATTACTCCTAGCAGTAACAGCCTCTGTCTTTTATTTTTCCCTATTTGTCTGAATATCTGTGCCGACCGTTCACGAGCCCTTTTGATAAAGAATTTCATAATACA
>NC_056508.1:11252745-11253295 GCF_014905685.2 Nematolebias whitei
ATATATATGTACATATACATACATATATACATATATATATATATATATACATACATACTGTGATGCACACAGGCTCAGCACAGATCACACAGTGCAGAAAGACAGGGAATAAAAGTGTGTTTTTAAGCGAGATTTAAAAACTGTGAGGGAGGGGGCCTGTCTAACGAGCAGAGGTAACTCATTCCAAAGTCTTGGACCTGCTACAGAGAAGGCCCTGTCACCTCTGCGCTTGAGGCGGGTTCCTGGGACTGTTAGGAGCAACTGGCCCGCTGATCTGAGAGAACGTGGTGGGACATACGGCTGGAGCAGATCAGTAAGATAGGAGGGGCAGAGCTGTTTAGTGATTTATAGACATACAAGAGTATTTTGAATTTGATTCGAAGGTGAACCGGAAGAAATATGTATACATATATATATGTATATATATATACATGTATATATATATACATACATATATATACTGATATATACATATATGTATATATATATATATATATATATATATATATATATATTTATATATATATATACATACATACATACATACATA
>NC_056508.1:11253395-11254281 GCF_014905685.2 Nematolebias whitei
CGGCAATACATACATACATACATACATACATACATACATACATACATACATACATACATACATACATACATACATACATACATACATACATGCATGCATATATATACAGGTATAAAATCCAGCATTTTTCAGTCAGGACTAAGAAGAGTCCGGGGGAAGAATCAGTTTTGTTGTGTGTTTCCTTGACTGATGAAGCCTTCCGGATCGAAGGCGAAACGCTTCAGCACAAAAAAAGAAACTGTCCAGATGACCTGACTGAAAAATGTTGGATTTTATACCTGGATTATTGAGCATGGACTTTATTGTTGGTCACTGATTGGTTGGGGGGAGGAGTCTGTGGAGTCTTATCCAAACAACCCGATCCGCCATTTTTCTCTACCGCTAGCATTAACAATAACTCGAGGAGTGTTTCTTGTACGTATTTTGAAGATATAAAAAACAATGACAAAGCCGTGTTCAAATGCAGAAGGACCTGTATACATATACATACATATATACATATATATATACATACATATATATATGTACATATATACATATATATATACATACATATATATATACATACATATTTAAATATATATACATACATATATATATACATACATATATATACATACATATATATACATATATACATATATATATAAATATATATATATATATATATATGTACATATACATACATATATACATATATATATATACATATATACATATATATATACATACATATATACATATATATACTGTAGATGAACAGATGCTCAGATATATTAATCAATTAACACGGATTCCTCATTTTTCTGGACTGAATAAAACGTGCATTGAATTTAATGAAATGCAAACGTGAGACGTCATTTATCTTTGACCCATCAAAATGAAT
>NC_056508.1:11254381-11269842 GCF_014905685.2 Nematolebias whitei
TTCAGCACAAAAAAAGAAACTGTCCAGATGACCTGACTGAAAAATGTTGGATTTTATACCTGGATTATTGAGCGTGGACTTTGTTGTTTTCAACCAGTTTGACAAGACTGTCAACATGGAAGAGGGCCGGTAATGGAGGAGGGGCGTACCAAAGAGACCATCTTATCACAAGCAGAACTGGTTTGTTCCACTTTGGAGTAAGCTGTTGGGAGAAGAATCAGTTTTGTTGTGTGTTTCCTTGACTGATGAAGCATTCTGGATCGAAGGCGAAATGTTTCAGCACAAAAAAAGAAACTGTCCAGATGACCTGACTGAAAATTTTTGGATTTTATACCTGGATTATTGAGCATGGACTTTATTGTTGGTCACTGATTGGTTGGGGGGAGGAGTCTGTGGAGTCTTATCCAAACAACCCAATCCGCCATTTTTCTCTACCGCTTGCAATAACAATAACTTGAGGAGCGTATCTTGTATGTATTTTGAAGATAGAAAAAAACAATGACAAAGCCGTGGTCAAATGCAGAAGTGCTGGCGTTGTTGTGCTTGGTGGCCTATGGCAAAAGTCAAAGCGAGCTAGACGGAGCGATTGGAGGCTGGTTTGGACACAGTCACTGCTCTACTTGAATCAGTTATAGAAGATGGTGAGTGTTTTCTAACTTTAGACATATTTTAAGTTACTCATCCCATCGGTTCTGAACATATTTTTAACTAACTAAAGAGGCTGACGCCATAATAGGACAACATCGGTGCTACGATGCTAAGCTAATTTGCATAAATGCTAACTGTCCTTCGTTTCTGTTTCTCACCGTATTTTATCAAGAACGTATTTCAGCACGTGACGGTTCATCTCTAAACTCCACATTAAGCCCCCCAAGCCTCACGACTTCTGCAACTGCTCCATCAGCGGAGTCTACACCTGGCAGATCTCTATCACAGCCCAGCTGCACCTCACAGAGCAGCACAATGATGCAGCCTTCTGTACTTGGTAAGAACAGATGCAACATGTTCCACATCACTTTATTCGTGCCAATATGGATTTGCTTTTATTTTATTTTTAAAGTAAAAAAATAAAATGTTGAACAAATACTGAATACGCACCACATGTTGAACATGTGGTTGGATGAAATTATGCAGTGTGGTAATGTAACAAATTAGAAATACTTTGTTACTGTACTTAAGTAGATTTTTGACATGTTTTTACTTTTACTTTGTTATTTACATTTCTAGCAACTTTCACTTTTACTTCACTACATTGCCTCAATAAAATGTGTACTTTTACTTCAATACATTTCCCTTAACCGTCTTAGTTACTAGTTACTACAATTTAAAATTAGAAAAAATCTGATTGGGCATTGCCTGTGTAATACACTATTTTGAACGTTTTATCCACAATTTGTTTATTATAAGACAATAAAATCAAGGGTATAAATCATTACATAATTTTAATGTTACCTGCTAGGGACAAAACAAAAAAAAAATTATTATTATTATTTCAACACTCTATTTTGGGTCTGAAGCAGACTGAAATACTGTCAAAACTAAAAGGGAAAAGGATCGAAACAAAGAAGGATGGATGTCTTTTCCCAGGATACCCAGAGTGAGGAGCTCTTCCCCCCTCCCTTCTCAGACCGAGTTTGGGGAAGAAGATGGAAGTTTGCTCATTCACTTACGGACATTATTAACTTATGTTTCCAGGTTTCCCGGACTTCCACTCAGAGTGAGGAGCTGAGGCGGGAGGCCGGCCAGACCAAACATCATTTGTTATAATTGTTTCACCCTGTTTGAAATGTGTAACAAACTGTGGGGGCTTGTCCGGGATCTCCTCTCATCAACAATCATCGGGAGAAGATCCAGAGATACGAGAACCACGTGACCAAGGTGACCATGCGCAGCTGAGGACCAGGAGTCAACCTGTGGGTGTCCAGGGTGGAAGATCGTAGGGAAGGAATCCTCACCATCACCGGAACCGCACTGCTGATCCTGAGGTCAACGCCTGCTGATCGTCAAGGAGCCATGTCACTGAACCAGAGGACAACGTATGCTAGTAGCTGATCCAGAGGACAACGTACTCTAGCTGCAGGAGAATCCAAGCACCGAACCTGAGGTCCAAGGTATTACTTACCAGAGAATTAAGCTGCGATAGAACCAAATACCATGGCAGGGGTTCGCAAAGAGCTATTATGGAACATCAAGAAACAGCTGTTCAAACTTTCAAGCGACAACGTCTATCAAGTGGCAAAAGACATTGCTACCAGCATCCAGCATGGAGAGGAACTGGACCCAAATGATGAAGAAAGCTGTATGGACTTTGTCATCTCTTACTTGCAGTCTGATGCCTTGCTCAGACTGGAAGACGTAAGTATGGGTCGACTGCTGAATTTGAACGTCTTGATATATAAGCTAACGAATGTCTATGCTACTGATAATTCTGATGCTGGCATATTAAATGATGTTGGTACACATATTACACCTAATCACACTCAGTCTGCAACAGTCAAACACACCACACCACAACCTCTTTCATTCATCTACAGCACAGACATGCAGCCCCAACCTTACCCCATAACTGAACTCAACACAATGATGCAGCCTGTAGAAGAACTGAAAAAGATGTATGAAGAATTGGGTGAGAAACTTTGACAGTATGAATCTAATGTGACCCCACCAAACACAATTTATCTCAGTCAGGGTGAGTCAAGGTGGTACAACATGCCACGTATGAACCCAGAGCAACATGTGTGTCCGAAGGACCTACCATACCTACAGCGCAAAGACTTCAAAGTACACGGTGGTCAGATTGGAGATCAGAGCTCTGACCTAAACTACAACAACATCAATAGACATATAAATGAGGGAATGAAAGAGGGTTTCATGGAGGCCGAAGTGGTCAAGGGGGTGTTGAGGATAATAAAACCAGGAGCCTTTAAGGGGATGCTAGAGAACAAAGACTCAATCACTGTATTTGAGCTCAAAGGCTTCCTCAGGTCCCACCTACGTGGGACCTGACTCAGATGGTGGCTTCATTGATGGGACAGCATACATCTAACACTCAAGTGTCTCAACCTCTAAGTATGCCAGCCCATATCCAGCCATGTCCTCCTTACTAGCCACCCTCAAGCAGACTGTCACTGTCTGGTATTTATGTCCTCCCCTTTTTCTGCTTATTGTGTTTGTCATTCTGCTCTTTATAATTTTGTGTGATTCTGATTCTGTTTGCTGTCACTTCCCACTCACTTCTCAGTCTGCCTCTCCAGTCTCTTCAGTCTTAATCATTCACACCTGTCTCATCAGCAACCTGCCCAGGTGCTCTCATTACCCACTCTCCCTTTTGTCTTATAAAAAGCCTTTCTCTCCTTCACTCTTCGTCCGGTCATTGTTCTGTCTTGTACAGACATCGCAGTCCTCCTCTGTTCCTGTAGTCTGATTATCCGCCTGAATCTGAACCCATCCTGTTTGCCTGCCTGATCTCTGTTTGTAAGTTTTTGCTACCATGTCAGCCTTTTTGTTTTGTTGTTTAAAATGTAGTAGAACATATGGATGAGATATATTCATACTGTTAAAACGGATTCTTTCAGTTTTCTGGACTGTATAATGTACGTGCATTGTAAGTAATAAAATGTGGACGTGAGACGTTAATTATCTTTGACTCACCACGACAGTGGGTCATTTATTAACATAATCAAGTTTAACACATCACACATTTACATTAATTGGCAAAAATTGAAAATAACGACAGCTATTAATCAGTTTACAGGAAGTGAACAATACAGCGATTGTTTTCTCACTTCCATCAGAACGACAAACGTTATTAATCACAGCAGACGTCAACCACACGGCGGTGATTGAAAAACTTTGCTTCAGACATTTCTAAAAATATCTGGATTAATTTGCTAGCAGATAGGAGAGTTTAAAGATGGAAAGATGAAGTTTATCTACAGAGAGATGTGTGAGGGAATTTGTCTGTTTTAACCAGAACCGACACGCTCCTTCTTTTCCAGCTTGGGCCAACGGTACGCTTAGTTGAGATCGACTCTTTTACCTTGCAGATGATAGTTTCAGCGTTGGTGTAGAGCTCTCCTTTCAACTCTTTCAGCGTCTCTGTGAGAACAGCTAAAACCTCTGGAGTCGTGAGGTTGTCCAAAACAGAAGTTCATAATTCCCAAATCGTCTCTGGTTCAGCTTAGTGGCAGCTGTATTGAGCATGCTGCATTCCAGCATTCTGCATTCTGGAACTCCAAACTCTCTGGTTGAACTAGGAAGTGCCAACATTTAAAGGGCTCTACTTCTGGTTTGTTTGGGAGTTTCTGATTGGTCGATGGACCAAAACAGAGGTGTGTTTTGTGATGTAAGGTGTTATGAAAAGTCAAGGAAAAGATTAAGATTGTTTGAGAACAGACAGAAAGATATTATGAAGGAACCAGACTTCGTGGAGTCACCTCTTCCAGTATCTTGCTGTAAAAGTTAAACATGACATTTCTTTTCAGTAAACTTTCAGTTGACCGAAACTTGAACTTCGACACACTTACAACTTCGCTCATTGAAGACAGAAAATCAAGAAATTGAATCATTACTCTGTAACGTATTCCAACTTGATTTCACTTTGAATGAGGATTAAGAATCATTATTACTGTTTCACAATTAATAGAAAATGTGTAGTTCACTTCAACATTCAAACATTGTTTGAACTAACACAATTTGATTATCAAACATTTGTAAAATAGTAATGATAATAGAGAATAGTCTTTTTTTTACTTGATTGATTCAAGAAAGAAAGTCTCAGGATGGGTCAACCTGTATTTCTGGATGCAAATCAATGAAATGACAAGTTATGTCCCAATGGTCCTTAGGTCAAGGTTTTGACCTTAGGCTTAGTTCACTACAAAAATAAATTATTTTTATTTAAACTCCTGCCTCGCTTGCCTGCCTGCATTTGGGTCTAACATTGAGGATTGTAACAGAATGACCGAAACTGACCCAGACCCATGTAGATGAACAGATGCTCAGATATATTCATCAATTAACACGGATTCCTCATTTTTCTGAACTGAATAAAACGTGCATTGAATTTAATGAAATGCAAACGTGAGACGTCATTTATGTTTGACCCATCAAAATGAATGCGGTCATTTATTTACAGAATCAAAGTTTAACATCAAACATTTACATTAATTTGGCAAATTATGAAAATAACAACATAAGCAATCAATCAGGAAAAATCATACGGCCATGATTTTTCGTTGCTTCACCACAGACATTTATGAAAACTGTACAATTATGATCTTTTACCCACACGGCGGTGGATGAGCACTTTACACAGACATTTCTAAATATCTGGAAGAATTTCTACTTGAGAGAGGAGTTTAAAGATGGGAAAGAAGTTTAAAGAAGAGTAAAAGATGGGGTTTGAGGGAGTGTTGAACAGAACGGCACTCTCCGGGCTTTCTTCAGCTTCTCCCTTACAGTACACTTAGGTGGTGAAATCGACTCTTTTACCTGGAGATGTCTCAGGCGAGATTCCGTTTAACGCACCCTTTCAGCGTCTCCGTAGGATGCTGTTACTCGTCCGGAGTAGCGGCGAGATTCTGTCCGCCACAGCTCACCTCAGTGAAGATGTTATAATCCCATGAAACTCGGAAGAGCTCTGTTGTCATGTCAGGATCTTCCCGGCTCACAGAACTGAACAGAGACCCAACTCCCACAGAACTGAACTCTCACAGCTCTCACAGAACTGACAGAACTGTGTATCCAACAGAACTGTGTATCCAACAGAACTGAGTAGACCAGGAAGTACCGACATTTTAAAGAGCTCTTTTCCCGGTTCATTCGGGAGTCTCCCCATTGGCCAGAACCGACCAGACGGGGTGTGTTTTGTGACGTAAAAGGTTAGAAGGCAGCAAGAATTGTTATGGAACAGATCAGAAATGTTCTCAGAGACAGAGAGAGTTTTGTTTTGGCGAGTTTAAGAAACAGGTGCCAAAACCCCCCTGTTGACGTCTGAGAGGATATAAACAGGACAGTTGTTCCAACGCATGTCTGCTTCGACTCCTGACCCTGGAACGCACACTTTGCTCATTCACAGACAGAAATCAGAAAATGCATAATTACTCTGTAACAGCTTTAACATGAGTTCTAACTTTGCATGAGAATTAAAAATCATCACAGTTAATAAAATTGATTAGTTCACTGCAACATCTAAAATGGTTTGAACTAAGACACTTTGATTATCAACATTTGTAAAATAGTAATGATAATAAAAAGAGAGTGTTCTTTCACTTGAATTTTCAAGAAAGAAAGTCTCAGGATGGGTGAACCTGTATTTCTGGATTCAAATCAATGAAATGACAGTTCCTGTCCCACAAGGTTCTTAAGGTCAAGAGTTTTGACCTTAGGCTTAGTCTTGACCTCAGATTAAGTTCACTACACCCAGCAGGTTCTTTGTTCTGCTCCAAGCGCCAGCACGAACGTGAGCAACTCCGCCGGGTAACGCGTAATTATCTGGACACCAGGGCCACCCCCAAGGATCTGTGGAAGAGGTTGGTGGCCACTGAGGACTTTGTTAACGTGTTTACCCGGTTGGAACTAGAAGGTTATGAACCGGGGGTGTTTGAACTTTTTTCTCAAGCTTGGAATGAGAGACGTGTGCTGCGCTCTCTTCTCCTGCCATTCTGCCCCCCAGTCATCCCAAGCACCCCTCATTGGCGAATGGAATGGTCTCGCCTTCAGACTCATCGCCATGTGTCTCAGTGGGTGCTGTGGAGGACACTGTGACACCATCTTGCTCAGTGGGTATCCAGGATCAGAACCCATCTGCTTGTCTTCTTCCTCACCACTGCAGAAAGAGAGGTCAACAAGGGACTCAAGCCAGTTTCACCAAACCCCAAGCCCTCTTTCTGGCTAAATCGGCCAGCTCTGCTTAAGAGGCTCCCAACTCAGTTCCTGGGGCCCTTCCTGCTGCAGAGCCCCTGGTTTCACTGCCCACTCTGGCTCTCCTGGTCTCGCCACCCGCTGCAGCTCTCCTGGTCTCGCCACCTGCTGCAGCTCTCCTGGTCTCGCCACCCGCTCCGACTCTCCCGGACTCGCCGGCTGCAGACCCCTCGCCGGACTCGCCGAATGCAGACCCCTTGCCGGACTCGCCGGCTGCAGACCCCTCGCCGGACTCGTCGGCTGCAGACCCCTCGCCGTACTCGTCGGCTGCAAACTCCAGCACAGAACCCTCAGCTGCAGAACCCGGCTCTGACCCCGCAGCTGCAGATCCCTCATCCGACTCATCGGCTGCGGCAGAACCCGACTTCAACTTATCGGCTGTGGCAGAACCCAACTTCGACTTATTGGCTGAGGCAGAACCCGACTATGTCTCATCAGCTACAGCAGAACCCAACTTCGTCTCATCGGCTGTGGCAGAACCCGACTTTGTCTCAACGCCTGCGGCAGAACCCGACTTCATCTCATCGCCTGCAGAACCCGTCTCTGACCCATCGGCTGCAGAACCCGGTTCTGACCCATCGGCTGCAGAACCCGGTTCTGACCCATCAACTGCAGAACCTGTCTCTGACCCATCGGCTGCAGAACCCGGCTCTGACCTCCCGGCTGCTGAACCCTCGTCCAACCTCCCGGCTGCTGAACCCTCGTCTGAGCTCCCGGCTGCTGAACTCTCGTCCAACCTCCCAGCTGCTGAACTCTCGTCCGACCTCCCGGCTGCTGAACCCTCGTCCAACCTCCCGGCTGCTGAATCCAGGTCTGGTCCAGCAGCATCTGAACCCCGTCCTGACCCAGCAGCTGCCGACGTCCTGTCAGAACCTGTGGTCGTCCCCGTGGCTGCTGAACCCAGGTCTGGTCCCATAGCAGCAGAATCTAGGTCTGGCCCCACAGCATCTGAACCACGTCCTGACCCAGCAGTTGCCAAATGTCCCGTCTGCCCCAGCAGCAGCCAGCACCACCACCTCTGGCCCAGCAGCAGCCAACATCATCATCGGCCCCATTCCTTCCTTCCCTGAACTCTGGTCCCACCCTGGACGGTCCCCGGGCCGTCCGCCCGAATTCTGGCCTCGCTCTGGACGGTCTCCGGGCCATCTGCCCAAACTCTGGTCCCGCTCTGGACGGTCCACGGGCCGTCCGCCCGAACTCTGGCCTCGCTCTTGACGGTCCCCGGGCCTTCCGCCCAAAATCTGGTCCCGCTCTGGACGGTCCCCGGGCCTTCCGCCCGAACTCTGGTTCCGCTCTGGACGGTCCTCTGGCCGTCCGCCCGAACTCTGGTCCCGTTCTGGACGGTGTTCTGGCCGTCTGCCCGTTTTGACATTTACTCCGAACGATGCCCAGGGCCGTTCTTAGAAAATTTGTTTTGGTTCCTCTTATTCCCAGGTACAGCCCTGTCGGTTTTGTTTAGATTTTTCTATGCCCTCCGTCCTAATGTTTCCCCACCCTCCCACCCGTTCTGTGTTTTTTTTTTCTGTGTTGGGGTCCTAGGGGACGTCAGGAGCCGTCCCTTGAGAGGGGGGTTATGTCACAGTCTGTCCCCTAGCTGTCTGGTATTTATGTCCTCCCCTTTTTCTGCTTATTGTGTTTGTCATTATGCTCTTTATAATTTTGTGTGATTCTGATTCTGTTTTCTGTCACTTTCCACTCACTCCTCAGTCTGCTTCTCCAGTCTCTTCAGTCTTAATCATTCACACCTGTCTCATCAGCCACCTGCCCAGGTGCTCTCATTACTCACTCTCCCTCTGTCTTATAAAAAGCCTTTCTCTCCTCCACTCTTCGTCCGGTCATTGTTCTGTCTTGTACAGACATCGCAGTCTTCCTCTGTTCCTGTAGTCTGATTATCCGCCTGAATCTGAACCCGTCCTGTTTGCCTGCCTGATCTCTGTTTGTAAGTTTTTGCTGCCACGTCAGCCTTTTTTGTTTTGTTGTTTAAAATAAATTATTTTTATTTAAACTCCTGCCTCGCTCGCCTGCCTGCATATAGGTCTAAACGTTGAGGATTGTGACAGTCACAACCTTTGTTGAGACAACCGACAACTCAGGTGAGGGGCAGGATGACTCGTTGCCCTAGGTGTACTGAGCAGAACTCACAGGAGTGTAACCACTGCTTTGCATGTGGAGAAGCAAGTCACAGAGCAGTGGGGTGTTTGAAGCGAGCCACGGTGCAGGGAAACGGGGCTCGGTCTCTGGTGAGGGACACCCAGAGATCAATGAGCAGACTCAGTCCCGAGCAGTAGATCAGGCTTCAAGTCAAACAACAAGATGCCCCAAACAAAGACGACATCAGAAGCCACACACACCTATCATCCATAGTAGTCACCTGTAAAGCACCCTTAGTTGGAAAAAAAAAGCCTGCTGAAATGCTTGCTTGGTGGCTACCCAATCACAGCCTTATTTGATTCAGGGTCACAAGTGACTATAATCGACCAAGAATGGGCTGCCACCCACATCCCAAATTATACAGTGAGACCCCTTTCAGAGATATTAGAGGAGGAACTAGGTGTCTATGCAGTTACTGGCCATGCAGTCCCATACAGTGGATGGGTTTAACTCACTGTCAACCTCTCGGGAAATGATGACCCCGACCTGACCATAAAGGCTCCTTTCCTGGTCAGTCAGCTGCCACTGCCCCAGCCCCTCCTTGGAGCCAACGTGTTGGGGGAGGTTATCAGAAGGCAGGAGTCCATGGGTGAGGCAGTGACTACAGTGGTCCAGCTCCTTCGCAAAGCATTTGGGATGGAGGAGGAGCAGGTGGAGGCCATTGTGAGTCTCATCCAGGTGCTGCCTAGGACATATGATGATCCAGTTACAATAAGAGCAAGGAGAGACCATGCTATTACTCCCCCTGGCCGAACAGTTCATGTGTGGTGCAGGGTACCCCCAAACTTTAACATTTCTGACCCCTTCGTCCTATACGAACCCGCAGATGGGAGCACCACCTTAGAACAGTTACAGGCAACAATAAAATGTTAAAGAAAAACCGTAATAAGATCTAAGATATGAACTAAGAAAAATATCAACTAAAAAATATCTACTAATAATACACTAAGCACTAGTAGCATTAAACAATCAAAACAAAATGTCAAACAGCAACACAAACTTGAGTTTGTGCAGCCTTATGGATATCTAACCAGGATAATCACTGAAAAATCACATCATGTTGCTGCTGATCTGTTTCATGTTGCTGCTGAACTGTTTCATGTTGCTGTGTTCATTCATGTTCATCTGTTCACACAGACTCATGTCCATGCTGCTGTTCGGCATATTGTTTATTGTTTTTATGCTATTAGTGCTTAGCATATTTTTAGTTGATGTTTTTCTTAGTTCTTATCTTAGATCTTATTACTGTTTTTCTTTTACATTTTATTGTTGGATGTAATTGGGACCCTGTGTACATAATTTTGATCCACCACATGCACCACATGTGGTGTGAATAATAATAATAATAATAATCATTTTATTTAAAAAGCGTCTTTCATGACACCCAAGGACACTTTACAGTAAGAACAAAGATCAACAGGAATAAATTACATAAAGAATATAAAATACATAAAGAATATAAAATACATACAGAAAATAAAATGCATAAAGACCATAAAATACATACAGCAAAGTTAAGGATAAGCTAGTCTAAAGAGATGTGTTTTCAGAGCAGTCTTGAATATAGAAAGAGAGGTGGTGTTTCTTAAGTCAGGGGGTAGAGAGTTCCAGAGATGAGGGGCAGAGCAGGTGAAGGCCCTGCTCCCCATGGTGGAGAGGCGGGCAGAGGGTACATGGAAGTGTAGTGAAGAGGAGGATCTGAGAGAGCGAGAGGGGATGGAGATGTGTAGGAGGTCAGATAGATACGGAGGGGCAAGGTTGTGGATAGCTTTGAAAGTGAGAAGAAGAATTTTGAAGACGATACGTGATTTAACCGGGAGCCAGTGGAGCTGCTGCAGGACTGGAGTGATGTGGTTATAGGAGGAGGTTTGAGTGATGACACGGGCAGCTGAGTTCTGGACCAATTGTAGCTTCTGGAAAGATTTGTTGGGGAGGCCATAAAGAAGCGAGTTGCAGTAGTCAAACCGAGAAGTCACAAGACTGTGCACAAGGATAGCTGTGGAGCGGGGTGTGAGAGAAGGGCGGAGACGGTTAATATTTCGGAGATGGAAATAGGCAGAGATATAAAGAATAAAGAATATCTGTATCTGTATAATACTTTCTGATTCATATATCCATTGTTATTATTATATTGTTTTCATTATTTTTAAATTAGTTTTTTTGTTCATTTTCTTATTTTATCAGTTTATTATTATTAATATATATTATAGCGGTTAGCTGCACCTTTCTTTGTTTTATGCATTTATTCAAAAACAGTGTATAGCTTGAATTAACCACCTTTTTCTTCTTTCTAGGCAAGAGAAAGAGAAAAGAGTCCAGTAAAGAAAAGTCTTATTTTGGCACTGAATGAACATGAAGAACTGAATCGGACACAGCAGGAAAAACACTTGCGACTTCTTCTGGATGAAGCCCGTGTAGTGAACTAGGCCTGAGGTCAAGTCCTGACCTTAAGGACCTTATGGGACAGAAACTGTCATTTCATTGATTTGAATCCAGAAATACAGGTTGACCCATCCTGAGACTTTCTTTCTTAAATTAATCAAGTGAAAGAAGACTACTTTCGATTATCATTACTATTTTACAAATGTTTGATAATCAAATTGTGTTAGTTCAAACAATGTTTAAATGTTGAAGTGAACTAATCATTTTAAATCAACTGTGAAACAGTAATAATGATTGTTAATCCTCATTCAAAGTAGAAATCAGGTTAATGATGCATTGTCTGATTTTCTGTCTTCAATGAGCAAGTGTGTAAGTTGGTCAAAGTTCAAGTTTCGGTCAACTGCAAGTTTACTGAAAAAGAAATGTCATGTTTAACTTTTACAGCAAGATACTAGAGAAGTGACTCCCCGAAGTCTGAGTTCTTCATAATATCTTTTGTCTGTTCTTAAACAATCTTAATCTTTTTCCTTGACTTTTTAATAACATCTTACATCACAAAACACACCTCTGTTGGTCCAACCGACCAATCAGAAAGTTCTCAAATGAACCGGAAGTGGGCTCTTTTTAAAAGGTGCAACACTTCCTAGTTCACTAGAGTTCTGCAAGAGGTTCCACCTCCAGTTGGAGTCGGGTGGAGAGTTTGCAGCTCCAATCGTTTGGGAGAACAGGAAAATCCCGATATGATCCAGAGCTCTTCCGAGTATTGGGGATTATGACATCTTCCACCTCTGAGTGGAACTCTGACGGACTCCACTCATGTGAAGTCCACTCGTGAGGTGAACTGTTGTTGACGAAGTCCCGCCACCACTCCGGACGGTTCTCTGCCATCCTACGGAGACGCTGGACCGGTAGCGTAACTGGAGCTCTGCTTCCACTGATTCATCGTCAGAGAGGTAATGAGTCGAGTTCACTACCGAGCGTACCGAGGAAAGCTGGGTCGAATGGAGGGTGCCGTTCTGTTCAACACTTTTCAATCACACACACACCATCTCCCTCCCTCTAAACTTCAATCTTTAAACTCTTCTATATGCTAAGAAATTAATCCAGATATTTTTAGAAATGTCTGAAGCAAAGTTTTTCAACCACCGCCGTGTGGTTAATGTCTGTGTGAAGCTGGAAGCAAGGTTTTCAACCATCGCCGTATGGTCTTCCTTGTAAAACTTGCTAAATAAGCTGTCGTTATTTTCAATTTTTGCCAATTAATGTAAATGTGTGATGTGTTAAACTTGATTCTGTTAATAAATGACCCACTGTCGTTGGTGAGTCAAAGATAATTAACGTTTCCGTCCACATTTTATTAAATTCAATGCACGTCATTATACAGTCCAGAAAAATGAAAGAATCCGTTTAATTTATGAATATATATCAGCATATGTTCATTCTACACCCGTGAGGCAAAGGATAGACAGATAGACAATCATTAGTTGGACGCATCCATCCATTATCTTTACCCGCTTATTCCATTTTGGGTCACGGGGGTCGCTGGTGCCCATGTCCAGCATTCACTGTGCGAGGGGCGGGGTACACCCTGGACAGGTCGCAAGTCCATCACAGGGCCACATAGAGACAAACGAGACAAACAACCATTCACTCTCTCACTCACACCTAGGGACAATTTAGAGTTACCAATCAGCCTAACATGCATGTTTTTGGTCTGTGGGAGGAAACCGGAGCACCCGGAGAAAACCCACGCATGCACAGAGAGAACATGCAAACTCTACCCAGAAAGGCCCCTGGACCGGGGTTTGAACCAGGGACCTGCTCGCTGAGAGTCAGCAGCTCTACCAGTTGCGCCACCGTGCTGCCCCTAGTTGGATGCAGTATTTTTTTTATTTTTGTACATTTTTCACTTGTTAATTTTCCTATTAAACTTAAACAAATTTTACAATGTTAAGTGCGTATAGTGTTTGTTTAAATCCTTACTGGAAGTTAAGAAAAATTTCCAATTGCATTTGATCTTTAATGAGTCCTAAGAAAAGATGACCAGAATCTGCTCAACAGTTATGTTATCAATTTTTTGGTTTTAGGATGAAGTGAGACAAAAACAGTCAAAAATTCAGAAAGGACAGTTATCAGTTATCGGCCGTACAATTGTGGCCCGAGAGATTCAGCTGAAAGCCCTGGTGCACCTTTTATTTGAACCTGCAGAGATTTGAACAGCTGATCTGAAGCAACCAGGCAGGTGTTCAACTGAACTTACCACTCCTGCTGTGTTTGTTTACTTGTTTACTTGGCGCATACACACGTGAGAAAAAGTTTGGCCTTGTGTTGAAGGGGCGAAGCTACTCCGGGAACAAAATGACATGATTTCTGTCACGAACTACGTCAACGAGAAGATTCAAGGAGTGTTCAGGGCCACGATTACATTTTGAGGTTTCATCAGATGTTCAGAATTTGAAGCATCCAGTGAGTATTTCACTGCATTTACAGTCTTCATCAGGGCATTCATGACTGAAAGCAGGACAGCAAACATGGAGTGTCAGCGCATTCCAATCTTTTATTTGATTTTATTTAAATTAACATGTTGTGAAAAGAAGGCAGCAAAAACACCTGAATCTTCCTGCAATCATTCAAACAGAAATGATAAAAGTTCCTCCATTTGACTGACTTCAATAAAACTTGTCAACACATTTAAAGTTCTGATAAATATTAAATTGTGCTGCTTTAATAAAAATGCAGACTCCGTTGTCTAGAGGACCAGCAGCAGGGACTCATGGTCCTCCTCCCATCGGGAGCTTCTCTGACAGATGCACAGCAGGGACTTGTTGGGATGCTGCACTGCTGCAGGCTCAGGTTCATGTCTATGAAGGTCCTGCGGGGCACCTCGTCAGTCTGCATGAAAACCTGTGGTTCGGAACCGGCTCTCTGCTCTGGACCTGACCGCCACAAGCAAAGAGCCACCTGCCGCACATGCGCGAGAGCTGCAAGCAGAGGTGTCCTTCGGTCCTCGTCACGCAGGCTGAGCTGGGACATGTCTCTGTCCAGCTCCTTCCCTGGACTCTATGGAGGGATGGACTCTGTACCTGTTTAGGGCCTGCGGTGGTGCAGCACCTGCAGACCTCCATCTTCACTCCTCCACCTCTGGGCCTGACGGAGCTCGGGCTGAGAGCGCCAGGAGACTTCTGTCTATCTGCCTGCTGACGTCACACTCCGGGGACGTTTGCTGGATATCTGAACAAGTCAGTGTAGATGAACAGATGCTTAGATATATTCATCAATTAAAACGGATTCTCTCATTTTTCTGGACTGAATAAAACGTGCATTGATTTTAATAAAATGTAACGTGAGACGTTATTTATCTTTGACCCATCAAAATGAATGTGGCCATTTATTTACAGAATCAAAGTTTAACATCAAACATTTACATTAATTTGGCAAAATATGAAAATAACAACATAATTAATCAGCTTTACAGGTAGTGAGAAACAATACGGCGATTGTTTTCACTTTTCAGCAGAACAGCAGACATCAATCCACACGGCGGTGGAATGAGCACTTTACACAGACATTTCTAAAATATCTGGAATTATTTCTACTTGATAGAATAATTTTTAAAGATGGAAAGATGAAGTTTAGTGGGAGTGAAAGATGGATGAGGGAGAATGTGGTGTGTATGAGTGAAAAGTGTTGACAGGACGACACCCTCCATCTGACCCAGCTTTTCCTCGGTACGCTCAGTAGTGGACTAGACTCATTTACCTCTCTGACGATGGATCAGAAAAAGAGGAGCTCCAGTTAACGCTACCTTTCAGCGTCTCCGTAGGATGGCAGAGATACATCCGGAGTGGTGACGGGGCTTCGTCAACAACAGTTCACCTCACCGGGTGGACTTCACATGATTGGGGTTCTTCAGAAGTTCCACTCAGAGGTGGAAGATGTTATAATCCAAACTCGGAAGAGCCTTATCATGGCTGGACTTCTGTTCTCCCAAACGACTGGAGCTG
>NC_056508.1:11269942-11276791 GCF_014905685.2 Nematolebias whitei
CTTTATCCCTAATCCTCTCCTCATATGATTGAGCCTGTACTGACAGCTCAGTCTTTGAGAGGTCCCTCTCACTCTGAACTCTTTCTGCCTCCAATGCAGACTCATTCATCAATCCGTCACACCTCTCCTTTTCAGATGCATATCCTCTGGATAGCATGACATTTCGTGCAACCTGATGGTCCATTTCCGCTTTGAGAAGCAGGGAAATTTTTGCTAACCGTTCACGGCTTGATTTTGTATCCTCTGACACTTTGGCTCCTTTTGCCAAACTTTGCAGTTCTTCATCTCTTTGATTTTCATCAAGGTCTTCTAATTGCCCTAATTGTTTACTAATAATTGAATTTGTCAAAATATGTAAAGCCGTTTGGACGGCATCTTGGGAGTGCAAGAGGCCAGTGTTTACGCCTTCGTCCTCCATTATCTGCTATTTAAAATTAAATAGTAGAATGTGTTGTTTTAGGTGGTAAGATAAAATCAGAAGAGTCTCTCTCTTCTGATATATTTACTCTTATTTAATGATCTAGCAATTAAACGTGTATTATCTCTCCAGCAAATGAGCAAACGTTTATCCCTGTGAATATTTGTATCTGTATTTTTTTTTTTAAAAGTTTCTAACTTTTATTTTGTACCTTTTTATAAGGAATTACCAGTGATTAAAAGCGTCTTAGTAAATGCCTTTCTGCATAAATACCTGAAATACTTTTTAAATGCAGATAACAGTGATTATTCAGCTTTGAGGAACGTTTATTAACTCAAAAATGCCTTACAGAAAGAAAATACGTTTAATTTCACTCAAAAATAACCTAAAACGAAGTGAAAACCTGTGATCTCAAGTCTCCACAGGAGGTGGCAGCATAACCTCATTTTATTGCAACCCAGACACTGTTAGTGATGTCCAGTAGTAGTCGCTATGACTTCCTGTGGCATCCGGTCGTTAGCTGTTAGCGTAAAATTAGTAGCGGCTAGACTCGGTTAAAACCAACATTTCTGAACGGATTTTTTACTCAAACGTGGCAAAATTTTAGCAATTAGACTTCGAAGAACTAACAGCTGATCAGAATACAGCTTTCAAAGCGTTTTTGAACTTTAAAAAGCAGATTTTAATCCCTATGAAAAACGAGTTTTCATTTCCGGGTCACGTGACTGAATCCACCAATGACAGAGCAACACGACCTGACACGTCAGAGTTAGTCACTACTGACACGTCTCCCAGCCAATGAAAGCGTTACACAGCAGCTAACTCAGCTGAATTCAACCAATCACGCAGCGTTTTTCCAACTAGCATGTTACTTTTATCTGAACAAGTCCGTCAACTTTTCGCCTTTTAAACTGTCAAAATGCACCAATTTCTGTTACAAGTGTCACGAATCAAGTTCTGAGCTGCACGGAGTCGGCGCCCCGGCATTAAAAACGTCTTTCCCACCATTTAAAACAACTCGTTCGATCTTTCTCAGAACCGAGCCGGAACCAGAACAGCGTCTGGAACACAGTTTAAACAGAATAAAGCGTTTCCACAGCTCAAACACAGCTTATGTTACACAACAGATGTACAATTTCAGCTTTCATAAAGACTCAATGACTCGGTATCAGCTTCAAAGCATTAAGCGTAAAAATGCAGTGTTTTCCCACAAGCGCTGCAGCTGAGGCACGCTGCGTTTCAACACAGCTACTCTGCACTTTTTTCATGCCAACATGAAATATTCAATATTTACACGTATACAACAGTCCATTTATGAACACGTAGACGGGCCACCAGTATGTAGTATGACATATCCAGAGATATATTCATACATTAAACGGGTTCTTCATTTTTCTGGATTGAATATAACGTGCATTGAATTTAATAAAATGTAACGTGAGACGTTATTTATCTTTGACCCATCAAAATGAATGTGGCCATTTATTTACAGAATCAAAGTTTAACATCAAACATTTACATTAATTTGGCAAAATATGAAAATAACAACATAATTAATCAGCTTTACAGGTAGTGAGAAACAATACGGCGATTGTTTTCACTTTTCAGCAGAACAGCAGACATCAATCCACACGGCGGTGGAATGAGCACTTTACACAGACATTTCTAAAATATCTGGAATGATTTCTACTTGATAGAATAATTTTTAAAGATGGAAAGATGAAGTTTAGTGGGAGTGAAAGATGGATGAGGGAGAATGTGGTGTGTATGAGTGAAAAGTGTTGACAGGACGACACCCTCCATCCGACCCAGCTTTTCCTCGGTACGCTCAGTAGTGGACTAGACTCATTTACCTCTCTGACGATGGATCAGAAGAAGAGGAGCTCCAGTTAACGCTACCTTTCAGCGTCTCCGTAGGATGGCAGAGATACATCCGGAGTGGTGACGGGGCTTCGTCAACAACAGTTCACCTCACCGGGTGGACTTCACATGAGTGGGGTTCTTCAGAAGTTCCACTCAGAGGTGGAAGATGTTATAATCCAAACTCGGAAGAGCCTTATCATGGCTGGACTTCTGTTCTCCCAAACGACTGGAGCTGCAAACTCTCCAGCCCGACTCCAACGGCAACTCACAGAACAACGACTTCACAGAACTGCGAACATCTCAGAACTGCCACTTCACCGAGCTGGGAGAACTAGGAAGTACCGACATTTTAAAGAGCTCTATCTCCGGTTCATTTGGGAGTCTTCCTGATTGGTCAATATCAACCAGACAGGGGTGTGTTTTGTGATGTAAGAGGTTACTAGAAGTCAGAAAACAGCAAGAATGTTATTGGAACAGATTGAAAATGTTCCCAGACAGGCGAGAGAAATGTTTGGGCGAGTTTGGAGAAACAGGTGCCAACTTCTCTGTTTACGTCTGAGAGGATTTAAAACAAGACAGTTGTTCCAACACTTGTCTGCTTCGACTCCTGACCTTGGAAAACGTACACTGCTCATTCAAAGACAGAAATCAGAAAATGCATAATTACTCTGTAACAGGCCTTAACATGAATTCTACTTTGCATAAGCAACTAAAAAATCATTGTTACTGTTTTATAGTTAATAAAATTGATTAGTTCCCTGTAACATCTAAAATGTTTGAACTAAAACACTTTGATTATCAAACATTTGTAAAACAGTAATGATAATAGAAAAGAGAGTGTTCTTTCACTTGAATTTTCAAGAAAGAAAGTCTCAGGATGGGTGAACCTGTATTTCTGGATTCAAATCAATGAAATGACAGTTTCTGTCCCACAAGGTTCTTAAGGTCAAGGGTTTTGACCTTAGGTCAAGTTCACTACATCAGTAAGCTCTTTATGACGACTCTGCTTCGTCCCCTGGACGACTTGAGTCTTGTAGGGAACATAGATTCTTTGCCATCGACCAGCTAATCACATTTAGCTGCAGACATGAGCAAAAATAATAGTTATAACTACTTTAAGCTTCAAGTTGTAAACCAGTTAGGTAAAATGTTAGAAATTAAAACCGTTATATAGTAACAAGAAGAACCATGCTCAAAAATCCAGGTATACAATCCAATTTGTTGGATTGTATACCTGGATTATTGAGCATGGACTTTGTTGTTTTCAACCAGTTTGACAAGACTGTCAACAAGGAAGAGGGTCGGCAATGGAGGAGGGGGCGTACCAAAGAGACCATCTTATCACAAGCAAAACTGGTTTGTTCCACTTTGGAGTAAGCTGTTGGGGGAAGAATCAGTTTTGTTGTGTGTTTCCTTGACTGATGATGAAGACTTCTGGACCGAAGGTGAAACATTTCAGCACAAAAAAAAAAAAAGAAACTGTTCAGACCTGACTGAAAAATGTTGGTGTTATATAGTAAATTTTATTTACTTTCCACAATTCAACGGATGTGATTGGGACCCTTTATCAATGGTGTGGTGTGTCCCTTCTCGGATCAATGGTGTCGTCAGTCGTAGCCATAGATATCATATAAAAGCATTTTCATATAAGTGTTTATATCTATGGTCGAAGCAACACAGTAGCTATGGCAACTCATTGGCTCTAGAGTGACACTTGGTGGTAAAGGACTGCAACTGCAGCTAACATTTTGAGCTTTAACCCCGACTACTTTTACATTACACTTCTACACGTTTCAGAAAAACAAAAACATCACATTATTTGAACTTTGTGTCATTTCATCATTTTACAAGTCACCGAACAACACCCGAGTGTTATAATAATTTTTATTATTGTTCAAATGGAGTGTTTATTTAAATATGTCAGTTTCAGACAGAAGTTCACTGTCTCACAAAAAATGGAAAAAAAAACGACAATTAAAAGAACATTTTCACTGCAATGTATAGATTTTTCTGCAGTATATTTATTAAAAAAATACCAGCAAAAAAAAAAAATTTCAGCTGCCATATTCGTATACATATTTTATAAACATTACAGTGTTTTTTATTTACTTAAGATAAATAACTTACCAGCACATTTGAGGATATAAATTGATATCAGCCTTCAAACCAATACATTAACAATAAAACACACATGCTGTGATTTTTACCATTAAAGATAAATTACACCATCATCCTGTAGAGGCCTAACAACACATCTCTACTGAACTAAATGAAAGAAGAGTGAACAGAGAACTGATGACTGACTAAACACTGCTTTTTCATATAGTTATTGTTTTATTTATTTATTAAAACAACATCTTTAGTGCTTTAAACTTTTCTTTTTTCCAAATTAAATTCTGCATTTTGTTATCATTTAAGTACTCATTTATTTTTTAAATGACATGGTAATAAAGCATATATCAATATGAAACTAATACTTCTACAATTGTTTAAGCTTTTCAATATTTGTTTTGCATGTAATCTCTCAAGAATGAAAATGTTTTAATGTCTAATTTAAAGCAGAAAATAGCTTACCTAAAAGATCGCAATCTAAAAACTGAAATATTTGATGTTTTCTTGCTGATAAATCATCTAATTGTTGAGTTCCTCGTTAAATGGAACGTGATTTTTCATTCATTCAACCTTTATTTATACAGATAAATCCCACTGAGCCTCGAGGACTCATTTACAAGAGAGACCTGATTAACGTAATGAACGTAACGTGAACACCGAACAATAACCTGGTGGTTTGACTTGAAGCTCTTCTTTCAGCTGGAAGCAGATGTTTATGTCCCACTGCTGATCGCCAGTCAACAGAATCCAGCAGAAAGTGTTCAGTGTAAAGATGCACCTCACTGAGACACAAACGTGCAGCGTCATCATAAAACCTGGAAATGATGAACAGCAGCAGCTCAGCAGGCACCGTGCACACGTATTGAGCACGTGCTCCTCTAGGGCAGGTCCAGCAGGTTGTGTTTAGCGTAAAGTTCTTCAGTGAGCTGGTATACCTCAGAGATAAGAGGCAAAGCCTCCCCCAGCACAGATACCACCTGCTCGGGGGGGCCGACGTTCATAATCTCAAAGAAAGTGGCACGACTTGGCAGGACCAGAAAAGCCACGCCCGTTACCTTGCGCACCACCCACGGGTGGTGCTGGGCCAGGGACTCGTTGTAGGCCTCTGAGCACATGACGGATGTCTTGCTGTCGTTGCTGCAGGTCCGGAGGCGCTCCAGGAAGAGCTCCAGCCACCGGAGGGCACGGTGGAGTCTGAGCAGAGTGCGGCAGCCAGACTCTGGGTGGATGCCGGTCTTGTTCACATCCACCAGCTGGTTCTGCAGCTCGTACTGGACCATGGACTGAACAGTGACATACTGAGAGCCGTTTTCACCATTCAGAAAGCTCGTCAGTATCTGGACCTTACTCACAGCATCCTTAGAAATGAAGCCAAAGACGGTCCCCAGGCTGTTCAGGAACCTGTCAGGACAAACAAAAACACAGTGAGCCCGGCTGGGTTGGTTCTGCTGGTACCGCTCAGCACAGTTTATTCAGCAAGAGACTAAAGATTAGATTCAATCAGCGCACAAGAGGAATTCTAAGAACTCACTCATCGTGTAGCTTTAGGGATTTCTCTAAAGGCCCAAATCCAGACGTACTGGAAGGCTTTCAACAAATAAACTCCAACAGAGCATCCAGAAATTAAAGTTCTGTTCAGAAGACTGACTCAGACGGAGCAAAAACCACAAGGAAAACTAACCTTTAAAAATAATAAATCAGTGTGCCACACTGTGGAAGTGACAAAATTGAGCCTCTGTAAAAGAAAAGAAAAACCGAACACACTGTGGCCACATAAACTACAATACTGTGATGACTGACATCCTGAACGCTGTTGTTAGCATTCGTGATATGAAACTTATCACAGTAAGTTTCATATCTTGGTAAGATATGAAACTTACTTTCTTCCTCACTGGTTATTATTGCTATTATTCACAATGTGTTCCTCTACATGACAAACAATATGAAGTTCCTCCCAAACGTTTCTCAGGTGCACAAAATACATAAAGTTCATTTTAAACGAGGTACACTGATGTTCCCATCACTGGAGGATGTGAAGAGTGAATGTTTTGTAATTTTCAAGATGAGAGTGTTCAACAATTTCTTGCGGGATCAACAAAGTTCTATCTGATCTTTCTGGATATTTGAACAGAGAATGAAAGTAAACCTAAATGTTTTTGGTGCAAGATATTCAACTGGGTAGAAGTTCCACTAAACGAACTGAGGGAGTTGTTTTTGTTTTGTCCCAGGCAGAGCAGAGTGACGAGTCCTGGTGAGCTGGAAGAGCAATTTTATCCACAGGTGCAAAGGAGGAGACAGAGGGTGGCCAACGGTGGCCTTAGCCACCATAGATTAGTCTTCGACCACCCCGGTCATTTGAAGAAACTATTACATTTTTACACAACTGAGAAGCTAGAAAGTTGAGTTTCCCCTCCCTCCCTCACACACACACACACACACACACACACACACACACA
>NC_056508.1:11276891-11282445 GCF_014905685.2 Nematolebias whitei
ATACGTATATATATATATATACGTATGTATACGTATATATATATATATACGTATGTATACGTATATATATATATACGTATGTATACGTATATATACGCACCCCTCTGCCGGTTTATATATGCAGCAGTCACTTGTTGTCTGTGTGAATCAAGACATGTTGATTCCGCAGCACAGAGGCAAAGTGTTGAAACACATTCAAAACCGTGCAACACTCCAAAAACATTTATATGAGCTGCTGTGTGGGATGGCCACAGCGCCCCCACAGCTCGAGACATGCATGTGCCTTCCCAACCTGACAGGGACGCATCTGTGAAAACTGACACGTGTGATGTAGGTCTACTGACGGGAACTCCCTCTGACAGAAGAAGAGGGTTTCTCAGTGTCTCAGGTCGATTCTCACGGAGGGGGGCACAGCGAACGACCGTCTCTTCTGCCTCACCGGGTCCACACGTAAACGAGCGGACCATCTCTGGAGGCGTCGCACCATGTGAGCAGACGATATGTCCTTAATAACTTCATGACGGAAACAGCTGTTCTCACTCTGCCAGTTTCACGTGAGTTGCACTGCTGCCACCTGTCTGGAAAACGGGTCAGCAGCAACAGATCGTCCAGATAAAACAGAATTCTCCTCCCTGCTCTGTGTGGCGGCTGCAGAGCCGACTCAACACATTTTGAAAAGAAATGTTGTCTCACAGTTCAAAACTGACAAATCTAAGATGAGTCTCATCCCTCCGGTCCGTTTTGGGACCAGGAAGTGACGAGAGTAGAACCCTGTGTTTTCCTCTCCTTCTGGGACCATGGAAATTAAATTTTTTATCAGAATTTCCTGAACTTCTGCGTGGGGGGACGAGATCTGTTCTGGAGATGACAGAAAACATCTCTAAAGTTCCTCCAAACAGGGGGTTTGAGCCGTAACTGCAGCGTGAATCCCCTGCTGATAAAACGGTTCATCCATCTGTCTGGAGCGCACGCTTGCCGCCACTCCGCGTAACGTTCGGGAAGCGGGCATGCGTTTATGCTGCGTCACGTTATTTACGGACGCCAATCACTACCGTCATGTGTGCCGCACTCAGGCTGTGGGCTCACATCCTTGCTGATGTGAGCTGGCATGCGCTGAGGGAAGGTGCGCGCGCCCCAGAGCATGTGGAACCGTGTAGGTTTAGGGCTGCCGAGGGTGAGCGGCGCTTCTGTGCCGCGCACAGACTGCAGGCTCACATCCGTGCTAATGTGAGCTAGCGTGCGCTGAGGAGGCAGCGCACAGCTTGGGCTGAGAGCGAGGTTTCCCACTGGACTTGGTCTGCTGAAAACATCCACTTTGGCTGCTGTGTCACTCACACACGCATTTTGTGTGTTTTCTCGGGCTGCGGTGATTTAAATCCCGTTGGAGTACACCGGCTCGCTTGTGTGGAGGATGTGTGAGGAAAAGCCGCTGTGAGATCGTACGAACTGACAGTCAGGCTGAAATCATACACTTTAATTCCTGAATGATGTTTATGTTTTATTCCAAAAACTCAAACCATCATTATGCACACACACACATCCTCCGCAATGAATCATTTTAAATCTTCCCCCACGTGAGCCCTGCAGCTTGTCGGGATGAGGAGGGCTGTTCTCTGACGGGAGGGGCAGGCGGCGGAGCGGAGCGAGAAGACGCTGTTGCAGCTGTGGCGCGTCTCTGCTGTCTTGGCCACGACACTCTCTCCAGCGGGCGGGGGGGGGGGGGCGAGAGGAGGGGTGTGGCTTGATCAGATGGCGCACAGTCTCTGACACCTCCTCCGGCTTGAAAATTGGCTCAGAACAGCGCGTCCGTCATCATGGGGCCTTCCAGCGAGTCCATCTGCAGCTTCTCCGACAGGGCGGGGGAGTGACAAGCCAGGTGGACCTCTGAACCATTGTCATCCAGGCTGCGATGCGAGACAGGCAGACAGCAGACGAGGCACATGGGTTGAGGGTGACGTCAGACGCCTGCAGAGGGAGCTCTTCCTCTACTCAGGCAGGACGGGAGGCGCAGGACGCTGGTCCAACCTGGACATCTTTGCCCGAGAGCCTCCGCTAGGCTTGGCTCCAGGGGGGCATAGAGGGAATTTCCGCTCGGTAAAACCCCTCCACTCTGGTAATGGGCGTGAATGTGGAAACCGGCACTCTCAGTCTACCAGGTTCGGCTGCAGCCTCGTTCCAGTAGGACGCCACTGCTGGGAAAACGAGGCCAGATGGGATCAGGACGGTGAGCCGGGGTGGAGCCAAAAAACCTTCCCGCTAGATCTGTGTGGAGGAAGGAGAGAGACGGAAGAAAGTCCCTTCATGTCAGCCGCCTCCTGGATTATGCCGAGCAGCTCCGAGAGGAGGGCACCGACAGCTGGGAGCGGTGTGGTCGCCGATGCGAAAAGGCCCGGGGCCAGTCAAGCTGGACAACTTCCCTTCCTCGTTCTTCTGACAGTGCTATTAGCTTGCTGAAGAAAAATGGGAGCCGATTACCCGCTCTTAACGTAATTTATACGGACCGGGTGGGGCCCACACAACAGGTGGGAGTGGACTAATTTTTTCAGTGCGATGCTTTGCATGACGGGATAAACCCACCAGCGAAAGCCTTGAAGGGCGAAGCCTATACGAAATAGAACTCGCAGGTTTGAGCACATTACTCCAGTTCTGCCCTCCCTTCACTGACTTCCTGTGCGTGCCAGAGTTGATTTTAAGATTCTTCTGCTGACATTTAAGTGTGTTAATGGCCTTGCACTCTCAGACCTCCTTCATCCACTCCTTCTCAGGCTTTGAGATCATCCAACCAGCTGCTTTTGGCCATACCAAAAACCAGGCTGAAGCACAGAGGAGATTGGGCGTTTTCAGTCATGGGCCCTAAACTCTGGAACAATCTGCCCATCAACATTTGACAGGCCACCTCAGTCTCTGCTTTTAAATCTCTCCTCAAAACACATCTGTACTCATTGGCATTTAACACAGTGTGATCTCATTTGGTATTTTGTTGTTGATGATTGTGTTCATCCATTTTGCTTTTACTCCCTGACATTTAATGCAGGGAGATTTGATTTATTATTCCATTGTTTCTCATTATATTTCATGTTTTTTATGCTTTTATTCATGTTGCTGTAATGCCTCGTTATTAATATTCGATGCTGTGATCTTTTTTTGGTAAGCACTTTGATAACAGTTACCGTTTTAAATGTGCTATATAAATAAATGTGACTTGATTTGACTACAGAAATAAACTAAATTGAAATTAAAAGTTTAGCAATTAAATGTTTTCAGTTGTTTTAGCTTCTTCAGCAGCTTTCAGCAATAAGTATTATTTTCACAGGAAATGACTGTTTCTCTAGATCAGGTTAAGATGGCTAAAAATAATGCAGTGAGTACAATGTTGATGTTTTATTAGATTAATATCAGAATATGGCTGCTCGTAAGAGAAGAGCTGCAGCTAAAAACATTTAGGTGTAGATCCTACATGTTTGAGGACATGTAGTGAAGCTGTGGCAACAGGGCAATGGACTGACACACCTACAGGCTGTGAAAATAACAGGATGGATTTGTTATAGATTATGTGTCACCAAACCTGAAGAGCAAGCTTCACTCAGGAGCTGAATATCTGAAATCAAACATTTATTTCATTCGGACCTTAAATTAAGTAGATCTGTTTACAATTTCAGGTGTAATCCCTGACAGCATATTGGTAAATAATATGTTGTTAGTACATCGGAAAGGTTCTGGGCAGTTGCCCTATATTTACTTAACAGTATTAATAATATAATTACTTTAATTAATATTATTAATTCAGGTCTATCTTGTAAATGAGTCCTCGAGGCTCAATGGGATTAACCTGTCTAAATAAAGGTTGAATGAATAACATTTACTTATATGCACTTATAACTTCATCTCTGTGTAAAACTCAACACTTACTTGATGAGAGAGCGCCATCCAGCCACGTAGTGTTCAAGGCAGACATCTTTATCTGGCGACAGACACAATTTAAAACTGTCGAGCACTTCCTGCAAACAGAATTTCTGGTTCTGTGAACCTGCCATGATTCTCGACGAGGATTTCTATCAACAAATAAACGAAAAAAATAATAATTAGAAAACCCCGTTTATATCTGTGACCGACCAGATGGAGCTAGGAACAGATTAAGAGATGTGACAAACTGTCGCACAGTGAACGCATCACCTGCGAGACAGTTTCTAAAGGTAAACGGTAAACTCATTTGACAGTATGGTTTCAAGCCGGAAACGTCAGATCATTTCGATTGCTGCTGCGCATGCTTGGACCGGACAACACAGGAAATCACCTTCAAAATAAAACTGGGAATTTCAAAAGAATCATTGGTAACTGCGTAAAATTTGAGCTAAAACCTAAATTGAAAGCAGCTAAAACAGAAGCTGATCTTTGGTCTTTAAATAGAAGTGAAAAAACAATATTTAAAAACCTGTTTAACGCGTCAAAGCACAGCAAACTTTCCAGACTGTGGATCATGGTTATTTTATACAAGATTTTGTTGTTGTTGTTGTTTTGTGTCAAAAAGTTATAGGTTTGTGTCTTCTAATGCTATTGGGGCGGCTGTGGCTGAATGGTTAGAGCAGTCGTTCTCCAATGCAAGAGTTGGGGGTTCGAATCCACCAGCAGTCACATGTCGAAGTGTCCCTGGGCAAGACACTGAACCCCTCAATGCCTCTGATGTGTGTCCCATCAGTGTCTGAATGTGATAAAGCTCTGATTATTCTCTTTAGAATGATTTGTTCAATTAGCTTTGTATAGATCTAGTAGAGTGCTGTATGAATGGGTAAATGAGGACACAGATTGTAGTGGAAAGCGCTTTGAGTATCTTGAAATAAGATAGAAAGGCACTATATAAGTACAGTCCATTTACCATTGTAAAATTATATTGAATTGAGGAAAAATGTATACATATTTTTCACAATTTAAATAATTATATATTTTTAAAAAAATCAAATTGATAAGTTGATCACTATAAAAAGGTAAAGAAAAGTTGTGTTTGAAAGCAACAGTCCATGCTCAATAATCCAGGTATAAAATCCAACATTTTTCAGTCAGGTCATCTGGACAGTTTCTTTTTTTGTGCTGAAGGAATAATCAGTTTTGTTGTGTGTTTCCTTGACTGATGAAGCCTTCCGGATCAAAGGCGAAACGTTTCAGCACAAAAAAAGAAACTGTCCAGATGACCTGACTGAAAATGTTGGATTTTAAACCTGGATTATTGAGCATGGACTTTGTTGTTTTCAACCAGTTTGACAAGATTGTCAACAAGGAAGAGGGCCGGCAATGGAGGAGGGGCGTACCAAAGAGACATCTAACCACAAGCAGAACTGGTTTGTTCCACTTTGGAGTAAGCTGTTGGAGGAGGAATCAGTTTTGTTGTGTGTTTTCTTGACTGATGAAGCCTTCTGGATCGAAGGCGAAATGTTTCAGCACAAAAAAAAGAAAGTGTCCAGATGACCTGACTGAAAAATGTTGGATTATGTTTGAGAGGTTAACAAAAGAGCTCACATTTAAAAAAGTTAAATCTGGTCCTCTGGACATTCAAAAAAAC
>NC_056508.1:11282545-11305551 GCF_014905685.2 Nematolebias whitei
CTTTCAGGAAGGCCCAGTTAGGATATCCACATTGCTCTAGAGCCTGTTTTGTGTAGGATTTCTCCTTCTGCCTGGCTCCCGAGCTAGTGGGGATGCTGTCTGCTCTGTGATACAGAGTCCTGATGACTCCTAACTTGTGCTCCAAAGGGTGATGGGAGTCAAACTGCAAATACTGGTCTGTGTGTGTGGGTTTGCGGTACACCTCAGTTTGCAAATGTCCTCTATCAGAGACTGAGACCTCACAGTCCAAGAAAGCCAACCTGCCATTTTTTACATCTTCTCGTGTGAACTTGATGTATTTATCCACAGAGTTGATGTGGTCAGTAAAATGTTGGACTTCCTGAGATTTGATTTTAACCCAGGTGTCGTCAACATACCTGAACCAATGACTTGGTGGTGTCCCTGAAAAGGACGTCAAGGCTCTCTTTTCTACCTCCTCCATGTACAGGTTGGCAACAATAGGATAAACTGGAGACCCCATAGCACACCCATGTTTCTGCCTATAATATTGCTCCCCATATGTGAAGTAGGTTGACTGCAGGCACAGTTTCAAGAGTTGACACAGTTGTTCTGTAGAAAGTGTGGTCCTGCTGCTCAGAGTGGTGTCTGATTTTAATTTTAAACTGACCACCTCTACTGCATCATCAACAGGAATGCACGTAAAGAGTGATGTGACATCAAAAGAGACCATTGTTTCATCAGTCTCCATGATGACATCCCTCACCTTATCCACAAAGTCCATGGTGTTCTGTATGTGGTGTTCTGAGCTGCCAACTAAAGGGATGAGTACAGACGCCAGATATTTGGAAACATTGTAAGTGACAGAGTTAATCATACTAACAATTGGTCTTAAAGGTACACCTTGTTTGTGGATTTTAGGTAAACCATACAGACTAGGTGTGGCCTCCCCTGGGTACAGTCTGTGGTACAGAAAACGGTCAATAGCCTTGTCCTGCTCCAAAATTTTCAGGCAATCTATTAACTTTTTCTTGTAACCACTTCCTGGATCTCTTTTCAGAGGTTCATAAGTGTTTAAGTCACTAAGGAGTGTCATAACTTTCTCATGATAGTCTTTCTGGTTCAAAATCACTGTGCACCTTCCTTTGTCTGCTGGGAGAATTATGATGTTTTTGTCCTTGCTAAGAGTGGTGAGTGCATCCCTCTCCTCTCTACTGATGTTGGAAGGTGGTGGTTTGGCATTGCAAAAGAGCAAAAGAGCTCACACTTTGACAAAAATAAATAAAAAATAAAAACTTTTCTGACCCAGACTGAAGACTTTAACCCAGAATCAGACATCAAATTAAACTAAGATAAAATTTAGATCTTGTGCTTCTATGTGTCAAAACTTCAAAAATATTTCTTGAATTATTTATGGGTTAAACGTAAATGTGAGTATTATTTTTTTTGTTTGAAATCACACAAAAAATAACTACAACCATGACAACATAAATCTATCTTTACATTTGTTACATACATACATTTGTTAACATATTTTATTTAATTAAATATCAACATAGATCAGCACATACCTGTCCAAGGTCGCCTTTCACCCAATCACAATGCCACCTCCCCATGACCTTGTACAAATGGAAATGTACTGAAAATGGATGGATGGATTATCACTATATTAAAATATTATTTTACATGTAAATAGTCTTAGATACAAGCCCAGCTCAGCCTTAGAGACAGGGTGAGGAGCTCAGGGTTGAGCTCCTTCACTTTGGAAGAAGTTCATTGATTAGATGCCTCCTAGATGCCTCCCTTTGGAAGTTTTCTGGGTATCTGTATCTCCCACAGACAAGACCCCAGGGCAGACCCAGACCTTTCTGGACAGATTATTTATTCTTGGGATCTCTCAAGAGGAGCTGGATTGTGTCGCTGGGGAAGACATCTGGATTTCTTTCTTAGACCTGTTGCCTTCATGACTCGACCACCAATAAAAAGTAGAAGATGGAGTTTAACTTCTAAATATACACAAATGGCATGAACCCAAGTTCATTTATGCTTAATTTAAACAAAATTTAATTTGCTAATACATTTAAAACATCAGACATTAATATAGATCATGTCTTGGAATCTGACACAACTGCAGAAAAGTTGGTGCAAAATCAAATTAAGGTTAGTAATTAGGTAATAATGATAGTTTTTTTTAAAGTTATTATTATTTTGGTTTATCTTAAGATTTAGAAATGTTTTCTTCAACATAGGACCTGTTTAAAGATGTTCTGAAAGCTAATTGTACATGAGTTAATATTTAAAAGGTAACAACACACTTCCGATGGATTTTATGGTTATTTTTTCTTTATTTTATTGTCTAGCAAGCATTAGAAATGGGCAATAAATGTTAAGAAATAAGGGCAACATTTTCTTACAAGGTGCTGCATTTTGCAAAGGAGTGACACTGGTGACACTGGATTATTGAGCATGAACTTTGTTGATTTTGAACGTTTGACATGATTGCCGACGAGGAAGAGGGCCGACACCGGAGGAGGGGGCGTGCCAGAGACCATTTTAGCACCAATTTAACTGGTTTGTTCCACTTTGGAGTAAGCTGTTGGGGGAAGAATCCGTTTTGTGTTGTGTATTTAATGGACTGATGAAGCCTTCTGGATGGAAGGTGAAACGTTTCAGCACAAACAAACCAAAAAAAAAAAAAAAGAAACTGTCCAGATGACCTGACTGAAAATTGTTGGATCGTATACCTGGATTATTGAGCATGGATTTTGTTAGTGACGCTGGTGCTTTTATTTTGAATGAGCTCACCGGAAGCGCTGCGCTAGCCGCCTAGCTTAACGTTGGTGAAAAAATGTGCATGAAATATTCACATGCACAAGTTACAGATAATAAACCATTTCTTTTTCTTTAAGTGGGTATTTATCCCAGGCAGATAAGCTGTTTGGCAGGAGCCGGTGTTGTCATTCTGTGCCCAGACTCTGTGGGTTTATGACTAAAACATGCCTGAAATTAAAGTCACACCGTTAGGTGAGTACTGTTAGCCGCTAGCTATGATAAGTTAGTTCCGTCAACATTACAGAACATTGTAGAAATGAGTTGAACAAGTTTATGTTTATTTTAAAGAACAGTTGTTTGTGTGTCCTAAATTCACACAGCCTCTGTGTTTGTCCCCTGTTGGTTAGCTGGTATAAACTGGTGTAAAAAGCTTCAAAGTTCATGCTTATGCTGGGGTTAGCCAGGCCTCCTTTTCACGTCTTCAGCTCGTCCAGAATGCTGCTGCTCGGCTTTTAACCGGAACTCGTAGGTCTGAACATATTACACCAGTTCTGTCCTCCCTTCACTGGCTCCCTGTTCGTACTAGGATAGTTGTTAAAATTCTTCTGTTGACCTTCAAATGCTTAAATGGCCTCGCACCCCTTTACCTGTCTGAGCTTCTGGAACCTTACGTTCCCTCTCGGACCCTGAGATCATCCGATCAGCTGCTTTTGGCTGTTCCAAAAACAAGACTGAAGCTCAGAGGAGATCGGGCTTTTTCAGTCATGGGCCCCAAACTCTGGAACAACCTGCCCCCCAACATCAGGCAGGCCACCTCCCTTCCTCACTTCAAATTTCTGCTAAAAACACATCTGTTCTCGTAGGCATTTCACACAGTGTAAATTGATCTAGTGGGTTTTTTTTTTTATCTGTGACCCTATGTTTTAAATGCTTTTTATTAATTCTTCAGTTATTATTATTAGTGTGTTGTATTTTTTTCTCTCTTTAATTTTACTCTCATTGTTGTGTTGTTGTTAAGCACTTTGATAACAGGTTCTGTTTTAAATGTGCTCTATAAATAAAGTTGACTTGACTTATGCTGGTATGAGAAGCTTTGTCTGTATCTTGTTTTTGTGTCCCCTGTCCTCCTGTCCAAGGTGCTGGACAGGATGTGGGCCGCAGCTGCATCCTCGTCTCCATCGGGGGTAAAAACATCATGCTGGACTGCGGGATGCACATGGGATACAACGATGATGTGAGTGAAGAAGAGTAAAACATTACAAAAGTGGCACAAACACCAACAGTCTGCTCGTTGATTTATAATGACAGGGGCTGGAAACTAAACCTCCTTGTTAAAATTACCCTCAGTTTCAGGTAAATATCTAAAATATGGCAGTGAAATTATTAGTGTTTGACAGTTGACAGTTTGTCAAAGACAGGCAGGCTTTATCTGTAATTATCTGTAAAGTTTTAATAGATTTATTGTAAAAAGTATTTATCAGTTTTTGAAATTTACTCCCATCTCTTCAGTTTCTGTTTCCTTAATCACAACTTTAAGGATGACTGCAGTAATAAGGACATTGTATTACTAGATGTACGAGACATTACTTGTCTAAAGATGATTTTTTTTAAATTGGAGATATTTTCTGAAATGTTTCACCCTGCTTTTTGTACAGCCAGAGCCTTAAAACAACAACAACAAAAACACTGAAAATAGAAAATGTTTTTATGTTTGAGAGCAACTTAGGATTGATTCTTGTTTAATAAAAAAAAAAAAAGTACATTTTTTCCCACCACTTAAGGTGAAAGGGGATTTTAGAGCAACTGGCGGCCCAAGGGCCAAATCAGGCCCACAGGTGAGCTCAGTTGGGCCCACCAATGGGTTAATTTTTAAATAAAACTATATTTAAAACTGTAAAACAAACTTACTTAATGACAATTACTGCTGGATGTCTGGCCCCTGAGCTCTAGGCTTTCAGTAACTGTGACCTCTGAGCAGTTTAGTTGAAAAATCTTGTTTTAGAAGTTTTAGACATTTTGTCTGTGTGCGTGTGTTGTTTGTCTGTGGTGTTACCAATATAAACCAACAAACAAATTTTAATTACATTTCCAGAAGTAATAATTCGATGTGCATCTACAACTGATTAACTTTTGGAGTCAACCCAATTCAAGATGGCTGCCACAGCCAACTGATCTTAAGAAACACAAAAATGACAATACCTGAACCAGTTTTATGGGTTTCGTGCAGAAATTTAATGTGGTAGTAGCTGAGAGTCATTGACAACATGTACTGAGTGTGATGTCTCGCTAGTTCTCACAAAATGTTATTTTGGATTTGCCCAAAACAGCCACAACTCTAAACTGATCTTAGTTAAAAACTCTGGCATGAAAGGTAGCGGGTGATGTGCATTCCTTCAAGGAATTTTACTTCTTTACTCAAAGATATAATCATCCATCCATCCATTATCTTTTACCCGCTTCTTCCATTTTGGGTCACTGGGGTCGCTGGTGCCCATGTCCAGCAATCACTGTGCGATGGGCAGGGTACACCCTGGACAGGTTTCCAGTCCATCACAGATATATAATAATGATAATGATGATTATGATGATGATAAGAATAATAATTAACTTTTGGATTAAAAGGGCCAACAGTGTTGACCAAAGGGCTGTACGTACACTGATAAAAACACACAAAAGCAAACATAAAATCAATCAAAACTGTGAAATAAAATGAACCAGTAAATTATAAAAACTATAAAACGTCAATCTCATCTGTTGTTTAGACCTTTTGGACCAAGTTGGTGTCAGTAAAAGAATGGTCTGTATCATTCCAGAGACGTTTCCCAGACTTCTCCTACGTAATCCAGAACGGGCGTCTGACAGACTTTTTGGACTGCGTTATCATCAGGTTTGTACTTTGAGTTCATTTTCTTTATCCGTCTCTTTCTAAATGTTTAACATTCAGCTTTGTGTTTTATTTGTTCCCACTCTGCACTCAGTCATTTTCACCTTGACCACTGTGGCGCTCTGCCCTACATGAGTGAGATGGTGGGCTACGACGGACCCATCTACATGACCCATCCCACCAAGGCTATTTGTCCCATTTTACTGGAAGATTTCAGGAAGATCACTGTTGACAAGAAGGGGGAAACCAACTTCTTCACATCTCAAATGATTAAGGACTGCATGAAGAAAGTGATTCCTCTCAACCTCCACCAAACCGTGCAGGTGCTGCGCTGACGTTGTGGTTTTGACGCGCTCTATCGCGCATGTTTCTGCACATTCATTTGTGTGTTTTTTCCACACCAGCCGCTCGTCTTTTGATGGCGAATTAAGCTGTTTGTGTGCTGCTCCCGGCAGGTGGATGATGAGCTTGAGATCAAGGCGTACTATGCAGGCCATGTCCTGGGAGCTGCTATGGTGCACATCAAAGTGGGATCAGAGTCTGTGGTCTACACTGTGAGTGGAATCAAGTCTAAACTGTGTCACATTTGATGACAGGAACAACTGCATGCTCACTAAAGCATCTTGTTTTTTAGGGAGACTATAATATGACACCTGACAGACATTTAGGGTAAGTTGTGTTTGCTTTATTATTAATTAATTCATATATTTTTTGTTAGAACTGATTTTTTTTTTGTTATTTTGTTTGTTTGTTTTATTGTTTTTTTTACTGTTCTGAAAATGTTGGAATGTTGTTAAAAATGTAAAGTGAATGCAATGATTTGCAAATTTCATACACTCACATTTTATTCTGAATGGAACTTGATAAATATTTCCTGAAGAGACTGGCAGCTGGGGTTTTTTCATTCAACCTTTATTTATCCAGGTTAGTCTCATTGAGCCACGAGGACTCATTTACAAGAAACCTGATTTAGACAGACAACATATCAAGTACAGACAACATATCAAGTACAGACAACATATCAAGTACAGACAACATAGAACGTACAGACAGCATAGAAAGTACAGAAAACATAGAATGTACAGACAACATAGAAAGTACAGCAAAATTAGAAAGTACAGACAACGTATGAAGTACAGACAACGTATGAAGTACAGACAACGTATGAAGTACAGACAACGTATGAAGTACAGACAACGTATGAAGTACAGACAACGTATGAAGTACAGACGACATAGAAAGCACAGACAACAATAATTCAACAACAAGAGGGAATTGTTGTTCCGTTCTTGTTGGAGGATTGTAGCTGTTCAGAAGTTCTGATTGTGATACGTTTTTGCCTGGCTGGGAGCAGATGTTGTATTTTTAAAAAAAAAAAAAAAAAAAAAAAAAAAAATTTCAAGATGGCGCCAGTGTTTGAGGCTCGCTGTCTGCTGCTCCTACTATTTTTTCTGTTGTCTATTTTTATCCTCAATGCAAGTGTAAACGCTCGGATTGTCTATGATCGCCAAAAATTGCTAGACATTGGAGCTTCGATTGGAGCCTCGACTGGTAATATGTTATCGTGGAATCCTACTAGTGGAAAAACCCCGCCCTTGTTGCTGGGCATTCCAGCTTACCTGTGTCGCTTCTGGCCTCTACCTTTTCGACGGAAGCGCCGTGGCAAACGTAGCGGCTGGTTGGTGCGTTTGAAGGCTGCTTTGGGGCATCGATGTCCAGACCCATTCAATGTTCGTGGGCGGGTGCCGCGCCTCTACTTCCCGTTACGTGCGTTGGATCCTGTGGGTACCTGTTTAGTGCCTGTTGATGGAGGCCATGATGGACTGTTCCAGCCCCGTTTTCCCTGCACTCCTCGGCCCTATAGACGTGTGGTGAATCTTCACAACCTGCGACCTCTTCGCCGGGAATCTCGGACGTCAGATGGTGGCGGAGATCCGCCAATCTCTGCCAGGATCGGTCTGATAAATGCTAGGTCGCTAGCAAACAAAACCTTCGCCATTAAGGATTACTTTTCCTCTCAAAGCCTGGATTTCTTATTCATAACGGAATCTTGGACAACTGGTATGGGTGAGTCCAGCGTTTTTAATGAACTCTTGCCGCAAAACTGCTGCTATTTCAATTTTCCAAGGATGTCTGGACGAGGAGGAGGAATAGTAACGGTTTTTAAAAGCTGTTTTACTTGTAAACAGTTGCATCCAGTCCGTTTTGGTAGCTTTGAGCTTGGTCTCTTTGAACTTCTTAGCTCCCACACAGTGTTGTGTGCGGTGGTCTATCGGCCCCCTAAATATAACAAAAATTTTATAAGTGATTTTTCTGATTTCTTGGCTGATATCATGCCACGATATGACAGAGTTTTATTGGTTGGTGATTTTAATATTCGTATCTGTTGTCCTACTTCACCTATGGCTCAGTCGTTTCTTAATGTTATTGAGTCTTTTAATCTTGTGCAGTCTGTAACTGGTGCTACCCATGAGCATGGACACACTCTTGACTTGGTTTTATCTTATGGTCTACCAGTTTTTAATTTAGTGATTGGTGACCCATTATTTTCAGACCATATGCCTGTTTTATTTGAGATAAAGCAGTCTATTACTAAGGTTAAACCATGTGCACCAGTTCGGTTCTGTCGTGTTCTTAACCCTTCTACTGCTGTTCAGTTTTCTTCTGTTTTTAATAAGAACTGTACAATCCCAGAGACTGTCAGAAATAAAACCGAGGATATCAGCAACTGGTTTTATTCTACTAGCAAAGCAGCTCTGGATTCGGTGGCACCATTAAAAACTAGACTTGCAAAATCCAAACATGAACCCTGGTTAAATGACGACACTCGGGCTGCCAGGAGGAACTGTCGTAAAGCTGAACGAAAATGGCAAAAGGATAATTTGCAGGTGTCGCTGCAAATATTAAAGGAATGCTGGCGCTGTTATCAAAGGATTGTAAAAGACGCTAAAAGAAGATACCTGACAAATATAATTGTATCAAACAGTTGCAATCCAGCTATTTTATTTAAAACTATTAACTCTGTTCTAAATGCCCCACATGGTGCTTTTGTGGAGACTTCCCCAGCTGTTTGTGAAAGCTTTTTAAACTTTTTTGTTGAGAAAGTCACTTCTATTAGGGCTCAGATCATACCCATTGTGTATGACCCTATTGATACTGTGTCTTGCCCTGCTGTTTTTAATAGCTTTGAATGTGTGACTTTGCAATCCCTGCAGGAGGTCGTTAGTCACTTGAAGCCAACTGGTTCTCCAGATGATGCTATTCCACCTCGACTGTTCAATGAGGTTTTTCATACTATAGGTCTGTCGATCCTTGCTCTTGTTAATAGTAGCTTGTCCTCAGGTGTTGTTCCTGAAAATCTGAAACATGCAGTTGTCCAGCCTCTAATTAAGAAATCAAATTTGGATCCTGCTGTCCTAGCGAACTACAGACCAATTTCAAAATTGCCTTTCATCTCGAAAATTCTTGAGAAGGTAGTTTATAAGCAACTAATGTCCTATCTCATTGAACATAATATTTTAGAGATTTTATTTTGGGCAACTGATTCTGGTGACTGTGTTGTTTTGGTGTTGTTGGATTTATCAGCTGCTTTTGACACAGTTGATCACACGATTTTAATTGCTCGTCTGGAACAATATGTGGGCCTTGGTCAAACAGCTCTAGACTGGTTTAAGTCTTATTTGACAAAACGCACTTTTTGTGTCTGTCTTGATGGCAATAGATCATCCTCTGCTCCTCTATCATGTGGTGTTCCGCAGGGCTCAGTCTTGGGTCCTCTTTTGTTCTTATTGTATCTCCTTCCTCTTGGCTCTGTTTTTAGGAAATACGGGATTGCTTTTCATTGTTATGCTGATGACACGCAGATTTATTTACCTTTAAAGAAAGCAGATTCCACTTCTCTTCGGTCTCTGTTTCTATGTTTGGAGGATTTGAAGGCATGGATGGCCCAAAATTTCTTGAAATTAAATGAAGACAAGACAGAGGTAGTGATTTTTGGCAGCTCGAATGAAGACTCTCTGCCTGTTGACTGCTCTTTGGCTCAGTATGTCAGGCCAGTTGTTACAAATTTAGGGGTCAAGATGGATGCTGGTCTTAGGATGGAGTCTCAAATTAAAACAGTTGTAAAGTCAGGCTTTTTTCATTTGAGGCAGCTGGCTAAAGTAAAACCAATTCTTCCCAGACAGCATTTTGAAACAGCAATCCATGCATTTGTGACCACACGGCTAGATTACTGCAATGCACTTTACATAGGTATTAGTGATTCATGTATTTCCCAGCTTCAGAGGGTTCAGAATGCAGCTGCACGACTTTTAACAGGTACACGGAAATTTGACAGTATTTCTCCTGTTTTGGCCTCTTTACATTGGTTGCCGGTGCATTACCGGATTCATTTTAAAATACTTTTATTTGTTTTTAAAGCTTTAAATGGCCATGCCCCTTCATACCTGTCTGAGCTGCTACATTCTTACACACCCTCTCGTTCACTCAGGTCAGCTGACCAGTTGTTTCTGAAGGTCCCGAAGACAAAGCGTAAGCTTAGAGGGGACCGAGCTTTTTCTGTGATAGCTCCCAGGCTCTGGAATGACCTTCCATTGAACATAAGACAGGCCTCTTCAATTGAGGTTTTTAAGTCCCTTCTTAAAACTCATCTTTTTTCTTTGGCCTTTTAGCACAATCTGAGATGTTTTACCTTGTTTTATTGTGTTTGTATTTTATTTTATTATTTTATTCCTGTTTTAAATTTTACCCTTCCATTTTATCATTGTATTGTATTATATAATTGTGTAAAGCACTTTGGTCCTGTTGGGTGCATAAAGTGCTCTATAAATAAAGTTGGTATGGTATGGTATGGTAAAGCCTGAAAATGCTCTTTGTCATTGATGGAGCTTTTCCAGATGTGTAAACTGTCTGTGGTATAAGTACTAATGCACCACTGTGCTCTGACAGTGGGTTGGATTGTCTCTTTATGTGATGTCTGTGGTCTTTAAAAATAATTTCAAATTTTAGTTTTAACACAGTTGTTCTCCACGTTGTTCAGTCCATTTTAAATGGACTGTGCTCACAGACAGGGATTTGTGGAAATGTTCCTGAGTCCATGCAGTGATGTCCAGAACAGACCCAGACCTGGTTATAATGCAGTGGCCCCCCGAGGGCCCCAAGATCAATCTGTTATTGACTTCCAGCCTTGTCCTGTGAGCTCAGAGGTTTCTACAGAATCTTGAATTAATTTGATGATATTATGAACTTTAGATGATTCAAAGTCTTTTCAATTTGCTACTGAGGAACATTATTTTGAAATTCTTCCATTATTTTTAGCCACAGTCTTTGGCAGACTGGTGAACCTCTGCCCATCTTTACATCTAAGAGATCCAGCCTCTATAAAATTCTCTTTTTATACCCAGTAATTTATACACATTGACCTGTTGCCGATTGCTCCTACAGCTGTTTTTTATTGTTACTTCTTATTTTTACAGCCTCTTTTTGCCTCTGTTCTCTGTATTGCTGAAATCAAATAAAAAATTATTCAAAAATCTTATTTTATCCTTAGAAAATGTAAACTGTCAATCTAAACATTTGGTATGCTTACTATATTTTATTGTAAATAAAATATAGGTTTATGACATTTGCAAATCATTGCATTCTATTTTTATTTACACAAAAACCCAACTTTGATTGAATTAGGATTGCAAAAATTATTTTAAAATTTCTAGTTTATATTTAGAAAAACGTTGGTTACGTACTGTAACCCCAGATTCTATGAGTATAAGCGTAGCCCTTTAAGGCTGTCGCTTGGTGGGTTTATCCCGTTATGCGTAGCATTGCACTGAAAAAATTTAGTCCACGCCCACCTGCTGTGTGGGCCCTACCCGGTCCGTATAAATTACGTTAAGAGCGGGAAATCGGCTCCCAAAATAGCTTTTTCTTCAGCCATTTAGGAGCCAGTGAGGCCAGACGCTTAAAGGGCTACGTTTATACTCATAGAATCTGGGGTTACAGTACGTAACCAACGTTCTATTTCGTATAAGCTTCGCCCTTTAAGGCTGTCGCTTGGTGGGTTAAGGGCGAAGCAGATGTGGTCCTCACCTCACTGGGTCCATTCGAACACCGTATGAAGCAGAAGCTTGCCCAAAAAACGTCTTGTCACTCAGCTCCCCATGTGCGTAATTACGCATTGCGTAATTATGTGAGCCATGCACAGACGCATGTTGTGTAACTATGCGTTCATGGCTGAACAGTATAGACAGATTAATAATAACAAATGAACTGATTATTAATCAAATAAACTGATTGGTAACAATAGTCATGAACTGATTAGTGACAATAGAACCAAAATAACAGACACAACTCTTGAATGATAGCAACATCTCACACTGTAAAGCATGCAGACAGATGTGAGCTTAAACAGAGTTCCATGAAAACAACAATATTCATTCTGTTAGAGCACTAAGGACAGAATGTGTCATGGAACGGGCCGTCACATCACGTAGATAAAAGCGAATGAATGAGCAGGGCGTTGACCACGCGGCCGCAGTGCAAATGTCCTGCATTGTCATACCATTATGCAAAGCAGTCGAAGATGCAATACCTCTGGTCGAGTGTGCCCTGAGGTTGGCAGGAGGCTCTAAATCTGATGCTCTGTAGGCTTCAGAAAAGGCCTCACACAGCCAGTGTGACAAGCGCTGGGTGGATAACGGGCGACCTGCAGATGCATCTCTATAATGCACAAACAAATGTTGAGTTTGGCGCATTACAGCTGTGCGCGCTATGTAACACGTCAACGCCCGCACCGGACAGAGAAGATGGAAAAATGCTTCTTCTTCTGATCTGGGGGGGGGGGGGGGACGACACCTCCAACGATATCGCTCTTGATTTAAAAGAGCTCGTGATGTTTTTAGGCATAAAGGCTGGGTTTGGTCTTAAATCAGCTGAGCTGCCGTCAGCCTGAATTCTGCGACATGACAGAGCGACAGAGAGGGCAGATAAATCACTCACCCTCTTAGCGGATATTAAAGACAGCAGCAGGGCTGTTTTAAGAGACAAGAATTTAAGTGGAACCTGATCTATAGGCTCAAATGGAGCTTTGATCAGGGCTCGCAGGACCAGCGTTAAATCCCACTGTGGAACAAGTGGGCGTGAATCAGGCCTGCGTCTCTGTTCACCTTTTAGAAAACGCTTCATCAGCGGGTGATTAAAAGCTGTTCTGTCTCCGAACCCTTCGTGGCAGGAAGAGATGGCTGCAGCGTACGTTTTAATCGTGCTGAAAAGCCAACTTCCTGTCCATCAGCTGTGTAGAAAAGACAGCACGCCGCCTAATGGACATGAGGTGGCCTCTACACCTTTCTCTGTACACCAGCGCTGAAAAACTGTCCACTTTGATATGTACAGCGCTGTGGTAGATGCAGCACGTGAATCCTGGATTGTGTGCACTACCTCCTGTGGGAGACCCATCCTCTCTAAGCAGAACCACTCCGTGGCCAGACCCACTGGTGCTGGCCTATTTCTGGGTAACTCCTGATCGCTCCTCCTGCCTGGAGGAGAGCATCCTCCCTCCATGGCAGTTTCCACGGGCGCCCCGACAGCAGGCGTTGTAGGACTGCGAACCATGGTGTGTTCACTCTCTCGGGGGCCACCAGGAGAGCTGTCAATCCCTCCTCCTGAACTCGGTTCAGGAACCGTAAAATCAGAGGAGGTGGAGGAAACGCTTACAGAAGCGTTTTGGGCCATGGGCTGTGGGCAAATGCATCCACCCCCAGCGGTGGTTCGTCTCGCGGGCTCAGGGAAAATCATAGTTGACACTGAGCGTTCTCTCGTGTCGCAAACAGGTCCACAGCTGCTTTGCCAAATTTCTGCCACGTCTGAGTCATCAGGTCTGGATGGAGAGTCCAGTCCCCGTGAGGTGGGCCGCCCCTGGACATCACATCTGCCCCTTTGTTCAGAACACCGGGTATGTAAACTGCTCTGATGGAGAGCAGATTTTGGTGAGCCCAACACAGATGCTTTTGCGCAATGTGTAACATCTGGGCTGAGCGCATACCCCCCTGCTGGTTTATGTACGCAGCAGTCACCTTGTTGTCTGTGTGAATCAACACGTATTGATTCTGTAGCACGGGAGCAAAATGCTGAATCACATTCAGCACCGTGAAACACTCCAAAACATTTATGTGGGCTAATGTGTGATGGGGCCACAGCACCCCTAATGCTTGAGATAGGCATGTCCCCCCACAGCCTGACAGCGACGTGTCCGTGAAGACTGACACGTGTGACGTGGGTCTGCTGACGGGGGCTCCCTCCGACAGAACCAGGGTGTTTCCCCAGTGTCGGAGGTCTGCCCTCACGGAGGGAGGGCCAGTGATCATCCGTCTCTTTTGTTTTACTGGATCCTCACACAGACGCACAAACCACCTCTGGGGGCGTCTCATGTGTAATAAACCCAGCGGGACCACTGTGTGAGCTGATGACATCATTCCTAACAGCTTCATGACGGAGACAGCTGTTACCACTCCGCCAGGTCTTACGTGGCGGAGCTGGTCTTTGAAAGTGTCGATTCTCGTTTGTGATAAACGAGCCTTCATGTTTGTTGAATTTAACTCCACTCCCAGATAAACAATTGTCTGGGCCGGGAAAATCGAGCTTTTCTTCCAATTTATGGCGAAGCCCAGATTTAACAGGTGTGATGTCAACACCTGAGCCTGCATCACTGCTTCCTGTCTGGAGCGTGACAGTCGCAGCAGGTCGTCCAGGTAAAACAAAACTCTCATCCCTGCTCTGTGTAATGGATGCAGGGCTGTCTCCACACACTTTGAGAACGTACGAGGCGCGAGGGAATACCCAAACGGCAGCCTGTTGTACTGATACTTCATCCCTTGAAAGGAGAAACGCAGGAATTTTCTGTGTTTTGGGATGATCGGTATGTGAAAATAAGCCTCTTTTAGGTCGACGGAAAACAAACCAGTTGTTTCCCTGGATGTTGTCCAACAGCTGTCTGGTTGTCAACATGTGAAACGGTCTGTCCATGATCGCCTTGTTGAAAGCTGACAGATCCAAAAACGGTCTCATCCCTCCGGTCCGTTTGGGAACCAGGAAGTAACGTGAGTAAAACCTTGTGTTTTCCTCTCCGTTGGGAACCCTGGAGATTACTTTCATCAGAAGCTCTTGGACTTCTGCATTTAGGGATGAGATTTGGTCTCGTGATGACAGGACCGTCTCTAAGACTCCTCCGAACGGAGGGGATCGGGTTGCAAACTGTAACGTGTAACCTTTGCATAACACCCTGTCCATCCATCTGACCGGCGAGCATGTTTTTAGCCACTCTGCGTAACGTTCGTGGAGTGGACGTGCGTTTAAGTGATGCGTCATGTTTTGTACGGATATCACCAGTCCGCCGCCTCAACCGCCATCATGCGTCGCGGGAATGTTTTCCGCGTGACCCAAGGCGAGGCTTTCTCGAAAAGGCTCTGAACGCGCCCATGCGCTGCGTTTGGACCGCGGACCAACCTTCATGTACAGGTGGGCCGGTGTGTGCTGAGGTGAAGCGTGTGACAGCTGATGACGCCGTGGGGCTGCGCGTTCGACGTCGCTGTGCGAATGTTGAGAGGCGGAGGGCGTGACTTCATCTACGCCGTGCTGTTGGAGTGAAGGCTGCGAGCCCTGCGGGAGCACACGTTTTCTCTGGAGGGACGCGCGCCGCTCTCGCTGGAGGCAAGACTCGTCACCGGGTTCATTCAGTCGTCTCATGCTTGTGCTGCCTTGAGCTGCCGAGCGCTGAGACGCGGTGGGTGACGGCTGCCCGCGTCGCGGCCGCATGCGTTTGCTTCGGTGAGGCGTGTGTTGTTTTGCTGAAACGAGGACCTTCACCGGACCCGGCCTGCGGTCCCACATTTATACCTATGTGAGCTAGTGAACGCCGGGGAGCTGTGTGTGCACCATCAATAACGCAGCACCGTTGGATGAAGGCTGTTTGCATCGCACGAGTGCGCGTTTGACCCCGCTTGGGTGAGGATCGTGCAGCTCGGGTTGACAACGAGTTATTTCGCTTACCATCGTGTCGTGTGAGCGTCTCGCCATGTCTTGGAGCGACGGTGAGTTTAAAAAACCTTTATTTAAGGACACCGGCTCGTTATGTGTGGAGGGTGTGTGCGCAGCCGCTGTGAGTTCATCCGAGCTTACAGACTGGCTAAAAACAGACACTTTGATCATTGAATGATGATTTATTTCAACTTTCGTGTCACTTTTACACACACCCTCCGCAGACCGTCATTTTTTAAAACTTCTCCCCCGTGAGCTCTGCGATTTGTTTGCCCCGAGCGCTGTCTGCAGGCGATCTCTGGGGAAACGCTGAGCTGCTGGTTGCCAGGATGAAGAGGGCTGGTCTCTGACGGGCGGGGCTGGTGGTGGAGCTGAGCGAGACGCCGCTGCGGCCGTGGAACGTCGTTGCTTCTGCCTCTGCTCACGACGGCCTCTCTAGCGGGTCGGGGGGCGGGATGAGCCTCGCGGCTTGATGAGGTGGCGCACAGCCTCTGACACCTCTTCCGACTGCTTCGAGTTCGCCAGCATGGCTTGAAGCTGCTCCCGAACAGCCCGTCCGCCGCGATGGGGCCCTCTATCAGGTCTTTGTGCAGTTTCTCCGGCAGCGAGGGGGAGCGACGGAGCTAGGTGGATCGTTGAATCATCGTCATCCACGTTGCAATCCTGGACAGGCAAACCGTAGAAGAGTCGGCTGCCTTACAGAGGGAGCTCTTGGTCTCCTCAGGCAGGTCTGCGGCCTCCAGCCTCTTGGACATGCTATATGCTAGCAGCGCCACGTTGTCGTTAGTTGTGGCTGCCTGAAAAGCACATTGATGGGCTCGATTGGAGAGTGTGGTCACCGTCTGGTCGTGTTTCCCAGGAGGGACGGGACGCTGCTCCGACCTGGACAGCTTCGCTCCGAAATCTTCCGCGAGGCTTGGCTCAAGGGGGGTTACCGAGGGGTAGCCCCCCTCGGTGAACCCTTCCACTCTGGTGATGGGTGCGGACTGTGGAGACCGGCTCCCCCAATCTACCAGGAAAGAACCGTCTGTGGCCTCGCCCGTAGGACGTCCTGTTGGAACACGAGGCCATATGGATCAAGACCGTGAGCCGGAATGGAACCCAGTAAACAACCTTCCTGCCGGATCATCCGAACTGGCGGGAAAGGCGTGGGACGTAGAAAAAAGGGGTCCCTTCATGTCAGCCGCCTTCTGGGTTACGCCGGGCAACCCCTGAGGGCGCCGTCGCCCTGAGCGGTGTGATCGCCGATGCGAAACGAGGTGGGATGGGGTGAGCATTCACTCAGCCCCCCTCCACCGACACTACGCTCTCCAGGAGGGAATGAGCAGCGGGGGGCTGCAGCTGAGCGTGCCTGTCCCGGAGGAACCATCCGATTTGCTCCGAGGGTCGGCGATAAGATGAAAATTACAAGATGGCGTTGTCCAGCGTGTAGTGACCTGTCACTGAGAAATGTTCCTCGGCGCTTACCTTGAAATAAGATTGCTCGTCAGCTTCTCCTCGGGGAGGAGAACTCACCGGACGACCGGAGGTCGACTGCCGGGCCAAGCATCCTTAACAAAGGTTGGTCATCTAAACAATTTTCCTTCTTTGTTCTTCTGACAGTGCTATTAGCTCGCTGAAGAAAAAATGGGAGCCGATTTCCCGCTCTTAACGTAATTTATACGGACCGGGTAGGGCCCACACAGCAGGTTGGCGTGGACTAAATGTTTTCAGTGCAATTCTATTCATAACGGGATAAACTTACCAAGCGACAGCCTTAAAGGGCGAAGCTTATTCAATTCAATTCAATTCAAAAATACTTTATTAATCCCAGAGGGAAATTAAATGTTGTTGTAGCTCATTTTCTTTGTTTCATAAAAGAGTTGTTCTAGATGTTGATGGTTGTGGGCGGGAAGGATCTCTTGTGATGGTCTGTCTTATAGCAGATCTGAAAAAACTGGCCACAGATGTTGATCCGTTTACTTGCACTTGGTTGGCCTCCTGGGCTTCAGGATCACCTGAATGTTGGGCAGAAATCCTCCCAGGGCAATGGCCACTCTTCCCAGCAGCTTGTTGAGCTCCTCATCGCTGCAGACAGCCAACTGTAGGTGCTGATGGACGATCCTGTCCTTCCGCTGTCATGAGCCGTGTTTCTTGCTAGTTCCAGGATCTCAGTGGTCAGGCACTCGAGCACAGCTGGCAGGTAGATGAAAATTCGTCCACAGAACATCCTTTTCAACTCATTTGAAATTTAGGGCTGTAGTTGAGATACTACTTGAGCTTTTGAGATATTAATCAGCTGCTGTTGATTGTAGAAACTGCCTTGTTGCCATGGTTACACATCATAACAAATGTCCAAAACTAAAAAAGTTTCAGTAAAAATCCTTCCAGCTGCACAGCATCCGATACCAGAGGAAACAATCATCCAAAAAAATGTGATTTACATCCAGAAAAAGAGGAATTAAAGTTTCCAAAAGCAAAATCTCAGAATGAAAGTAACAGAGCTGCTCCAACATGCAGCCACCTTGAGCGGCGCAATTCTAGAACTCAATACGAAATACTTTATACGAAATAGAACATCTTTGCACCTGGATGGCTGCTCTTCACACAAACAGCAATCAACTCCTCGTGGTACCATTTAAAAATAGTTTCAGACACAAAAAAGAACAAGTTCTGCTGTGATTCTAGTTTAAAAGTCAAACGGCAGAAAATGGAGGCAGCACAAATGATAATAACCAAAAGCTTAAAAAAAAAAAAACAATGAAAAATATGCATAAAAAAAAAAAAAAAGACAGTTGGGTTGTTCAAACACATTTTTACCAAGCTGAGTCCGGATGAGTTTCAGGCTATGTTCAGAGCTCTGAGTTTGTTTTATTCTCATCAAAATTCATGAAGCTCACAGCTGTCCAAGCAGTCTATTCTGTCAACAGCAATCCAACAATTTTCAGTCAGGTCATCTGGACAGTTTTTTTTTTTTTTTCTGAAACGTTTCACCTTCCATCCGAAAGGCTTCATCAGTTAAGGAAACACAACACAAAACTGATTCTTCCTCCAACAGCTTACTCCAAAGTGGAACAAACCAGTTATGTTGGCACTAAGATGGCTTTTTACGGGCCTGGACGTGTGCTGATTTAAGCAGGGGAACCTTCCATGCCATGCATGATTTTAAACTATGACGTCTTAGTGTATTACCCACAGTAACTGTGGAAACAGTGGTGCCAGCTCTCTTCAGGTCATTGACCAGCTCTTCCCATATAGTTCTGGACTGAGTCCTCAACTTTTTTAGGATCACTGATTCGCCACGAGGTGAGATCTTGCATGGAGCCCCAGTCCAAGGGAGATTGACAGTCATGTTTAGCTTCTTCCATTTTCTAATAATTGTTTCAACAGTTGATCTTTTTTCACCAAGCTGCTTGGCAATTGCCCCCTAGCCCTTTCCAGCCTTGTGGAGGTCTACAATTTTTCTCTGGTGTCTTTGGACAGCTATTTGGTCTTAGCCATGTTAGTAGTTAGAGTCTAATTGATTGTGTGGGGTGGAAAGGTGTCTTTATGCAGCTAACAACCGCAACAGGTGCTTCTAATTTAGAATAATAAGTGGAGTGGAGGTGGACTTTTTAGAGGCGGACTAACAGTTCTTTGAGGGACAGAATTGTTGCTGATTGGCAGGTGTTCAAATACAAACCAGATTCCAAAAAAGTTGGGACACTAAACAAATTGTGAATAAAAACTGAATGCAATGATGTGGAGATGGCAAATGTCAATATTTTATTCGTAATATAACATATAGAGATGCACCGATCCACTTTTTTGAACTTCCGATCCCGATACCTAAGTCTGAATATCGGCCGATACCGATCCAGTTCCGATTTCCTGATCATCATTGATTTTATATGAGGCTGTAATAATCTCCTCTCTAGTACAATTTGTACAAATATATGCATGCATGTCCAAAAAGGCAACTTGAGGTAAGTTTTATTAATTTTGGATAAGTTTTAAAGTTAGAATTAAATTCTGCTAACAGAAAACAGGTTTCTTTTTATTCCTAGCTTTAAAGTGGATATTAAAGTGATTAATTTTAAGTGATTGTTTAAAGTTATTTTATATTTTTTTAAATAAGGAGCAGATATAATATTTTTTTCTTCTTTCTGCACTCTTTTCATTCAATGTTTTCTTTTTCATGATTTTTTTAATTTAATTTTGTTTCTTTTAAATGAATGAATTAAATTAAATTAAATGTTAAATGGCTTCAAACACCTGCTTCATGGCATAAACCAACAGACGTTCCCGTTTTTAATATTTTACGTCACTTTATAATGTAGCTGTTTTTGTTTTTAATATAATTTTCAACTCATCTTTTTTTATGATTGTTTACTGTTGTACTGATAAATATCTCATGGAGGATAAACTATATCTTGGATGCAAGTATCAAGCTGAGAAATCCTTCGTTTTCTACAACTGATGGGGGATGGTCATGAATCATGATGAAGTTTAGCAACTTCTCTGTAAACATTTGAGCTCCTTGGTTTCAGCGATGTCTTCTTGTTCAATCCGAGAATGGTGTTACCCAGCGTATAATAGCAAAGACTTTTAAGTTATTATCATCAACCGTGCAGAACATAATCAAAAGATTCAGAGAATCTGGAACAATCGCTCTGCATAAGGGTCAAGGCCGTAAAACTCTACTGGATGATCGTGATCTCCGGGCCCTTAAACGTCACTGCACCTCAAACAGGAATGCCACTGTCAAGGAAATAACAGAATGGGCTCAGGAATACTTCCACAAAGCATTGTCAGTTAACACAATCCACCGTGCCATCTGCCGTTGCCAGCTGAAACTCTACAGTGCAAAGAGGAAGCCATTTCTAAGCAAGCTCCACAAGCTCAGACGTTTGCACTGGGCCAGGGGTCATTTAAAATGGAGTGTGGCAAAATGGAAGACTGTTCTGTGGTCAGATGAGTCACGATTTGAAGTTCTTTATGGAACACTGGGACGCCATGTCATGCGGACCAGAGAGGACAAGGATAGCACAAGTTGTTATCAACGCTCCTTTCAGAAGCCTGCATCACTGATGGTATGGGGTTACATGAGCGCTTGTGGCATGTGCAGCTTGCATGTCTGGAAAGGCACCATTAATGCAGAGAACTATGTTCAGGTTCTAGAACAACATATGCTCCCATCTAGACGTCATCTCTTTCAGGGAAGACCCTGCATTTTTCAACACAATAATGCCAGACCACATTCTGCAGCAATCACAATATCATGGCTACGTAGGAGAAGGATCCGGGTACTGAAATGACCATCCTGCAGTCCAGATCTTTCACCTATAGAGAACATTTGGCGCATCATAAAGAGGAAGGTGCGACAAAGAAGGCCCAAGACGATTGAACAGTTAGAGGCCTGTATTAGACATGAATGGGAGAGCATTCCTATTTCTAAACTTGAGAAACTGGTCTCCTCTGTCCCCAGACGTCTGTTGAGTGTTGTAAGAAGAAGGGGGGATGCCACACAGTGGTAAAAATGGACTTGTCCCAACTTTTTTGGGATTTGTTGACACCATGAAATTTGGAAACAGCAGATTTTTCCCTTAAAATGATACATTCTCTCAGTTTAAACTTTTGATCTGTGGGAAAGATAAGTTAAAACGGATCATCGAGTCAGCCTCAGTAGCAAGATTTAAAAATGATTGCTGAGATTTGGGCCAAAAAGTTGTACATATAATCGAAGGAGGAGTGCATCCACCTGTGCGACAATATCCCCTAAACCCAGGGGCAGTTCAAGAAATGAACAAGATTGTAAGGGAATTAAGTGCTTTGGGGATTATTAGAGAAGAAGCTAACCCTATTACTAACAGCCCCATCCAAGCAGTAAAGAAACCTGAGTCTGCCGGAGGAGGTTGGCGACCAGTAATTAATTTTAATGCCATGAACAGACGAACAATGGCCAACCGAGCTAGCCTAATCAATCCACAAGGTACTTTGAAAACCCTACAAGTGAAAAAGTGCAAATCCTGCATCGACTTGGCAAACGGATTCTTCTTGCTCAGACTGGCTAAACAATCACAAGGGAAAACAGCTTTTACCCATCAAGGGAGAAGTTACGTCTGGCAGCGATTACCACAGGGATACAAAAACTCTCCAAATGTGTTCCAGTCAGCCGTAATAAATGTGCTTAAAGACTTAGATGACACAGTTTACATCGATGATGTGTTTATCGCAGATGAGACAGAAGAAGAACATCTAGAAAGACTAGCAAAGGTGGTGCAGCGAGTCACGGAAGCAGGGCTGAAGCTGAATCTGAAGAAATGTCAGTTTGGACAGTTTCGAGTAAACTATCTAGGGTTTCAAGTAATAGCCGATCTGGGACTCTCAGAGGGCTACAGAGAGAAAATCGAGCAGATCCAGCCCCCCGAATCCGAAAACGAGCTGCAAAAGATCTTAGGCCTGTGCAACTATGTAAGAGATCACGTCCCTAACTATCAAAAATATGCCAAACCCTTGTATGCTTGCCTGAAGAAAAGAGAGGGAAAAAACGAACAGAAAAACAAAAAAATGCTTGGATTTGAACTACGGAAAACCAAAATGACCTAGAAGAACTCAGAACGAAAATACAGGAAGCGGTACGATTAGAACCAAGAAGCTTGATGACAAAACTCATAGCTGAAGTTAGCTGTGAGGGAGACAATGCCATGATAACAGTCAAAAATGAAAATGGAGGTTTAGGGTGCATTCACACTAGCCCTGTTTAGTCCTCTTTAATCGAACTCTAGCTCCTTTTCCTAGAAAGTCTGGCTCGTTTAGGGAGGTGTGAATGCACCATCAAACTCTGTCACGGATCAAATAGGCGAACTCTGGCCCGGGCTAAAACCTAGGTCTCGGTCCGGTAGAAACGAACTCCACCGTGGTTCGAGTGCAGTGTGAATGTAAACAGACCGAGCCCCGCTCCGCAGGGTAAACAAACACGCATTGCTCTTACCTTATATGGAGCCGTCGGCTGCCTTGTGTGAAAAACAATATTCTCGATGGTTTTCTGTCTCATCTTCTGCTCATGCTGAGTCCATTTTTGAAAAATGACAAAATATAACTCCTAAAACTGTTAAAACTTGATGCCACTTTGTTTTTATATTTATTTACAGAAGAAGACGTGTCTTCAGAGGTTTTTGTGTCGTTTCTTTCAGTAGTTCTTGGTGCAGCGCCCCCTCAGGCGAGCGGGGAAATAGGTTGGTTCAACAGGTTGACTCGACTGCACAGTGCAGTGTGAATGCAAACTCACCAGCTCAAATGTAAACAAAAGCTCATGAATATTGGTCCCGAACCGAACCGAGTCTACCGGACTATCTAGTGTGAAAACGACCTTAGTTACTCTCTGGAGTTACACTTTAACTTCAGT
>NC_056508.1:11305651-11312671 GCF_014905685.2 Nematolebias whitei
GTGAAAACGACCTTAGTTACTCTCTGGAGTTACACTTTAACTTCAGTAGAGAAAAAGTTTCCTCAGGAAGAAACAGAGTTAGCAATGCTTGCTAGATACTGGGGAACACTAAAAGATGTCAAGTCAAATCATATTTATTTATAGAGCACAATTTAAAACAGATAGACTGTTATCAAAGTGGCTCAAGAACAACCTATTAAAGTAATAACACAGAGCCAAGTGCACAAATATCTCAGAAAGGGAACAATTGAGAGTACCAAAGCTACCAACACAAGGTGGGGTAGATGGGAAGACATTTTGTTAGACCCCGATCTAGAGATAGGACCGGCACAGCCGGCGAGCAGAAAAATGACGAGACACCTGGAAAAACAAAAAATGCATGACTGGACTGTCTACACGGATGGATCCAAGAAGGGATCTGATCAGGTGGCACATTGGGGATTTATCCTTAAATATCAGGGTAACGAGTGCTGCCGTAGGAGGGGGAGAGTGCCAGGAAGTGCGCAAACAGGAGAAGTTATGGCAGTACTCGAAGGACTGCTGGAACTGACAAAAAAAAAGTGAAAATAGCAAAGGTAGTGACCGACAGTCATTACTGCGCAAAAGCCCTGAACGAGGACCTATCCATCTGGGATGAAAATAGATTTGAAAGTGCTAAGGGAAAAGTGGTGGCTCACCATGACTTGTGGAAGAAAATAGCTGAACTCAGGCTAAATGGCTGTTTACTGTATTTTAGGTGAACAGTAAACAGCCATCAATGTGCTAATGATCCATTGTTAGGCTGATGGTCCTTCTTGAGCATGTGATCAGCTGGTTTTGGTTGTCAGCAGCAAACTGGTTGATCCACTCTGAGAAGGTGCTATTTAAGAGACTGAGCTGAAAACAGCACCTCAGACTGAGGAAGTCTCTTGGATGAGAGACGAAACGTTTCTATATTTTTTTGCTTTGTTTTTTTTTTTTTTTTGAATGTCCAGAGGACCAGATTGAACTTTTTTGGAATCTAAATGGATGTTGCCCCAGAACTCCCAACACGGGAGAATCGCCTGACAGCTTTCGTCTTTTGGTGGAGCGGGATAAATTACTTCTCTATCCCAGTGGCCTTGGTGAGGCAACCCTGGCAGTGGCCGGCAAGCCTGATCACATTGCCATTCAGGTGGTTCTTTGTCTGGATAAATCCAATTACATCTTGTTGTTCTTTTAACTTGTTTTTTCAGAACAGCTATCCAAACTACAACATCTTGTAGGATTAATAGGTCGGTCATTGTCCATGCTATTCCGGTCAGGTTCTCAGCATCGACAGCTGTTGTCCATTCAGGTGTGAGATTCAGCTTTTTCCTCCAGGCTCGATAGCCCGTTCGTTTCGCTTGATTCCGTGTCAAAGTTTGATTTTTAATGGTCTCATTCCGTCTCCATGGCATGAAGATGTTTCTTCGTGTGATGTCCCAGCAGGTCATGTTTGCATACTTGGATCTCCCGTGGGAGACCTTCACATGCGTGAGGCTCCATGGTCTAATTCCGGCTTGGTACAAAATGACCAACAACATTGCAAAGCCTATTAACACTACAAATCCCCGCAACAGGGTACGTAGACAAGCTGCTTTATCCAAAATCGTAATCCTTAGACAGTCCTTAGGTCGGTCGGGGGTCGCTTTATCATCATAATCGGAATTGTCTGAATCTTCGCTGTTTGAATCATCGCTGTTCGGGTTTCTGTTTTTCAGAGGCACCATTTTGGAAAAGGGCCTTTGTTGCTCCTAGCTCTATCCCTTCTCTCAAAGTGCCTGTTGACTGTGGTCACTTGTCCTTTAAGGAGTTTCAGATATAGTGGAGAGGGGTGTGGCAATCCAGGTTGCAAACCTTTCCACACCCATTTCCACTGCATCACCAACCATTCTTTAGGTTTGGGTGGGGTTCACATCTGTTCCATATTAACTTGAAAGCGGCCTCCCATTATAATCTTTTTACTGGCCGTAGTTGGTTGATAAGTGAATAATACTCCATTTCTTTTTGGCCCTCTTCTGCTAATGTTTCTACTTGAGTTATAAGTGGCTGGCCTTTGTACAACACCTGTACTCTATATCCTAATCTTGCTCTCGGACTCACCAACGGTTGTAAGGGTCATCATTCGATCCCTACCATCCTTAGGGGCAGGTGCTGGTTCTCTAACCCATACCGCTCCGGTTTACATACCTTTCTTCGGATTGCGCTCACCATAGGTGGGCTTGTGGTCCAGATTACCATTTCTCCTACTGAAATTTCAAAGAATTGGCTCTGGTACGGCTCTCGGTAGTTTGGTGCCCACCTGAGTTTGATTCTTAATCCAGCTATAATCAAGTAGACCACATTGAATATCCATGGGGACTCTGGTGGGCAAGAGCAGATAGAGGTACTGTAGCGGGGGAGCCATGCTAGGCTCCGGTGTTATTTTTTTTTAGGTTCATCCAGGCGAGGTTTCCTGGTATACTGGGTGTTTTCGTAGAAATAGTTTTTGGAGGGGTTTTTCCATATGGAAAAGTCTTGTTGTAGCTTGTCAAGCCATGTTATATCGTTTACCGTTATTATCGCTGGTATCTTTGGGCCCACTCGATCATATTGAACCAGTACGTTGTCTACAGCGTTGTCAATTTGCTTGGAGTGTATGTCTTCCTTCCTTGCGGGCTTTCTGGCGCGAGCAGGCATGACAGCAGTGGATGTCTTTCTACTGGACGGGCCGTGCGCATGGGGGCTTTACCCTTGATCTCCCCTGGAGCTCTTCTCTCTTCTCTTGTCACTCGTTCCTTATAGAGTTCCAGACAGAGAGGTGATGAGTGTGGCACGTTTGGTCGTAATCCTCTCCACACCCACTTCCATTGGTGGGTACTCCACATGGTGGGCTCCAGCTGGGGCCCTTCTAGCCCGTTGAAGATGCTGTCGAGCGGGCTTTCTCCCCTGTGGAATCGGTCCGCTGCTTCTTGCATCCGTTGTATGAAATATGCTCGTGACTTTGCCTCATACCGTCTGTAAGACTCTCCCAACTCCGTCTGTGAGGTTATTGTGCCAACCAGGGTTTGCCCCCTGTAGGACACCGTCACCCTGTATGCCATTCTTGTGGGGTATTCGTTCCAGTGGTTGATGGACGTAGAAATCATACAGCATTCGCAGGGGTAGCTTAGTATTTTCAACCACTACTCGATGCGGGTCACACTCCCTTTGATAGATCTTCGTTCTCAGGGTCGGGCTTGTCGCCCAGATTATCATTTCCCCCACAGAGATTTCATAGTATTGAGTTTGGTGAGGCTCTCCATAATTAGGGCCCCACTTGACCTTAAGCTGCCATCCAAACACCCGCAAATAAACAACGTTAAAGATCCACGGTGTCTCCATCGGGCTGGGGTTATATGGTAACTCCCACTGGTCGCTTATTAGTATGAAGCCAGGAATATATGGAGACGCCTGGGTGAGATCTGGTTTCCGGAAGGTCTGTACACACGAGTTGTAATAATTCTTTGTTTTGCTTGTGAAAATTTAATAATCTCTTCTGGGTCTGTCTAATTTTACCAGTTCTCTGACAATTAGGGCTGGTTCGTACGGCCCGGTTCTGGATCTTTGAAATAAATTCCACACGTTTGCGTGGGATTGTTGCTTAGATCTTGGGAGGAAGTCTATAGAGCCTGGCCAACACACCGGGACGCTCCTCAACGTAGTTTCGTCCCAAGTCCAACATTCCTCGATGATTTCAGCTGATTTTATATTATCTCTTCTTTTCCAGATATGACTAGGGCATCTTATAACATCTTTTAATAATTGTCGTTCTAACCTTCTTCTGCGATGAGATCCGTTTATGAGTCTAGCGCCCCTTTGGTCGGTTTTTACTCGTTTGCTTTTTTGTCTGTGGGTTTCCATCTCCTTGGGAACGTCTTGTCGGCCCAAGCTTTCAGCACACTTCGTCTTTTGTCCATTTTACTTGGTTGAGACTTTTCTGCGTCGTTTTTACTGTCCTCAATCGGGTGGATTGTGGGTCCAAATGAGTACACTCCCCTGTATGGTGCAATGTTCATCTGCATAGAAACTCTAACCCTCTGGATGGAGTCTGGCCTTATGGGAGTGTCCACCCATTGTGCAGCCCTTCCGGGAATCTGCAGCACTCCTTTCCTCTCCCAGGCTTCCGTGGTCACTAGATACTCAGCGGTCTTTTGCTTAGGTCTAGCCCCAGGTATAACCCATGCATCCAGACTGGTAGTGTAGTAGTACAAATTTGTATGCTTGGTCCCTGCCTCACGAGGAACCTCTGGCAGGTCGATTAATGGGAGATCTTGGTTTAGGATTACCTCTGCAACCAGTTGAGCCCATGTTGTTAGCTCCCAAGGACCCTTCTAGCCGTCTTTTTGAGCTTCTTCGTTCACTTCATCAGGCAGCTGGTTTACATCACCACCATCTGTTTCCAATGGGTCCCGGAACACCCTGAAGTCCAGTGGAAACTGATTAGTGCTGAGAGGTGTGTTTCTTAATTTCCCCATTGAGGGATTATAGGGCCAGGATTGCTGCAGTGATTGTTCGAGCAAATCTCGAGGGTTCCAACATTTCCCTTTCTGTTCAGTTCTTTCTCCCTCATTTGGTTTACCTATCCAAGGATATAAAGGTGGGGCCAAGGGTGTTGCGTTTGCCCCTTGGTCATACTGTTGCATTTTTGCGGCTTCTTTTGGGGACTCAGACTTTCTTTCGTCCAACTGGGCTTTGAAGGACTTAAGGGGGTCAAAGTATTTCCTTACTTGCCAACCCATTGCCCTTTCTGAGTGCAGCAGCTGACCATCTTGCATTTCTGTTTGACAGCACCTGTAGTATTTCACGACGGTCCCGTTCCATTCACAAGTACAGTCTCTTGGACCTTTGCCGCTCAAATCCCATTGTGTAATTATTACCATCCGGGGCAGGACAGCGACTCTGCATTCTCCACAAATGAATGCGTCCATTACTTTTACAGGTTCCACTTGGAAATCTCGGACATGTAGCTTACTCGCCTTAGGTTTGAGGGGTTTCTTTTTCCCTGGTCCGTCCCACTGAAGGGGCAGACCACTAGGTTCCAGGCAGATCGCACAGTTGTTCTCTAGCTTGTTCCACTTGATGGTTTCATCTTCCGTCGACAGGAATCCTTTTTTTAGCATATTTCAATGTTTCCAGGGCCCTACCTGCCCAGAGCTCTGAAGTTGTTCTTCGTAGGATAACTCCCCCACATATAGTGGCCATTCTAATATGGGGGAGCGTGGTGCTTGGTTCATTGGCCATACTCCGGTTTCTGGTTTCAACTTAGCTAGGAATTGGTTTCAGTTGCTCTATTCCTTGGATCCCTTTCTTTACTAACTCGACTGTGTTTTTGTCTAAAAGTCTCTTCACTCTGTCTGTGGCATTGTACTTAGGCCTTACTGCAACTGCTGACGTGTGATCCTGTGCTTACCCACACCTTCTGCCCCACCTTGAATGATATTTCAGGGTCTGGCTGTTCCTCTTTATCGTCGGAGCCCTGCCCGGTTTCCTGTGTGGTGAACTGTCGTTGGTTGAGCTCCTCTGAGGGGGAGGGTCTACCAGCTCGACGCCTGTCATTCAAGGCCTGCCCTATTTCCACGGTTTTAGTACTCCATTCTTTGTTATTAGCATTCTTAGCTATCCAATTTTTGACTAAACTTATGGCTCTTTCGTCTACTCCGTTGGCTTGAGGTGTGTAAGGGGGCGAATACACGTGCATTACCCCAAAAGTCTGGCACCAGTAATCCACTTGTGCGTTGCAAAAATGTGTTCCATTATTGGTTCTCAATTCCTTTGGAACGCCTAACGACCCACAGATTTGCTCCAGCATGCTAACAACACTGATGCCATTAGCTTTCCTTGCTGGCTTCACTACCACATACCCCAACATCGAGTCTGCTAGCACTAGAAGGTATTTTTCTCCCTTCTTGCCCATGACTCCCATAGGCCCAGCTACATCCATGCATACTGAGCCCCAGGGTATGGTGCTTTTGATAGTTTGCCCATCCACTCGGTGCCCTCGCCATCCTGCGTTGTATTGACCACATACTTCGCAGTCCTGTAGCACCTTGCGGATTTGTTTTAAAGGGACCCAGAGCTCCAACTCCTTACGTGTAGGTTGCAGGCCTGCATGACCGAGGCCTTCATGCACGCCCCGCACAACCTCTAACACATACTCTTCTGGGACCCTCCGACCCTCTGAGGTTCTATCCCACTTCTCGATCCCGAAAAAAACTATTATTCTTTGCTGGACATTACGATCGACTTATTCTTTGCCCTGCCAGTATTTTCCTTCTCTAGTGTGGGACTTTTGGTGTTCCACATCTAACTGTAGATTTAGCCTGAGTTCAGCTATTTTCTTCCACAAGACCTAGTGAGCCACCACTTTTCCCTTAGCACTTTCAAATCCATTTTCTTCCCAGATGGATAAGTCCTCGTTCAGGGCTTTTGCACAATAATGACTGCCGGTCACTACCTTTGCTATTTTCATTTTGATTCTGATTCTGCTATTTTCACTTTTTTGTTCGTCAGTTCCAGCAGTCCTTCGAGTACTGCCATAACTTCTCCTGTTTGCGCACTTCCTGGCACTCTCCCCCTCCTACGGCAGCACTCATTACCCTGATATTTAAGGATAAATCCCCAATGTGCCACCTGATCAGATCCCTTCTTGGATCCATCCGTGTAGACAGTCCAGTCATGCATTTTTTGTTTCTCAGGTGTCTCTTTCGTCATTTTTCTGCTCGCCTGCTGTGCCTGTCCTATCTCTAGATTGGGGTCTAACAAAATGTCTTCCCATCTACCCCACCTTGTGTTGGTAGCTTTGGTACTCTCAATTGTTCTCTTTCTGAAATATTTGTGCACTTGGCTCTGTGTTATTACTTAAATAGGCTGTCCTTGAGCCACATCTTTTAGCGTTTCCCAGTATCTAGCAAGCACTGCTAACTCTTTTTCTTCCTGAGGAAACTTTTTCTCCACTGAAGTTAAAGTGTAACTCCAGAGAGTAACTAAGGTCGTTTTCAC
>NC_056508.1:11312771-11313102 GCF_014905685.2 Nematolebias whitei
GACCAAGGTACACACTTCACAGGTGAAGTAATGAAGGAACTGTGGAAGACGCTAGGCGTCAAAGCCAACTTCCATATTGGCTACCACCCACAGGCTTCAGGCCAGGTTGAGAGAGCAAACAGGACTGTGGTGAGTATTTTGAAAAAATACGTAGCCGCAAACCACAAGGACTGGGACGTGAAACTCCCTCTGGTCCTCATGGCCATAAGGGCCACTCCACACACACATCGACTGGCATCTCTCCTTTCGAGATGATGACGGGTCGACAAATGACTCTCCCTCTACACCTGTTGTACCAACCAGGCGATGCTGCCATGGCAACAGCCTACAC
>NC_056508.1:11313202-11314551 GCF_014905685.2 Nematolebias whitei
CACGAGGAACTCCAAGTGGGAGACAGGGTCTGGTACTACACGTTTGCCCCCACAACTGGGAGAAGAGAGTCCGGGACCGGAACTCTCGCCCGTAAACTGATGCCCAGATGGACTGGACCCCATCTGATAACAGACAAACTGTCTCCAGTAGTCTATCAGATAAAAATCAGTAAAGGCCAAAAAGAGCCAATTGTTAAATGGGTACATCGAAACCAGGTTAAACCACACAAGCTGTGCAAAGAAACAACTCCTACGGGACAGCGTGATTGAATCTGACAACCAGGGTGAGTTGAAGCAGTGAAACGATGTTTCTAGTTGCTTAGTCACTACTCTTGTCGATGTTGAAACGTTGTTTATTTGGTTTTGGTATTGTTTCTGAACACCCCAAGCAAGAATGAGTTTTGTATGTATTTTAGTTGGAGACTGTAAAGGACTTTAACTATGCCAACATGCAGTTCACTCGTTAAAACCTAATCTTTGCGGAGTCAATGTAGATTAATGCTACCTTAAGTACCATGATCTACATTGGTCTCACAACGCTTAAGCCGAACCTACTCGAACAATTCTATTTGGGGGGATAGCTAATTCTTTTTGATGAGTCTCGCCATAGACTCCAAAAACATTTATGGGGAAACCAAACACCCAATCTCAAGTCGTTCGTCTAAAAGGCAACAGACAAGTAACCCAACTATAGTGGCCATGTAAGTCTAACATAGACAAAGTTAGCGATGGTGGTATAGTTGGAACACCCTTCTAAAGGTATAGACCCCTATAACTACCCTTTTCAGCATGTTCCACCCCTTAACTGGTAGCTGTAGCTGTTCCCAATCATAATAGCTTACACACCAGGTGCATATAGGTTAAGGCCTTATGTAAATCCCCTTCATAAGCCCACCTTAAACCACATAATTGCATGACACATAGAACCAGACCGGCACCGACTGGACGTCACCCAGCGACGACCTTCGCTGGAGGAGACCTGCAATCCTGACGTTGGTCTCCAATCTACATCCAGTGGCCGCATCTTCAGTTCAATCAAGGAAACCCCTCTGTATGCTGATCAATTAACACCTCCAATCGTTGTGGAATTACCGTTGTGGATTATATGACTTTTTCCAATGGATTACAGACTTTGTTTCCAAGGGGTTAAAGCATTGCTACAATGGATTTACCAACAACATTATGGAATTACCAACAACATTATGGAATTACCTAAACCATTGTGGGATTACCTTCTTTGACTTTTGTTTTCCTCTTGCTGGATTACATCAAGCTCAATGACATTCCGAGGCGTAAGTTCATGTTGGAATTCATCCCCATGGACAGGCGATGATTTCCAAAGGGGGGAC
>NC_056508.1:11315936-11322020 GCF_014905685.2 Nematolebias whitei
CTCACAGCTCATGTGAGTCCACCCGTGAGGTGTGCGTGTTGTTGAACAGAGTACTGTCACTACTTTGGACGATTCTCAGCCATCCTAAGGAGACGCTGAAAGGTAGCGTTGAAATGGAACTCCGTACCGGAGCTGAACTATCTTCTGCAAAGGTAACGAGCCGCTTCACTACCAGTGCACCGAGGTTGAGCTGGGTTCGGATGGAGGGTGTCATTCTTCGTCAACACACTTCCCCTCATCCATCTTTCCTCTCCATTTAAACTCCTTCATTCCCCATCTTTAAAACTCTTCTATTTTGCCAGTAATTAATCCAGATATTTTCAGAAATGTCTGTTGTATTTCAGTTGCAAGTGAGAAATCATGGCCGTATGATTTCTCATTGTAAAGCTCATTAATTAAGCTGTGTTATTGCGTTCAATCAGAATAATCAAGTGTACAATGTTTGATGTTAAATTTTGATTCTGTTAATAAATGACCACATTCATTTTGATGGGTCAAAGAAAATTAACGTCTCATGTCACTGGTTATTAGACCATCTCCCACACAGTATCTCTGTCACATATCTGTCAAGTAGCTCGAAAAAGAGAGAACCCGTCATTAAATATTGATTGTAGTGAAGCTAACTGAAGCTAACCGACCCTATTTCACTACATTTCTGGTGGCCCGTACGGGGAGGTCTCTAAACATTTCTGGTGGCCCGTACGGGTCTCTAAAGAGCTTCTCATGACCCGATAATCCACCTTTAGACATTTTGTGGCCGTACGAATGTTTAAAGAGGCGTGAATTAAATGTTACGGAGTCTGTGTTATTGAACGCTCATGTTGGCATGGTTGAACAGGCCCGAGCTTTGAGCTTGATACTGCATGATTCGGCTTGTGGTGTTTTTAGAGCTGAAAGTAACGTCAATGTGTTCATCTTTAAGCTGAAATTTGTACATCTGTTGTGTAACTGAAGCTGGGTTTGTGGTAAAACGCTTTATTCTGTTTAAACTGTGGCAGGGACGGGTTCTGTCTGACCCGTTTCGGCTGTCGGACTCGGTTCAGATTTTTTGAACAAGTCGTGTTTTGAATGGATAAAATGCTGTTTTGGAGCTGAGCGCCGTCTCAGGCCACTGTTAAAATTGCTTCGTTACATCTGTAGCAGTAAAAATCGTACATTTTGAAGGTAAATGGACGAAAGTTGACCGGACTTTTTCAGGCTAATGCTAACACTGATAGCTAGAATAACGAGCAGTGATTGGTCGAAAACTGCTGTTTGGGTCGCTCTGATTCGCTGAGAAATGGGTGACGTGTCTGCGTTCACTCCCTCTGATGTCAAATTGTAAAACCCACCCGGTTGTTCATTGGTTGATTCAATCACGTGACCCCGGAAATGCAGCTCGTTTTCATATAGAAGCTTTCTCTGTTGTTTTAAAGTTGGAAAACGCTTTAAAATTGGTTTTGACCTCATGATCCATCTCTTAAAAGTCTAATCGCTAAAGCGACCGCTTAATCGAGAGTAAATCCGCCTATGAAATGTTGATTTTGGACCGGGTCGACCGACGCTAATTTTAAGCTAAAGGCTAACGACCGGATGTCACCAAAGCCACAGGAAGTCATAACGACTCCTAGTGGACGTCACTAACAGTGTCTGGGTTAAAATAAAATAAGGTTATACTGCCACCTTCTGCAAGAAACTCGATATGACAGTTTCATTTCGTTTTTAGGATTTTGGTGAAATTGAACGTTCGTATTTCTCTAAAAAAAGCATTTTTGAGTTAATGAAACGGTGCTCATGCGTGGTTTATGCTGCTGTCTTACATATAAAAAGTGATTAAAGTACTTATGCCCAGAGAGGCGTTTACTAGAAAATTTTCATTTAATGATAAATCCTGTAAGGTGCTAAATGAATTTTTCACAACTTTTTAGAGATACAGTCACAGAATAATCACAGAGCTGATCAGTTTACTCATTTGCTGAAAAGGAAATACACGTTTAATTGCTAAAACACTAAATAAGAGTAAATATAACAGAAAAAGGAAACTTTTCTGATTTGTTTTACGACCTAAAACACGACATCTTCCTATTTATTTTTTTTAATAAAAGATGATGGCAGGGGCAGAGGTAAACGTTGACCCTTCAGATTCCCGGTCAGAAGATGACAGTCAACATGATGACATAATCCAGGGAGCTTTACATATTTTAACAGACCCGGTAATTGGTGCGACATTAAACGAGATGGATGAAACTCAAAGAGCTGAAGAGCTGAGAAGTTTAGCAAAAGGAGCCACGGTTAAAGAGAATAAAAAGCAGAGCCTTGAACGGTTAGAAAAACTTTCTGTGCTGCTCAAAGACAGATTGGACCAAGAGGTTGAACGAAATGACGTGCTGACTAAACAATATGCAGAGAAAATTGAGATGTTTCGGAACCTTGAAGGACACTTCCTTCAGTTTCAAAATGAGGTACAATGTGACAGAGAGCTCTCACGAGCTCAGCTGTCATTACAAGCTCACTCATATGAGGAGAAGATTAAGGAAAGAGCGGTTAAGTACCAAGCACTGTGTTCAGACAACGATACGCTACAACAACAGTTGCAGCTCACATCAAAAGCTCTGAACGAATGCAGATTGGAAAAGGAGGCAGTAGTACAACAAGGCGTGCGTTTACAAAGTGAATGTCAAACATCACAGGAACGCTTAAAGGCCTGTGAGGAGAAACTAGCCGTAGCAACAAATAAGATTTCTGACGTGGGGCGAGCTTGTCTGGAACTCAAAAACGAACAAGGTCAGAGTCCAGGTCACCCACCATCACCTCAGAAGGATTTTGGTGCACCTCCTGCTCTTAATCCCATTCCATCACCTCCACATGTGTCTAGCGACACACCTCCACGTGACATTTTGGTTCCTACGATACCGATAATACAGCCTTTGATCCCAATTTCGGATTTGCAAAAAATCTCAAAATATGTTCAACGCTTTATTCCGGGGCCTATGGGTTCTACTGGTACGAAGGCGTATCTCAATGACCTAGATTTCAGACTGAGTGGTTATCCTAATGCTACGGTTGAAGATAAAATTAGTCTGATAAGGCTCACTTCAGACAGAGAGGTGTTCACCTTCATCGAGCGTCAACCTGATGCCACGAGAAGGGATTACAACCTTCTGTGTGAAGCTTTGATCAGAGAATACAACCCCTGCACAGGGCCAGGTGGCTTTCCAGCTGCAGACAAGGTCACGCAAGGGAAGCATGAACATCCAAAGGTTTATTACAAAAGAATCTTCCAAGCTTATTTCGGTTACAGGAATGAAACCGGTATGGAGGAGGAAGAGGGTTTTAAATTTGTTTTCAGCAAAAACCTCCACACTGACATTAAAACCTCAGTACAAATGATGGCTAATTTCAAAGAAAAATCCATCAATGAGATTTAACAGTGTGCTGTGAATGTGTTTGAGGCCTGTTCTCATGTTAAGACGCCCATAGAGGTGTTTCCTGGTGTAAAGGTTAAACCCCATTCGCTAGAACTGGAAGGACGGCGCGTGTCGCCTCCCCCTCCTAAAAAAGGCGAGAAAAAGCAGTCTTTTCAAACTAACAAACCGCGTCATGAAGGTGCACGCTGGGACAAAAAAGATCTGAAGGGATTGAATTTAATCCCAGAGGATGAACGTGATTATCGTAAGTGGGGTGTGCGTAAGACGAAGAGATATGGGAACCAAGGTGACCATATTGTCAGGGGAAGTCCGAAAAGGAACCCCCAAATGACATCCCTCCTCCACCTTGGACAAAACGACCCGAGGTGAAAAAATCACAAAGGTTCCAAAAACAAGGCCCTACACCTCTGAGCTCGGAAGAGACAGAGAAACTACGCAGGTTGTTAGAAACTTTGAAACACACTGACACGGGAAACCAACCTGGAGCACTATGCAGTGATGTAATCACTATTACATCTGAGGGCGCGAATGACAACGTCACAGATGTCGGTGGTACACACCAAGACATTGTTGTTGTTGCCTCCAACAACCCCTCATCGGAAGAAGGGGGGGTGAACTCACACACTAACGATGACGAGTCATCGCAAGCTGAACACTCAGAAACAGCTACTGCTGTGCTGATGGTTCAGACAAACCAAGATTACACAGACAAGGCTGAGCGTGTGAAGAAACGTCAGAAAAAACCTAAGAGGTTTCTGTGTAACTTTATCAGAAGGGGGGTCGCCAAGAAGGCATACCTGTCAGTAACGCTCGAAGGGGTCCTCACACATGAAGCACTACTGGACGGTGGGGCGGACATAACAATTATGTCAGCTAAACTGTTCTAGGAGCTGAGGACAGCCGCTAGCAGTGTTAACAGGGTAATACCTCTCACAGAATGTGCTATAGAAATGCAGGGTCTCTCAGAGAAGAGGACAACCCTGACAGCTATAGCAATGGTTCACATGCAGATTGGCAGAATGACACTAGACTACCCGGTACACGTGTCTAGTGTTGACTCATTCCCATTTTTGGTTGGCCAGGATTTTATAAATCGCTTCGACGCGATTATAGATTATGGTGATCAGACGATGTGGGCCAAGGTGAGCAAACCACTGCCAATACAAATGCCTCCTGAGTGTAACACAGACTGCCTAACAGCAGGTACCGCGGAAGGCGCAAAGGACTCCTCAGCCGAGGACACGAGCCCGGTGAGTATTCCTCTGAAATCATGTGAAACCAAAGAGACCCACCCGGTGGTCCAAACTCTGACCCAACAAGACAGCCTCCTCTGTGAGATGGAACAGTCAGAGTCCACCAAACACTACCTACCACTGGTAGTTAAAGGTGTAGAGATCCAAGGATCCCACACCAACGATGCTGTTCTGTCTCTGTGGACAGATAAATCAGCAATTAACCGAGCTTTCTATGAAACCTTGGTTCACAAACACATGGGTCTAGAACTAATTAAAAAAGCTTTCCGCTTTCCATTAGTTCCCAATAGTTCACAGGTAATGACTACGGAAGGAGTCATTAACCTAAAACTAAATTGGAACCAACGAGAACTGGTTCACCCGTTTCTCGTGATCCAAAACTTACCACATGCAACCTACATAGGCTCTGACATTTTGGTAAGGTTGGGTGTCCATGTGGACACCATCAACAAGGTGCTGTGGTCTCTAAAACCAGCCACAAAGGATCCTCCTGTGCTAGACACAGCAAACCTTAAGGCTGGGCAGACCATTCCAGAGGCCTGCTAGGTTGCTATTAACCAAACCACCACAGTACCACCTCAGGTGATTAACCTAATGGTGCAAATCCACATCGTAGCTGGACAAGCTATTAGCCATAAACAGGCATATTTTCAACCTTCTCCTGCGTTTTTCAACTTGGGACTGTCCGTGGAAGCCACGAACCAAGTGAGCCTTGACTCCAGGACCACATCTGTTGCTGTGTGTAACACAGGCACGGATGAGGTGATGATCCCAAAAAACACTATACTAGGATGGTTGATTTCCACTGATTTTCATGATTTTGAACTAGGCATTCCATTTCTGGGAGGACTCCCAGATAACCTGGTACCAAGTCAAGAAGCTGGGCCTGTATGGTTCACAAAACCAACACAGGCCATAGCTCTTTTCTCAACCGATGACGTCGACCAAGGACCGCAAACCTATGGTGTCTTACCCATAGACAGGTCCGACGACTCAGAAAGGGATTTGTTGGAGCTCCCCAAAGAGCAAGAACCCTTATCAGTCTCATCACAGATTGAACAGGTGGTCGCCCAAGCCGACGCTCTGACATCTGATGAAGAAAGGGACAAACTTCGACAAGTTCTTTTAAAATATGAAAAGTCATCTTCAACTGACCCAGACATCATCCAACTTCAGAAGTTGGATCCTGCAAGTAACTCGATGATACTGTATCTGATTGACCCAGACAAATACACTCCATCGATAGGCGAACTGGATTCCAATCCAGACCTTAAAGTCCTCTTTCAGCTGCGCAAACAGTTAAAACTACTTAAGGGCATCCTAACTTTTGCTCATGGACGGACGTCCTCACCCGTGTTCGTGGTCCCCCATGACCACAGGGGTGATGTTAGTTCATGCACATGACCTTCCGTCCGCAGGACACA
>NC_056508.1:11322120-11324016 GCF_014905685.2 Nematolebias whitei
GTCCTCACCCGTGTTCGTGGTCCCCCATGACCACAGGGGGGTGATGTTAGTTCATGCACATGACCTTCCGTCCGCAGGACACAAGGGTGACAATGCCACGCTGAAAGCATTAAAACAGATTGCTTATTGGCCTGGAATGAAGAAGGATGTCAAAGACTACATAAAAGGGTGCCTGGTCTGTGGCCAGTTTCAGCCATCCAGACCACTCCACAGAGCACCACTGCATAGTAGAGGCATTGCATTTCCATGGTCGGACCTCCAGATTGACTGGGTTGAACCACTCACTAAGACCTCTAGAGGAAATAAATATTTTCTCACGGTAACCTGCGCGTTTACCAACTGGGTAGAATGTCTACCAGCCCCTAATGACATAGCACAAACTACTGCTATGTTATTAATGAATCATGTATTCTCAAGGTTTGGACTTCCCCTCAGGGTGAACTTAGACCAAGGTACACACTTCACAGGTGAAGTTATGAAAGAACTGTGGAAGACGCTAGGCGTCAAAGCCAACTTCCATATTGGCTACCATCCACAGGCTTCAGGCCAGGTTGAGAGAGCAAACATGACTGTGGTGAGTATTTTGATAAAATACGTAGCCGCAAACCACAAGGACTGGGACGTGAAACTCCCTCTGGTCCTCATGGCCATAAGGGCCACTCCACACACACATCGACTGGCATCTCTCCTTTCGAGATGATGACGGGTCGACAAATGACTCTCCCTCTACACCTGTTGTACCAACCAGGCGATGCTGCCATGGCAACAGCCTACACTACACAACAATACATGAAAGACTTGGAAAAACACCTTAAAAACACTTTTGCTTTCGCTCAGAAAAACCTGGAAAAATCGGCTGAAGGACGCAAAGCGTACTACGACCAAAAGGCCTCTCACGAGGAACTCCAAGTGGGAGACAGGGTCTGGTACTACACGTTTGCCCCCACAACTGGGAGAAGAGAGTCCGGGACCGGAACTCTCGCCCGTAAACTGATGCCCAGATGGACTGGACCCCATCTGATAACAGACAAACTGTCTCCAGTAGTCTATCAGATAAAAATCAGTAAAGGCCAAAAAGAGCCAATTGTTAAATGGGTACATCGAAACCAGGTTAAACCACACAAGCTGTGCAAAGAAACAACTCCTACGGGACAGCGTGATTGAATCTGACAACCAGGGTGAGTTGAAGCAGTGAAACGATGTTTCTAGTTGCTTAGTCACTACTCTTGTCGATGTTGAAACGTTGTTTATTTGGTTTTGGTATTGTTTCTGAACACCCCAAGCAAGAATGAGTTTTGTATGTATTTTAGTTGGAGACTGTAAAGGACTTTAACTATGCCAACATGCAGTTCACTCGTTAAAACCTAATCTTTGCGGAGTCAATGTAGATTAATGCTACCTTAAGTACCATGATCTACATTGGTCTCACAACGCTTAAGCCGAACCTACTCGAACAATTCTATTTGGGGGGATAGCTAATTCTTTTTGATGAGTCTCGCCATAGACTCCAAAAACATTTATGGGGAAACCAAACACCCAATCTCAAGTCGTTCGTCTAAAAGGCAACAGACAAGTAACCCAACTATAGTGGCCATGTAAGTCTAACATAGACAAAGTTAGCGATGGTGGTATAGTTGGAACACCCTTCTAAAGGTATAGACCCCTATAACTACCCTTTTCAGCATGTTCCACCCCTTAACTGGTAGCTGTAGCTGTTCCCAATCATAATAGCTTACACACCAGGTGCATATAGGTTAAGGCCTTATGTAAATCCCCTTCATAAGCCCACCTTAAACCACATAATTGCATGACACATAGAACCAGACCGGCACCGACTGGACGTCACCCAGCGACGACCTTCGCTGGAGGAGACCTGCAATCCTGACGTTGGTCTCC
>NC_056508.1:11324116-11329116 GCF_014905685.2 Nematolebias whitei
CGTGTGAAGAAACGTCAGAAAAAACCTAAGAGGTTTCTGTGTAACTTTATCAGAAGGGGGGTCGCCAAGAAGGCATACCTGTCAGTAACGCTCGAAGGGGTCCTCACACATGAAGCACTACTGGACGGTGGGGCGGACATAACAATTATGTCAGCTAAACTGTTCTAGGAGCTGAGGACAGCCGCTAGCAGTGTTAACAGGGTAATACCTCTCACAGAATGTGCTATAGAAATGCAGGGTCTCTCAGAGAAGAGGACAACCCTGACAGCTATAGCAATGGTTCACATGCAGATTGGCAGAATGACACTAGACTACCCGGTACACGTGTCTAGTGTTGACTCATTCCCATTTTTGGTTGGCCAGGATTTTATAAATCGCTTCGACGCGATTATAGATTATGGTGATCAGACGATGTGGGCCAAGGTGAGCAAACCACTGCCAATACAAATGCCTCCTGAGTGTAACACAGACTGCCTAACAGCAGGTACCGCGGAAGGCGCAAAGGACTCCTCAGCCGAGGACACGAGCCCGGTGAGTATTCCTCTGAAATCATGTGAAACCAAAGAGACCCACCCGGTGGTCCAAACTCTGACCCAACAAGACAGCCTCCTCTGTGAGATGGAACAGTCAGAGTCCACCAAACACTACCTACCACTGGTAGTTAAAGGTGTAGAGATCCAAGGATCCCACACCAACGATGCTGTTCTGTCTCTGTGGACAGATAAATCAGCAATTAACCGAGCTTTCTATGAAACCTTGGTTCACAAACACATGGGTCTAGAACTAATTAAAAAAGCTTTCCGCTTTCCATTAGTTCCCAATAGTTCACAGGTAATGACTACGGAAGGAGTCATTAACCTAAAACTAAATTGGAACCAACGAGAACTGGTTCACCCGTTTCTCGTGATCCAAAACTTACCACATGCAACCTACATAGGCTCTGACATTTTGGTAAGGTTGGGTGTCCATGTGGACACCATCAACAAGGTGCTGTGGTCTCTAAAACCAGCCACAAAGGATCCTCCTGTGCTAGACACAGCAAACCTTAAGGCTGGGCAGACCATTCCAGAGGCCTGCTAGGTTGCTATTAACCAAACCACCACAGTACCACCTCAGGTGATTAACCTAATGGTGCAAATCCACATCGTAGCTGGACAAGCTATTAGCCATAAACAGGCATATTTTCAACCTTCTCCTGCGTTTTTCAACTTGGGACTGTCCGTGGAAGCCACGAACCAAGTGAGCCTTGACTCCAGGACCACATCTGTTGCTGTGTGTAACACAGGCACGGATGAGGTGATGATCCCAAAAAACACTATACTAGGATGGTTGATTTCCACTGATTTTCATGATTTTGAACTAGGCATTCCATTTCTGGGAGGACTCCCAGATAACCTGGTACCAAGTCAAGAAGCTGGGCCTGTATGGTTCACAAAACCAACACAGGCCATAGCTCTTTTCTCAACCGATGACGTCGACCAAGGACCGCAAACCTATGGTGTCTTACCCATAGACAGGTCCGACGACTCAGAAAGGGATTTGTTGGAGCTCCCCAAAGAGCAAGAACCCTTATCAGTCTCATCACAGATTGAACAGGTGGTCGCCCAAGCCGACGCTCTGACATCTGATGAAGAAAGGGACAAACTTCGACAAGTTCTTTTAAAATATGAAAAGTCATCTTCAACTGACCCAGACATCATCCAACTTCAGAAGTTGGATCCTGCAAGTAACTCGATGATACTGTATCTGATTGACCCAGACAAATACACTCCATCGATAGGCGAACTGGATTCCAATCCAGACCTTAAAGTCCTCTTTCAGCTGCGCAAACAGTTAAAACTACTTAAGGGCATCCTAACTTTTGCTCATGGACGGACGTCCTCACCCGTGTTCGTGGTCCCCCATGACCACAGGGGTGATGTTAGTTCATGCACATGACCTTCCGTCCGCAGGACACAAGGGTGACAATGCCACGCTGAAAGCATTAAAACAGATTGCTTATTGGCCTGGAATGAAGAAGGATGTCAAAGACTACATAAAAGGGTGCCTGGTCTGTGGCCAGTTTCAGCCATCCAGACCACTCCACAGAGCACCACTGCATAGTAGAGGCATTGCATTTCCATGGTCGGACCTCCAGATTGACTGGGTTGAACCACTCACTAAGACCTCTAGAGGAAATAAATATTTTCTCACGGTAACCTGCGCGTTTACCAACTGGGTAGAATGTCTACCAGCCCCTAATGACATAGCACAAACTACTGCTATGTTATTAATGAATCATGTATTCTCAAGGTTTGGACTTCCCCTCAGGGTGAACTTAGACCAAGGTACACACTTCACAGGTGAAGTTATGAAAGAACTGTGGAAGACGCTAGGCGTCAAAGCCAACTTCCATATTGGCTACCATCCACAGGCTTCAGGCCAGGTTGAGAGAGCAAACATGACTGTGGTGAGTATTTTGATAAAATACGTAGCCGCAAACCACAAGGACTGGGACGTGAAACTCCCTCTGGTCCTCATGGCCATAAGGGCCACTCCACACACACATCGACTGGCATCTCTCCTTTCGAGATGATGACGGGTCGACAAATGACTCTCCCTCTACACCTGTTGTACCAACCAGGCGATGCTGCCATGGCAACAGCCTACACTACACAACAATACATGAAAGACTTGGAAAAACACCTTAAAAACACTTTTGCTTTCGCTCAGAAAAACCTGGAAAAATCGGCTGAAGGACGCAAAGCGTACTACGACCAAAAGGCCTCTCACGAGGAACTCCAAGTGGGAGACAGGGTCTGGTACTACACGTTTGCCCCCACAACTGGGAGAAGAGAGTCCGGGACCGGAACTCTCGCCCGTAAACTGATGCCCAGATGGACTGGACCCCATCTGATAACAGACAAACTGTCTCCAGTAGTCTATCAGATAAAAATCAGTAAAGGCCAAAAAGAGCCAATTGTTAAATGGGTACATCGAAACCAGGTTAAACCACACAAGCTGTGCAAAGAAACAACTCCTACGGGACAGCGTGATTGAATCTGACAACCAGGGTGAGTTGAAGCAGTGAAACGATGTTTCTAGTTGCTTAGTCACTACTCTTGTCGATGTTGAAACGTTGTTTATTTGGTTTTGGTATTGTTTCTGAACACCCCAAGCAAGAATGAGTTTTGTATGTATTTTAGTTGGAGACTGTAAAGGACTTTAACTATGCCAACATGCAGTTCACTCGTTAAAACCTAATCTTTGCGGAGTCAATGTAGATTAATGCTACCTTAAGTACCATGATCTACATTGGTCTCACAACGCTTAAGCCGAACCTACTCGAACAATTCTATTTGGGGGGATAGCTAATTCTTTTTGATGAGTCTCGCCATAGACTCCAAAAACATTTATGGGGAAACCAAACACCCAATCTCAAGTCGTTCGTCTAAAAGGCAACAGACAAGTAACCCAACTATAGTGGCCATGTAAGTCTAACATAGACAAAGTTAGCGATGGTGGTATAGTTGGAACACCCTTCTAAAGGTATAGACCCCTATAACTACCCTTTTCAGCATGTTCCACCCCTTAACTGGTAGCTGTAGCTGTTCCCAATCATAATAGCTTACACACCAGGTGCATATAGGTTAAGGCCTTATGTAAATCCCCTTCATAAGCCCACCTTAAACCACATAATTGCATGACACATAGAACCAGACCGGCACCGACTGGACGTCACCCAGCGACGACCTTCGCTGGAGGAGACCTGCAATCCTGACGTTGGTCTCCAATCTACATCCAGTGGCCGCATCTTCAGTTCAATCAAGGAAACCCCTCTGTATGCTGATCAATTAACACCTCCAATCGTTGTGGAATTACCGTTGTGGATTATATGACTTTTTCCAATGGATTACAGACTTTGTTTCCAAGGGGTTAAAGCATTGCTACAATGGATTTACCAACAACATTATGGAATTACCAACAACATTATGGAATTACCTAAACCATTGTGGGATTACCTTCTTTGACTTTTGTTTTCCTCTTGCTGGATTACATCAAGCTCAATGACATTCCGAGGCGTAAGTTCATGTTGGAATTCATCCCCATGGACAGGCGATGATTTCCAAAGGGGGGACTGTAGTGAACTAAGCCTCAGGTCAAAACCTGACCCTGAGGACCTTCATGGGACAGAAACTGTTATTTCATTGATTTGAGTCCAGAAATACAAATTAAGCTCATCCAGAGACTTTCTAAGTGTGTCCTGCACTAATCAATTGAAAGAACACTCTTTTTATATTATCATTACTATTTTACAATATCTTGATAATCAAAGTGTGTTTAGTTCAAACCATTTTAAATGTTGAAGTGAACTACTCATTTTAAATCAACTGGGAAACAGTATTAATGATTTTTTAATCCTCATTCAAAGTAGAAATCAAGTTATGTCTGTTACAGAGTAATCATGCATTTTTTGATCTTCTGTCTGAAATGAGAAGGAGTGATGTCGGTCAAAAGTCGGAGACAGTCGCAAACAAGTTTTTTAGAACGAACTGTCATGTTTTAAACCTATCAGACAGAAATAAGAAAGAGCCGGCACCTGTGGTCTGTCATCTCGCCTAAATATTTCTCTGTCTGTTCCAAAAACATTTCTCTGTCTGTTCCAAAAACATCTCACTGTTTTTCTGACTTGTAGTAACCTCTTACGTCACTAAAACCACACCCCTGTTGGTTCTTTCAACCAATCAGGACTTCTCAAATGAACCGGAAACAGAACTCTTTAAATGTCGACACTTCCTAGTTCCAGTCAGTTCTGAGAGCAGAACCGAACAGGAAAGTTCTGAAGTGCTGGAGTTAGTTGGGAGTTCTTCCGAGTCTAGTTGGGATTATGGAATCTTCCACATCTGAGTGGAACCTCTGACGGACTCACAGCTCATGTGAGTCCACCCGTGAGGTGTGCGTGTTGTTGAACGGAGTACCGTCACTACTTTGGACGATTCTCAGGAAACGCTGAAAGGTAG
>NC_056508.1:11331616-11338322 GCF_014905685.2 Nematolebias whitei
CCATTGAGAATCTATGGGAAATTGTCAAGAGGAAAATGAGGGTCACCAGACCCAACATCAAAGAAGAGCTGACAGCAAGCATCAAGGAAATCTGGGCTTCCGTAACTCCCAGGCAATGCCACAGGCTGATTGCCTCAATGCCACGTCGCATCGAGGCAGTGATTAAGGCAAAGGGATTCCCAACCAAGTATTGAAGATTGACATATCGTTTTGAAAGTACCATATTTTGATTGATTTGTTGTGATCCTAATTTCTTTCTTTTTTCCTACAAAAACTGAGTAGTGTGGGCTGATTTCTTCACAGTATCCTAATTTTTTGAAATCCTGTTTTTGTGGGTTTCATGAGCTGGAAGCCCAAATTATGTAAAAATAAACAAATAAATACTTGAAATTGTTTAAATTGTGGACCCTGAATCTGCCATCTATTAAAGATTAACTTTTTGAATGGAATTATGGACGTTAAACAACTTTTCCATGTTGTTATTATTTTTTGGAAAGGGTCTGCATATATGTATATGTACATATATATAATATATGAAGAATGGTGCTGTGATAATATGGGAGACTTTGCAGCAATTTATCTTGACCTGAAGATCATTTAAAATACTGGAACAACTTATCTCACTTGGATAAAATCAGTGTTGTAAAGAAATCAACCAGCAAGCTCTTTTGTTGAAAAGGCACAGGGCTGTAAAGTGCGCTAAGCTGTTCTTAAAGCAAATAAAGCCAAACTTAAATAAATAAATCTGTTGTGTTGTATATTTGCAGTGCTGCGTGGATAGATAAGTGCCGTCCAGACATCCTGATATCAGAGTCTACATATGCCACAACCATCCGGGACTCGAAAAGATGCAGAGAAAGAGACTTTCTGAAGAAGGTGCATGAATCTATAGAACGAGGAGGAAAGGTAAATATGTAAAGATGGTCTAATTTCACATTTTACTGTGGGTTGCCATTGCCAAAATATTCACCCCCATCCCAGAAAGATTTAATTTTGTTTCCTCTACAACCTGGAATTTAAATGGATTTTCAATTTAATTAAAGCTAATGAAGCTACACAAGAAGCTCTAAGTTACTAAAGTTAAAAATGTTTTAAAATAAAAGTTTAACAAATATAAAGTTGTTGTTTTGTGTAAAGTCAGAACAGAATCTAAGGTACGTCTCCATGATTTTGATTCATCTAACCGGGACGTTTTGTCCATTCGTCATGATCAGACAGCTTCAGGTTGGACGGATGCTGCTCGTGTCCACCAAGCTTTAAATCAAACCAGAGATTCTCAGATCGAGGTCTGGGCTTTGACTGAGCTGTTTAACAACTAGTCCTCCTGAAACCACCGGAGTGTTGCTGCAGCAGTGAGTTTAGTCTTTGTCCTGGTGGAAGATGGCCCCCCATCTCAGTCTCAAATCTCTGGAAGACTCAGCAGGTTTCCCTCAAGATTTTGTATTTAGCACAGGGATTAAACTTGTCCATCTGTTTAAACATCAGCTTCGACTAATTTCCATCATCTGTAAAAAATGAAGGTGTGTGTGTGTGTGTGTGTGTGTGTGTGTGTGGGGGGGGGGGGGGGGGGGTGTAGTGGTCTTTTTAAAGTCATCCAATCTAATAATGATACAGAGATTAGAGCAGAGCAGGGCGGGTCATGCTGTCTGATACACGGTGAGTGATCCCAGTGTTCTCAACTTAGAGACAGACAGCAGGTGAGAGCACCAGTCAGTGTTTCCTGGACCATTTTTCAAGGAGGACACCTCACTACACTAACAGAACCCCCGCCCCCATGAAGGTCCATCCATCCATTATCTTTACCCGCTTATTCCATTTTGGGTCACGGGGGTCGCTGGTACCCATGTCCAGCAATCACTGTGCGAGGGACGGGGTACACCCTGGACAGGTCGCAAGTCCGTCACAGGGCCACATAGAGACAAACGAGACAAACAACCATTCACTCTCACACCTAGGGACAATTTAGAGTTACCAATCAGCCTAACATGCATGTTTTTGGTCTGTGGGAGGAAACCGGAGTACCCAGAGAAAACCCACGCATGCACGGAGAGAACGTGCAAACTCCACCCAGAAGGCCCCTGGACCGGGGTTTGAACCAAGGACCTGCTCGCTGAGAGGCAGCAGCTCTACCAGTTGCGCCACCGTGCTGCTCCCCTTTGAAGGTGATGACATAAATTATTAAACGTGCGTTCACATGGGACCAATTCACTGCAGCTGGGGGGAGATACCAGAACTGAAACACCATCACCCCCTCCTCCCACACCGCGCCCCAACCTCACTGTAACATCCATCCATCCATCCATCCATTATCTTTACCTGCTTACCCGCAGGAGACCCTGGACAGGTCTCCAGTCCATCACAGGGACACCCTGGACAGGTCTCTGCAGTCCATCATAGGGACAGCATGGACACGTCTCCAGTCCATCACAGGGACACCCTGGACAGATCTCCAGTCCATCACAGGGACACATAGAGACAAACGAGACAAACAACCATTCACTCTCTCTCTCACTTAGGTAACTTTAGTATCTAAAATCTAACTTTGTATTAAATGTTAATGTGTTCAGAGCATCGTCATCGTACAGACCTGTCCAACTTGTGCAGGACCAAACTCCAGCAGGTCCGAAAGAGAGCACACAGCTTGAGTCTCACAATGAGACAGACTGTCTACTGCTTCAGTTCTTGTAATTAAACAATAATAACTAAAAGAGGGAACGTTGTTTAACGGCACCGAGTAACCTCAAGGTGTAGAAGAAGTTTCAGTCTAAAGATATGTGTCTGCTTTATTAATCCTTGTTGGCATCATTCATCATTCCTTCCACTCCGACCAGTTTCGACCAGTTTCCCAGTCCCTGCTGCTGATAAACATCCCCACAGCATGATGCTACCACCACCATGCTTCTATGTAGGTCTGTTGTCATGATGAGAGGTGGTAGATTTGTCCCAGGCATGGTGTTAATTCTGTTCTCGACTGACCACAGCAGCCTCTGAAGGTAAAGGCTGGGACTTCACAGTGATGTGGATGAAAATATTTACACACAACTCTTGTGTTTGAGGAGTTTTAGACATTTTCAAATCTCAAATGTAAATTTTATTAATCTCAAATGTTTTGTGTAGGTTCATTCGTTATAGTCGAACGGAAAATCCAGGTTGAAAGACGACAAAATTGAAAGACCAGTGGTGTGTGTGTGTGTGTGTTTGTTTGTTTGTTTATTTATTTATGCTGACTAACCTGTGTTCTTTTATACATTCCAGGTTCTCATTCCAGTCTTCGCTTTGGGTCGAGCACAAGAACTCTGCATCCTTTTGGAAACATTTTGGTACAGTTCACTTGACAAAATAGTGTCTTGAGTAGTAGAGATGGGACCAATCCGATCCAGTATCCGTATCGGCCTCCGATACCAGCATAATTTACGTATCTAATTTTTCCGATCCAACCTTTTGAGATTTCCGATCCATGATGCAAGTTGGCTTCAAACTATGGAATGGATTTTCTGAACGAAGCGTGTCTCATGAGCCCAGACCCACCTCACATTCAGGAAATCCATTTCATAGTTTGCAACAAGCTACAACGTGAGGACTGAGTTAGCAGCACTGTGGCTAACAGCTAACCAACTTTTCATCTAAACATGTCCGCTGTGTGGAAGTATTTTACACTAGAAACACCACAAAGCAAGACAACAACGTGCAATGTCTGTAGAGCCATAGCACCACATTAAACTGCGGTAAAGTTAGTTTTACGTTGGACATTCGAGGTCTGGGGCTTCAGCGGGGCGCTACTCTTTGCTCAACCCAAAACAGGCAACTCGACCCCGGCCAGCCACGTTCAATCTGCCCCACTCAATCTGCCCGTCTCTGAGGAGGGGCAGACTGAGCGCGGCTGACCGAAATCAGGCTGCGTGCTTTGGATTGAACAAGAAGAAGACATCGCTGAAGCCACGAAGCTCGAATGTTTACAGAGAAGTTGCTAAACTTCATCATAATTAATGACCAACCGATATCCATCCATCCATCCATCCATTATCTTTACCCGCTTATTCCATTTTGGGTCACGGGGGTCGCTGGTGCCCATGTCCAGCAATCACTGTGCGAGGGGCGGGGTACACCCTGGACGGGTCGCAAGTCCATCACAGGGCCACATAGAGACAAACAAGACAAACAACCATTCACTCTGTCACTCACACCTAGGGACAATTTAGAGTTACCAATCAGCCTAACATGCATGTTTTTGGTCTGTGGGAGGAAACCGGAGCACCCGGAGAAAACCCACGCATGCACGGAGAGAACATGCAAACTCCACCCAGAAGGCCCCTGGACCGGGGTTTGAACCAGGGACCTGCTCGCTGAGAGGCAGCAACTCTACCAGTTGCGCCACCGTGCTGCCCACCAACCGATATCAGTTGTAGAAAATGAAGGATTTCTCAGCTTGATACTTGCAGCCAAGATGTAGTTTACCCTCCAGGAGATATCAGTACAACAGTAGACAATCATAAAAAAATTTGATTTGAAAATTACAAGAAAATTATATATATTAAAAAAAAACAGCTACATTATAAAGTGATGTACATAACTAAAAACAGGAACATGTTTGTTGGTTTATGCCATGAACTTAGCAGATGTTTAAAGCCATTTAACATTTTATTTTATTTAATTCATTAATTTAAAAGAAACAAAACAAATTCATCAAAAAGAAAACATTAAATGAAAAAAGGTCAGAAAGAAGAAAAATCTTATATCTGCCACTTATTTAAAAAAATATATAAAATAACTTTAAACAATCACTTAAATTAATAACTTTAATATCCACTTTAAAGCTAGGAATAAAAAGAAACCTGTTTTGTGTTAGCAGAATTTAATTTTAACTTTAAAACTTATCCAACATTAATAAAACTTACCTCAAGTTGCCTTTTTGGACATGCATGCATATATTTGTACAAATTGTACTTGAGAGGAGATTATTACAGCTTATATCTAAAAGAGTTAAATCTGGTCCTCTGGACATTCAAAAGACAAAACTAAGCAAAACAAAAAATAAATAAATGTAGAAACGTTTCGTCTTCCACCCGAAAGACTTCCTCAGTCTGAGGTGCTGTATTCAGCTCAGTCTTATAAATAGCACCTTCTCAGAGTGGATCAACCAGTTTTGCTGCTGACAACCAAAACCAGCTGCTCACATGGTCAAGAAGAACCATCAGCCTAACGATGGATCATTAGCACCCTGATGGCTGTTTACTATTCACAGGGGGCTGTGACAGAACAAATTGACAAGAACAAATGACTGAACAAATTGAATAACTCTTTCTAATTTTTCTAATTCTAATACAAAAACACACTAAGCTACTTCATATATATATTTTTAACAATTTAGCTTTCATCTTTTTCTTAAATGTACACATTGACTTGGCATTTTTAACATCACTCTGACCTGGTGTGCCCAACCAGTCGCCCGCGAGCTGGTTCCCAGTCGCCCGCGAGCTGGTTCCCAGTCGCCCGCGAGCTGGTTCCCAGTCGCCCGCGAAGCGAAACCTTGACTTGTATTCTCACAGACATAGTCTTGCGAGTTTTGGGTGCGGTGACACAGCGCTCTCACGAGACTTTAGGCTCAGTAGTGGAGTAATGTTGGTGCGCAGAAAACATGGATGGAAAACTAGCGAACAAGCAAACGAAAACTTATTATTTTCACACAGAGTGGGAGGAGGAGTATTTTTTTGTTTATTCTAATTCGAAGTCCATTTGCCTCATCTGTAATTCGAGCGTTGCCTTACCCAAAAAGTGTAACTTGGAGCGGCATTTCAAGACGATGCACAAACGGTTTGAGACAGATTTCCCTCTTAAAAGTTCTTTACGGACTCAGAAAGTGCGGGAGCTAAAAAACAAGCTTGCAGCCCAGCAATCAGTCTTCACTCGGCCCAGCACAAAAGGTAAAGCTGCTACGATAGCTTCCTACCATGTTAGCCGCATCCTGGCTCAACATAAGAAGTCTTTCAGCGATGGACAAGTTATGAAAGAAGCGTTTATTGAGGCTGCAGATGTGCTTTTTCATGATTTTAAAAATAAAAGTGAGATCGTAGCTGCAATTAAAGACGTGCAGTTGTCCAGACAAACAGTGACACGGCGATGTGAGGGAATGGCTGTGGATGTGGAGGAGCAGCTAAAAAAGGACGTGGAACAATGTGAGTGTTTCTCTCTTCAGTTTGATGAGTCGACAGACATGGTGGATGTAGCCCAGCTGTGTGTTTTTATCAGAATGGCCTTTGCAGACATGAGTGCAAAAGAGGAGCTGCTCACCATCTTGCCTTTGAAGGGACACACAAGAGGAGAAGATATTTTTAATGCGTTTATGGAGTTTGTTAATAAAAGCAACTTGCCCCTCTTTAAACTAATTTCTATAACAACTGATGGCGCTCCAGCAATGACTGGTCACACCAGTGGATTTGTTGCACTCTGCAAGCAGAATGATGCTTTCCCAGACATTTTGCACTATCACTGCATCATCCACCAACAGGCCCTGTGTGGGAAGATTTTAAACATGAAGGAAGTGATGGATGTTGCCATGAAAACTGTGTGCTCTATAAGGGCCAGGAGTCTGCAGAGGAGGTTGTTCCAGGCTCACTTGGAGGAGGCAGGAGCAGACCACACAGACCTGCTGCTGCACATAAGACGTCAGGTGGCTAAGCAGAGGTAAATTTCTGGACAGATTCAGTGA
>NC_056508.1:11338422-11349954 GCF_014905685.2 Nematolebias whitei
TCGTCAACATACCTGAACCAATGACTTGGTGGTGTCCCTGAAAAGGATGTCAAGGCTCTCTTTTCTACCTCCTCCATGTACAGGTTGGCAACAATAGGAGAAACTGGAGACCCCATAGCACACCCATGTTTCTGCCTATAATATTGCTCCCCATAAGTGAAGTAGGTTGACTGCAGGCACAGTTTCAAGAGTTGACACAGTTGTTCTGTGGAAAGCATGGTCCTGCTGCTCAGAGTGGTGTCTGATTTTAATCTTAAACTGACCACCTCTACTGCATCATCAACAGGAATGCACGTAAAGAGTGATGTCCTTGTGATTGTCCTTGGTGCAACCGCAAAGTCCAAGACTCAACAACAAAATAAGTTTAACTTACTAATAACTCATCAACACCATCACTATTCCAATAACAACACATTCAGTTTAGGACAACACTCCAGTAGTCAATTACATGCCAGGGAGACAGAAAAGTGGGTGAAGAACTTATCTGACAGACAGCTAACCCAGCCTGAGACAGAGATTCTTGCCAGGGGACTGAACTTTGCGGTTGCACCAAGGACAATTCCTCTGGTGGAGATGATCACAGCAACAGAATCAGCTATCCGCAACAACAAAATGAAAGAGGGTGAAGCAGAACAGCTCAGAATCAAAGTTTCATCCTACCTCAGCAATGCCAAACCACCACCTTCCAACATCAGTAGAGAGGAGAGCGATGCACTCACCACTCTTAGCAAGGACAAAAACATCATCATTCTCCCAGCAGACAAAGGAAGGTGCACAGTGATTTTGAACCAGAAAGACTATCATGAGAAAGTTATGACACTCCTTAGTGACTTAACCACTTATGAACCTCTGAAAAGAGATCCAGGATATGGTTACAAGAAAAAGTTAATAGATTGCCTGAAAAATTTGGAGCAGGACAAGGCTATTGACCATATTCTGTACCACAGACTGTACCCAGGGGAGGCCACACCTAGTCTGTATGGTTTACCTAAAATCCACAAACAAGGTGTACCTTTAAGACCTATTGTTAGCATGATTAACTCTGTCACTTACAATGTTTCCAAATATCTGGCGTCTTTACTCATCCCTTTAGTTGGCAGCTCAGAACACCACATACAGAACACCATGGACTTTGTGGATAAGGTTGTAGTGAACTAGGCCTGAGGTCAAATCCTGACCTTAAGGACCTTATGGGACATAAACTGTCATTTCATTGATTTGAATCCAGAAATACAGGTTGACCCATCCTGAGACTTTCTTTCTTGAATTGATCAAGTGAAAGAACACTATTTTCTATTATCATTACTATTTTACAAATGTTTGATAATCAAAGTGTTTTTAGTTCAAACCATTTTTAGATGTTGCAGTGAACTAATCATTTTTAATTCAACTGTGAAACAGTAATAATGATTTTAATCCTCATGCAAAGTAGAAATCATGTTAAGGTCTGTTACAGAGTAATTATGCATTTTCTGATTTTCTGTCTTTGAATGAGCAAGTGTAAGTTGGTCCAAGGTTGGAGTCAAACGCAAAACAAGTTGTTGGAACGAACTGTCATGTTTTTAAAATCCTCTCAGACGTAAATATAGAGGCTGGCACCTGTTTTCCCCCAACTCGTCTAAATATTCCTCTCGTCTGTCTGAAAAACATTTTCAATCTGTTCCATAACATTCTTGCTGTTTTTCTGACTCCTAGTGACCTCTTACGTCACAAAAACACACCCCTGTCTGGTCGAAACGACCAATCAGGAAACTCCCAAATGAACCGGAAATAGAGCTCTTTAAATGTCGGTACTTCCTAGTTCAAACCAGTCGAGTCGGGTGGAGAGTTTGCAGCTCCAGTCGTTTGGGAGAACAGAAGTCCAGCATGATCCAGAGCTCTTCGAGTCTTGTGGGAATTATGCAATCTTCCACATCTGAGTGGAACTTCTGACGGACTCCACTCATGTGAAGTCCACTCGTGAGGTGAACTGTTGTTGATGAAGTCCCGCCACCACTCCGGACGGTTCTCTGCCATCCTACGGAGACGCTGGACCGGTAGCTTAACTGGAGCTCCGTTTCCACTGATTCATCGTCAGAGAGGTAACGAGTCGAGTTTACTACCGAGCGTACTGAGGAAAGCTGGGTTCGAATGGAGGGTGCCGTTCTGTTCAACACTTTTCACTCACACACACCATCTCCCTCCCTCTAAACTTCATCTTTCCATCTTTAAAATTCTTCTATCCTGCTAGAAATTATTCCAGATATTTCCAGAAATGTCTGTGGTGAAGCTTGAGGTTTTCAACCATCGCCGTATGGTTAATCAAATTGTACAGCTTGCAAAATTAGCCATGTTGTTGTTGAAATCATTTTGCCAAATTAATGTAAATGTGTGATGTTAAACTTTGATTCTGTAAATAAATGACGCGTTCATTTGATGGGTCAAAGGAAATTAACGTCTCACGATACATTTTATTAAATTCAATGCACGACATTATACAGTCCAGAAAAATGAAAGAATCCGTTTAATTTATGAATATATCATGCATATGTTCATCTACAAGGTGAGGGATGCCATCATGGAGACTGATGAAACAATGGTCTCTTTTGATGTCACATCACTCTTTACGTGCATTCCTGTTGATGATGCAGTAGAGGTGGTCAGTTTAAGATTAAAATCAGACACCACTCTGAGCAGCAGGACCACGCTTTCCACAGAACAACTGTGTCAACTCTTGAAACTGTGCCTGCAGTCAACCTACTTCACTTATGGGGAGCAATATTATAGGCAGAAACATGGGTGTGCTATGAGGTCTCCAGTTTCTCCTATTGTTGCCAACCTGTACATGGAGGAGGTAGAAAAGAGAGCCTTGACGTCCTTTTCAGGGACACCACCAAGTCATTGGTTCAGGTATGTTGACGACACCTGGGTTAAAATTAAATCTCAGGAAGTCCAACATTTTACTGACCACATCAACTCTGTGGATAAATAGTCAAGTCAAGTCAAGTCAGATTTATTTATAGAGCACATTTAAAACAGAAACTGTTACCAAAGTGCTTAACAAAAATATCACATCATCAGATAAAAAGTAGCAAGATATATTTACAGCACATGGAATAAAAATATAAAACCAAAAACAATTAGAAACAATGAAATACTAAATCAGATCACGTTGTGTCAAAAGTCAAGGAAATAATAACAAAAAGCATAAACTCAGTCTGAAACAATGAAATACTAAATCAGATCAGATGACCTTGTGTTAAATAGGAATAATAACAAAAGCATAAACAGAATCAGCATCAATGAAAAACCAGATCTAAAGCTGATCACCCTGTGTTAAATGTCAATGAGTATAGATGTGTTTTTAGGAGAGATTTAAAGGCAGAGACTGAGGTGGCCTGTCGAATGTTGATGGGCAGATTGTTCCAGAGTTTAGGGCCCACGACTGAGAACGCTCGATCTCCTCTGAGCTTCAGCCTGGTTTTTGGTACGGCCAAAAGCAGCTGGTCTGATGATCTCAAAGCCCGAGAAGGAGTATAAGGAAGAAGAAGGTCGGAGAGGTATGATGGTGCAAGGCCGTTAATGCACTTGAATGTCAGCAGGAGAATTTTAAAATCAACTCTGACACGTACAGGAAGCCAGTGAAGAGAGGATAGAACCGGAGTAATGTGCTCAAACCTGTGAGTTCCTGTTAAAAGCCGAGCTGCAGCATTTTGTACGAGCTGGAGACGTGAGAGTGAAGCCTGACTAACCCCAACATAAAGTGAGTTACAGTAGTCCAGCCGGGTTGTAATAAATGCATGGACTAGTTTTTCAAGGTCGAATCTGGACAGAACGGACTTTAGCTTTGCTATCTGCCTTAGCTGAAAGAAGCTCTTTTGTAGAACAGAGTTGATCTGTTTATTAAACTTAAAGTCCGAGTCTAACACTACCCCGAGATTGGTAACTGACTGCTTTAGATGAGGCTGAAGGGAGTGCAGGTTTACAGGATCAGTGACAGTGGAAGAGCTTGGGTTAAACACAATGACCTCAGTCTTCTGATCATTAAAGCTCAAGAAGTTTGCAGCCATCCAAGTCTTGATATCATCAAGACATTTTAGCAAAGGGAGGATGGAGCAAGAACTGTTTGGTTTTAAAGGTAGATAGATCTGAGAGTCATCGGCGTAACAGTGAAACGAAATACCATGTTTCCTCAGGATTGACCCCAAGGGGAGCAGATACAATGAGAACAGAAGGGGTCCAAGAATGGAGCCTTGTGGGACCCCACAGGAAAGAGGGACAGAAGCAGATAAATGATTGCCAAAGTTAACACAAAAACTCCTGTCACCCAGATAAGAACGGAACCATTCTAGCGCCACCCCTGTAATCCCAACCCAGTGTTCTAGCCGTGACATAAGGATGCTGTGATCAACAGTGTCAAATGCAGCGGTAAGGTCGAGGAGTACCAGGATCACAGACTGACCAGAGTCATTTGCTAGCAGAATGTCATTACAGACCCTTACTAAAGCTGTCTCGGTGCTGTGCAGTTGTTTAAATCCTGACTGAAAAATCTCAAAAATTCCATTTACATTCAAAAACTTGGTTAGTTGACTAAAAACTATTTTCTCCAAGATTTTAGAAATAAATGGAAGTTTTGAGATTGGCCTGAAGTTAGAACAAGCTGCAGGGTCGAGTCCGGGTTTTTTAATTAATGGAGTTACCACTGCATGTTTTAAAACATCGGGGACCACACCTGTAGCCAAACTGCTGTTAATAATGGCAAGAACAGAGGGTCCAGTTGACGGTAGAACCTGTTTAAAAAATGCAGCAGGGATGGGATCAGCAGGGGAGCCTGATACAAATACATCAAGTTCACACGAGAAGATGTAAAAAATGGCAAGTTGGCTTTCTTGGACTGTGAGGTCTCAGTCTCTGATAGAGGACATTTGCAAACCAAGGTGTACCGCAAACCAACCCACACAGACCAGTATTTGCAGTTTGACTCCCATCACCCTTTGGAGCACAAGTTAGGAGTCATCAGGACTCTGTATCACAGAGCAGACAGCATCCCCACTAGCTCGGGAGCCAGGCAGAAGGAGAAATCCTACACAAAACAGGCTCTAGAGCAATGTGGATATCCTAACTGGGCCTTCCTGAAAGCAGAGAAGAAACCCAAACAGGACTCCAGTCAGCCATCAGGTGAAAAGGAGGAATCCAGACCTAGACCAGTGGTCATTCCGTATGTTGAGGGGGTATCAGAGAAACTGAGACGTTTATTTTCTAAACATAACGTCCCAGTGGCTTTTAAACCCCAAAATACATTACGGCAAAAACTGGTTCATCCCAAAGATCCAGTCCCCCGGCACAAACAGAGTAATGTTGTGTATGCTGTTCAGTGTCAGGAGGGCTGTGATCAGTCTTACATCAGGGAAACTAAAAGCCACTGGCCAAAAGGATGGCCCAGCACAGAAGATCAACATCATCAGGCCAGGATTCTGCGGTCTACACTCATCTCCAGGCCAGCGGTCACTCTTTCAAGGATGAAGATGTTCACATCCTGGACAGAGAGGAACGATGGTTTGAGAGAGGAGTAAAGGAGGCCATCTTTGTGAAAAGAAATCGTCCATCATTAAACAGGGGTGGAGGCCTCCGGGTTCAACTGTCCCCCTCTTACAATGCTGTGATTGCTAGCATCACTCAGCCCTCTGTGAGTAGTAAACAGCCATCAGTGTGCTAATGACCCATTGTTAGGCTGATGGTCCTTCTTGAGCATGTGATCAGCTGGTTTTGGTTGTCAGCAGCAAACTGGTTGATCCACTCTGAGAAGGTGCTATTTAAGAGACTGAACTGAAAACAGCACCTCAGACTGAGAAAGTCTCTTGGATGAGAGACAAAACGTTTCTAGATTTCTTTGCTTTGTTTTTTTTTTTGTTTTTTTTTTAATGTCCAGAGGACCAGATTGAACTTTTTTGGATAAAGATCAGTTCAATCTGGCAATAATGGTTTATTTTTGATCCAGTGTTTTGTGTGGAAATAGATTTATTTTAGTTGGCTTCCTTTTGATTAATGTTATATAAAAAGGTGTTATTTAGCCTTGATGTGTAGGGAAGTTTAGGAAAAACAGTGAAAATGAGTGAAATAAAACAAATATTCAATGGAGCATATTGTCCATCAGAATAATGACTAAAATCAGATGTCGATGGATTTGAACAGACTGGATGTAATGAGACTGACTGAACCTGGTGGACGTCCCTTAGTGATGATGTCATACCTGATAACTCCAGGAGAGCAGCAGGACTTTAGTGTTGCTGTCTTCAGCTGAGGAGGACACTTTAACGACGATGGACTCCACCATGACCGTGCTGTCCGGGAGGTGCTGAATAGTGTAGCACTTTAACACACTTTAAAAAACAATTTAAAATACATCATTTCAGTCCACACCATCATACAAAATATAATTAATTAATCATCTCTAACACTTGGTGACTGCCGCCTCACGTTTTGAGGTGTGTGTAAATGCGGTGGAGCGTGTCGGCGTCGCTGTGAGGGTCCTGGAGCTGCACACGGCAGGTGAAGCGTAACTGATGCTCATTGAGGCCCAGCTCTTTCAGGGCCTGCTCCGACGACACCAGCTTCAGACTCTGTGGTCAGGAAAAGACACCAGCAGGTAAACAACAACAAAAATGCAACAAATAAAACAAGCATTGAACCACTGAGTTGTCAATCAGGCACTGCAAGCAAAGGAGAACGGCGCTACAATCAGAGCCGGGCGACATTTTGCTGTTTAAATTTAATCTTTTCACTCTGGGATGTTAAACCAGATGACTCTTTTTACAATAAAATGGTGAGCTATCCCTGCTTCACAGCTGCACTGGGAAGAATGTGATTTTAGCTGCAAGATCAGCTAAAATCTTTCCAAACAACACCCGTCCTATCATCTCGCATATGAACAAAACATCTGGAGGAATAATGAAACCACACCGTTTCCAAACGCATCAACTGTCTGTGAACTAAAAAGTTAATTGAGGCAAAAGTGCACCTAATAAATACGAATAATAATAATAACTCATTATTTATTCAAAACTGTGAAAAATCAAGCTGCAATAAATAAAACTGTGAGCTTAAAATTAGTACCGAACACCTAAACTTCGAAGGTCTGAACATTTTTTAATTTAACCTCCTAGGATCTGGCATCCACATATGCAAGAGTTTGGGTCTTAGGAGGTTAATCAGACATCACACCATTTTATTTTAAGTTCTGACTAGTGTCTTTAAAAAACAAAATTTCAAAGATACTCAAATTAACAAGAAAATATTGAAATAGGGCTGCAACTAACGATTATTTCAATAATCGATTCAGCTGCCGATTATTTTTTTCGATTAATCGACGAATCGGCAAAAAAAAAAAAAAAAAAAAAAAACAAGTTTTAATTTCCACCCCTTTATTCCAAAATTGAACATTTGACTGACATAGCAATTCACACAAAAAACAGGTTGCTATATGACTATTCTGTTAGTAAAATATTGAATAATAAAAAATAAAAGTTAGTCAAATAGCTTTAAAAAAATTTATGTACACATAAATATATACAAATGTATCTTTATACCTGCACAATATGTAGCTACTTTGTAAAATGTGTCATTGAGGGAAGAGTGTAACCTGGATTAAAAGTGTGGGTTATTGTAACCTGGATTAAAAGTGTGGATCATTGTAGTGAAGCCTTCGTCTTCAACCATCGACAGAGGCCTCATGTCAGTGACGATCATTTAAGGATGTTATCAATGAAGACAGCTGCTGCTGTGGTATCCATGATGTCTGTCCATCATGAAGGCTGTCATTGTTTGTTGTCGTTTTCTGGAACGAGACAGTAAATATGTATTATAACATAATTTACAGCAACTCAAGTAATGCCTTGTTTCACTTACAGTGTTAGGTTCAGGCAAAAGTAGCTAAAAGAGCAATTAAACACACACATACACATATAAAATACTTAATTCCACACGTTTGAGTAGATGTAATAAATTACTTTAATTCCTGTTTAAATGCAATTCATCCTGCCATATATGCAGTGTCTTCAGACTTTGCCAGCAAATTAAAAGTTGAAGCTTAATCATTAAATTATTATCTTTGTGTTAGATTTATTTATAAATCACATTTAAACACTGCTTGTACCAATTACATTAAATAAAAAGTAACACACACATTCTCTATCACCGTCATTAATCAGCAAACAGCTTCATCTACCATTCAGACTGACGTTACGTTTTCTCACTTGAAACAGAACAATGTGAATATTGTAGATACTCACCTGCAACACGAGTTGGGAGTGAGATGAGTTGTATCTGATGCTGAGCTCCTTCCTCCTCGTGACTCAGACATGTTTACGTTTATCAGCGTGGTTCTCTCGTGTCGTGTCGGCGATTTTCAAAGTGGCATGTTTCTCATTTTTTATCTTTGTGAAGAGCTCCCACTCTTTGGAGGACATGGGTCGAACAGTTTTCGCTGCATTGGTCATTTGTAAAATGTACCTAATTTCCTTTGAAAACACCCCCTTGCTCTGTTCAACTCGCGCTGCAGAGTTTTTTTTTTTTTCAAACTTTATTCAGTCAGTCAGCATTGACAATGAACTGCCCGTGAACAAAACGGTTCCACAGCGCCGTGAAAGACACCTAATCGCGCGACACAACGAATCAATAATGAAATTCATTGCCAACGCTTTTAATCACCGATTTTTATCGATTCATTGTTGCAGCCCTATATTCATAATTTTTCATGGTTCCGTAAAAATAACCAGAAGTGCAATGATTATTACATTTTCCAATAATATGACTCCATACTACTGTTAACAGACAAGGAGTTTTGGCTGATAATAAGGATTTAACTGAGGCTCGAGTCACTCATATCAGGTTTCTCTTGTAAATGAGTCCTCGAGGCTCAATGGGATTTACCTGTCTAAATAAAGGTTGAATGAATATACAGTAAATGTAGTGAACAAAATAAAAAGACTTCGGGTAAATCAGTTCAACAGGAAACTGATGAAATCTGACGGGACTGATGAGCTAACGGCTAGTCTGACCACAGCCATGACCAGAGTGGACTGCGCCAGTCTCTGAAGTTTCCTAGTGATGAAGACCCTCACAGCACCGTCAATTTTACAGAACACAGTATTTACATGGCAGTGTTTCCCCTACCATTATACAGGTGAGGTGTCCCACCCCGCCAACCAAACTGAGCACCCCGCCTACCAAACTGAACTTGCCCCTCCCACCCCCACCCGGCACTGACATATCACTAAGGTAGCAGCGCAAAATACAGGCTCTCTAGCTAAAAAGCCCAAGGCAGCACTCACATTGCCTCTTCCCTCATGTTGAATGCCCCCCGCCCCCGCTCAAAAACTGTTAGTACAAGCTGCACTCAGACATGTCTCCGTCCCCCCATCAGCAAAAATCATGCAAGAGATGAGCACCCCGCCATGGCAAGTTAACTAGGGGAAACACTGCATGGAGTACACAGAAAACAAGTTCAAAGTGTGTGGACGAGCCAGTGTCGTCGTCAAACAACTTCCTTCTACACAGTTTCCGAGGTTCATGTTAACATCACTCTTTGAAACTTTACACCACCAACACTTTTGCTTTACATGTGTCTTTTAGCAGAAAAAAAACATGCAGGACGTGCTCCATAATTCACTGAAGGTGCTACGGCCAGCTGTTGCCGCCGCAGTCTGAGCTTTCAAATAACCACAGAATTCTACGTTTGGTGAAAACTTGGCACTTGGTCGTTGAAATGTTTGAATGGACCTCTAACTTTTCTTAAATTTAGAGTTTTAAGACAGACAGACTAGCCTTTAGCTCATCAGTTCCTTCAGAATTAAACTCACTGTGCACAAACTGAGGTCACCAAGCCATCCACAACAGATAAAACATTAATTACGTATCATTTAACCCAGAAACACTTCAAAACATCTGAAGTAGTGCGTTATTGATCCTGAAAAAGTAGAAAACTTTAAACTTACTTTCTCTTTCATGATTAGGGTCCCGTGCATGGTGCGAGGTTTTTTAGGATCTGGAAGGGGCCCTTAAACATGAAGAAAACCATATTTAATATTTCATAAACAACAACCCTCCAAAACAAAAGATATTTCAACAAAATGTTGATTAAAACTATACACAACAGGAATTGATTTGATCAGAAATAATATAATAATTTATGTTATTAATAAAAAAAAGTTTCTGTCTAATAGGGCTAGGCGATATGGACCAAAATTAATATCTCGATATTTTAAGATGAATGGTAATATATGATATATATCTCAATATTTTTTCTTTCCATAAAGTAATAACAAAAATATATTTCTGAGTCAAAGCTTTGTCCCAATTGTCACAGTCACATTTACTAACAAACAGCTGTAACTGTACAAAATAAAGGTCTAAAAAATACACCAATACTTTTGATCTCTTGTGATAAGGTCATTCATAAATTCAAGATTATATATTTTTTAGAATATAGCATTTTTGTTTTAACATATATCAGTTGTATTACTTCACTACTGCTGACTCTGGTATCATTGAGGAGGAAAACTAATTTTCAGGTTCTTTTCACATTCACAGATTCCATGTAATAAATGTAAAATGTATGGCTGTGTTCACGCAGCTAACAGTGCACTAACTGCAGCAAAGGAAGACTATGTTTAGGCATTACACAAAATCTGAAATCAAATTATACAAGATAATCATTAAAACAATATTTAAACAGCATTAAAATAATTATTTCATGTCTCCAGCTCATAAAAAAAAAGAGATGATGCAAAGCTGATGTTATCGTGAAACTAATCTGGGTCAAGATACTGTATGGAGGTGGCAGGCTAAACCAAAACTGCCTTTTACCACAACATAAACAAGCGTCACGTCGATGTCGCTCGTCCCTGAGGCATCTGCATAGTGAATGTAGTTTTTGAGATGAGTGTTTTTCTGAACTGGAATAAAACTGAATGTTTTGGTGAAGACATTCAGGAGGGTAGAAGTTACACTACAGAAGAACAGAGAAGGGTTTTATTATTTATCTTGTCTGAGGCAGCACAGCGTGACCATGACAGATCCTGGCCAGTGGAGGGAGAAAATTTATCCACGATCAGGTGCAATGGTGGAACCAGGGGGGGGCCAATGGTGGCCTTTACCACAACAGATTAATCTTTGGCCACCCCAAACATTTGAATAAATTATACTTTTAAGCAATATAAAAACTAGAAAGCATAGTTCTCCTGAAATTATTGGGTTGGTCAGTCGTTCACTCCCACGCGCACACACACACACCCACACACACACATACATATACAGGTCCTTCTCAAAAAATTAGCATATTGTGATAAAGGTCATTATTTTCCATAATGTAATGATAAAAATGAAACTTTCATATATTTCAGATTCATTGCACACCAACTGAAATACTTCAGATCTTTAATTGTTTTAATACTGATGATTATGACATACAGCTCATGAAAACCCAAAATGCCTGTCCCAAAAAATTAGCATATTTCATCCCACCAATGAAAGACAAGTGTTTTTAATACAAAAAAC
>NC_056508.1:11350054-11352463 GCF_014905685.2 Nematolebias whitei
TGTGTGTGTGTGTGTGTGTGTGTATACACTCAGAAACAAAGATGTAAACATCTTCATGCTGCAGTGGGAGGCTAATCAAATGAAACTCCTCTCTAAATGTTGATGTACTGTGTGTAGGACTTCCTGCTCATCCAGCTACACCTTCATGCAGAAACAGAAAATAAAACGTGAAGAGGCAGCAGCACGTGAGCACTCACTAACTGGAGGAGCAGCAGCATTAGAACCTCTTCAAAGCTGCCGTGGAGCTTTTCAGTCTCAGATCCCTCACATTAGACTGTAAAGATCTGGGTAAGTAACTTTAATCTTTTCAAATACATTTTTTGTTTCACTTAAAATATATATATATATAAAATTAAAATTGTTAAAACCCTTGATGATGCCATTGCAATAACCTGCCAACATGGTTTGAACCTTATTAAGAAATCTGGATTCAAATTTTTGGAAAATCAAACTATTTTCTAAATAAGCTTACTGAGACACACAACTTTGACTCAAATGCAGTTCAAGGATTCATTGATTCAAGGTTCTTTATTTGTCATTTGCACCACATGTGGCACATGAGGTGGAACAAAATTGTGTACAAAGGATCCCAGTTACATCCAACAAAAGTATAAAATGTAAACGAAAAACAGTAATAAGATCTAAGATATGAACTAAGAGAAACGTTAACTAAAAATACACTAAGCTAAGTATTATAAAAACAATATGCTGAACAGCAGCATGATCTGAACCCAGTTGGTGTTTTGTACCTGGTTTCAGTTCTTTTTTTTTGTTTTATAACTCCAGCAGTCCCTGAAAGGACCAGACCTAAAACCCATAATGTCCTTTTTAGTTTAACGGAGGGTTAGGATAAACACCTTTCTGGAGTCGTAATAAAACGTTAACAGCAGAGGATGGAAACAGTTGGTTGTTTTTTTTTTGAGGTTGTAGGAAAGTAAAAATGGAAAACCTCTGAACGGAAACATTTGTCTCTCTTCACTTGCAGGAGCTCTGCAGCACTGACGTTTGGCAACCAGCCTACGTTGTTCAGCCTTTTCTTTTTGATCTGATACCAAAAAAAAAAAAAACTCCACACTGTATCTGTCAGGATGAATGCAACATACTGCACCGACCCTGCAGCTGAGTTCCAGTACCATCTTTTCCCGGTGGTCTACATCCTGGCTTTAGTTGTAGGTTTACCGGGGAACTTGGCGGCGCTGTTTGTTTTCACCATCAGGATCACGCCCCACACCGCCTTCAGCGTCTACATCAGCAACCTGGCTCTGGCAGACATCGGCATCCTCCTCACACTGCCCTTTTGGATCCACTACCACCTCCACAGGAACAACTGGGTGTTCGGGGAGTCCGCCTGCCTCATCACAGGGACTCTGTACTTCGCAAACATCTACTTGAGCATCTGCTTCATGACCTGCATCTGTGTGGACCGCTACATGGGCATCGTGCACCCCCATACTTACCTGAAGATGCGGAGCCCCTGGTGCTCTCTGGTTGTGAGCGTGGTGCTCTAGTGCATTTGTGGGGTGGCTATCCTGGTCTTCATCCTCATGGGCCCACTGGAAACTGGGGAGGAATCTTCAGGCCACACCTGCTTAGAGAACTTCGCCAAGAGAGAGTGGGACGAGCGCCTGAGGCTGTACAGCATAGTGAACCTGTTCTTCTTCTCCCTGCTGCCCTCCGTGGTCATCCTGGTGTGCTACCCTCTGGCAGCCAGGCGCATCTCCATGTTCAGGACCAAATCTGCCCAAAAAGCCATGCGTGTCATTCACACCCCGCTGGCCATCACGGTGCTCTGTTTCCTGCCCAACCACGTGGTGTATCTGCTGCACTTCCTTCGACGCATGGGCGTCATTCAGAGCTGCTCCTCGCGGGACGCCATCTACGTCACTCGGCGGGTCACCATGGCGCTCGTCATCCTCAACACGTGTTTGGACCCCGTGCTTTATTACATGACCACGAGCTACTTCAGATGGGAGAGCTTAAAGAGGACGTGGCTGTGGGGGACAGCCAGCAGGAGAAGGGGTGTTTATGTCATTAATGTGCAGCGAGAACCGTAACGCCTCCAATCAACCAGAAATACTTTAATTTCCAGACTACTGAGCGCACCTGAATATAACCCACGCCCACTAAAAAAATTAAACTAAATAAATAGTACATATATAAGCCGCACTTGTGTATAAGTGGCAGGTGTCCACTTTGTAACATGAGATATTTATACAGAAAGCTTTTGTACACATTTAATTAAAAATGTACTGGTAACGTACACAAATACTTGCAGTAAAATTTTTTACTGAACAGTGCCTGTAACAAGGTTGGTAAAAAAAAAAAAAAAAATAAGAAAAGAATCTGCATCTATATATATAAATATATATATATAAAAAAAAATAAATATATATATATATATATTTATAT
>NC_056508.1:11352563-11353372 GCF_014905685.2 Nematolebias whitei
ATGATCAGTTCTGTGAGCACCTTCAAAAGCAGGCTGCAACTGCTCACTGTCATGGTTTGAGGTTAGGAGCAAACCCAGAGTGCAGAACAGGGACTCAACTTGGCAGATATACAAAAATAGGCTTTTAATGAGAAATTAAAGTACAAAATAAACAAGCTGACGGGGCAGCAAAACTTAGATGAACTAGGAAGGAGGCACGGGGAACTCAGGAGACACGAGAGACATGGGGAACTCGAGGAACCAGGAAGACTCAGGGAAAGACTCAGGAGACCCAAGGAAAGTAACCAACGAAGACGACCCGACGAAGAACAAGACAGAATAGGACGGCTTAAATACAGGGAGAAGACGAGACATGATAACAAACAGCTGGGACGAGACACAGGTGGCACTAATGGAACTAATGAGAGAGCACGAGGGAAACAGACACAAACCAGGCCACAGAAAAGTACCATCCTTACAGTACCCCCCAAGACGCCTCCAGGCGTCCCCAAAAAAAACCCCTCCCGAAGGACTAGGGCGGGTGGAGGGTGGCAATGCAAGGGTGGAGGGCCCGAGGAGAACACGAGGATCAGAGAGAAGAGACACGAGGGACCAGAGAAAATACACAGGGACCAGAGAGAACAAAACACGAGGGACCAGAGAGAACAAAACACGAGGAACCAGAGAAAAAGGACACGAGGGACCAGAGAAAAAGGACACGAGGGACCAGAGGAAGGGACACGAGGGACCACCGAGAAAGGAACACGAGGAACCAGAGAACGAGGACACGAGGGACCAGAAAAGGGACACGAGGGACCAGAAAAGGGACA
>NC_056508.1:11353382-11354549 GCF_014905685.2 Nematolebias whitei
AAGGGACACGAGGAACCAGAGGAAGGGACACGAGGAACCAGAGGAAGGGACACGAGGAACCAGAGGAAGGGACACGAGGAACCAGAGGAAGGGACACGAGGAACCAGAGAAAGGGACACGAGGAGCCAGAGGAAGGGACACGAGGAGCCAGAGAAAGGGGACACGAGGGACCAGAGAAAATACACGAGGGATTACAAGGGATTTGGACGGTCAAGGGATCGTCCCTAAGAGTCACTGTTCCGGCGGGCGGCCGGGAGGCTGTCCATCAAACCGAGCCAGGTCAGGGGGGCAGCCTGGAGGCCATCCAAAACACAGGGTCAAAGGGAACGCGGCTTGCGTTAAGGAGACCTGGGGAGCTGCAGCATGCGGCGTGGAAGCCTGGGGAGCTGCAGCATGCGGCGTGGAAGCCTGGGGAGCTGCAGCGGGCGGCGTGGAAGCCTGGAGAGTTGCAGCGGGCGGCGTGGAAGCCTGGAGAGCTGCAGCGGGCGGCGTGGAAGCCTGGAGAGCTGCAGCGGGCGGCATAGAAGCCTGGAGAGCTGCAGCGGGCGACGTGGAAGCCTGGAGAGCTGCAGCGCGCGGCGTGGAAGCCTGGAGAGCTGCAGCGGGCGGCGTGAAAACCTGGAGAGCTGCAGCGGGCGGCGTGGAAGCCTGGAGGGCTGCAGCAGGCGGCGTGGGAGCCTGGAGGGCTGCAGTAGGAGACGAGGGAAACTTGGAAGATGCAGCAGGAGACGAGGGAAACTTGGAGGCTGCAGCAGGAGACGAGGGGAACTTGGAGGCTGCAGTAGGAGACGAGGGAAACTTGGAGGCTGCAGCAGGAGATGAGGGAACCTTGGAGGCTGCAGCAGGAGACAAGGGAACCTTGAAGGCTGCAGCAGGAGACAGAGAGGCCTGGGGGGATGCTGCTGCAGTCGGAGAGGACTGGGGAGATGCTGCTGCTGTCGGAGAGGCCTGTGGCTCTGGAGCAGACGACATGGAGGACCATGGAGGCGAATCCTCAGTGGTAGTGGAGAGTGCCGACCCCTCTGGAGATGTGGAGAGCGCCGACCCCTCTGGAGATTTGGAGAGTTGAGGAGCGTCTGCCGGGACCCCCTCAGAGTAGGAGAGATGAGGAGCATCTGCTGGGACCCCCTCGGAGTAGGAGAGATGAGGAGCGTCTGCCGGGACCCC
>NC_056508.1:11354559-11369347 GCF_014905685.2 Nematolebias whitei
AGGAGAGATGAGGAGCGTCTGCCGGGACCCCCTCGGAGTAGGAGAGACGAGGAGCGTCTGCCGGGACCCCCTCGGAGTAGGAGAGATGAGGACCCACCTCAGGGGCTGCGTGCAGCGTGGGGTCCACCTCAGGAATGGCTGCAACTGGAGTCTTTAGAGTCTCTAATTCAGATAACAAAAAAAATCATACTTGGGAAGCAAAGAAAGACCTGGGATAGAAAGTAAAAAATCTTTCATCTGGGACAAAACTAAATCAAAGGAGGACGGGTATTTTTGACTGAATTAAATAGTTCAAAAAGGGCTTGATTAACATGAAAAATATCTTCAGGGGAAAATGAATGAAAAAAGGGAATGTCTGTAAGAGTAGGTGTGGTGACGGGTGCCGCCCCCACCGGAAACCTGGAAGGTGAGGCGGCGGGACACGCCCCCACAGAGTCACAATGAATACTCTCCAGAGGTACGGCCGGGCTGGGTCGAACAGCCGCGGCGCCGAGTGGCGGTGAGAGGCCGGATTCCGCCCCCACCAGGAACCTGGAAGGTGAGACGACGGAACCCGCCCCTGTAACGTCAACCGGACCGGACTCACCGAAACGAACAGGAGTGGACCGGAGCTCCCGCGGGACGCTGGATCTCGCCCCCACCGGAAACCTGGGAGGTGAGGCGGCGAACCCCGCTCCCACGAAAACACCGGAACCAGCTCTGAAGTTCTGCTCGGCCGACGAGACCGGGCCGGTCGCCGCAGACTGCCTCCGGAACCGTCCACCGCGGCGGCGGCGGGACGGTGGATGGACAGAGACGGAGAGGAGCTCGTCCATCACGGCACGAGGAGGGAAAAAAGAAAAAAGGTGAGTGTTGCCGAGTGAGAACCCTTCCCGCTGGGTTCTGTTCTGGTCGGGTCGTACTGTCATGGTTTGAGGTTAGGAGCGAACCCAGAGTGCAGAACAGGGACTCAACTCGGCAGATATACAAAAATAGGCTTTTAATGAGAAATTAAAGTACAAAATAAACAAGCTGACGGGGCAGCAAAACTTAGATGAACTAGGAAGGAGGCACGGGGAACTCAGGAGACACAAGAGACACGGGGAACTCGAGGAACCAGGAAGACTCAGGGAAAGACTCAGGAGACCCAAGAAAGTAACCAACGGACGACCCGACGAAGAACAAGACAGAATAGGACGGCTTAAATACAGGGAGAAGACGAGACATGATAACAAACAGCTGGGACGAGACACAGGTGGCACTAATGGAACTAATGAGAGAGCACGAGGGAAACAGACACAAACCGGGCCACAGAAAAGTACCATCCTTACACTCACAAGTCGGCTGCAACGCAGGGACCTGCGAAACTTCCCACACATGGAGGCAGAGCTACAGCGCCATGGGAAAGAGGTCCCACAACTGGACAGTGCACACTATTCTAAGCAGGTTCAGAGCATCTCAGCAGAATTTGAGAGACGATTTACTGACTTTTCCTCCATCGAGCCTGTTACCAGCTACATGTGTTATCCTTTTGGAAATGTGGATGACATTGTGTCCAAATTGGTGTCCGTGTTTCAGCTGGACAGCTCTGGTGTTGAAAATGAGGTGTTGACTCTGCAAAATGACATTGGGATCAAATCCAGATCATCACCTGGCGTGGATGGAGAGTTCTGGAGTCTGCTGTCAGAAGAAAAGTATCCTAACATCCGAAGATGTGCTTTGAACTTAACAGCACTTTTTGGATCTACCTACCTGTGTGAGTCTGCTTTTTCACACATGAAAATCATCAAGTCCAAAAACAGATCCACAATGAATGATGATCATCTGGAGACCTGCCTGCTCCTCGCAACCACCTCATACTGCCCAGCTTATGAGACCCTGGCCTCCTCCTCTCAGTGTCAGAAGTCCCACTAAGGTAGAGACACATTTATTTTATACAGCTTGCATAAAAAGTTGTCTCCTATAGACACATCACGTTCTGTTTTATTTACTTTAAAGAAGTGAGGAGTAGGGATTGATGAAAAATTATGTTTGTTGATAATGAGACTGGACGAGTAGCTCTCGGCAAATTGCCGACTTCAAAAGTAGCTCTTGGTTCAAAAAAGGTTGGGCACCCCTGCTCTAGACCATTCCACAATCCAATTCCTTGGATTGAGGTAGACCTTCACTTCAGACTAGTTCTAAATTTTGGTTTGACAAATATCTCTATCCCCTTAAAATTAAACAACTTTGCCTTTTAACAAAATTTCTTTGGATATTTAATGGTATTGTGTTATTTTGAGCCCTATACATAACTGATAAAATACTATAATGTACCAAATCATGGAACTTCAGTAACTTCAGTTGATAAAATAATGTGCTTGATGGGTGACTGTAATGCTTTCTAGTGATAATTCTTACAGCTCTTTTCTGTAAAATAAAAATAGGCTTTGTAAATGTTTTACACGCTTTCCCCCAAACATCAATGCAATAGATTAAATGTGGAACAATGATTGTGTTATACAACATGTACAGAGCTTTATCATTTAATAATTCCCTAATAATAATAATAGATTTAACTATTTTTATTCTTACAGAATTTATGTGATTTTTCCATGTTAGCTGTTCATCAATGATTACACCCAAAAGTTTCATCTCATTAACTCTACAAATCTCAACACCCTCAATTTTAAATGGATCATCAACAGTTCTCTTTTTGTTACTAAATATCATGTATTTAGTTTTATCTAAATTTAATGATAATTTATTAAGTTTAAACCAAGTTTGTATTTTATCAAATTCTGTCCATCAATTCCAACATCCGTTTTACATCTTTACCCAAACAAAAAATTGTGGTGTCATCTGCAAAAAGGACACATTTGAGGAGTCCTGATACATTTACTGTCATTCACATATAAAATAAATAACTTTGGTCCAAACACAGAGCCTTGAGGAACTCCGCACATGATATTGCAGAGGTCAGATCTTACACCATGTATTTGTACAAACTGTTTCCTATCTTTCAAATAGCTAGATACTGTCGTGGCTGGATACCACGTCGTGTTCAAGACAGCTGAGACATCGCCCTCGGTATAAAAGATTTATTTGACAAACAGGGGTTACAGATATTCAGAGACAAACAATTACATTAATAAGATATATTCATATATCCGATATATCTGGAGCATTAAAGAACGAACCGTCTCGGTGTGCGCCTCCCGGAAATGCTCGGTGGGCATGTGTCATTTCCGGCCTTTTATCACATTTTGAGAAGGCTAGCTTTCTGATTGTTTTAGCTTCTGTTGCTATGGTTACGACTCTAGCCCGCCCCCTCAAGGACGTTAATGTCTACCTTTCAGATAAGAAGTTTTGGCTCACTGAAATCGGTTCTTTGTTTAAAGTTTAACTTGCTATTATACTTTAGGGATACAAAATGATTCGTGTCAATAATAACTATTAATTATTACCTACCTCATGGGTATGTGTTAATCAATGTCTGTTGAAGGCCTGGTGATTCTCTGCTTTAAGGCAGATACATCTTGGTTTCCTTGTCTGCGTTTAAACTGTTAACACACTGTTTGTTTAACGTGATTATACCTTAGTGCTACCAAATGATTTGAGATAAAGTTATTTCAAGGAATAATTAATAACTTAATTATTATCTAACTCATGTTTGCATGTTCTTACTTGATCCCTTTTTATACTTCTGTTTTAGTTTGTTTTAGTTGGATTTTACTTAGTCAAACTATATTAAGTCTAAATTGAAGAGATGTGTTCTAGCTTTATTATGTTAATCAGTCTGCTATCTGGCATGATTTGATTGCTTGTAATATATCAAATGTGAACTTGTAAAATTATCCTTAGCTAATATGAGATTATATTTAAAGGTCAACTAGTTAGAATTAGCAAACATTTTCTATAAATATAGTTCAACCCTGGAAGAAAGGCACGCACACACTTTATATAACATGACATTTGAATGCTTGATAGGAAATATAAAAAGGTATAAAAATATGAAATCCAACAATACCCAGTGTAATGCTGGTCCTCTTATACCACATTTATTCAATTTTTCAAGGAGAATATTGTGGTCAATAGTATAGAATGCTTTTTTTAAATCAACATAAATACTAACACAATACTGTTTTTGATCGACAGCAGTAGTTATTTGTTCTATTAATTCCATGAGAGCCATTGATGTAGAGTTTTTTGCTCTAAACCCATACTGACTTCTACTTAGAATGTTTTGTTTAGTAATAAATTTATCTTATCTGGTCACAAATAATTTTCTAGAATTTTTGAGAACTGTGGTAATAAGGATATTGGTCTATAATTATTGAACACACATTTATCACCATTTTTAAAGAGAGGAACTACCTTAGCTACTTTCATATTGTCTGGAAATATTCCTTTTGAAAATGATAAATTACATATATATGTAAACGGTTTGATAACATAACTCATTATGTCCTTTACAAACATCATATCCATGTCCACCCAGTCTTTTGATCTCTTATCTGTAAGATTTTTTACTACATTCATTATTTCTTCTTTGTCAGTTTCGTTAAGAAAGATACTGTTGTCACAACCTATAACTGAATGGTTCACATTATTGTCTACTTTTTGTATTTTAGCTGCAAGGCTTGATCCAACGTTCACAAAATAATGATTAAATCCATTTATAATTTCATTTTCATCATGGATTTCATTGTCCTCCTTCAAAAAATATTGTGAAATACCTGTTTTTGCTTTATGACTTTTCAGAACACTATTTAGTCGCCATGCAGCTTTCATATCACCATTACTTTTATTCAGTAAGTCACTATAATATTCCTTCTTGTGTTTCCTTATAATCCCTACTAATTTATTTTTATACTTCTTATATTTCTCTTCAGCCTCTTGTGTTCTCAATTTCAAGAAACATGTATACAAATAATTCTTTTTTTTAACAAGCATTTCTCAACCCTTTCGTCATCCATGGTTGGTCAATAACATTTCTCTTTGTATAATTATTTTGCACACAATTCTTTTCATACAGAGCTCCTAAAATATTCATAAACTCATCATATGATCTGTTTACATCATCAACATACATGTCTTTCCAGTTTTGTTTATGTAAATCATCTTTTAATTTGTCCAATGCTTTTTTGGATGTGTTTATTGTTTTTTTCTTAATTGTAATTAGGCCCGAGCAGCGAAGCGCTGCGAAGGCCTATTGCAATTGTGCTGTTTATTATTATTATTATATTTTTATTCTCCTCCCTAAAGAAGGGTTAATTTGGAGGCCTGAACATATCCCAAAACTCACCAAACTTTACCCAAACTTGTCCCCCGTGTAAAATTTTAGTTTTTTAATGGAACCAAAGGTGGGCGTGGCCAAACTGCTCAGTAGCGCCCCCTCACGTGAGATATTGCCTTCAAACTTGGTGGATATGCCCTTAAGACATTGGGGAGTAAATGTAATTAAAAAAAATTGTGTTTTCATAAATGCTAAAGGGGCGTGGCCAGGACTCAAAGTTGAGCTTCACGCCATAAATTCCCAAACTTTATAACTTTCACATTGAAAGACCAAAATGTACCAAACTTAACATGAGTCATCCTTGTCCGATGCCCGACGATCCTCTGAGGTCATAGTCTGACATCATCAAAGCCCCACCCCCTAGAACAGGAAGTCCCTTTTTTTACTTGGAATGCTCCCTATCTGACACCCTTGACCCAATCAGGATGATCCTGTGTTAGAAGACAGATAGCAAGTTGGTCTGACTTGCTTTAAAGCGCAAAGCGTTTTCGCTGGAGGATGTGGGCGTGGTGGCGTGGCGAATTCAGAAGTGATGCCGTTACAATACGTTTGGCTCTAAATTCCACAGATTTGATCCGAGGTTCATGAAAATCACTATGATCAATCATTGCCCACCCCTTGAACAGGAAGCCATGATAATTGCCCAATAGCCTCTATAGCGCCCCCTAGAATATTTTAAAACCTCAGCCCCAAGCCATTTTTTGACCGATGATTCTGAAACTCGGTGAACATGTGTATCTTCTCAGGACCTATGAAAAAGTCTCTTGGAGCCCCAGTCCAAAACCAACAGGAAGTCGGCCATTTTGGGTCAAAAGTTAATTTTGGGGCGTTTTTAATGGCGAATTTTAACAAACTCCTCCTAGGGATTTTGAAGGATTGCCTTCAAACTTTGTTAATAGGCCTTTAAGACATTGGAGAGGAAAAGTTATCAAAAGCTTTCGGTTTTGTGTTGTTAAAGGGGCGTGGCCAGGCCTCATAGTTGAGCTTCACACCATAAATTTCCAAACGCTATAACTTTCACATTGAAAGACAGAAATGCACCAAACTTCCCATGACTTATCCCTGTTGGATGTCCGACGATCCACTTTCATCATATTGTGATGTCATCAAAGCCCCGCCCCCTCAGAACAGGAAGTCTCTTTTTTTTTATTGGAATGCTCCTTCTTTGACACCCTTCACCTAATCAGGATGATCCTGTGTTAGAAGACAGATAAGATGGTCTGACTTGATTTAAACTACAAATAGTTATAGCTGGAGGATGTGGGCGTGGCAGCATAGCGAATTAAAAAGTGATGCCGTTGCAATACGTTTGGCTCTAAATTGCACAGATTTGAGCCCAGGTGAACCAAAATCACTATGATCGATCATTATCCACCCCTTGAACAGGTTTCCATGATAAGTGGCCAAGAGCCTCCACAGCGCCACATACATTCTTCCTACAGTTCTATCTCAGTGATATAACTTCCGATCTGAACCAGATTTTTGGTGTGTCATTATTGAGCACTGATGGACACATTGGATTTGTTGTTTAATATTTGACTCAAGTGCGCCCCCTACATTATTCCAACAGTTATATCTCAATGATATATCATCCGATCTGCACCAAATTTATGGTGTATTATTTTTTAGCCCTGAGGGACACATTACTATTGTTTTTTAACTTTTGACTCAAGTGCGTCCCCTAGAATATTTAATCAGTTATATCTCAGTGATATATCATCTGATCTGAAACAGATTTTGGGTGCATGATTAGTGAGCATTTCTAGACACATTAGTATTGTTGTTTAATATTTGACTCAAGTGCGCCCCCTACATGCTACATGCTGTATTCAACCGCTGCTCAACTGCCTGGCTGACATCAGGGACTGGATGGCTTTGAATTTCTTAAGTTTCAATGAAAAGAAGTCTGAAGTCATGTTGTTCCCTCCCAACGACACAATCACAAACCACTGCATCGACCTTTCCTCTCTAACCCTGTCAGAAAAACAAAGAGTCACTAATCTGGGTGTGATAATGGACCCTTCCCTGAAGCTTAACAATCATGTAAACATGATCGTTAAATCATGCTTCTTCCAACTGAGGCGCCTGTCTAAACTGAAGCCCATATTGTCCAAAAAGAACCTGGAGACAGTAATATATGCATTCATTACATCTAGGCTTGATTACTGCAATTCACTCCTGTTTGGTATCAGTCAGACCTCCATTGCACGACTACAACTGGTCCAGAATGCAGCAGCCCGATTTTTAACCAGTACAGGCAAAAGAGAGCACATTACACCAGTTTTGGCCTCACTGCACTGGTTACCGGTTCACTTTCGAATCCAGTTCAAAATACTCATGTATGTCTACAAATCACTGAACAGTGTCGCTCCCCCCTATCTCTCTGATTTGCTACAACCGTATGTCCCAACATGCTCCCTGAGGTCAGCGGACCAGTTGCTCCTCACAGTTCCAGGAACTCGTCTTAAGCGCAGAGGTGACAGGGCCTTCTCTGTAGCAGGACCAAGACTCTGGAACGAGTTACCTCTGCTTGTCAGACAGGCCCCCTCCCTCTCGGTTTTCAAGTCCCGTTTAAAAACTCACTACTATTCAATAGCTTTCAACCCAAGATGATCTGTGTTTTGATCCTGTATGCTCTACACTGGTTTGTCGTCATTATCTGCATCATTTTTTGTCTATATTCTGATTTACCTCATTTTTTATTTTGCTTGGTGTGTTACCTGTTGTTTTGTCTGTACAGCACTTTGGTTGGCCTTGTTGCTGTTTTAAGTGCTTTATAAATAAAGTGGTATGGTATGGTATGGTACATTATTCCAACAGTTATATCTCAATGATATATCATCCGATCTGCACCAGATTTTTGGTGCGTCATTAGTAAGCACTTATGGCCACATTACTATTGTTTTTAACTGTTGACTCAAGTGCGCCTCCTAGATTATTTAATCAGTTATATCTCAGTGATATGTCATCCGATCTGCATCAAATTTTTGGTGCGTCATTAGTGAGCATTTCTAGGCACGTTGATATTGTTGTTTAATATTTAACTCAAGTGTGCCCCCTAGATTGTTCAAACTGTTATTTCTCAGTGATATATCATTCCATCTGCACCAGATTTTGGGTTCGTAATTAGTAAGCACTTATGGACACATTGGTATTGTTTTTTAACTTTTGACTCTAGTGCACCCCCTAGATTGTTCAAACTGTTATATCTCTGTGATATATCATCCGATCTGCACCAGATTTTTGTTGCGTCATCTGTGAGTATTTCTACACACTTTGGTTTTGTTGTTTAATATTTGACTCAAGTGTGCCCCCTACATTATTCCAACAGTTATATCGCAATTATTGAGCACTGATGGACACATTGTTTTTGTTGTTTAATATTTGACTCAAGTGCGCCCCCTACAATATTCCAACAGTTATATCTCAGTGAATTATTATCCGATCTGAACCAGATTTTTGGTGCATAATCCATGAGCACGTCTAAACACATTGATATTGTAGTTTAACATATGACTCAAGTGCACACCCTCTCACACTGATATGGGCAGATAGCGATTGTAAAGTTTTGGCATATGTGCCCCCTGGTGGACGCGTGCGGGAATAGCATGAGAAATTTCACGACTGTAACTGGGAGGCATTGCTGGAGCACCCACGGTCACGGCTGATGTCGAAAGTTCAGCGAATGCGCACTCCAGTCAAAGAGCGCGTGATAGGAGCGTGAGCATTCGCAATGGCGACCAGGCAGAGTCGCTGGAGCCCCGCGGTCGCCGTAAGGCCAGAGCGTCACTTTGCTGCGAGGGCCTTCAATGCTGCTTGCAGCTTTAATTTCTTTTGTAATGTTTTGATCATTTTTATAAATAGTGAAAACGTAAATGATCGCTTAAATCACTCGTTAAAATACCTCCTATGACACCCCCATTTGTTATATTTGTGAAAATATTATCGATTATTGTAGCACTATGAGTTGTAATTCTTGTTGGTTTTGATATTAACGGATAAAGATTTAAACTATACAATGAATTTGTAAATGTACTGATGTTATTTGAATCAGTTTTATTTCCCAGGTCAATCTTAAAGTCTCCACACAAAAAAATGTTTTTATTAAAACTCTTGTCCAATAGTTGTACAATTTTTTCGGTGAATATCTCTATATTTGATCCTGGAGATCGATATACACAACTTAATATGTTTTTATCATTATTGTTTATTATTTCTATTGTTATTATTTCCATGATATTATCAACAATTATTGACATTTCATTAATTAATTTACATTTTATTTCATTTTTAACAGAGCCACTCCACCACTCCTTTTATTGCTTCTGTTCACATGATATAATTCATACCCTTCGATGTGAACATTATTTGTTTTCATCGTTGAGCCATATCTCTGACAGTGCTATTATTGTAAAAGTTCAGTTTAGCTGTTTTAAATAATCTGTTATTTTGGATATATTTGCATTTATACTTCTACTATTAAAGTGAATAATAGAGAGACCTCCATTTGTTATATTGATGTCATTAAACTGTTCTTCATTGTAATATTCACAGTCTTTTATTACAGGGAAAAAAATTGTATCGATCACATCTTCAACATTGTATATTTTAAACTCCAAGTCTTCGTATGTTGCCATGTTTTAATGTATTTGTTCATTTTTATATTTTGTTAATTTCTTGTTTGTGAAGTTATGTCAATGATTTATCATCTGTCCTTTCCTGAGCTAATTTAAAACCTCTCAGTAGTGAAATAAATGCACATAATTGCAATACTGAAAGGCCAATCATTAGTCGGTACAATAAGTGTATTTATTTTATTCACTTACAAGAACAATTGCAATATTTTAACTGTTTTCTTGGCTAATTGGACTCTCCTCTCACACAGGGAGAGAATGAACCTCAAGGCTCCAATCTACTTTTCCACAGGGCTAACAGAGAAAGCGAATCATTACTACAAACTTTTCATAACATGGACGAACCAGAAGATTCGTAAAACCTTTGTACAGAGAAACATGTTTGAGTTTAAGCACATCAAAGCCTTCGATCGCTCTTACGCTGACAATCCTGGACCAATGGTGGGTTGTTTTTTAATTTTTACAGCTGCACGTTTATTACATTTCTGGCTGATGACTCAAACTGTGGCAAAGTTTATATTCTGGTCACTTTTCAGGTGGTGTTCGCCACACCGGGTATGTTGCACGCCGGTCAGTCTTTGCAGATATTCAAGAAATGGGCTGGGAACGAAAAGAACATGGTGAGTCTCTCACAGAGCTGAATGCACATTTTGAAGGATGTACTGAAGATAAAAAGCCAACTTGTTTTTAGGTAATCATGCCTGGGTATTGTGTACAAGGAACTATTGGTCATAAGATCCTAAATGGGCAAAGAAAACTGGAGATGGAAGGAAGAACTACAGTAAGATTTTAAACTTATCTTTCTAATCATTTCTGCTGAAAATGCACTGATGAACTTGATATACAATAGTCCCTACTGCGAAGTTGGAATAGTAGTGTAGTAGTACAAGTACAGGGCTTAAAGCGCGCCAGCCCGAGGCCGGATTTCCGGCTTCAGAGTAGAGGATGTTACAGGAGTGGATTTTCACTCCTGTTCCCTCCCACTTTCACAGAAAAAAAATCTTGCCCTGTCTCAATCCCGGGCCAGAGTAAAATAAAATCCTGTTCCATCCCATTTCCGGTAACATGACTTCCACCCCGTACCGCTCCCATTTTTTTTTTTTCTTCATTTAGTCTTTAGGAAGTACACTGAATTTGATTTGATCTTCTACCCATTCCTTTTTATATTACTTTGTGTTCCGCAGTTTTATTTCTGCAATATCACTTGTGGAGTTCCTCAAGGCTATGTACTTGGATCAAAGTTATTTATTTTATATGTGAATGATTTAGTGAATGTATCAGGACTCCTCAAATGTGTCCTTTTTGAAGATGACACCACATTTTTTTGTTTGGGTAAAGATGTAAAACGGATGTTGGAATTGATGAAGACAGAATTTGATAAAATACAAACTTGGTTTAAACTTAATAAATTATCATTAAATTTAGATAAAACTAAATACATGATATTTAGTAACAAAAAAAGAACGGTTGATGATCCATTTAAAATTGAGGGTGTTGAGATTTGTAGAGTTAATGAGATGAAATTTTTGGGTGTAATCGTTGATGAACAGCTAACATGGAAAAATCACATAAATTCTGTAAGAATAAAAATAGCTAAATCTATTATTATTATTATTAGGGAATTATTAAATGATAAAGCTCTGTACATGTTGTATAACACAATCATTGTTCCACATTTAATCTATTGCAATGTTTGGGGGGGAAAGCGTGTAAAACATTTGCAAAGCCTGTTTTTATTTTACAGAAAAGAGCTGTAAGAATTATCACTAGAAAGCATTACAGTCACCCATCAAGCACATTATTTTATCAACTGAAGTTACTGAAGTTCCATGATTTGGTACATTATAGTATTTTATCAGTTATGTATAGGGCTCAAAATAACACATTACCATTAAATATCCAAAGAAATTTTGTTAAAAGGCAAAGTTGTTATAATCTTAAGGGGATAGAAATATTTGTCAAACCAAAATTCAGAACTAGTCTGAAGGGAAGGTCTACCTCAATCCAAGGAGTTGGATTGTGAAATGGTCTAGAGAGATGTTAAAAATGCCAAGTCAGTGTGTACATTTAAGAAAAAGATCAAAGCTGGATTGTTAAAAAAATATATATGAAGTAGCTTAGTGTGTTTTTTGTATTAGAATTAGAAAAATTAGAAAGAGTTATTCATTTTGTTATGTTACTTGAAAATTATTATGATTGAAGTAATTGTTTGAAAAAAGGGGCAGATATAATTAGATTTTTTTCTTCTTTCTGCTGCCTTTCATTTTAAATATCTTGTATCTTTTTTATATTGTTATGGAATTGTTTTGTACTTTTTTAAAATGAATAAACTTTATACCATACCATGCCATACCATTTCTAAAGATATGGCAACAGGAACAGTTCATCTATGGTAAAATAGGCATTTGTTCCTTTTTTGTCCTATTGGTTGGTTCCCGCTCACATCTGTTCCCGTTAACTTTCCGTCCCGTCCCATCCCATCCCAATCACATGAGTAATAATAAAGTTGACTCCCATCCCGCCTGAATCCTGCTGGAATCCCGTAACTCGTGGGACTCCTGAAAAAATGTCACCCTCTACTTGAGAGCGAGAAAGCCCGCTAGTCTGCCTCAACTTAATTTTAGTTGTTAAACAGGGGTTATATCCAATCACATTGAAGCTTGCGTTATCTTGACCAGGTACTAACAGGAAGGTGTGTCATAGAAAAGCAAGCCGGCGTATGTATGCAGCTTTGCTGTCAAATCAAATGCAGAAGATGGAGTTTGTCACACCGGGACAAAATACAGTTTTACTGGAGAGCACAATTAAAAATAAGTGGCGTTCCACTTTCTCCATAACAGGAGGCGATTTCGACACCTACTCAAGTGTCCGGCGCCTCCTACTCTGTTGGACGATTTTTTCCCCTTTGGAGTGAATCGAAGCGCAGGCGCGTGAGTCAAATGACCAAATTCAGTCGCTGCTTCAGGAATGACGCAGCATCTCAGTGACTCCATTTCAATTTGTGTCAAAAATACAGACTTTAAGCTAAACACCTGTTTTTAAATCTTGTTGATAGGCCAAGTAAAACCAGAGTCATGGTAAATAATCCACACCACATCTTTTTTTCTGAAAATCATTGTAAAATATGAAGTGCGTTAGAGTTACAGGCTGCAGCAAAGACTCAGGGACAAAACACCCCCATCACCCTCCACTTTCACCTCCCACCCCCGGCAAACAGATAAACAACCTTCCTGCTCCTTTCTGATGGAGGTTCCAAGTGATTTGTCAAACGCCAAAAAATCTACAGGAAAAATAAGAAAAAGACATGGAAGTTGGATGGAGTTCAGCCCGCGATAGAGTCACAACGAGAGCAGGAGTGAGTGATGAGGTGGGTGATGAAGAGGGTGATCATGATTGGTTTTAGAAGAGGAAAGAGGAAGAGTTGGGCTGAATACACCTTGGCGCATGTGCGAACACTCGATGTGAGTCAACCTGTGTTTTCTGACAGCTGGACGTGAAGCTGCAGGTGGAGTACATGTCTTTCAGCGCTCATGCAGATGCAAAGGGCATCATGCAGCTCATCCGCATGGCGGAGCCTCGTAACATGCTTCTCGTGCACGGCGAGGCCATCAAGATGGAGTTCCTCAAGGGCAAAATCGAACAGGAGTTTAGTGAGTGCCGCTTAAGTCCCAACGTCAAACCATCAGTGTTTTTTAAACATGATTGTATTAGGAGGAAAGAGAATTTCCAGACTTTTCTGTTTTAACTGGCAGGCATAGACTGCTACATGCCGGCCAACGGAGAGACGACCACTGTGACTACAAACCCCAGCGTTCCTGTGGATATGTCGCTCGGCCTGCTCAAGAGGGAGATGGCTCTTGGAGGTAATTTTTTCCTCCCTCGTTACTGAGCGAAGAGGGGGATTTGGAAATACCTTCCATCTCTCTGTCCATCCATCCATGTTGTGAGCATGATAACTTGAAACATAAGTGAGGTACCAACTTCAGTGTTGGTGTGTGGCTGCATCTAGGTGTGAGAAAGGTCACCATGGAAAACTGGGTTGCCACATCTAAATCCAAGATGGCTGCCATCATATGTATTTACAGGTCCTTCTCAAAAAATTAGCATATTGTGATAAAGGTCATTATTTTCCATAATGTAATGATAAAAATGAAACTTTCATATATTTCAGATTCATTGCACACCAACTGAAATATTTCAGGTCTTTAATTGTTTTAATACTGATGATTATGGCATACAGCTCATGAAAACCCAAAATGCCTGTCCCAAAAAATTAGCATATCTCATGACAAGGTTCTCTAAACAAGCTATTAACCTAACCATCTGAATCAACGACGTAACTCTAAACACCTGCAAAAGATTCCCGAGGCTTTTAAAAACTCCCAGCCTTGTTTATTACTCAAAACCACAATCATGGGTAAGACTGCCGACCTGACTGCTGTCCAGAAGGCCATCACTGACACCCTCAAGCAAGAGGGTAAGACACAGAAAGAAATTGCTGAACGAATGGGCTGTTCCCAGAGTGCTGTATCAAGGCACCTCAGTGGGAAGTCTGTGGGAAGGGAAAAGTGTGGCAGAAAACGCTGCACAACGAGAAGAGGTGACCGGACCCTGAGGAGGATTGTGGAGAAGGGCCGATTCCAGACCTTGGGGGACCTGCGGAAGCAGTGGACTGAGTCTGGAGTAGAAACATCCAGAGCCACTGTGCACAGGCGTGTGCAGGAAATGGGCTACAGGTGCCGCATTCAGCTGAGTGAAGCTGACACCCCACCCACTTCCAAAATTAAAGCAAATAGTCTGAATGGTTAGTGCTCCGTTAGTGCTGGTTTGTGCCGTTAAAATTTTCGTTTGTGCTGCTTTGGTTTATGAGATATTAAAAGTTATAATTTTGACCTGT
>NC_056508.1:11379347-11393736 GCF_014905685.2 Nematolebias whitei
AATGCTGTGATTGCTAGCATCACTCAGCCCTCTGTGAGTAGTAAACAACCATCAGTGTGCTAATGACCCATTGTTAGGCTGATGGTCCTTCTTGAGCATGTGATCAGCTGGTTTTGGTTGTCAGCAGCAAACTGGTTGAGCCACTCTGAGAAGGTGCTATTTAAGAGACTGAGCTGAAAACAGCACCTCAGACTGAGGAAGTCTCTTGGATGAGAGACGAAACGTTTCTAGATTTTTTTGCTTTGTTTTGTTTTTTGTTTTTTTGAATGTCCAGAGGACCAGATTGAACTTTTTGGATTTTTCTACCTGGATTATTGAGCATGCATCAGGGTAACTGATCTTTATGTTTCTAATCCTTTTAATAGATCTTTTATTCCTTGTTACATATTCACATTTATACAAAATGCCTTTAAGTATTGTGTAAGCTGTAACCTGTATTCTGTTCTTTTTGTATTTCTTCATAAAAAGTAATTAATGATTTGATAGTGATAAAACTAAAAGAGTGGTAAAACCCAACACACACACTTTTTGCCCCGCTCCCCTCAGGAAGGAGATTAAGGAGCATTAAGTGTAGAACCACTAGACTGAGGAACAGCTTCTACCCTGAAGCTGTTAGACTCATGAATCTCTAATCAGGATAATCACTGTGGAAAAAAAAAGTCACTGTAATGCCACTTATGTGCTGCTGACTATCCATGCTGCTGATTTTTTTCATGTTGCTGTGTTCATTCGTACTCATCTGCTCACACAGACTCATGTTCGTGCTGCTGTTGTTTAGCATATTTCTTAGTTCATATCTTAGATCCTTATTACTGTTTCTTTTACAATTTATATTTTTCTATTGTTGCATGTAACTGGGACCTTGTGTACACAATTTTCTTCCACCTCATGTACCACATGTGATGTGAATGACAATAAAGAAACTTGAACTTGAAAAAAGGTTTTATTATATTAAAACTAAATTAAGCTTCGAGTCTGCTGTTCGAGCACTCCATATTACAGAGGCTGTACTTCTTAAAGTGACTAAAGACCAGCTGTTGCATGCAAAGAGAGGAGAAAACTCAGTTTTAGTTCTTTTAGACTTAAGTGACACCTTTGATACCTTCAACAATAACAAGAACTTGCATTGTTTGAGTGTCGAACCCCATGCAGACGGGGTCATTATGCTGCCGCTCTGCTTCATTTCATGAGGTCAGACTGAGATGGTTTGGACATTCCTTAGGAGGGACAGTGGTTTGGACATGTCCAGAGAAGGGACAGTGGTTTGGACATGCCCAGAAGAGGGACAGTGGGTATATTTGTAGAAGGATGTTAGAAATTCAGCTGCCAGGGAAAAGACAGAGGAAATATATGGATGCAGTCAGAGAGGACATGGAGGTAGTTGGAGTGAGGACAGAGGATGCAGAGGACAGAGATGGAGGAGGATGACTCGCTGTGGAAACCCCTGAAGAGGGAAAAGCATGGATGGGTTGAAACGAGGTGGTTCAATCATTTGAATTAGTTGCGTTGAAATAGGGAAATGCGTAAAACTTGCAGGACAGTGGTCCCTGAGTAACAGCGTTTCTAGTCATGGGTCAGAATCAAGTTATCAGCCTTGAATTTATTACACTCAATTCATCTCAAACGGAACGTTTGCCAACATTTCTTCTTCTAAGTATACATCTCTTGTCAGCTGTCGTGTACCACAAGGATCAGTGTCTGGCCCCTTTTTATTCTCTACATAATTGTTGTGGCGTTACACTCAGTTCATGTCAATAAAACCCACAGATCTTGTTCATTTTACAACTTGTCTTTCTTACTTTAAATCACAAATGGTCCAGGGTTTTCCTAAATTCAGTAAGGCTTTATATTTTTAAGAAATGTGCTGTACAGATATTTTGTTGTCATTATTTATTTGTATTTAAACAGGAAGGTTCAGAGCTGTTATCACAGGAATAACCATCTCGTGGTGGCCAAACATTCACAGAATATCTGCATTTTCTCCCTTACTGTTAGCTTTTTAAAGGACATTTATCCTGTAATACAATTTATCAAGACAAAATATATTGTAGATTAAACCAATATGAATATAGATGAAGTACTCTCAACATATGCCAAAAGGAAATGAGCTGGTTTTATTTTAGATCCTTTAGGTTCAGGTTAGTTTTACTTTCCTGACGAGTTGGTGTCGTTACAGAGATGGAAAATTTATTTTAGGTTAAAGTTGGGGTAAATTCTAGTTTCCTGTTTTGATTGTAAGGTGAGCATGAATAAAAACAGCTACTGAAGTGGTATAAATTAAATTAATCAGTCTTGTGTTTACCACAAGGAGTTTAGGGCACATGGCAGAGGGTAGCTCAGCTCGAGCCTACACAGTCCTGATGGTAGAGGGTGAACCTTGAAGAGTGAAAACCTTGGTTATGTATTGTAACCCCAGATTCTATGAGTATAGGCGGTAGCCCTTTAAGGCTGTCGCTAGTGGGTTTTATCCCGTCATGCGAAGCATTACACTGAAAAATTTAGTCCACGCCCACCTGCTGTGTGGGCCCCACCCGGTCCGTATAAATTACATTAAGAGCGGGTAAGCTGATGCCAAGATGGCCGCGCTCAGAGCAGTGGCAGCTTCACAGGCTCCCGGTACCATCCCAGTTTTTAGAAGTTTTGATATTGACTCTGTGCCTGACTCTGCGCGATTTATGCGTGTGAACTATAGCCGAACCGAACTGATGAGAATAGGAGTGGATTTGCCACGAAATATAGCAGAAATCAGCAACAAACTCAAAACTACGCTTGGCAGAATGCAGATCTTAAAGTCATTTACCTGGAAGCTGCAGCAGAGGCGTTCCAGCGGGCAGAAGAGGAAGCGCTGCTCCCGGTTTAAGAGGAGAAGATGCCAGGCGGGGGTTATGGTGAGGCTACGAGCTAACGCTAAAGCCGGTAAACTCCCCATGCCGTCTCTCTTTCTGTCGAATGTCCGCTCGTTGGACAACAAGATGGATTTACTTCGTCTGAGAGCGGGCGCCTCAGAAGAGATGAAGAAGTGTGCGGTGCTTTGCCTCACAGAAACATGGATTACAAGCGAAACGCCGGATACAGTCTTCCAGCTGGATGACAGACTTTTTTTTCGAGCGGACTGCTGCAGCGAGCTAACGGGGAAATCACGGGGAGGCGGAGTATACATTTACGTGAGTAAAAGTTGGTGCACAAACTGTACTGTTGTAAATAGCTCTTGCTCGAAGGCTTTGGAGCAAATAACAGTGAAATGTCGGCCACATTATCTACCCCGCGAGTTCACGGTGACTTTCATCACTGTCGTTTACATTCCTCCGGACGCTAATGCTAATGTATCACTGCAGGAGCTTCATGATATCATCAGCTCGCTTCAGAGCAAACACCCCGAAGCTCTTTACGTTGTAGCCAGAGACTTTAATCATGTGAATCTAAAGGACTGTCTCCCAAGCTTTTATCAACATGTGACAATTCTAACACGTGGAGACCACACGCTGGACCGTGTTTACCCGAACGTAAACGATGCATACAAAGCCGAACCCCGCCCCCACCTAGGACTGTCAGACCACATCTCAATCTTCCTGGCTCCTGCTTACATGCCCCCGCTGAGACACTCCAGACCGGTACAAAAGAAAGTTAAATGCTGGATCCAGGACAGTGGCCCCATACTGAGAGATTGTTTTGACCAAACAGACTGGCAGGTTTTCAGAGAAGCTGCTGAAAATGGAGGATCACTTGATCTGGACCAATACACATCCTCAGTTCTGGGTTACATTAGTACATGTACTGACACAGTCTCCACTATCAGAATTGTTAAAAGCTACCCAAACAGAAAACCTTGGCTGAATGTAGAGGTGCGTACCCTGCTGGAAGCCAGGAACACTGCCTTCAGGTCTGGAAACTCAGAGGAGCTGAGTAGGACAAGAAAAGAGCTGGTTGCTGGTATTAAGAGGGCCAAGGCCACATACGCACAGAGAATCAAGGGTCAATTTTATCTCACAAGACCCTCGGAGCATGTGGAGGGGCATTAAGTGCATAACAGATTATAAAGGAAGGAGTGAACAATGCCCCAAAGACCCATCTCTGCCTGATGCCCTCAACAAGTTCTATGCACGCTTTGAAGACCCGAACAGACCACCCAGCACCAGACTCACCTCGCCACCGGATGAAGAGCATCTCAGCGTGACCTCAGCAGAAGTAAGGAGTACCTTCAGGAGGATTAATCCGCACAAAGCAACTGGCCCAGACAACATCCCCGGAAAAGTGTTGAAGGAATGTGCTGATCAGCTCTGTGAGGTGCTGGCAGACATCTTTAACGCTTCACTTACCCTGGAGACAGTTCCCACCTGCCTGGAGACTGCCGCCGTCATCCCGGTCCCAAAGGGCTCTACAGTGACTGGTCTGAATGACTGTCGGCCAGTGGCCCTCACCCCAATAGTCGCTAGATGCTTCGAACGACTGGTCATGGCTCACATCGAAACAGCCATTGGCATCGGCGAGGGCCCTCATCGGTATGCATGCCGTGGGAGCCGATCAGCGGAGAGTGCCGTCTCCTCTGTGGTCCACGCTGCGCTCGACCACCTAGAGCAGAAAAACTCTTACGTCCATGTGCTCTTTGTGGACTTCACATCCGCCTTCGGCACCATGATCCCCCAAACCCTGATGGACAAACTGTCCACACTAGGACTGGGCCCCTCCATTTGCGGCTGGGTCCTAGACTTCTTAACAAACAGACCACAGTTAGTGAGGATCCACAACTTCTCCTCCTCCACTATAACCCTCATCACTGGCTCTCCTCAGGGATGTGTGTTGAGCCCCCTCTTGTTTACTCTGCTCACGTATGATTGTGCAGCTACCCATCCAGGCTGTCACATTGTAAAGTTTGCAGATGATACAGCGGTGGTGGGATGCATCACAAACAAGGATGAGTCCAGCTACAGGCAAGAGGTGGAACACCTGGAGAGCTGGTGCAAAGAGAATAACCTTCACATCAATGTGAAGAAGACAAAGGAAATGATTGTGGACTTCAGAAGGAACAAAAACATCTACACCCCCCTGAACATAAGAGGATCTGCGGTGGAAGTGGTCTCCAGCTACAAGTACTTGGGTGTACTCATGAATGACAACCTCAGCTGGAGCACAAACACCACCAGCCTGATCAAGAAAGCTCATCAGAGACTCTACTTCCTCAGACGGCTGAGGCGAGCTGGTCTGGGAAGCTCAGTCCTCACCTCCTTCTACAGGTGTGCAGTGGAGAGCATCCTGTGCTCCAGCATCAACGTGTGGCATGGAGGCTGCACAGCTGCAGAAAGAAAAGCTTTGCAGATAGTGGTGAGGGCTGCACAGAAGTCTGTCGGAATCAGCCTCCCCACCATCACAGACATCTACACCTCCAGATGCAGGAAGAGGCCACCTGCATCATGAAGGATCCCACTCACCCAGCACACACACTTTTTGCCCCACTCCCCTCAGGAAGTAGGTTGAGGAGCTTTAAGTGTAGAACCACTAGACTGAGGAACAGCTTCTACCCTGAGGCTGTTAGACTCATAAATCTCTAACTAGAATAATCACTGTGAAAAACCACATCATGTTGCTGCTGATCTGTTTAAATGTTGATGTGTTCATGCGTGCACATCTGCTCACACAGACTCATGTTCATGTTTGTGCTGATGTTCAATGTTTTTATGTTATGAGTGCTTAGTGTATATTTAGTTGATGTTTTTCTTAGTTCATATCTTAGATGTTATTACTGTTTTTCTTAAACATTTTATTGTTGGATGTAACTGGGACCCTGTGTACATAATTTCGCTCCACAACATGTACCATATGAGGTGCGAATGACAATAAAGAATCTCTGACTCTGACTAATCGGCTCCCAAATAGCTTTTTCTTCAGCCACTTAGGAGCCAGTGAGGCCCGACGCATAAAGGACTACGCCTATACTCATAGAATCTGGGGTTACAATACGTAACCAAGGTTCTATTTCGTATAGGCTTCGCCCTTTAAGGCTGTCGCTAGTGGGTTAAGGGTGAAGCGGATGTGGTCCTCGCCTCACTGGGTCCATTCGAACACCGTATGAAGCAGAAGCTTGCCCAAAAAACGTCTTGTCACTCAGCTCTCCATGTACGTAATTACGCGTTGCATAATTATGTGTACCATGCACAGACGCATGCTGTGTAGTTATGCGTTCTGAATGCATGAACACCCCGGAAAAGTTTCAACGGGGAGGAAAAATGCTGAAAGGAGCCATGAACCAACCGGTTCACTGCTGAACAGTATGAACAGATTAATAATAACAAGTGAACTGATTATTAATCAAATGAACTGATTGGTAACAATAGTCATGAACTGATTAATGACAATAGAACCAAAATAACAGTCACAACTTGTGACTGATAACAACATCTCACACTATAATGCATGCAGATAGATGTGAGTTAAATGGGATTCCATGAAACAACAATATTCATTCTGTTAGAACAATAAGTACAGAATGTGTCATGGAATGAGCCGTCACATCACGTAAATCAAAACAAATAAATGAGCAGGGTGTTGACCACACGGCCGCAGTGCAACCATCCTTCATTGTCATACCAATATGCAAAACAGTCGAAGATGCGATACCTCTGGTCGAGTGCGCCCTGAGGTTATCAGGAGGCTCTAAATCTGATGCTCTGTAGGCTTCAGAAAAAGCCTCACACAGCCAGTGTGACAGGCGCTGGGTGGATAACGGGTGACCTGCAGATGCATCTCTATAATGCACAAACAAATGTGGAGTTTGATGCATTGCAGCTGTGCACGCTACGTAACACGTCAACGCCCGCACAGGACAAAGAAGAGGGAAAGATGCTTCTTCTGATTTGTGGGGGTGAGGGGAAAAAACCCCTCCCAACGATATTGCTCTTGTTTTAAAAGAGCTCGTGATGTTTTAGGCATAAAAGCTGGATTAGGTCTCAGATCAGCTGAGCTGCCATCAGCCTGAATTCTAAGACATGACGGAGCGGCAAAGAGGGCAGATAAATCACTCACCCTCTTAGCGAATGTTAAAGCCAACAGCAGGCTGTTTTAAGAGACAAGAATTTAATTGGAAACCTGATTCAGAGGCTGGACTGGAGCTTTGATCAGGGCCCGCATGACCAGCATTAAATCCAACTGTGGAGCGAGTGGGCGTGAAAACAGGCCTGCATCTATGTACACCTTTTAAAAAACGCTTCATCAGCTGATGATTAAAGGCTGTTCCGTCTCCGAAATCTTCGTGACAAGAAGAGATGGCTGCAGCATACGTTTTAATTGTGCTGAATGTCAGATTTCTGTCCATCAGCTGCTGCAGAAAAAGCAGCACGTCACCTAGTAGACATGAGGTGGCCTCTACACCTTCTCTGTACACATTTTACAAAACGCTCCATCAGTAGATAATTAAAGGCTGTTATGTCACCGAAAACTTTGTGACAAGAAGAGATGGCTGCAGCATATGTTTAATTGTGCTGAACGCCAAATTTCTGTCCCTCAGCTGCTGCAAAAAGGACAGCACGCCGCCTAGCGGACATGAGGTGACCTCTATACCTTTCTCTGTACACCTTTTACAAAGACGCTTCATCAGCGGATGATTAAAAGCTGTTCTGTCTCTGCAAAACCTTTGTGACAGGAAGAGATGGCTGCAGAATACGTTTTAATCGTGCTGAACGCCAAATTTCTGTCCATCAGCTGCTGCAGAAAAGACAGCACGTCGCCTAGTGGACATGAGGTGGCCTCTACATCTTGTGGGAGACCCATCCTCTCTAAGCGGATCCACTCAGCGGCCAGACCCACAGGTGCTGGCCTATTTCTGGGTAACTCCTGATCGCTCCTCCCGCCTGGAGGAGAGCATCCTCCCTCCACGGCAGTTTCCACGGGCGCCCCGATAACAGGCATTGTAGAACCGGAACCATGGTGCGATCACGCACTCGGGAGCCACCAGGATAGCTGTCAATCCCTCCTCCTGAACTCGATAAAAAAAAAACGTAATATCAGAGGAGGTGAGGGGAATGTGTGAAAATCGTTTTGGGCCATGGGCTATGAGCGAACACGTCCACCCCCCAGCGGTGGTTCGTCTCATGGGCTCAGTGAAGCCCATAGTTGACACTGAGCGTTTCCTCGTATCGCAAACAGGTCCACGGCCGCTTTGCCAAATTCTTGCCATGTCTGGGCTATCAGACCGAGGTGGAGGGTCCACTCCCCGTGACGCGGACCGCCCCTGGACATCACATCTGCCTCTTGTACAGAACACCGGGGATGTACACTGCTCTGATGGAGAGCAGATTTTGGTGTGCCCAACACAGTACTTTCCTCGCAATGTGTAACATTTGGGCTGTGTTGATTCTGTAGCACAGGAGCAAAGTGTTGAATCACATTCATAACCGTGCAACCTTCCAGAACGTTTATATGAGCTGTTGTGAGAAAAACCACAGCGCCCCTACAGCTCAAGATTGGCATGTCACTCGGGAGAATCGAACTTTTCCAATTTTATGGCAAAGCCCAGAATTAACAGGTGTGACATCAACATCTGAGCCTGTGCCAACATGTGAAGCGGTCTGCCCACGATCGCCTTGTTGAAAAAACTGACAGGTCCACATCGGTCTCGTTTCTCTGTTCCGTTTGGAACCAGGAAGTAACGTGAGTAACAACCTGTGTTTTCCTCTCCGTCGGGAAACCCTGGACTTCTGCCTTTAGGGATGAGACCTGGTCTGGTGACAGGACCGTCTCTAAAAACTCCTCCGAACGGAGGGGGTCGGGCTGCAAGTTGCAACATGTAACCCCTGCTATCAGCTTTGGCCATCCATGTCTGGCGAGCTAGCTCACAGCCACTCTGCGAAACGTCCGTGGAGTGGGCGCGCGTTTAGGTGGTGCGTCATGTTTTAACGGATGTCAGTCAATCCACCGCCTCAACCGCTGTCATGAGCCGCGGGAGTGTGTTCCACGTGACCCACAGGTGAAGCTTCCTCGAAGGGGCTCTGAGCACGTCTGTGTGCTACGCTCGGCTGCGGGTCCACATTCATGTCTATGTGGACCGGCGTGTGTTGAGGAGAGGCGTGTGAAAACTGTTGACGCCACAGGATCGCGCGTTTGACACTACTGCGGTGAGACGCGTGTCGCTCCTGCCGAGAGCGAGATACGTTACTGGGCTTGTACAGCGATCTCACGTTTATGTTGACGTGAGCGGCGAGCGCTGAGAAGCTGCGTGCTCGCCTTCATAACGCAGCGCCGTATGGGTGAAGGCTGCTCGCACCGCGGGAGCGCACGTTGGCACCGCTTCAGTGAGGGGTGTGCAGCTTGGGCTGAAAAACGAGTTATTCCACTGAGACTCATTGTGCGGGCCACATTCACTTATTACTGTTGTGTCATGCGGGCGTCTCGCCTTGTTTGGAGCGACGGTGATTGAAACAACCTTTAAAAGGCCACCGGCTCATTCGTGTGTGGGGTGTGTGACGGAGCCGCTGTCGGGTCATCCGAGCTGACAGACTGGCTAAAAAGACACTTCATCATAAAATGATGTTTTATTCCCACATTCGTGTCATCTTCACACACATCCCACAAACTGTCATTGAGTCATCTCTCCCTGAGCTCTGTGGTTTGTTGTCCTAGGGTGGCACCTGTTGGAAATCTCCGGGAAAAGCTGAACTTCCGGATGCCGGGGATGTCTGACGGGCGGGGCTGGCGTAGCAGAGTGGGGAGCGTCTTGAAATTGATCCCTCGTTGATGAGGGCCCTCCAACAAAAAAGCTTTCTGCAGCTCCTCCGAGAGGGAGGTGGAGTGACGGGCCAGGTGAACCTCTGGGAAACCTCGTTCTCCGGCTGCGATGCGAGACCGGCAGACAACAAAGAGGCGCACCGGTTGAGGATGATGTCAGCTGCCTTGCAGAGGCAGCATTACGTCTCCTCCCACTTCTTGAACGTTGTACGCCAACAGCGTAACGTGTTGTTCGCTGCGGCCACCTGGAACGCACGCTGGTGAGCTCGGTTGGAGAGCGACGTCACCATCTGGTTATGCTTATCCGGAGGCGCAGGACGCTGGTCTAACCTGGACATCTTTGCTCCGAAAAAGCCTCCATCAAGGCTTGGCTCCCGGGGGACCACTGTGGGAATTTCCGCTCGGTGAAAACCCCTCCTCTCTGGTGATGGGCGCGGATGTGGGAACCGGCGCCCTATTCTACCAGGAACCGACTGCGGCCTCGTCCCAGTAGGACGTCGTTGCTGGGAAACCGAGGCCAGATAGGATCAGAACGGCGAGCCATAATGGAGCCCAGAAACCTTCCCACTAGATCATCCGAACTGGCGGGGAAAGAGAGGGACGAAAAAAGGTCCCTTCATGTCAGCCGCCTCCTGGATTATGCCAGGCAGCTCCAGAGGACGACACGGGCGGCTGGGAGCGGTGTGGTCACCGACGCGAAACAAGGTGGGGGGGAGGGGTGAGCATTCGTTCAGCCCCCCTCTACCGACACTACGCTCTCCAGGAGAGAAAGAGCAGCGGGGGGCTGCTGCTGACGTCGCCTGTCCCGGAGGAGCCATCGATTCGCTCCGAGAGTCTGCGATAAGAGGAAAATTACAAGATGGCGTCGTCCCGCGTGTAACGTCTTGCCACTGAGAAATACTCCTCGGCGCTTACTTTGAAACAAGACTGCTCGTCTGTTTCTCCTCGGGGAGGAGAACTCACCGGGACAACAGGAGGTTGACGTGGCGGGCCACAGGCAGTCTTAACAAAGGTTGGTCAGCTAGACAACTTTCCTTCTTCGTTCTTCTGACAGTGCTATTAGCTTGCTGAAGAAAAATGGGAGCGATTACCCGCTCTTAACGTGATTTATACGGACCGGGTGGGGCCCACACAGCAGGTGGGCGTGGACTAAATTTTTCAGTGTAATGCTTCACATGACGGCATAAAACCCACTAGCGACAGCCTTAAAGGGCGAAGCCTATACGAAATAGAACTTCCGTGTGAGTGGACAGTTTGAGAGAAAGGATACTGAACTGTGACGAGACGACAGCGGGGGTTGAAACCCTCGCTGTGCAGTGGAAGGAGGGGAGTTTCAGTGGTTTCTGATGTTCTATGAAACCACTGAAAGGCTGTACACAGGACAAAAATAAATCAAATTACTTCTTCACCGACACATTTTTTTTATCTTTGCACAAAACTCTGTATTGAAACGTATGTAGTTCATGTATTGCTATTAACACTCCTTAAAATATATTCTTTCAAATACCTTTATCAATCAATACACTGTACTTTATTTTATTCTTTATCCCAGAACTTATAATTTATGTCAATTCTAGTGGATTTTAAATTTTCACAATCAAGCTGATGCTGTAAATTAGCCCAACAGGGTTCAAGAAAGTTTTATTTAACAAACAAAAACATGCCTGTAGAGAATCTGAGTTGTGCTGAGGCTTGAAAAAGACTAAGATCCTGTCAGAAATTTCATTCTGTGCTTCTAAATGTTGATGAATCTTGCATTCATGAGGTTGGACTGAGTTGTTCTGACTTTATGTTCATGTTTACTTGTTCTGTGGTGAAAACGTGTCGATTTGTAACTTTATGTGTGACTTTTGTTGTCAGGATGAAGACCTGGGGAGCTACCTGTCGACTCTGCTGAAGAAGGGCCTCCCGCCTGGGTTGTGCTGAAACAACGTGCTGTCTCAAAACAAAGATTGTTTTAAAGAGGAAAGTAGTTAGTGGAGACTGCGTTCTGTTCCAGAAGATGTCAGTTGTTTACTTGTAAACAACAACAAGGCTTCATCACATGTACATAACAACAAGGTTTCCTCACATGTACATAAGTTCCTGTCCTGTTGGTAAACTCCTTCTGATAAACATCCAGAGACTCATTTATAAAGAAATAAGAGACCCAAGTTCTGAATTTTTTTTTTCTTCAAACGGAGCTTCCACGAATAAACACTATTACAGAAAAAACAAAGTGATTTATTTACAGAAGTTTACCGTAATTTCCAGACTATAAGCTGCTACTTTTTTCATGTGCTTTGAACACTGCGGCTTAAACAATGCTGTGGCTAATTTATGGATTTTTTTTTTGGGACTGGCTACCAAGCTTCATGCTGCCAAAACATTTAGCCTCGTCACACCTGGGCGCTCACATTGCTGCCCAAACATGTCTCTCTTGGGGGGGTGGGTCCTCGTGACTCAGTGAGACTACCTGTATAAATAAAGGTTAAAAAAAATCTGACCAATGAATTACTGAACAGGTCACAGTAGATCAGTGAAACTTGGGGTGCATTCACACCAGCCCTGCTGTCCCAAACTTTAGCGAAATAACGAAATTTATATATATACAAACCGGATTCCAAAAATGTTGGGAAACTAAATAAATTTTGAATAAAAACTGAATGCAATGATGTGGAGGTGCCAACATCTAATATTTTATTCAGAATAGAACACAAATCACAGATCAAAAGTTTAAACTGAGAGAATGTATCATTTTAAGGGAAAAATCTGTTGTTTCCAAATTTCATTGTGTCAACAAATCCCAAAAAAGTTGGGACAAGTCCATTTTTCCCACTGTGTGGCATCCCCCCTTCTTCTTACAACATTCAAGAGACGTCTGGGGACAGAGGAGACCAATTTCTCAAGTTTAGAAATAGGAATGCTCTCCCATTCATGTCTAATACAGGCCTCTAACTGTTCAATCGTCTTGGGCCTTCTTTGTCGCACCTTCCTCTTTATGATGGGCCAAATGTTCTCTATAGGTGAAAGATCTGGACTGCAGGCTGGCCATTTCAGTACCCGGATCCTTCTCCTACGTAGCCATGATGTTGTGATTGCTGCAGAATGTGGTCTGGCATTATCGTGTTGAAAAATGCAGGGTCTTCCCTGAAAGAGATGATGTCTAGATGGGAGCATATGTTGTTCTAGAACCTGAACATAGTTCTCTGCATTAATGGTGCCTTTCCAGACATGCAAGCTGCCCATGCCACAAGCGCTCATGCAACCCCATACCATCAGTGATGCAGGCTTCTGAACGGAGTGTTGATAACAACTTGGGCTATCCTTGTCCTCTCTGGTCCGGATGACATGGCGTCCCAGTGTTCCATAGAACTTCAAATCATGACTCATCTAACCACAGAACAGTCTCTTCCATTTTGCCACACTCCATTTTAAATTATCCCTGGCCCAGTGCAAACATCTGAGCTTGTGGAGCTTGCTTAGAAATGGCTTCCTCTTTGCACTGTAGAGTTTCAGCTGGCAACGGCGGATAGTACGGTGGATTGTGTTCACTGACAATGCTTTCTGGAAGTATTCCTGAGCCCGTTCTGTTATTTCCTTGACAGTGGCATTCCTGTTGGAGGTGCAGCGACGTTTAAGGGCCCGTAGATCACGAGCATCCAGTAGAGTTTTACGGCCTTGACCCTTACATTTAAGAAAAAGATCAAAGCTGAATTGTTAAAAAAGTATATATGAAGTAGCTTAGTGTGTGTTTTGTATTAGAATTAGAAAAATTAGAAAGAGTTATTCATTTTGTTCTGTTACTTGAAAATTATTATGATTGAAATAATTGTTTGAAAAAAGGGGCAGATATGAGATTTTTTCTTCTTTCTGCTGCCTTTCATTTTAAATCATTTGTATATTTTTTTATATTGTTATGGAATTGTTTTGTACTTTTTTAAAATGAATAAACTTTATACCATACCATACCATTACGCACAGCGATTGTTCCAGATTCTCTGAATCTTTTGATGATGTTATGCACGGTTGAGGATGATAACTTTAAAGTCTTTGCTATTTTATGCTGGGTAACACCATTCTGGTATTGCTGCACTATCTTTCTGCTCAACAATGGTGGAATTGGCGATCCTCTTACCATCTTGGCTTCTGAGAGACACTGACACTTTGAGAAGCTCTTTTTATACCCAATCATGTTGTCAATTGACCTAATTAGTGTTAATTGGTTTTCCAGCTGTTCGTTATATGCTAAATTTCCTTTTTCCAGCCACTTATTGCTACTTGTCCCAACTTTTTGGGGATTTGTTGACACTGTAAAATTTTGAATCAACATATTTTTCCTTTAAAATGTTACATTTACTCAGATTAAACTTTTGATCTGTCATCTATGTTATATTACGAATAGAACATTGACATTTGCCATCTCCACATCATTGCATTCAGTTTTTATTCACAATTTGTTTAGTGTCCCAACTTTTTTGGAATCCGGTTTGTATATATGTGTATATATGTATATATATATATATATATATATATATATACATATATATATGTGTGTAAATATATATATGTGTATATATGTGTGTGTGTGTATATATATGTGTGTGTGTGTATATATATATATGTGTGTGTATATATATATATATGTGTATATATATGTATATATATATATGTGTGTGTATATATATGTGTATAT
>NC_056508.1:11409265-11433961 GCF_014905685.2 Nematolebias whitei
AAAAAAAAAAAAAAAAAAACCTACACTAGATAGTCACTATAATAAATATTTCATAATAATGGTGTGGAGAGGATGGCTGTAAGGGGAGATGGGAGGCCATCACAAAAAAACAAAAAAAAAACAGGTAACATTTATGTGGGAAACAAGGGGTGGCAGCTATTGTAAACTTAACTCTAGACCAAGAAGCTTGGTATATGATGAGCACAGAAGCAGTGCCTCACATATCACTGGGCTTAAATCCAAAATATCAAGCTAAAGATTTAGGTCCAATGGTAAAAATGGCTTCAGAAGCCAGAGACTGGGTAAAAACAGCTGTACCACGTGTCTGGTCCTCGCCTAGCTGTAAGTGTTATTCAGTGGATTCTGAAGCAAATGATGTAGCTTTATTACAGCACGATGTCCTCCCCATGGAGCATGGACGTGAACAGACTGACCACTCGCTCGCGTGTCAGCTGATGGATAGAATGCCTGAATCGTTATGGTCTGCAGGACCCACGAACGTGAGACTGACAAACTGCACTCCCGTATCGTTTCAGGTCCAAAACACATATCCCATTTGGCTAAAACAATATCCACACAAACCCGTCGCTGAAGAGGGAATTTCTGAAACTATAGAGGGGTTAAAACAAAGTGGGGTCTTGGAACCCTCATACTTTGATTGGAACACACCAATTTTACCTGTACAAAAGCCAGGTACAGGCAAATTTCGTATGGCACATGATTTGAGAGCCATAAATAAACTACTGGTCACGCCCACCGTGCCAGTACCGAATCCCTATGTGGCCTTAAGTAACCTGACCCCAGAACATGAATGGTTCAGCTGCCTGGACCTCGCGAACGCCTTCTTCTGCCTTCCCCTCGCAGAAGAATGTAGAGACATATTTTCATTCATATATCGTGGAGAAAAGTTGTGATATACGAGACTGCCGCAAGGGTTTGCGCTCTCACCAGGGATTTTCAATCAAGTGTTAAAACAAGCTCTGGGCAATACAGAACTGCCACAGGACACGGTGCTTGTCCAGTATGTTGATGATTTCTTAATCACAAGTCATACTGCACAAGACTCGTTACAAGCCACCAAAGCCGTGTTGCGACAGCTACATGCCTCCGGGTTTAAAGTAAGTAAAAATAAACTCCAAGTGACGCGAAAACAAGTATTTTTCCTAGGGAGAATTATCACTCAGAAGGGAGCAGGCCTTTTTTATTCACACCGCGACACCATCCTACATCATCCAAAACCGCGGACAGTGAAAGAAATGCTGTCATTTCTGGGCCTGACAGGTTACAACAGAAATTACATCCCAAACTACACAGGCCTAACACAAACTTTGCGCGCCTTGGTTAAACAGAAAGGAATGAGAAACCTCACAGCTCCGTTGGACTGGACTGAGGAGGCTGAAAAAACATTTATTGACATAAAACAGCATCTCAGCAGAGTAGCTGAGTTAGCTCTCGCTGACTACGGAAAACCCTTCTATTTGGATGTTTCTGAAACAGGAGGAGTGATAAATGGTGTCTTGTTTCAGAAACATGAGGGGGGTAGGATAACATTAATGTATGTTAGCGTTATGCTAGACAACACAGAAAAAAGACATCCGCCGTGCACACAACATGCAGCAGGTCTGGCCAAACTGATTCAGAAAACAGCTCATCTGGTGATGGGACATTCTCTACATGTGTTGACTTCACACAGTGTAGTTGCATATGTTAACTCACAAAACGTCACTATGTCACCATTAAGACAACAGCGTATAAACAAAATCTTGGAAGCACCAAACTTGTTGTTTACTCATGAAGGGATTAACATGGCAGACAGAGTAGGCACTGGGGAACCACATGCATGCCAAAAGAGGGTGGAGAGAGATGAGAAGGTTAGACCAAACATAGAAGCCACACCTCTGGAGGAGGGACATGTTCTATTCAGTGATATTAGTTGTTTCCGTCAAGAGGAAAAACAGCTCAGTGCTGGCTACGCGGTGGTACATCAAACAGACCAGGAGTATGAGACAATACTTCAGGAGAGACTGCAGTGAGCTCAGTCAGCACAGAGGGCTGAGGTAAGGGCCCTAATTGCAGCCCTACAGTGGGATGAAGGAAGAAAAGTCACCATTTTCACTGACTCAGCTTATGCTTTTGGAGCAGCGCACGTGGAGCTGGCTCAGTGGATGAGAGGAGGTTTTTTAACAGCAAATGGAAAGCCAATTAAACATGAAAAAGACATGAAAGAACTAGCAACAGGCTTGATGTTCCCTGCAAAGGTAGCCATTGTAAAGTGTAAAGGACATGACACAGAGACATCAAACACGGCCAGAGGTAACTCTCAGGCCGACCAGGAAGCCAAGAGGGCATCAGGCTACATCACTGGGAGTCAGATGATGCTTGTTACAGCTGAAGAGGAATGTGGAATGAGATGGGATGCTGAAACGGTAGCCTGTTGTCAACAAGGAGCAGCTCCACAGGAGAAATCAGTGTGGATTGAATATGGTGCTGAACAAAAGGATGATGGACTCTGGACAGGACCAGGGAACAGCGGATGGGTCCTACCATTGACCTTAAAGAGGAGAGTTTTTGAAGAAGCACATGGTTTGGCTCATGTGGGGGCACACCAGATGGGGAAAAATGTACTTAATTGGTGGCACCCTCACATGAAATCTATGATTAAAGCATTTGTGAAAAGCTGCACTGTGTGTAATTTGTACAACTCTCAACCAACCATTAAGACGCATGAGCAAGGGAAATTTCCAATAAATATGACACCGGGTCGGGAGATAATTATTGATTACATAGATATGATTCAAGCGATACAAGGATTCAAATGTCTGTTGGTTTGCGTGGATGCCTTCACGGGGTGGCCAGAAGCTTGGCCTGCGAAAAAAGAGGACAGTCAAATAGTCGTTAAGTGCTTGATAAACCATTATATACCGAGACACGGGTTTCCAACTAAAATAAGGTCGGATAATGGAACGCATTTTAAAAACTCATATCTTCAGAAGGTTTAAAAAGCATTAGGATTGAAGCATGCTTTTGGGACAGTTTACCACCCTCAATCTCAGGGGAAGTTGAAAGATTGAAACCTCAAACAAAAAATATCAAAGGTCTGTGCACAGACTCATTCCAATTGGCTCGATTCATTGCCTATAGTGCTCATGGCCATTAGAGCATCGATTAATAGGGGTACAGGTTTCACCCCTTATGAATTAACAACAGGAAGGTTTTTCCCTGGGCCCCAGCAAAATCTCGAGTGGCCCTCGGAATAGGTAATGAACATGTCATACAAGATGTATTATAACACACTCAGAGCTTTGTTGTCCAGCTTTGCTCAACAGATTCCAGATTCTAGTACTCCTCAGGAGGAGGAGCCGGCGAGTCTCACTTCAAACTGGGTCCTACTGAGAGTGGTGAAACGTAAGTGGACGGAACCAAGGTGGACGGGGCTGTATGAGATCAAAGACCGTACCTCACACGCAGTACGTCTGAAAGGAAAAGGCTCCACGTGGTTTCATCTCAGTCAATGTGCACCTGCTGAAGAACCCCACTGCTCGCTGAAAGAAGTCGAAGCAGACCTGCTGGAACTGCAGGAGTACAGATCTCCACGGCATCTGGAGGAGGTGATCTGAACTTCGTGGGAGTTCATTCTTTACCCTTTATTGAAAAAGGCAGCAGTAAAATTTGGAGAAGAAGTCTCCGCTCTGCCTAAGTCGGTCAGACAGGTGGAATGGGGAAGGAAAGAAGATTCCCAGCCCTGACCATGAAGAAACGAAGACGCGACACACTGATATAGATTTGACACATTGCACACACGTCAGTTAAAACGTCTGCTCAGACTGATACAGTTTCTAAGGACTTTACATGAAGACATCTCCGCGAGCCGAATCCCGCTGATCACCAAAAGGACCCTTGTGGACGAACAAGGCCTCCCAACGCAAGCTCAAGCACAGAAGGCCTGTTAGCTAGGAGTGTTTAATATGAGTGTTTATCCTTTCTTTCAGTCATTCTGAGGAAACAACCAGAGCTTTTAAAAGGGTCGGTGGATTCAATTGAGAACTCTAAATATTCAAAATTTTACTTCATTCAATTGAACAACATAATCATTCTAAATCTAAATCAATCTTTTGGCATTTCTCAATTTTCAGGGGTCAATTTTGGCTTTTTTTGAGTGTTTTATTAGTTGTTTTAGAACTAGTGGTTTAATCGTTTACTCGTTTCGAATTTAATCTTCCAGTAGTTTGGTAGTATTTTAATTAACTTCTAAGGTTTACTCATTTGGTATTTTTTACAGGTTTTGAAGTGTTACACCATGGGTCTCTTCCAGAACCCCTGGAGGATTACAATAATATGGGGTGTGGTGACAGTGTTCCTCACTTCCATAATTTTTCTGTGTGAATATTACTGTGTAATTCCAGGTCACTCCCGCTGCCAGCATCAACAACTAAGGGTCAAACGCAGCGACCCTAAACTCATGGCCTGGTCTCAAGTGAATGAGGTGGATCATCTGGCGTTGAATCTGTCTCATAGTTTTCAAATGAACAGCTGGTACCGTTATGCTCAGTTTTTGGCCAGAAGCCATCACAACGCTGAATGTTGTGTGTGTACCAAAATCCCAGTTTCAGACTCACATCTGACCTTACGTGTTAAACCTATCGAACGCAAGTTGTCTTTCTGCTTTCTGCAATACAGTTCAAGACGTTATGTGAAAGATCCACATCATTGTAAAACTCGCAGGTACTCCCTGATGCAACCATCTCAGGTAGTGGTGCTGAGTCAATTTGTAGAATGGACCCCAGAGGAACAATTTCCTATTTGTGTCTACCGCCACCTGTGGGCTCACTGCCTCCTGACAAGTGTCAAGCTGTTTATCATTCTAGGAATCATCACGTTGGGGTGCCTGACAGTAATGGAACGTATCCTGTCGAGGATCTAGCCTGGCTGTGTGGCCATGCTGTACTACTGACATTACCAGCCAACTGGACAGGACTGTGTGCACCGGTTGCCGTGACAGATGACTCATTCATGGCTTCCTTAAGTAATGGTTCTCATTATGCAAGACACAGAAGAGCTATTGACATCAAACCTCATGACTCTCTGTGGGGCACAGATGTGCCCCAGGAGTTTAAGCACTGGACAACTGGTGAAAAGTTCATGCTTTCACTGTTCCCTTGGGTTGGTGTGGGCTCACTTCTCTTAAGGGTAGAAACTTTAGACTATCACTTTGGAATCTTCCTAAATGCTACTGTTAGAGCTTTAGAGGGCATCTCTGCTGAATTGACTGCCCTACGTATTATGGTTTTGTAGCATAGATTGATTTTGGATTTGTTAACAGCATCTCAGGGTGGGATTTGCTCGATTATCGGCAAAGACACCTGTTGCACCTATGTCCCGGATGAGACCGGACACGACCCCCAGGCCAGGGTGACCAACGCCTTGAACCAACTTAATGCGCTGCAGAAGGCTAAGAGTGAGGATCCTTCTCCAGGATCCTAGAAGTTTCTGTCTTGGTTTACGAGCGGCTCTTGGAGTCAGATTGTACTAAAGATCTTGGCCCCCCTGACCGCAATTCTTATTAGGCCCGAGCAGCTAAGCGCTGCGGCCCGAGCAGCTAAGCGCTGCGAAGGCCTATTGTTATTGTGTCGTTTCTAATTTTTTTCCGTCAAGGAGCGCTAATTTGGAGGCCTTAACATATCCCAAAACTCACCATATTTGACCCAAAATTGTCCCCCGCGAGAAATTTGAGGTATTTAATGGAACCAAAAGTGGGCGTGGCCAAACTGCTCCACAGCGCCCCCTAACGTTAGATATGACAACTGGTAAGTCCTAGAGAGCTGAAATTTGGTACACATGTACAACCCACCGAATCAAGAAAAAAAGTCTCTTGGAGGTATGCCTTAAACCAAACAGGAAGTCGGCCATTTTGGGTCAAAGGGTCAATTTTGGCCGTTTTTCACTTTTCGTACACGGCGAATTTGAACTCCTCCTCCTAGGGATTTCGCTCAATCGGTTTCAGACTTTCGCCATTTTGCTCAGTAGGCATGGGGGACCAAAATTGATCAAAACGGTGCAAACCGACGCATGTTGAGGGGGCGGGGCCGGACCTCAAAATTATGCTTCACGCCAAAAATTTCCAAACGCTACAACTTTCACGTTAAAAAACAGAATTGTACCAAATTTGGCACGAGTCATCCCTGTCCCATGCCCGACGATACCCTGAGTCAAATTTTGTCGTCATCAAAGCCCCGCCCCCTCAGAACAGGAAGTGACTTTTTTTGCTTGGAATGCTCCCTCCCTGACGCTCTTGACCCAATCAGGATGATCCTGTGTTAGAAGGCAGATAACAAGTTGGTCTGACTTGCTTTGAAGCGCAAAGCGCTTCCGCTGGAGGATGTGGGCGTGGCGGCGTGGCGAATTCAGAAGTGACGCCATTACAATACGTTTGGCTCTAAATTCCAGAGATTTGATCCGAGGTTCATGAAAATCACTATGATTGATCATTGCCCGCCCCTTGAACAGGAAGCCATGATAATTGCCCAATAGCCTCTCTAACGCCCCCTAGAATATTTTAAAACCTCAGCCCCAAGCCATTTTTCAACCTATAAATCTGAAACTCGGTGAACATGTGTATGTTCTCAGGACCTATGAAAAAGTCTCTTGGAGCCCCAGTCGAAACTCAACAGGAAGTCGGCCATTTTGGGTCAAAGGTTAATTTTTGGGCGTTTTTAACGGCGAATTTTAACGAAGTCCTCCTAGGGATTTTGAAGGATTGACTTCAAACTTGGTTAATAGGCCTTTAAGATATTGGACAGTAAAAGTTATCAAAAGCTTTCGGTTTCGTTTTGTTAAAGGGGCGTGGCCAGGCCTCAAAGTTAAGCTTCACGCCATAAATTTCCAAACATTATAACTTTCAACTTGAAAGACAGAATTGTACCAAATTTGGCACGAGTCATCCCTGTCCCATGCCCGACGATACCCTGAGGTCAAATTTTGACGTCATCAAAGCCCCGCCCCCTCACAACAGGAAGTGACTTTTTTTATTGGAATGGTCCTTCTTTGACACCCTTCACATAATCAGGATGATCCTGTGTTAGAAGACAGATAAGATGGTCTGACTTGATTTAAACAACAAAACAGTTATAGCTGGAGAATGTGGGCGTGGCGCCATGGCGAATTAAAAAGTGACGCCGTTGCAATACGTTTGGCTCTAAATTGCACAGATTTGAGCCCAGGTGAACCAAAATCACTATGATTGATCATTATCCACCTTTGAACAGGTTTCCATGATAAGTGGCCAAGAGCCTCTACAGCGCCACCTACATTCTTCTTACAGTGATACAACATCCGATCTGAACCAGATTTTTGGTGCGTCATTACTGAGAACCGATGGACATTTTAGTTTTCTTGTTTAATATGTGACTCAAGGGCGCCCCCTACATTATTAAAACTGTTTTGGCTCAGTGATATATCAGTCCATCTGCACCAAATTTATGGTGTATTATTATTTAGCCCTGGTGGACACAGTAGTAATGTTTTTTAAATTTTGACTCTAGAGCGCCCCCTAGAATATATCAAGTTATATCTCAATGATATATCATCCGATCTGCACCCGATTTTTGTGGCATAATATGTGACCATGTCTACACACATTGTTATTGTTGTTTAAAATTTGACTCAAGTGCGCCCCCTAGATTATTCAAACTGTTATATCTCAGTGATATGTCATCCGATGTGGACCAGATTTTTGGTGTGTGATAAGTGAGCACTTAAACACACAATGGTATTGTTGTTTTACTTTTGACTCAAGTGCGCCCCCTAGATAAATCAAACTGTTATATCTCAGTGACATATCGTCCGATCTGCATCAGATTTTTCGTGCTTGACTAGTGACGACTTATGGACACAGTGGTGTTGTTGTTTAATATTTGACTCAAGTGCACCCCCTAGATAATTCAAACTGTTAAATCTCAGTGATATATCGTCCGATCTGCACCAGATTTTTGGTGCTTGACTAGTGAGGACTTATGGACACAGTGGTGTTGTTGTTTAATATTTGACTCAAGTGCGCCCCCTACATTATTACAATAGTTATATATGCGGTTGCAGCTTATGTCAAAGGTTCGGCGAATGCGCACTCCGGAGAACGGGTGCGTGACGGTAGCGTGAGCGTTCTCGATGGCGACCGGAAGGAGTCGCTGGAGTTTCCGCGGTCGCCGTAAGGCCGCAGCGGCGCTTCGTTGCGAGGGCCTTAAACGCTGCTTGCAGCTTTAATTATTTTTTGTGTTTTGATGATTGGTATTATCCCTTGTGCTAGAATGATCATTCGTAGAATGATTCAGGTTGAGACTGAAACCGCTAATGTCATGACCCTGATGCAGCACTCAGGTGACACCTCCGCAGATGATCAGAGCCACCTGGAGTGGGCAGAATCAAAATATCTGTAAAATCCAATCATACGTGGTGTGGTCTCCCATAAATATGGGGAGACTAAAAGAGGTTGTGTTGGATTTGTTATCTTTTATATCTTTTTTTTATCTTTAGACAAGCCTTGACATTTCTCTGATGATGTAAAATGATGCATTTTCTACAAGGTGTGTGCGTGTATAATCATACACTAATTACTTCATGTTATATATAATCTCACAAGTGCTAAGGATAATCATACACTACTTCTTGTTATATATAATCTCACAAGTGTTGAGGATACACACTGCTCACACATTGATTAACATAAATAACACTAAATCACAACATTCATATACTTTATACTTAACATAGGTTTAGTATTTATGCTCTCACATTAATAATAGTTCAGGCACACAGAAAACGTGTTTTAAAACTCTATACAGACGAAAGCCAGACTAAAGCTGAGAGTAAGCATTCTGCGTTCCAAAACAAAGCTCGTAAATCAACCCTTATCAGTAGAAGGATGAGCAAGGCCGTCTGCGGCCTTCGGAGTTACCATGGAGATAAGATCTGCTCCTGAGTGGCTGAACATGGTGTCACTCGGACCATCAAGAGGGTTTGACATCCAATCACAAGTCTGTCCGAACCTGAAAGGGCGGGACATGACAAACCTATAAGTCTCGCTCAGACACAAAGTTTGGTTGAACAAACCAGGCTGATTGACCAGGCAAGGTTCGCTCTGACTTGTTCCTCAGACTGCATTCTGATTACATGTAATATCTGCATACTTTAACTTTGTCTCAATTAAATCTTTAATACTAAAGTGAAGTGCTCCTGAAATTCTGTGCTTGGGTCATTTTGAACACCCCAAACCCTTCAGTAGATTAAAAATCTGCATACAAACTTATTGTTCTAATTAAAACAAGAAGTTTCTCAAGGAAAAAAACAATGAGCTTGTCAGCAGGTAAGGGGCGTTTACCTTAGGGACAAATTGAGGTCATCGATTGGTCAGTTACTGACACGCCTTCTGAGTTGATTGACAGGTCAAGCCATTGAGGATCCAATTGGAAAAACAAAAAAAACCCGTTGGTTACGTACTGTAACCCCAGATTCTATGAGTATAGGCGTAGCCATTTAAGGCTGTCGTTGATGGGTTTATCCCGATATGCGAAGCACTGCACTGAAAAATTTAGTCCACGCCCACCTGCTGTGTGGGCCCCACCCGTTCCGTATAAATTACGTTAAGAGCAAGTAATCGGCTCCCAAAATAGCTTTTTCTTCAGCCATTTAGGAGCCAGTGAGGCCCGATGCTTAAAGGGCTACACCTATACTCATAGAATCTAGGGTTATAGTACGTAACCAACGTTCTATTTTGTATAGGCTTCGCCCTTTAAGGCTGTCGCTGATGGGTTAAGGGCGAAACGGATGTTGTCCTCGCCTCACTGGGTCCATTCGAACACTACATGAAGCAGAAGCTTGCCCAAAAAACGTCTTGTCACTGTAGGCTTCAGAAATGGCCTCACACAACCAGTGTGACAAGCGCTGGGTGGATAATGGGCGACCTGCAGATGCATCTCTATAATGCACAAACAAATGTTGAGTTTGACGCATTGCAGCTGTGCGCGCTATGTAACACGTCAACGCTCGCACCGGACAGAGAAGATGGAAAGACGCTACTTCTTCTGATCTGTGTGTGAAGGGGGGGGGGGACCCCCTCCAACGATATCACTCTTGATTTAAAAGAGCTCGTGATATTTTTAGGCATAAAATCTGGGTTTGGTCTTAAATCAGCTGAGCTGCCGTCAGCCTGAATTCTGAGACATGACGGCGCGACAGAGAGGGCAGATAAATCACTCACTCTCTTAGCGGATGTTAAAGCCAACAGCAGGGCTGTTTTAAGAGACAAGAATTTAAGTGGAACCTGATCCAGAGGCTCAAATGGAGCTTTGATCAGAGCCTGCAGGACCAGCGTTAAATCCCACTGTGGAACAAGTGGGCGTGAAACAGATCTGCGTCTCTGTACACCTTTTAGAAAACATTTTATCAGTGGATGATTAAAAGCTGTTCTGTCTCCGAACTCTTTGTGGCAAGAAGAGATGGTTGCAGCATACGTTTTAATCGTGTTGGACGCCAAATTTCTGTCCATCAGCTGTTGTAGAAAGGACAGCATGCCACCTAGTGGACATGAGGTGGCCTCTACACCCTTCTCTGTACACCAGTGCTGAAAAGCTGTCCGCTTTGATGTGTACAGCGCTGTGGTAGATGCAGCACATCCATCCATCCATTTTCTTTACCCGTTTGTTCCATTTTGGGTCACGGGGGTCACTGGTGCCCATGTCCAGCAATCACTGTGCGAGGGGCGGGGTACACCCTGGACGGGTCGCAAGTCCATCGCAGGGCCACATAGAGACAAACAAACATTCACTCTCTCACTCACACCTAGGGACAATTTAGAGTTACCAATCAGCCTAACGTGCATGTTTTTGGTCTGTGGGAGGAAACCGGAGTACCCGGAGAAAACCCACACATGCACGGAGAGAACATGCAAACTCCACCCAGAAAGGCCCCTGGACCGGGGTTTGAATAGATGCAGCACATTAAACCTGAATTGTGCGCACTACATCCTTTGGGAGACCCATCCTCTCTAAGCGGATCCGTTCAGCGGCCAGACCACAGGTGCTGGCCTATTTCTGGGTAACTCCTGATCGCTCCTCCTGCCTGGAGGAGAGCATCCTCCCTCCACGGCAGTTTCCACGGGTGCCCCGACAGCAGGCGTTGCAGGACTGGGAACCATGGTGCGTTCACACGTTCGGGGGCCACCAGGAGAGCTGTCAATCCCTCCTCCTGAACTCTGTTCAGAAACCGTAAAATCAGAGGAGGTGGAGGAAAACGCGTACAGAAGCATTTTGGGCCATGGGCAAACGCATCCACCCCCAGCGGTGGTTCGTCTCGCGGGCTCAGAGAAAACCATAATTGACACTGAGCGTTTTCTCGTGTCTCAAATAGGCCCACAGCTGCTATTTCAATCTGAGTCAAAATGCTCCGTCAGAAGATGATTAAAGGTTGAATCAAAAACCCTTATGATTCCGCAGCACAGAGGCAAAGTGTTGAATCACATTCAAAAACCCCGTGCGACACTCCAAAAACATTTAAATGAGCTGCTGTGTGGAGAACCACAGCGCCCCCACAGCTCGTTAAATGTGTGTGCCTCTGTGAAGTCTGACACGTGTAACATAGGTCTGCTGACAGAAAACAGCTGATATCACTCAACTGGTTCACGTGAGTTGCACTGCTGCCACCTGTCTGTACAAACTGCTCAGCAGCAGCAGATTTCCAAATAAGGCAGAATTCTCCTCCCTGCTCTGTGCGGCGGCTGCAGAGCAGCTCGGGCACGTTAATGGAATGTTGTTTCTCACAGTTCAAAATTGACAAATCTAGAATAAATCTCATCTTTCCGGTTTGTTGGGACTAGGGAGTGACGAGAGAGGAACCCTGTGTTTTCCCCTCCTTCTGAGACTCTGGAAATTACATTTTAATCAGAATTTCCTGAGCTTCTGCGAGAGGGAGCAAGATCTGTTCTAGAAATGACAGAAAACATCACTAGAATTCTTCCGCACCAGGGTTTGAGCTGTACTGCAGCATAAATCCCCGGATGAAAACGGCTCGCCTATCTGTCTGGAGCGTGCGCTCATTGCCACTCGTTTATAAAGTTATAAAGTGGGCACGCGTTTATGCTGTGAACTGACATGCATGCTGATGTGAGCTGGTGCGCGCTGAAGGAGAAAGAAAAAACGCGCGCCCCCGAGCATGCAAATCGTTTGTGCGTTTGCTGATGCTGCGGGACGCAGCTCATCTGTGCTGTGTTCACGTTGTGTGCCACTGCTCCGTGTAAACGCTCGGGGAGCGGGTGCACGTATGAGCCGACGTGCCCTAAAGAGTCGTGTGTGCGCGCCCTCATTCATGCGATGTCTTAAGCGAGGATTTCCGTGGGAGCGCGCGTTTTGACGCTGGTGCGGTCAGGAAGCAGCGCGCGGCATCGGTGGGGCGAGGTTACCACTGGGCTCGTTCTGCAGAACACGTTCATTCTTGGCTACGAATCACATGAGCTTTTGAGTGATTCCACGAGCTGCAGTATTAATTCAGAAAACCTTCTTTGAGGATGAAGGCGCAGAACCGCTGTGAGGCTTGTGAAACTGTTGACGCCACGGGAGCGTGCGTTTGACACCACTGCGGTGAAAACGGGTGTCACTCCTGTCGAGAGCGAGATACGTTACTGGGCTCGTACCGTGGTCTCACGGTTACGTTGACGTGAACGGTGGGCGCTGAGAGCTGCGTGCGCGCTTTCATAACGCAGCGCCTTATGGGTGAAGGCTGCTCGTGCCACGGGAGCGCGTGTTGACACCGCCGGCAGTGAATGAAACAACCTTAAAAGGCTCATTCGTGATGAGTGTGTGTGATGGGGCCGCTGTCAGGTCATCCGTGCTGACAGCCTGGCTAAAAAACACTTCATCATAAAATGATGTTTATTTCCACATCGTGTCATCAACACACATCCAGCAAATCGACACCTGGTTATCTTCCCCTGAGCTCCGTGGTTTATTGTCCTAGAAGGCCCCCAGTTTGCGGAGTCCGGGAAAAGTTGAACTTCCGGATGCCAGGGACGTCTGACGGGAGGGACTGGCGTAGCAGAGCTGGGGAAGCGTTGTGCAGCCGTGGAGCATCTTGAAACGATCTCTCGCTGATGAAAGGCCCTCCAACAAAAAGCTTCTGCAGCTCCCCTGAGAGGAAGGTGGAGTGACGAGCCAGGAGAAACTCTGGGACCTCGTTCTCCGGCTGCGATGCGGGCCGGCAGACGGCAAAAGAGGCGCACCAGTTGGGGATAACGTCAGCTGCCCTGCAGACGGAGCATACTGCAGGGGCCGACAACGTCGTTAGCCGACAGCGTCGTTAGCCACGACGAGAGCGTAGCGAGCCGAAGGTCAGAGGGCCCATCGTCTCTTCCCGCCTCTGAACGTGTACGCCAACAGCATAACGTGTTGTTTGTTGCGTCCGTCTGGAACACATGCTGGTGAGCTCAGTTGGAGAGCGGTGTCACCGTCTGGGTTACGCTAACCGGAGGCACGGGACGCTGGTCCACCTGAACATATTGCTTCGATGAAGCCTCCGTCAGGCTCCAGGGGGAACAGAGGGAATTTCCGCTTGGTGAACCCCTGCTCTGGAGATGGGCGCGGACTGTGGAGACCAGCCCCCCAATCTACCAGGAAAGCCGGCTGTGGCCTTGCCCGTAGGAAGTCCTGTTGGGAAACCGAAGCCAGATGGATCAGGACGGTGAGCCGGAATGAAACCTAGAAAAAAACCTTCCTGCCGGATCATCCGAACTGGCGAGAAAGGCGCGGGACGTAAAAAAGGGTCCCTTCATGCCAGCGGCTCCTGGATTACGCCGGGCAACACCAGAGGGTGCCGTCGGCCGGGAGCAGTGTGATCGCCGATGCGAAACGAGGTGGGATGAGGTGAGCATTTGCTCAGCCCCCCTCCACCGACACTACGCTCTCCAGGAGGGAGTGAGCAGCGGGGGGCTGCAGCTGACGTGGCCTGTCCCGGAGGAACCATTCGATTCGTTCCGAGAGTCGGCGATAAGAGGAAAATTACAAGATGGCGTTGTCCAGCGTGCAGCGACCTGCCACTGAGAAATACTCCTCGGCGCTTACCTTGAAAACAAGACTGCTTGTCAGCTTCTCCTCAGGGAGGAGAGATCACCTGGACGACCGGAGGTCGACGTGACGGGTCAAGCATTCTTAACAAAGGTTGGTCATCTACACAACTTTCCTTCTTTGTTCTTCTGACAGTGCTATTAGCTCGCTGAAGAAAAAATGGGAACCGATTACCGGCTCTTAACGTAATTTATACGGACCGGGTGGGGCCCACACAGCAGGTGGGCATAGACTAAATTTTTCAGTGCAATGCGAAACTGAGACGTTTATTTTCTAAACATAACATCCCAGTGGCTTTTAAACCCCAAAATACATTACGGCAAAGACTGGTTCATCCCAAAGATCCAGTCCCCCGGCACAGACAGAGTAATGTTGTGTATGCTGTTCAGTGTCAGGAGGGCTGTGATCAGTCTTACATCGGGGAAACAAAACAGCCACTGGCCAAAAGGATGGCCCAGCACAGAAGATCAACATCATCAGGCCAGGACTCTGCGGTCTACACTCATCTCCAGGCCAGTGGTCACTCCTTCAGGGATGAAGATATGCACATCCTGGATAGAGAGGAACAATGGTTTGAGAGAGGAGTAAAGGAGGCCATCTTTGGGAAAATAAATCGTCCATCGTTAAACAGGGGTGGAGGCCTACGTGTTCAATTGTCCCCCTCTTACAATGCTGTGATTGCTAGTATCACTCAGCCCTCTGTGAATAGTAAACAGCCATCAGTGTGCTAATGATCCATTGTTAGGCTGATGGTCCTTCTTGAGCATGTGATCAACTGGTTTTGGTTGTCAGCAGCAAAACTGGTTGATCCACTCTGAGAAGGTGCTATTTAAGAGACTGAGCTGAAAACAGCACCTCAGACTGAGGAAGTCTCTCGGATGAGAGACGAAACGCTTCTACATTTTTTGTTGTTTTGCTTTGTTTTGTCTTTTTGAATGTCCGGAGGGCCAGATTTAACTTTTTTAGATTTTTCTACCTGGATTATTGAGCATGCATCAGAACATGCATGTTAGGTTTTGAAGTGCAGGGCCTCCTTAGCAAAGATAGGCCTCCTTTGCTGGGGACATCTGGTGACCTACAAAGGTATTTGCCTGGTTAAATAGAAGTTACATTCAAACACACACATGTGCACACACATACACACACACACACACACACACACAGATTAATTGACAGATAAATGGATCCACCTTTAAATTATGGACAGTTCTATTTCATATAGGCTTCGCCCTTTAAGGCGGTCGCTGATGGGTTTTATCCCGTTATGCAAAGCATTACACTGAAAAGTTTAGTCCATGCCCACCTGCTGTGTGGGCCCCACCCGGTCTGTATAAGTTACATTAAGAGCAGGTAATCGGCTCCCATTTTTCTTCATCGAGCTAATAGCACTGTCAGAAGAACGAAGAAGGAAAGTTGTATAGCTTACCAACCTTTGTTGAGACTGCCTGGCCCGTTACGCCAACCTTCTGTCATCCTGGTGAGTTCTCTTCCCCGAGGGGACGCAGACGAGCAGTCTTGTTTCAAGGTAAGCGCCGAGGAGTATTTCTCAATGACAGGTTGCTACACACTGGACGACGCTATCTTGTAATTTTCCTCTTATCGCCGACCCTCGGAGCAAATTGGATAGTTCCTCCGTGACAGGCGACGTCAGCAGCAGCCCCCGCAGCTCATTGCCTCCTGGAGAGCGTAGTGTCGGTAGAAGGGGGCTGAGAGAATGCTCACCCCCCCCCTGTTTCGCATCGGCGACCACACCGCTCCCAGCTGCCGGTGCCCTCTGGCATTTGCCCGGCTTACTTCAGGAGGTGGCTGACATGAAGGGACCTGTTTTACGTCCCTCGCCTCTCCCGTCAGTTTTGGATGATCCAGTGGGAAGGTTTCTGGGCTCCACGCCGGCTCATCGTCCTGATCCCCATCTGGCCTCGTTTTCCCAGCGGTGACGTCCTTCTGGGATGAGGCTGCAACCAGTCCTGGTAGAATAGGGCACCGGTTCCCACATCCGCGCCCATCACCAGAGTGGAGGGGTTCACCGAGCGGAAATTCCCTCAGTACGCCCTGGAGCCGAGCTTTGATGGAGGCTTTTCTCTGAGCAAGATGTCCAGGTTGGACCAGCGTCCCGCGCCTCCGGTTAGTGTAACCAGACTGTGACATCACTCTCCAACCGAGCTCACCAACGTGCGTTTCCAGGCAGCTGCAGCGAACAACATGTTATGCTGTTGACGTACACGTTCAGAGGCGGGAAGAGACGTATGCTCCCTCTGTAGGGCAGCTGACGTCATCCTTAACTGGTGCGCCTCTTTGCTGTCTGCCGGCCTCGCATCACAGCTGGAGGACAAGGTTTCCAGAGGTTCTCCTGGCTCGTCACTCCACCTCCCTCTCGGAGCAGCTACAAAAAGCTTTTTGTTGGAGGGCCCTCATCAACGAGAGATCACTTTCAAGATGTTCCACGGCTGCACAACGCATCCCAGTTCTGTTACGCCAGCCCCGCCCGTCAGACATCTCCAGCATCCGGAAGTTCAACTTTTCCTGGAGATCGCCAACAGGGGGTGCCCTAGGACAACAAACCACAGAGCTCAGGGGGAGATGACTGTATGATGGTTTGCTGGATGTGTGTAAAGATGACACAATGAGGGAATAAAACATCATTTTATGATGAAGTGTCTTTTTAGCCAGTCTGTCAGCACGGATGACCTGACAGCGGCTCCATCACACACCCCCCACACGAATGAGCCGGTGGCCTTTTTTAAGGCTGTTTCAATCACCGTCGCTACAAACAAGGCGAGACGCCCGCATGACACAACAGCCATAAGTGAATGTGGCCCACACAATGAGTTTCAGTGGAATAACTCGTTTTTTTTCAGCCCAAGCTGCACACCCCTCACGAAGCGGTGCCCGCGGCGCGAGCAGCCTTCACCCATACGGCACTGCATTATGAAGGCACGCACACAGTTTTCAGCGCTCACCGCTCACGTCAACATAAACGTGAGATCGCTGTACGAGCCCAGTAACGTATCTCGCTCTCGGCAGGAGTGACGCGTCTCACCGCAGTAGTGTCAGCGCGCTCCCGCGGTGTCAATAGTTTTCACATGCCTCTCCTCAACATACACCGTTCCACATAGACATGAATGTAGACCCGCAGTCAAGCATAGCAAACAGACGCGCTCAGAGCCAAGCTTCGCCTGTGGGTCACGCAGAACACACTCCTGTGGCTCATGACAGCGGTTGAGGCGGTGGATTGACTGACATCCATTAAAACATGACACACCACCTAAACGCGTGCCCACCCCACGGACGTTACGAGACCGATGTGGACCTGTCGGTTTTTCAACAAGGCGATCGTGGGCAGACCGCTTCACATGTCGGCTCAGGCTCAGATGTTGACGTCACACCTGCCAATTCTGGGCTTCGCCATAAAATTTGAAACGTTCGATCCTTCCGGCCCAGCTGATTATTATCTGGAAGTGGGGCTAAACTTGTTTATTCGTTTATCAACAGACGAGAATCGACTATCTAAGAGCCCAGCTCCGCCACGTAAAACCGGGCAGAGTAATAAGAGATATTTTCCATCATAAAGCTGTTAAACACGATGTCGTCAACGCATGGATCTGGTGAGGTAAGAAAGAGGCGGGCGATCACTGTTCCTCCCTCAAACGTTACACATTGCGAGGAAAATACTGTGTTGGGCACACCAAAATCTGATCTCCACCAGAGCAATGTACATCCCCGGTGTTCTGTACAAGAGGCAGATGTGAATTCCAGGGGCGGTCCACATCACGGGGAGTGGACCCTCCACCTCGGTCTGATGGCCCAGACGTGGCAGGAATTTGGCAAGTGGCAGTGGACCTGTTTGCGACACGAGAGAATGCTCAGTGTCAACTACGGGCTTCACTGAGTCCACGAGACGAACCACCACTGGGGGGTGGACATATTCGCTCATAACCCATGGCCCAAAACGATTTTACATGTTCCCCCCACCGCTTCTGATATTACAGTGTTTTGAACCGAGTTCAGGAGGAGTGATTGACAGCTCTCATGGTAGCTCCCGAGCGCATGAACGCACCAGGGTTCCGGTTCTATGATGCCTGTTATCGGGGTGTCTGTGGAAACTGTCGTGGAGAGAAGATGCTCTCCTCCAGGCGGGAGGAGCGATCAGGAGTTACCCAGAAATAGGTCAACACATGTGGGTCTGGCCGCTGAGCGGACCCGCTTAGAGAGGATGGATCTCCTGCAAGATGTAGAGGCCACCCCATGTCCACTAGGCGACGTGCTGTCCTCTCCGCAGCAGCTGATGGACGGAAATTTGGCATCTAGCATGATTAAAACATACACTGCAGTCATCTCTTCCTGTCACGAAGGAACATCTTTAAATAACCCGCTGATGAAGCATTTTGTAAAAGGTGTACAGAGAAAGGTGTAGAGGCCACCTCATGTCCACTAGGTGGCGTGCTGTCCTTTTTTGGCTGCAGCTGAGGGACAGAAATTTGGCGTTCAGCACGATTAACTATTGCTGCAGCCATCTCTTCTTGTCACAAACTTTTCGGTGACAGAACAGCTTTTAATCATCCTCTGATGGAGCATTTTGTAAAAGGTGTATAGAGAAGGTGTGGAGGCCATCTCATGTCCACTACGTGACGTGCTGTCTTTTGTACAGCAGCTGATGGACAGAAATCTGGCGTTCAGCACGATTAAAGGTACGCTGCAGCCATCTCTTCCTGTCACGAAGGTTTTCGGGGACAGAACAGTTTTTAATCATCCGCTGATGAAGCGTTTTTTAAAAGATGTACAGAGAAAGGTGTAGAGGCCACTTCATGTCCTCTAGGTGGCGTGCTGTCTTTTCTGCAGCAGCTAATGGACAGAAATCTGGGGTTCAACATGATTAACGTATGCTGTAGCCATCTCTTCTTGTCACAAAGTTTTCGGGGACAGAACAGCTTTTAATCATCCGCTGATGAAGCATTTTTTAAAAGGTGTACAGAGATGCAGGCCTGTTTTCACGCCCACTTGTTCCACAGTGGGATTTAACGCTGGTCCTAGGAGCCCTGATTTAAGCTCTATCTGAGCTACTGAATCAGGTTCCAATTAAATTCTTCTCTCTTAAAACAGCCCTGCTGCTGGCTTTAACATCCGTTAAGAGGGTGAGAGATTTATCTGCCCTCTCTGTCACTCCGTCATGTCTTAGAAATCAGGCTGATGGCAGCTCAGCTGATCTAAGACCGAATCCAGTTTTATGCCTAAAACATCACAAGCTCTTAAATTAAGAGTGAAATCGTTGGAGGGGTTTCTTCCCCTCCCTCCCCACCTCCACAATCAGAAGAAGAAGCATCTTTTCATCTTTTCTGTCCGGTGCGGGCGTTGACGGGTTACATAGCGCGCACATCTGTAATGCGTCAAACTCAACATTTGTTTGTACAATAGAGATGCATCTGCAGGTCGCCCATTACCCATCCAGCGCCTGTCACACTGGTTGTGTGAGGCCATTTCTGAAACCTACAGAGCATCGGATTTAAAGCCTCCTGACAACCTCAGGTCACACTTGACCAGAGGTATCGCATCTTTGACTTATTTGCATAATGGTATGACAATGCAGGATATTTTGCACGTGGCCGCATGGTCATTTATTCGCTTTTATCTACGTGATGTGACGGCTCGTTCCATGACACATTCTTTCCTTAGTGTTTTAACAGAATGAATATTGTTGTTTCATGGAACCCCGTTTAACTCACATCTGTCTGCATGCATTTACAGTGTGAGATGTTGTTATCAGTCACAAGTTGTGACTGTTATTTTGGTTCTATTGTCCTTAATCAGTTCATGACTATCGTTACCAATCAGTTTGTTTGATTAATAATCAGCTCTCTTGTTATTATTAATTTGTTCATACTGTTCAGCCTTTCAGCATTTCTCCCCTCCGTTGAAATTTTTTTCGGGGCGTTCATGCGTTCAGAACGCATATTTACACATCATGCATCTGTGCATGGTACACACAATTACGCAACGTGTAATTACGTACTTGGAGAGCTGAGTGACAAGACGTTTTTTGGGCAAGCTTCCGCTTCATACGGTGTTCGAATGGACCAAGTGAGGCGAGGACCACATCTGCTTCGCCCTTAACCCATCAGCGACAGCCTTAAAGGGCGAAGCCTATATGAAATAGAATGTTAGTTATGTACTGTAACCCCAGATTCTGTGAATATAGGCTTAGCCCTTTAAGCGTCGGGCCTCACTGGCTCCTAAATGTCACAATCCTCACAGTTGGAACCCATTTGCAGGGAGGCGAGTGAGGCAGGAGTTTAAATAAAAATAATTTATTTAAACAACAAAACAAAAGGCTGTCGGTGCAGCAAAACTTACTCTGGCAAAACAGGATCAAAAACAAGGCTGAACAGGACATCAGAGTACACAGGCAGAGCAGATCATCAGGTGGACAAAAACAGACAGGACAGAGGAGGACTGAGATGTCTGTGAATACAGAACAATGACCGGACCAGGAGTGGAGGAGAGAAAGGCTTTTTATAAGACAGAGGGAGAGTGAGTAATGAGAGCACCTGGGCAGGTGGCTGATGAGGGACAGGTGTGAATGATAAAGACTGAGGAGTGGAGAGGCAGACTGAGGAGTGAGTGGAAAACAGGACCAGATACACAGGAACAGAAACCACACAAAGAGCAGAACTACAAGAGCACAAAAAGCAGAGTGGGGAACACAGACACAAACAGAAACAGCAAATGGTACCATCCTTACACTAAATGGCTGAAGAAAAAGCTATTTGGGAGCCGATTACCCACTCTTTTTTTATTTTTTTTATTTTTTCTCGTGATGGCCTCCCTTCTCCCCTTACAGCCACCCTCTCCACACCATTATTATGAAATATTGATTCTAGTGATTATCTAGTGTAGTTTTTTTTTTTTTTTTTAATAGGATAGAAAGAAAGAAAAGACAAAGTAAGACTCCAAAATATAAGAAATAATACACAAAGAGAGCACACGGCACAACACCCGGCCACTGTCTGTTCACCTGCAAAGAACATGACAAAACACAGCAACAAAATACATATGTATAAAGAACTTAAAATATTCATGGCTTTGTAGTAAGTTTCCATAAATATATATATCCATACCTACGCCTATATACATACATAAATACATACACATGAATATACATTCATATACATATCTATATATCTATATATCTACATATAAAGCCTACATAAGCATCCCTGCATCTATTTGTGTGTGGTTGTGAGCATGCATAAGTGTATAAGGCTTCTCTAATAGAACATTTAATAGTAACCGTGAAGCAACAGAGACCCAACCCCCAAGACCAGAGGCAGACGAAAAAGGGGGGACCAGAGCCCAAGACCCCAGGAGGGACCCCGACCGTGGAGCCCCCAGGGCCACCCACACAGGACGAACCACTCACCCACCCCCCAGATCGGACCACAGGGGAGAACCGGAAGATCCCCACCAGCGACCACATGCAGTGACCCCCCGGGCCAACAGCGACAAACTCATAGGCCCCCGCCGGAATCCGCTGCACCGATGCAGTTCCAGGCCCGGGCACCGAGGACTCACACCACCCAGGCCAAGGCCTGACAGGGCCAGAGGACCCGAGCCCCACCAGGCAGACTCCAGGCCGAGCCGACACACGCCCAAGCGCCCAGCCCCCAACACCAAGGGCACCAAGTGCGCCGGCAGGCAAGGGCACACCCCACCAGGGGGCCGCGCGATAGGGGCGCGATGCCAAGCACCCCCCAGTTGTATCAAAGAGGGGGCAGTCCGAGTCTCGGCCTAACAAATACCCATTTATACACAGACACAATCACACAGTCCCAGCCTCATTCTCACACTCACTCAAAGACATACAATAACGATACTTTTCATTCTTATTCCCGATACGCACTCTATACCCCCCAGGTCCAAGACATGTACCCGCCCTCTACAGGGGGCAGCCCATGCCCAAACCCAGGAGGTAGACCCATTCATTCTCGAGCGGAGAGGAGCCAATATTCCAGACCCGGCCCAGGCCACGCCCAGCCGACAGGACACCCCCCCGGCAAGAAGAGGTCACGCCACCGACCACCCCCACACACCGCCAACAACCAAGCACGCGCCCCCAGCCGACCGCCCGCCAGGCCCCGGCAGCCACCCTGGCCAGCGGGCCAACCATGGCACCCAAGAGCCAAGCTCAGGTGGTCCAAACAACCCCAGGGGGAGCCCAGCGCCAGCACCGCCCACGGCAATCCCCCAGAACCCGAACCCCCACATAGTCCTGGTCAACACCCAATGGCCTGCCCTTCTCTCGGACCCCACACCCGGAATGGCAGTAAGGGAACCAGGGGGGTGAGGAGAAAAAGGAAAAAAAGAGAATAAGACCCCGACACATACACCCCCGCCCCTAGATGTGCTGTTGATGTGTGTTGTTGTATAGTGCCATTAAAAAGGAAAGAAGAAGAAGCAAAGGCTGGCATGATGCCAGTTTCCCCTCCACCCCAACTCTATCCAAACCCTAGTGTCTAAATGCAACCATTGTAAGTGAGCACAGGCACAGGGAGCGAGAGTAAAGTCATCCCACCACCCACAGCCATAGTGCCCACCTCAAGTTCCTATATATGAATGTCATGAGGATGTTATGAGTGAATGTCTAAGGTGTACAATAAAATTGAGTCTCAGGTGGCTATGGTCAACAGAGATATAAAATTGTTGTAGCACACCTGAGCCCAAACAACCCTAAATGTGTGGAATTGAAATGAAGAGGGTGAAGGTACATGGTGAGGGATGGGGAGAAATATAACTGTAAGAGCAAATGCTCCCACAGGGAGTCAGCTCCCCCACTGACCCAATAGGCCCCCCCAGTTCCCCATGGTCCACCCAGGGATTGAGGCCAAGACCCCTCTCCATCTGGACTGACCGCCAGGCCCGCTGAGCTCCAGACCAGAGAGGGACAGAGCCCCGAGGGCTGCCAGAAGCAGTACCAGAGGCCCACACACCCGAGGGCCGCCAAGACCCCCACAAACCGCAGTCAGCCCGCCACCGGATGAAGCCAAACCCCACCAGGACGACCCGGCCAAGAGTGCCCGCCCAACCACCGACAGAGCCAGGAAGCACAGGGAGCGAGCCCCCACCACAGGAAAGGGGCCAGCCAGTCGGCCATGCACAGTCCTGGGCCGCCCCCAAGGACATCCACCCAGTCCCCACCCCAGAAGAAATACTACACCCACCCCTCATTTGGACATCTCTCAAAACACATAGCACACTAGACAACTAGGTTGGGTCAAACTACCCCCTCTTAGGGGCCACTGATCACGCCCCCAAACACCCAATCCCCCAGCCCATGAACCCACAACCTACCAGTGAGCCGAAGGCCCCTGCACAGAACCGGGCACCAGAGTGCAAGCCGGCCCAGAGCCCGGCAACCCGCCCGCCAGAGCCCAAGATCCCCGATCCCCACAGGCCCAAGCCCGGGGGCGACAAGCCCCCAGAACCCCAAGCCCCTGCGCCCACCCCGAACCCACCCCAGCACAGCCAGGCTACCAGATCGGTGACCCACGACCGCCGCCACAGACCACCTGAAGGCCCGCATGCAGCCACCAGCAGACATCCCCCAGAACCACCCAGGCCCTCCCGAGGGCGAAAGCAGTGCCCCCCTGCCCAGGTACCCCCAAGAGCCCAGCCCCCGGCAACCCCCCCGGCGCCCCAAATCCATACACCCGCCTCCACATCAACCCCAAGGCCCCACAAGGTCAGATCCCAGACTACGCACTCTCACTATGTAACGGAGCCAATCAAAGGAGCCCAGAGAGATTGATCCAATGTGTCGGCAGATGCTGTTTCAAGACTAATATGATCTAACAGAAGATTTTTATACTGATTAATGCTAAGATTATTTTTATTTTTCCAATTCAGGAGTATAGTTTTCTTTGCGATGCATAAGGCAGTGAAAATCATGCGACATGTATTTTTTTCCAGGGTAACATCTTCCAAGATAGCCAATAAGCAAACAGACGGAGAGAGTGGAATATTACATTTCAGACATTTAGACAAGTCTTCACAAACCTGGACCCAGAACCTCTGAACGGGTGGGCAGAACCAGAGTGCATGGATATAATCATCAGGAATATTGCCTGTGCACTGTGAGCAGTTGTTAGATGATGTAAATCCCATCCTAAACATTCGCTGACCTGTATAATGTACTCTATAAAGAACTTTATACTGTATTAATTGTAAGTTGGAGATTCTAGTCATTTTAAATGTTCTTAAACATATTTGAGACCAGGTGTTTTGGTCAAAATTGATTGATAAATCTGACTCCCATTTTGAAACAGGTAGCATTATGGAGTCATTGATTCTAGACAATTTCTTGTATATTTTAGATAATAATTTGGGGGATTTAAGATTAAGGAACTCTAACACACATATTGGTGTTTCTAACAAAGTTTTATTAAGCTTAAATTTCTTTTTTATGATAGACTTAATTTGTTGATATTCTAAGAAGTATTTATTTTCAATGTCAAATTGTATTATTGAATTATTAAATGGAATAAAGTCTACACCTTTGTTAGGTTCTGGGGTTGGATCTGGATGGGGTTGTTTTCCCTTTTTT
>NC_056508.1:11433971-11450297 GCF_014905685.2 Nematolebias whitei
GAGTGTTTTTCTGCATGTGGGCCCGCCAGTTAAAACCCGACATGACAACCTTCAAATATGTGTTCCAGACGTTCAATTCCCTTGACTCTCCAACCTGGAAATTTAATATGTTATTTTCTTGTAGGATGTCAGGATTGTTCCAGATGGGTGTATGTCTACAGGGGAGTAGTGAAGATTTTGTCATTTTCAAATGCTCCCACCATGCTGTCAGAGAAGAGCTAATACTGATGCTTTTAAAGCAAACATGTCTTTTTATATTTGTGCTAATAAATGGTAGATCTGAAATCTTAATATTATTGCATAAAGTTTGTTCTATGTCTATCCAAGTTTCATCTAATGTATTCGGATTTAACCACTTTGAGATATATTGTAACCTATTGGCTAAATAGTAGTGATAGAAGATGGGAAGTTCTAATCCTCCGGTGTCTTTAGATTTCTGTAATGCTTTTAAGATAATACGTGGAGTTTTGTTTTTCCAAAGGAATTTAGATATCAAAGAGTCCAGTGACTTAAACCATTCAGTTGAAGGTTTATTTGGAATCATTGAGAATAAATAGTTTATTCTCGGCAGGACCATCATTTTTACTAAGGCAACTCTTCCCATAAGTGATATGGGCAGAGATTTCCATCTAGTAAGATCATCTTCAATGTTCTTTAAAATTGGGATATGATTCAATTTTATTAAGTCTTCCAATCTAGGAAAAATATTAATGCCCAAGTATGTAATGTTACCTGATTGTAGTCGTTCATTGAGAGAAGTATTAAACACGCAGTTTATTGGAAGAGCTGTGGATTTTGACCAATTTATAGAATAATCAGAAACTTTTGAGAACGAGTTTATTAATTCGATAACATTAGATATTGAGTTTTCTGTGTTCTGAAGAAAAAGTAAAACATCGTCAGCATAAAGACTAATTTTATGTTCTATGTTTTTACACAGTATACCTTTAATATCAGCAGTTTGTCTTATTGGTGCTGCTAAAGGTTCAATAAAAATAGCAAATAGCGCAGGTGAAAGTGGACATCCCTGCCTGGTCCCTCTCTGTAAACAGAAGCTTGAAGATATTTGATTATTTGTCCTGACACATGCTCTTGGTGAGCTATATAATATTTTTAACCAATTAATGAAATGGTCCCCAAAACCAAATTTACCCAAGGTAGCAAATAAAAATTTCCAGTTTACCCTATCAAATGCTTTTTCTGCGTCCAAAGACAAAATAGCTGTTTCAATATTTTTACTATATGAATACTCTATTAAATTATATAATCTGCGTGTGTGTGTGGTAGAGTGTCTTCCTTTTATGAATCCAGTTTGGTCAGGATGAATAATGAGAGGAATTATTTTCTCTAATCTTTTAGAGAGGACTTTACTAATTATTTTAACATCCACATTAATAAGAGAGATGGGGCGATAACTGGTAGGTAGTACTGGGTCTTTGCCTGGTTTTAATAGTAGACTAATGTTGGCTGAATTCATATGTGTTGGAAACCTGCCATTTTCTTCTGACTCATGTAGCATTCTGTGAAATATTGGTTCCAGTATGTTCCAGAACTCTATAAAATTCTGCTGGATATCCATCTGGGCCTGGAGATTTCTTATTAGGCATGTTTTTAATGGCTTCACGAAGCTCATCTGATGTTAATGGTGAGTCTAGTTCTGATGATTGACTACTGTCTAGTTTTGGAAGTATTACTCTCTCCAAGAATTGATTAATATCTTCATCTGTTGGATTTATTTGTGGAGTGTATAGAGTTTTATAGAAATCTCTAAAAACACTATTTACTTTTTCCTCGTCATAAGTTATGTTACCATTTGTGTCTTTAATACCATATATAGACGTTTTTTCTTTATTTAATTTGAGTTGATTAGCTAAAAAGCTCCCTGATTTATTACTGTGTTCAAAATTTTCTAATCGAAGTCTTTGTACCAAGAATTTTTTTTTATCAATACATTCATTTAGTTCTAATTTTATCTTACGTAGTTTTTTCTGTGTTTCCTCTCCTTGTAAACTTCCTAATAATTTGATAGATTTTTCTAATTCCTCAATACGTTTATTTTCTTTTTTCTTTTTGTTTATTGAGTAGGATATTATTTTCCCTCTCATAACTGTTTTCCCAGCCTCCCAGAGTGTACATGCCGATGTTCCTGGCAAGTCATTAAACTCTAAATACGATGTCCATTCATTTTTAAAGTATTGTATAAATTCTTCGATTATTCCGATTACTCACTCTTAACGTAATTTATACGGACTGGGTGGGGCCCACACAGCTGGTGGGTGTGGACTAAACTTTTCAGTGTAATGCTTCGCATAACGGGATAAAACCCATCAGCGACAGCCTTAAAGGGCTACGCCTATATCGTAACCAACGTTTTTAAATGGTAATACAAGCTGACATTAACTATGGGATTTAACAGAATGTATTGAAAGAGTCATGATGAGAGCTGGAATTATCTCATAGCAAGTGTCCTGCAGTTTTAAGATATAGTCTTAGTGTTAAATTAAAGAAATACAGATTAAAGTTAGTAATTTTATGTTTTCAAGAGAGAAATTTTTCACTTCACCGGTGCCAGTCCCTTAAAAAAATTACTGGTTAAACCAAGATTATGTTTGAGGATTATTTCATTGATGTGATTTGTATATCTTGAACAACATTAACCCTTCACAGGTCTCTGCAGCAGTGCTGAACTAAAATGACTACTGTGAATGCTTTTTAGGCTGTATGCCCCCACCCCATATTTTTCGCTCTACAGGAGATGCCATAAGGAGAATTGAGAACCTTAAACTGTAAAATGGACAGATGGGACAACCAGTGAGGTATCAGTGCCATGGAGGACTGAATACAAGTAAATATTGATAATCAGGAAAGACACAATTCATGATTTTAAGTAAAGACTTGATTTTTCTATAATGAGATGAGCTAAATTTCAGAGGTTGTTTTTGGATGATAAATTAGGCTGGAGTATTGTATATAATATAAGGATCAAAAACTTTGCTAGATATTTGACTTCTAAATCACTTAAAATGTTCAGTGACAGAGTTACAAGCAGATTAAATCAAATCTATAGATGTTTTTATCTCAGGTAAGATTTTTACAAGCGCTAACAGAGTTGGAATACACTAGTTTTACTTATTTTTCACTATTTTTACTTATTTTTATTATTCTTTAACAGATACTAACAGAAAATATATAATAATGAATTTTAATAACTACTAACATAATTTAAGACATAGCATTTTAGAGTGATGTTGTATAATACTTATAATGACGTGAAATTTGGTGCATGAAGAAAAACAATAAGTGTTGCTGATAAAATGCTAAATGTGATGACTCAGTTCAGGAAAACTTGACGGGAATAGGATGATGGGTAGAAGGATGGACTCTGTCTGGCTGGTTGCCAGCAGGGTGTTGTGCTATTTGTGTTTGTGTCCCTTATCACCTGTTCAGGTTAATTAAGATGAAAAAGATCCAGGAAAGGTGAACGCAGGGATCACCTGTGTGAGTTTGTGATCAACGTTCCCAGAGAGGTGTCAGGTGAGTATGAACCTGCAATATGAACCATTGACTTACCAATAATGAATGATAATTGATAATTATATATTGATAATGATAATTATAGAAATTTAGATAGATGACTGATGGAGTTTTGTGATATTGTGGGAGAAGGATGTTTGTTCGTTTTTCCTGATAATGCAGCTCCAAACGAGTCGCTGACAGAGAGGTTGCGAGTCCAATGACAGGGGTTTGAAGGATGGAGGACGGACAGATGTCCGAGGAAATGCCCCTGATGAGGAAACATGGAGTGGAGTGCCAGGGGGAATAAGTCACCGGTTCTACTCCCTGAGTTAAGAAAATCACGCATAAAAGGAGGGTGTTATCATTTATCATGAATGAGGGTTCTTTAAGGTTCATACTGATCTGGCTGACAGTTTATTAACATCAAATTGACATCACTTATCTTTATTAACATCTAATTAACGTTACCAGCACAGTAAAGGGTTTTCTATTTTCTGATTTTACTTTTAAATATATAGATGAGGAGCGTCTTTAAAATATATCTTTAGCAAATCAAACACTTTGAAACTGTGAATTTACTGATTTTATTAAGCTATAAATTAATAAATGGTTATTGATAGACTAGAGTTTTTGGATTTTTACATGCACTGAAATGATTATAGAACACTGTTTTGACATTACAAATATTTATAGGTTGTGTTTACAATGCTAATCAATTAATGATGTGATAATATGTGTAGCTAAGTTCTGGGTAAATTTTTTATATTAAGTACAGATGTGTACTTTAGAATTATGGTTAATTTGAATGTTGAACTCAGCATTAATTGGGTGACAGGTCTTCTCAAACTACTTTGAGAGATGAGATGATTGATGGACTGACTAATTATGGGATGGGTTTAATATTAACGTTTACAGTTTATTAACAGTATTATGGAGCGTTATGATGATTTTTTCCTTAAAATGAACATGGTTGGACAAGATACTTATGCATGGTACTTAGCCAAATATTACCTTTTAATGATTACTTGATGATTTGTTTATTTAATGAATATTTTGTGTGAGATTTTAATGTGTTTTTGCAAATTTTAGGGGCTGATCATGATGAAATAACGCCACTAGATGGTGCAATTGCAATGATAAACTTAATTTTTGATATTGTATTCTATGAAATAACTTCAAAAAGCGTTCAATACAAAAACAACTGGACTTTATTTGTAACAGAAGACGTTTTGCTCCTCATCCGAGGAGCTTTCTCAATTCAAAGAGCAGAGAGTGAGAGATACAGGTTATAAGGCTGAGTGCAATGCAACTTTAAAACAGATTCCCAGCCGGTTTTCACACCTGATGGGAACAGAGGGGCCTCGACTATGAATTAGAGGAACAAAGACCTACTGTTTAGGTTTTTAGATGTGAACTGCCAATCTACATATATGTGTGTGTGTGTGTCTTATGTGTGTGTGTGTCTTATCTCACTCAGCCTTATAACCTGTATCTCTCACTCTCTGCTCTTTGAATTGAGAAAGCTCCTCGAATGAGGAGCGAAACGTCTTCTGTTACAAATAAAGTCCAGTTGTTTTTGTATTGAACGCTTTTTGAATTTATCATGTCCTGGATGACTGAGAATCTTCACCAGCATCTATGAAATAACAAATTTTTACAGCTGGGCCATTGAAGAAGAGACCAGAGGAGTTTGACAAATACATAAAATGGGTTTTTATAATATAGATTTTTCAGGGGGTGAACTTATGACATTTTTCAATCTATATTGGGACTAAATTGAAGGGTGGTGGAATGTGTAAATTGATTTGTTGGTTAATTGGGAATGTTTTTATATTAGATCACTAGGGAGAGTTGGGAGGTTCTGTTATTTACATACATATGCACGTTATAACACGTTAATTCTTTAAATTAGATTTTATTCACACAAACACATTTTTTCTGTTGTGACAGGCTAAACATACCGGCAGCGCTCTGTACAATTAATTGGATATTACATTGACTGAATGGGGAGGGGGCACAGAGTTTTTTCTTTTTCAGATGGACATGATGGACCAGGCCTGCCCTTGGAGTCAAAAAGGGAAGATCCTGTTCTACAAACTGATTAACATAAGATAAGATAAGAACGCTTTCTTGCATTAGGACGCCTCCTACAATTATTAAATCATATATTTAGAGAACTGACTTAGAAAATGTTAGAAATTTCCATTATGTCATTGCACTACACCAGGGGGATGCTGAATTCCAAGGCAGATGTCCAGATGCTGGGTCAGGTGGCCTAAGGCTGGCAGGTCATGTTAGCCGTCAGCTCTGGCATTTTATTTTGACTTGAGGCTGCCAGGTCACACCCTCTATAGCCTGTAGGCATCTCCCACCAACATATAAGTAGTTCACATTCAACCAGAGAAAAGTGATTAATTGCTTGCTTATCTGGCGGTATTGAACTGGGAGTTTTTATGCGGGGGAACCCCTTGGGGGACCCCGCCCAGGGGGAGTTGTTAAGATATTTTTAATCTAGACTGGTTTAATGGTTTTGATCTGCTCAGAGACGGGATTATAATGAAATTATGACCCGGTTCTGACTGGGTTAAACTGGGCCAGCAGCTCTTAAGAGAGTCCCCCTGATGATTCAATATCTGTCAAGGAATAGAGTTTGATCTGCTTAACAAATCACGTAATAAGGCTTTGAAGCACCGGCTCATATTTTCCAAACACGTCAGTCCACATAAGACCACACTTAGACACGCCCCCTCATACACTGACAGGTTGAGCTCCCCTTCTGAGAAGGTGGAGCCATAGGACCCTATAAATTAGTAATGACACGGGACATCGAGGCTCTTCTTGGTCTGTGAACGTGTCCCAGTCCGGAGAGTCCAGCGTTGTAAAACTGTGGTCTTCTCCTGCCTTTTTTTAATTATAATTGATAAAACTTAATTGACGTCTCATTGATTTATTGATAGTATGAGTTGCCACTTCTGAGGGAGGTTCGAGCCGGGAGTAAAGACGTGGGCTGGAGGGGGTTTCCGGATCCGGTGGCCCGCAGCCAGCTCACATCTTTAACACTCTTCTTCATTAAGTAGATTAAAAATCTGCAAAAATGCTAAAATCATCTCAACATATACAAACTTATTGTTTTAATTAAAACAATGTTTCTCAGGAAAAAAAACTGATGAGCTTGTCAGCAGGTAAGGGGCGTTTACCTTCAGGACAAACTGAGGTCGATGATTGGTCAGTTACTGACACACCTTCTGAGTTGATTGACAGGTCGCGCCATCGAGGATCCGATTGAAAAAAATAATAAAAAAATCGAGAGCTGCAGCAGCCGCGCTGGGAGGAGGCAGGGCTGCCCAAATGCAGTGGAAGCGCAGCAGTCTCTCTGTGCGGCGCAGAGCTCCAAGTAAAGCAGGAGATAACCAGATATTCTGCTTGTGCCCTCACTGCCCAGGGGCCCCTTAGAGATCATGGGCCCCTGGGCAGTTTCCCAGTTGCCTATATGGTTAATCCAGAGCCCTATAAAGAGAGAGTTGCGACACTCTTTGAACTCGCCGATACGCGATCACGTGGTTCATGCAGCTCCCAATAGTTCCAAACAGTTCATCTCTGTCAGTCAGTTTGAGCGGCTGCTGGCGCAACATAACACAAAAATCGACTTTTCTTACTTTACCTGACGTCTTTCAGTAATTATTGAGCAGTAACGAACTGATTACTTAACTGATTACTGATTATTTCACAGACTATGCATTTTATCAAAGCATTTTTAGAAGCGGCTGATACATTTATCATTAAATTTTAGAAGGAAAGAGACTGCAAACACATATGTTAGAAAAAATAATGTATTTGCAATACAATGATCAATATAGCCATATCAGTGTTTTATAACGCTACACACGATTAAAAAAAAGATCAGAGTAACACCTGTTATAAAACTATTTCTGATGTTCTCTGCAGGATAATGCTCCACCTTGTCCTCCATGCAGCAGTTCAGATCTGCTCCAGCTTACCTCAGATCATCTGGATGAATTCTTGATTTCTATAGAAGATATTAATTCAACCTTTATTTAAACAGATTAATCCCATTTAGCCAAGAGGACTCATTTACAAGAGAGACTGAATATAATTGTTGTATTTGTCGTTTTTTTATGGCAACCAAGTACCTGATAACTGAGTTGATTGTAGCCTGACAACTATTGTAAAATTGTAATTCATTGATTAAAATGTTCATTTAAATGAAACTGTTTCTAGTTAAAATCATAACAGATGACAAAATATGTGTTAATTGTGCAAAAATAAATTTCCAAACAATTTATTATAAAATATGTAAAATGTAAAAACAAGCTTTAATAAAGTACTTTTACTGCCATTTACAATCTTTAATAAAGTACTTTTACTGCTATTTATACTGTTTATTAATGACATCATCTCAAGTCAGCAGCACCATCATCATCATCACAACAACACAAAGTGAGAGCTGTAAATTTAATCTGCACAAACATTTTCAATCAGGGCTCAAGATGTTTAACTGTCAAAGAAATGTGCAAGAAAATAAACTAATGTCACTCTACAGGCACATTTAGAGAGAGGACAGTTTACAGAGACACAGTGAGGACGTGTGAGACTGAAGGAGGTTCAACCATTTGTTCATGGACCAGAACCAGATGAGAAGAACAGCAGAACTTCCACTGCATGTTGATCCATTGACCAGTGATCTGACCAGTGATCTGACCAGTGACCTGACCAGTGATCTGACCAGTGATCTGACCAGTGATCTGACCAGTGATCTGACCAGTGACCTGACCAGTGATCTGACCAGTGATCACACATGTTGTTCTAAATTAAACTTTGGTACGAACAGTGTTAAGTAAGACATCATATTTTTTATTGAACAATAATCTTCATTCTAACAGTGACGTTGTAATTTCAGAGACTGAGGAAGAAACAGAAATGAGGCGAGTGATATGAGGGAAAGATGAAAATGTGTCCTCAGAGGATGGGGACATGTCAGGATCTGATGATCCAGGATCAAGAGGACCAGGAGGATGAATCAACAGGCAGTCAGGGAACAGAGATGAACAACCTGAGGGAACAATTAGAACACAAAAAATACATAAGCAGGACAGAAGAAACTCACAGACAAGAAAATTAACTCAGTCCTGCGAAGAAAAATGTTAATGGAAAATAAATTGACATATTTTTACAAAAGATCAGATGAAGACAACTGGCATGAAGAATAACTTCCAGCTCCATCTCAATGTACCTGTGATAGTTTAATAAGTGTTTTTTGTTACTGTTCTACAGTTTATTGATGCTGATATATTCTTGGAAATAATTCTTATGTCTTGTTCTGTCTTGAAAGAGTCTCATCTCAACTTGACCCATGATTACCAAACACTAAACTAATAATATAAAACTAATGTAAATTAACAGTCCTGCAGTAAATACCAACTTTGTGAAGGTTATGGTGTTAAAGTAATTTTATTCAAACATCTTGATTAAGCTGTTATTGATTAATAGAAGACAGAAAATGAGATCTTGTACCTTTGTGATACTTTGAATGCAACATTCAGTTCATGAAGTCATTCTCCTCTGGTTTACCTGGAAAACATGAAAACATTGACTCATCTCCACAATCAAGTTTTTCTTTAATGATAATGTCACAATTTATGCTGCAGTCTTTGACAAATGATCTATAACTTTAAATTACGTCAATCTTGTTGTCATGTTATCATCATTCTTTGTTAAATCAGGTCTCTCTTGTAAATGAGTCCTCGAGGCTCAATGGGATTTACCTGTAGAAATAAAGGTTGAACGAATCTCTCAGGAAAAAAAGGCCAAATATTTTCTAGTTGAGTTCAGTAACTGGAATTACCATAAATTTAAAAAGACCACCTTTCAAAATTTAAGCAGTAATGGATATTTTAAAACGCTGAATTAGACAAAAATAGACCCATTTAAACCGTCATGTTGCAGAGCAGCTGCAGTTAAAACACAACTAGCAATTTAACATGTTTCATTAACTAAAACTGGCGACATGAAGTATTAATGTTGATAAATTGTGGTACAGAACAGTCAGATAAAGCTTCAAAATGGCAAAAAAGTGTTGTATTTGCATCAACTTACCGGAAAAACACGGAGAATGAACTATGTTCAATGCTGAACCCGCTGCTGTTTGAAACTTTTTGCCGCTTCATGACCCACGTGACTTCCGCATTCCATTCTTTCTATGGGAGTCTATGGGAGTGTCGCAACTCTCTCTTTATAGGACTCTGGGTTAATCCAGCCTTGGGTGGATTGCAAGCCATGTACACGGGTGCCATCTTACCAGAAGTTTCTATGAAGTCTCTCGATTTCAGACTGAAGAAGTCTTTTGGATTAAAGACAAAATGTTTCAACAAAAAAATAATCCATCCAGATGACCTGTCTTAACCTCGTCAGAAATACAGTTCAAATAGCCAACATTAAGGCAAAGAAGACAGGTAAAAAAAAAATTCTAAGTTACTAATAACTTTAAATAGTTACTGAAGTGGATGTTTTCATCCAGAGCAACAAGAGAAGCAAGACCTCAGTGAATTTCAGTATGTACACAAACATATCTATATGTACATTTAAAATACACAAAACAAAGAACAACTAGCTTTAAGCATTAACCTTTAATTTAACTTAAGCAACCATGTAATTATGACAGAAAATGGAGTATGTACTTGTAGTTAACTTCATACAAATATGGTACTTCCTGTTTATATATTTCAGTAGCTCATGGGGTCGGCTGCAGGCCTTTATCATCCTTTACATATTTCCAAACGTCCTTCAGTTTTTGAAATGGAATAAACTCTATTCCACCTTCTAAACACTCAGGGTAACACGTGTCTGAAATACATGTTCCCCACTGACAACATTTAACCATTTTTTCTCATGATTTTTCTCAATATCACAATATTTTGAATATCTTAATTTATATTTTAGTACCTTATTTACTGTTTCTTTAACAATTTATATTTTTACTATTGTTGGATGTAACTGGGACCATGTGTTCACAATTTCATTCCACCTCATGTACCACTTGGTGGGCGGCTGTGGCTGAGTGGTTAGAGCAGTCGTCCTCCAATGCAGGAGTTGGGGGTTCAAATCCACCAGTAGTCACATGCCGAAGTGTCCCTGGGCAAGACACTGAACCCCTCATCGCCTCACATGTGTGTCCCATCAGTGTATGAATGTGATCTAAAGCACTGATTAGTCTCTTTAGAATGATTTGTTCAATAAGCTTTGTAGAAATCTAGTAGAGTGCTGTGTGAATGGGTAAATGAGGACACAGATTGTAGTGTAAAGGGCTTTGAGTGTCTTGATCAGATAGAAATACGCTATATAAGTACAGTACATTTACCATTTACCACATGCAATGCGAATGACAATAAAGAACCTCGACTTGCCAAAATCTCCATGACTGCAAAGCTTTCGTAATGGAAAACACCACCGACAATGTTGTTGGAGGAAAACCAGGCTGTAGCTCTGCAGATAAGGGGCGTTCACTTCAGGACAAATTAAGGTCTCTGATTGGTCAGTTGCTGACAAGCCTGCTGGACTGATGACAGGTGGCGTCGAGGATCCCACTCGTGCTAAAAGAAATTATAAATTTAACTGGCCCGTTTAAGAGTGTCATCAGTGGCAGCATTTCAAAAAAAAGATGGCGCCAGTGTGTGTGGCCGTCCGTCTGTCGCTCATGGTTTGGTTTGTTTTATTTCTCTGTTTTGTGCTCAGCACTAAGTCTGTGCTTGTGTACAATCGCCAGTCCCTCCTGGATATTCAACATGTTGTTGGCAATCTCAATGCCTTTGATTATGGTGGACAGAAAACTTTACCCCCGCTCCTGTCAGGAGTTCCAGCTCATCTCCTCCGGGCACCTGTGCTGCCCCCCCCGGCGGAAACGTCGTCGTTACCGCGGTAAACGTGGAGGACAGCTGGTGAAACTAAAGATCTGCCTGGCCCGTTCTACGTCCATTTCTCAGACAAGAAATGGATTATTTCCGTCTTTCTCTGTGCCTTGGCGGTTCCTGGATCCTGTTGACAGCTGCCTTCTACTTGTCACCGGCCTGGATGCGGGCGTTCGCCCCCACCCCTCCTGCTTCTCTCGGCTCCACCGGCGTGGAGTGAACCTGCAGAGCCTGAAGACGCTGCCCAGGGCCCTAGCGCCCGTCAGGTTACATGCTGTGGTTTCTGCCAGGATTGGCCTGGTGAACGCCAGATCTCTGACAAACAAAACTTTCATCCTGCGGGACTTTTTCAGTTCCCGTCATTTGGATTTGCTCTGCATCACAGAGACCTGGGTTGAGGCTGATGACTCCAGTGTTTTTGTTGAACTTCTACCAGACGGCTGCTCTTATCTAAGCTCCCCTCGGATGTCAGGCCGTGGAGGAGGAACGGCGGTGGTTTATAAAAACAACTTTAAATGCAAGCAATGCTCTGCACCATCTTCATTCTCCAGCTTCGAGGTGACTTTATTTGAGGTGGGTCGCTCACACCCCGTGCTGTGCGCTGTCATCTACAGAACCCCTAAATATAATAAGGATTTCTTGAATGACTTTTCTGATTTCCTGACTGGAATAATGATAAACTATGATCGAGTGCTTATTGTTGGGGATTTTAACATACATGTATGCTGCCCAGAGAAACCACTGGTGAAGGACTTTCTCAGCCTCACTGACTCATTTAACCAGGTTCAGTGGGTGGCTGGTCCCACACATGAATATGGACACAAGTTGGACCTGGTTCTCTCTCACGGCTTGTCTGTGAACGACCTGGAACTATATGATAATGTAATTTCTGACCATAGGCCTGTTTTATTTGATGTTGGTTTGTCCTGTGCTCCAGTTAAATCCTGCGCTCCTGCCCAGCGACGTAGAGTTTTTAACCCTTCCACTGCTGGCCAGTTCTCTGCTGCCTTTGAACAGCTCTGTGCTCCCTCTGGCCCTGCTGCTGACACCGAACAGCTGAGCTCCTGGTTTGACTCCTCCTGTCAAACCATTTTGGACTGTGTAGCTCCATCTAAACTGGTGCGGCCTAAAGCCAGATCTGAACCCTGGTTTAATGAAAAAAACTATTGCAGCCAGACAGGAGTGCCGCAGAGCTGAATGGAGATGGAAAAAGGATAAACTGGAGGTTTCATTTTACATTTTAAAGGACTGTCAACGTCAGTACCAGAACACTGTTAAAGAGGCCAAAAAACAACACTTGTCAGATATTATTGTGTCCAATCAAAATAATCCACGTGTCCTTTTTAAAACTATTGACTCTGTCCTGAAGGCCCCACAACCTGTCTGTCTGGAAGCCTCTACTGAACTTTGTAATAACTTCCTGCAGTTTTTTATAAATAAGGTTGTTACCACAAGGGCCCTTATTTCAGCCCCTGCTTTTGACCCCTCTTGCTTGGTCCCCTGCCTGGCTGTGTTTGATAGATTTGAACCAGTGACCCTGACCCTTGTAGAGGATGTGGTCGGCCATATTAGACCATCAGGTTCTCCTTGTGACCTTGTCCCCCCTCGTCTTTTAAAAGAGGTGTTTTCCAGCATCAGGCAGGTGATTCTTGCTGTTATCAATAGCAGTCTGTCCTCAGGTGTTGTCCCAATAAGTTTTAAACATGCTGTGGTACAGCCCCTGCTTAAAAAGCCTAGCCTAGACCAAACTGTCTTGGCTAATTTTAGGCCCATCTCCAAGCTGCCTTTTATTTCAAAAATTTTAGAAAAAATTGTATATTCACAGGTCAAATGTTTTCTGGATGAGCACAATATCCTGGAGGTTTTTCAGTCTGGTTTCAAAACTCACCACAGCACAGAATCAGCTCTAGTCAGAGTTTTTAATGATATTTTTATGGCTAATGATTCTGGTGAACATGTGGTTCTTGTCCTGCTCGACCTAACAGCTGCCTTTGATACCGTGGACCATAACATTTTAATATCACGCTTACAGCGCCAAGTGGGTATTTGTGGTACTGCACTGAGCTGGTTTAGGTCCTATCTGGCAGACAGAACCATGTCTGTCAACATAGCTGGGTCTGAATCCTCCACTGCTCCTCTGTGTTTTGGGGTTCCACAGGGCTCTATTTTAGGTCCCCTGCTTTTCTCCCTTTACCTGCTTCCATTGGGATCAATCCTTAGAAAGCATGGGATCTTTTTTCATTGTTACGCTGATGATTGTAGTGGACTAGGCCTGATATCAAAACTGACCAGATGGACAGAAACTGTCATTTCATTGATTTGGATCCAGAAATACAGTTTGACCCATCCTGAGACTTTCTTTCTTGAATTAATCAAGTGGAAAAAGACAATTCTCTATGATCATTACTATTTTACAAATGTTTTGATAATCAAATTGTGTTAGTTCAAACAATGTTTACATGTTGAAGTGAACTACTCATTTTTATTTACTTAAACAGTAGTAATGATTTTTAATTCTCAATTCAAAGAGAAATCAAGTTAGAATACGTTACAGAGTAATGATTCAATTTCTTGATCGTCTGCTTGAAGTGAGCAGAGTTTGTAAGTGTGTGTCAAAGTTCAGGTTTCGGTCAACTAAAAGTTTACTGAAAAGAAATGTCATGTTTAACTTTTACAGCAAGATACTTGGTGGAGCGACGCCACGAAGTCTGGTTTTTCCATGATATCTTTCTGTCTGTTCTTAAACAATCCTTGACTTTCCATAACACATTACATCACAAAACACACCTCTGTTGGGGTCCATCGACCAATCAGAGGCTCTCAAACGAACCGGAAGTAGAGCCCATTTAAATGTGGCACTTCCCAGTTCAACAGGAGAGTTCAGAGTTTTGGAGTTCAGAGAGTTCAGCTCAGTCTTGAAGCTGCTGTAAGCTCAGTCTTGAAGATGGAGTAGCAGTTCAAGCAGAGAGTTTGGGAGTTCCAGGATGCAAACGCAGGTATTCATGGATGCTGCTGAATTAGAACCAAGCTGAACCAGAGACGATTTTGGGAATTATAACTTCTGTTTGGATGACCTCACGACTCCAGGAGTTTCTAGCTGTTCTCACGGAGACGCTGAAAGAAGTTGAAAGGAGAGCTCTACACCGACGCTGAAGCTATCATCTGCAAGGTAAAGAGTCGATCTCAACTAACGTACCGTTGGCCCAAGCTGGAAAAGAAGGAGCGTGTTGTTCTGGTTAAAACAGACAAATTCCCTCACACATCTCTCTGTAGACAAACTTCACTTTCCATCTTTAAACTCTCCTATTTGCTAGAAAATTAATCCAGATGTTTTCAGAAATGTCTGTGGTGAAGCAACGGAAAATCATGGCCGTATGGTTTTCCTGGTTGTAAAGCTGATTGATTATGTTGTTATTTCATATTCTGCCAAATTAATGTAAATGTTTGATGTTAAACTTTGATTCTGTAAATAAATGACCTCCATTCATTTTGATGGGTCAAAGATAAATAACGTCTCACGTCCACATTTCTGTTAAATTCAAAGCACGACATCATCCAGTCCAGAAAGATGAGTAAACCCGTTTAATGTATGAATATATCTCAGGATATGTCATACTACATCTGGTGGCCCGTGACGGTTCATAAATGGACTGTGTATTCGTGTAAAGATTGATTTTACGTGTTGGCATGAAAAAGAAGTGCAGAGAGAATCAGCTGTGCTGAAACGCAGCTGAAGCTGCGCCGCTTGGAGCTAGACGCTGCATGTTTACGCTGGCGATGTTTTGAAGCTGAAACACTGCATGTTTACGCTTAATGCTTTGAAGCTGATACCGATTCATATGTCTTTATGAAAGCTGAAATTGTACATCTGTTGTGTAACATAAGCTGGGTTTGAGCTGTGGAAACGCTTTATTCTGTTTAAAGACGGTTCAGACGTGGTTCTGGTACCGGCTCGGTTTTGAAAAAGATCGAACGAGTTGTTTTAAATAGATAGAGAAACGTTTTAAGGACTGGACAAAGTCTCAGCTAAGCTCAGAGTTTATTGATTACATTTTTAACAGGAAAAAGTGCATTTTGACAGTTTAAAAGACGAAAAAGTTGACGGACTTTTTCAGATAAATCTAACATGCTAGTTGGGAAAACGCTGCGTGATTGGTTGAATTAGCGGCCGTGGAACGCTCTCATTGGCTGAGAGACGTGTCAGTCAGTGACCCGGAAATGAAAACTCGTTTTCTTAGGGAAATAAAATCTGCTTTTTAAAGTTCAAAAACGCTTTAAAGTTGATTCTGATACGCTGCTTAAGTTCTTCAAAGTGTAATCGCTGGATTTTTGCCACGTTTGAGTTTAAAATCCGTCATTAAATGATGTTTTTGAACAACGCTAGCGATGCTAATTTTAAGCTAACAGCTAACGACCGAATGAGTGACGTGTCACGTCACTTCCTCCATGTCGGAAATGAGCTCGGTTGTAACCGGAGCCTTCGCTGTGCTTAAAATCACTAAATAAAGCCGCCATATGTCCCAGAAAACTCATGTTCATGCTAAGAAGTCGTGCTTGTTGAAAGAACGCCACGTTTACGCTTCAAAACCGTTCAGAAATGTTGATTTTAACCGAGTTTAGCCGAAGCTAACTTTAAGCTAAGCGGCTAACAACAGGATGTCAACCGAACGTCACAGGAAGTCGTCATAGACTCCTGCTGGTAGAAAGCTAAACACTGCCCCCTCCTGGGAAACTTGAGATCACAGTTTCACTTCAGTTTTAGGTTTTTGAGTGAAATTAAACTTATTTCTTTCTGTAAGGCATTTTTGAGTTAATAAACGTTCCTCAAAGCTGAATAATCACTGTTATCTTGCATTTAAAAAGTAATTAAGGTATTTATGCAAAAAAA
>NC_056508.1:11450397-11455605 GCF_014905685.2 Nematolebias whitei
AAAAAAGAGCTTGGTAATCTAGTATCTGTTAAGAAATAAGCACATAAAAAGTAACACTGCCAGAGAAGCATTTACTTAAGAATATTCATGAATTGGGGTAAAACCTACAGACAGGTGCCCACATTTGAATAAGTTGACTTATAACAGTACTTTTGTGTAAACCCAAAGCTAAAATAGTTTGAAACTCATTGACACTTGAATACAATTATTTACCTGTAAAATATCTGAAGCTTGCAACTGTTTTTAACAGATAAAGTGCTACACAGTGAAAAACATGACAGGTGTGTTAGAAAAAGACTTTGATCCTTATGGGATGAAGGGCTGTTTAGAATATGCGTTGAAGCTGCTGACAGCACCCTTACATCCATATGGCAAACAGGCGGACAGCATGAACCCAAAAGAGTTAGTGGACAAGCTGAAGGAGGTTGCAGAGAGTGTGACCTCTACAAAAATTTCAATGTCAAACTATGAAAAGCTGGCTAAAATTGCAATATTGCATATCTCAGGATATGTCATACTACATGATAGTCAGATCTATATGCCACTTAAAAAGAAAGATGCCCCCTCAATTAGGCCACTTCTGTTGTGTCTTGAAGACATCAAAGCCTGGATGTCTTTAAACTTCTTAAATTTCAATGAAAAAAAAATAGAAGTGATGGTGTTTGGTCCTAGTGGCTCTTGTGAACCTTGCCCTGTTGATCTGGGCCCTCTGGCACCACATGTAAAGAAAACTATTTCTAACTTGGGTTTTAAAATGGACAGTGATTTTAAATTAGAGTCCCAGATTGGAGCGGTGGTCAAGACCAGTTTTTATCACCTCAGACAGCTGGCTAAGGTAAAGACCATCCTTACAAAACAGCAGCTGGAAACAGTAATCCATGCCTTCGTCACCTCTCGGCTGGATTACTGTAACGCTCTTTACCTTGGAGTCAGCCAGTCCTCCCTCAGACGCCTCCAGTTGGTCCAGAACGCTGCTGCTCGGCTTCTAACTGGAGTTCAAAAAAGGGAGCACATCACCCCCACTCTGGCTTCACTCCACTGGCTGCCTGTTCATTTTAGAGTTCATTTTAAGATTCTTTTATTTGTTTTTAAAAGTTTAAATGGTCTTGCTCCATCCTACCTCTCTGAGCTGCTTCACCCATACTCTCCTGCTCGGTGCCTCAGATCAGCTGATCAGCTGCTCCTGGAGGTGTCGAGGTCTAAGCGGAGGCTCAGAGGGGACAGAGCTTTTTCTGTTGCTGCTCCAAGACTGTGGAATGATCTCCCTCTTCCCATCAGACAAGCCCCTTCACTGTCCAGTTTTAAAACTCTTTTAAAAACACATTTTTACTTTCTGGCTTTTAGCACAGACTGAATTTGATCTGCACTGTTTTTATTACTTTTGTTGATCTTAATGTTTTAACAACTGTTTTTATGTGTTTAAATGTTCTTGATTTTATATGTACAGCACTTTGTGGCAGCTGTGGTTGTTTTAAAGGGCTTTATAAATAAAGTATTATTATTATTATTATTATCATTTATTCCATATTTATTCAAAAGTTGTTTAATATTTATGGGGCGCCGAGATGGTGTATGGGGGCCGAGATGGTGTAGAGGCAGGGCAGCCGGCTTGGGACCCGAAAGTCCCAGGTTCGATCCCCAGTCACTGCACATCACGTGGCGTCTCTGGGCAGCACGTCTCATCCCCAAAATGTCCCCCGGGCGCTTTCAATAGCTGCCCACTGCACCACCTGGTGGTGGATGGGTTAAATGCAGAGACTAATTTCGCCATTGTATGGAAACATACAGTGCTGACATTGTGATGACGTTATTATTATTATTATTATTATTATTTTGGTGAATCTAAGGTTTGAGAACTGAGTTTTCTTACAAAATCCTAGTGATGTTTTTTTTTTTTTTTCAGGGGTGCTGAGTTAAAATTTAGGGGTGCTTGAGCACCCCCACAAAGAGGCTAAAATCACCACTGAAGCCAATTCATATTTATAATTTACTTTTAAATGCTTTATGTGTGATTTATAAGTGTATTAAGTGCAGGATAATTTCTTACCTTACTACTGGTTTAGTATATCCCACACTGCGGTCAGATTTGCCTCCTCGTCCTCCTCCCTGCTCCTCACTTTGCTCCATGTCTCAGTAGCAGTCCTGCGTCCTTTAGCTACCCACAACCTCACATAAGGGACTGGATTGAACTTGGTCAAAGGAGGTCCGACATTATTGAGAAAGAGCAGGTCAGAGATTACGGTAGTGTGCAGAGAAGCTCAGTTTGGGGGTGCACATCAGATTCATGTGGGAAAAGCCTTGTTCACATTCTGTGCTTGATGTGGGAATTGTATTCACAGCTGTAAACAGTTCTTTCAGTTAATCACAAATGTATTTTCCTTCTGATTCCATGTCCTCTCTGTGGGTATGGACCACTGTGCGGGGAGTCTATGTTGAAGCGCAGACAGAGTGACTCGACCTCAGTCTGTCCACAGAGCACACCTGCGTCCTCAGGCCAGTACTATGGATAAAGCACCTGCAGCTCCTCAATAAAGCCATCATAGCCACTTTTGTCGGGCAAGTGTCCACCGTGAGAAGCAAGCACTGTTCTGTTTTTGGCCACACTTACAAAAAACTGCATGCATCCCTACAACTATAAGTAGTGATGACTTCATGAGATTCTTTATAAATAAAATTTCAATTAGAGAGAAAATTCAAACCATCCTTCCTTCTACTATTTCTAGTCCCCTGTCAAATGAGGCAACTTTAAAAATTTCACTATAGCCTGATTTATGTTTGGACAGTTTTTGTCCTGTTGAGCTCTCTGAATTGTCAAAAATAATAATCTCATCCAAACCATCCACATGTCTGCTAGATCCCATCACAACCAGACTGTTTAAAGAGGTATTTCCCTTAATTAATGTCCACATTTTGGATCTACTTAATTGGTCTTTAATGAATGGTTATGTACCACAGAGCTTTAAGGTTGATGTAATTAAACCTTTACTTAAGTCATCTGATCTTGATTCAGAAATTCTGGCCAACTATAGAACTATATCTAATCTAACTTTCATCTCAAAAATTCTAGAGTGTCATATTTTTAAATAATTATTTGACCCCAAGTGGCAGACTGGAAAGAATAAATGTTTTTATTTTTGCAGGTCAAAATCCTCCAGGCTGAAAAGAGAAGGCAGGGACAAGGTGAGTATCCAGAATGATCTTCAGAAAACGACTGATCAATTGTGTTGAGATTCTTGTTCTTACTGCAATGTTTCTTGTAGTCAAGTCCAGAGAGGAGAGGTTCAAGGAGTCCCAGGGTTCCAGGTAGTGATGGTAGTATGAAACAAAAGCTTCAAAACATGCTTCGAACCCTGCAGTACATCAGAGCACTGCTTCAGAGCTTATTTTGGTGCGGAAAAAGTCATGTGACACGTGACGTCCGAAACACAAACTGTTTCGTTGTCGGAATGAATCACTTGACTGGTTCGCGGTCCAAACAGCTGATTCTCTGGCACCGTCTCGATTCTGACAGGTGACAGGTTGAGACAGTTTTGAATTGAGAGCTCAACACTATGAAACAGCTCTAAAATGTTTGCAATGTGTTGGAGAGTAGGTGTGTTTTTGCTGTTAGTTTGAATTGAATAATTAGAGGCAACCAGGAAAAGAGGTCGTTCTAACGTGGGAACACTTCATTCTGCTCATGATAAGGTGGTTTTGGCATTTAAATGTCAAAAAAGTTATAGTAATGTGCAACAGTGAAGATATTATCTAACCCATTTAACTCATGTATTTAATATAATTACAATAAAATAATGTATGTGATTTTAATAATCATATATCAGTATGGGCTCAAATTAATTATTTTATTTACATTAGTGTATGTCTGCAGGTGCAGTGTTTGGTGTGTTCAACTTTTTTCTTTTTTTTTTTCTTACAAAACTTTATCAATTTTACAAACTGTCTGCCAGGGGTATATTAGCAGGTACAAAAGTATAGAAAGAACAATTTGGTTATAAAAAGGTACAAAGGGTAAAAAATTCTAAAGATACAAAACAATATATTTACATGTTATACAGATAAATTCACATTAAGTTTTTCTAGAACTGAGTTGGTTTTCATTGCCTTTTTGTTTTTGTAGTATGACATATCCTGAGATATATTCATCAATTAAACGGGTTCTTTCATTTTTCTGGACTGTATAACATACGTGCATTGAATTTAATAAAATGTGGACGTGAGACGTTAATTATCTTTGACCCAGCAAACGAGTGGGTCATTTATTAACAGAATCAAGTTTAACACATCACACATTTACATTAATTGGCAAGAATTGAAAAATAACGACAGCTCATTAACCAGTTTTACAGGAGTGAGAACAATACGGTGATTGTTTTCCTCACTTTCAACAGAACAGACGTCAAATCACACGGCGGTGATTTGAAAACTTTGCTTCAGACATTTCTAAAAATATCTGTAATGACTTTAGCAGATAGAAGAATTTAAAGATGAAAAGATGAAGTTTATCTGAGAGAGATGTGTGAGGGAATTTGTCTGTTTTAACCAGAACATGCACGCTCCTTTGGAAATCAGCTTGTCCCAACAGTACACTTTGGTGAAGGTCGACTTTTACCTTTTCTGAAGATAGATCAGTTCCGGCGTGAAGTCCCACTTCGAGCCACTGTTCAGCATCTCCGTAAGAACAGCTAAAGACCTCGGGAGTTGTGGTGTTAGACATCCAAAACAGACTTTTGTAATTCCCAGAATCTCCTCTCGTGGTTTAGTGGCAGCTTACTGAGCAGCTGCATTCCAGCATTCTGCATTCTGGAACTGCAAACTCTCTGGAACTGCTACTCCATCTTCAAGACTGGCACGATTCAAGACTGAACCTCGAGCTGAACTCTTCTCGTTGAACTAGGAAGTGCCAACATTTAAATGGGCTCTACTTCCGGTTCATTTGAGAGCTTCTGATTGGTCGATGGACCCAAACAGAGGTGTGTTTTGTGGTGTAAGGTGTTATGAAAAGTCAAGGAAAAGATTAAGATTGTTTAAGAACAGACAGAGAGATATTACGAAGAAACCAGACTTCGTGGAGTCTCTACTCCTAGTATCTTGCTGTAAAAGTTAAACATGACATTTCTTTTCAGTAAACTTTCAGTTGACCGAAGCTTGAACTTCGACACACTTACAAACTTTGCTCATTGAAGACAGAAAATCAGACAATGCATCATT
>NC_056508.1:11455705-11457025 GCF_014905685.2 Nematolebias whitei
TTTTTTTTAAAAGTTTCTACCTTTTATTTTGTACCTTCTCAATGAGGAATTACCAGTAAATAAAGGTTTTTTTTTTTGTAAATGCCTTTCTGCATAAATACCTTAATTACTTTTTAAATGCAAGATAACAGTGATTATTCAGCTTTGAGGAAGTTTATTAACTCACAATCGTCTTACAGACAAGAAACACGTTTAATTTCACTAAAATACCTAAAGATGAAGTGAAACTTGTGATCTCAAGTCTCCACAGGAGGTGGCAGCATAACCTTATTTATTTTAACTCAGACACTGTTAGTGTTGTCCAGTAGGAGTCCCTATGACTTCCTGTGGCATCCGGTCGTTAGCTGTTAGCTTAAAATTAGCATCGGCTAGACTCGGTTAAAATCAACATTTCTGAACGGATTTTTTACTCAAACGTGGCAAAATTTTAGCAATTAGGCTTCGAAGAACTAGCAGCGGATCAGAATACAGCTTTTAAAGCGTTTTTGAACTTTAAAAAGCAGATTTTATTCCCTATGAAAAACGAGTTTCATTTCCGGGTCACGTGACTGAATCCACCAATGACAGAGCAACAACGGGGTCAGAGGAAGTGACGTATGCACGTCACTCTCTGCTCAGCGAATCACAGCGTCCCAACTCAGACATTTTCAACCAATCACGCATCGTGTTTGGAGCTAGCATGTTAGACTTAAACCTGAACAAGTCCGTCAACTTTTCGTCTTTTAAACTGTCAAAATGCACTCTTTTCTGTTAAAAAATGTAACAAATCAATTTCTGAGCTTAGTGGAGACGGCGCTCCGTGGCAAAACGTCTTTTAAACCATTTAAAACAAACTCGTTCGAACTTCTCAGAACCGAGCTGGAACCAGAACCGAACCTCTGTTCGTTTGGACCACAGTTTAAACAGAATAACGTTTTCCACAGCTCAAACCCAGCTTAGCTACACATAACAGACGTACAATTCAGCTTTTAAAGAGACACGTTGACTGAATTTCAGCTTCAAAACATCACAGCGTAAACATGCAGTGTTTAGCTTTAAGCTCCGCAGCTCAGCATGCTGCGTTTCAACACAGCTACGATCTGCAAATTTTTCATGCCAACATGAAATATTCAATTGTCACACGAATACAACAGTCCATTTATGAACCATTACGGGCCACCAGATGTAGTTTATCTGAGAGAGATGTGTGAGGGAATTTGTCTGTTTTAACCAGAACATGCACGCTCCTTTGGAAATCAGCTTGTCCCAACAGTACACTTTGGTGAAGGTCGAATTTTACCTTTTCTGAAGATAGATCAGTTCCGGCGTGAAGTCCCACTT
>NC_056508.1:11457125-11463983 GCF_014905685.2 Nematolebias whitei
AAAGTGCTTCAAACAGATTTAGTGGCTGGTCACACACTTTACCATAAGCATGATAAATGTCCCGGTGCTGGAGGCATGTCTGGCAGAGGTTCTTATATCCAGGCAGAGTAGTCCTCCAAACCAGGAACAGGTGTGGAGTGGTGGTTGATTGAGAAGGGGTTCTCTGCAGACCAAAAGTGGGCATTTCTGGCGAATAGGCGTTTATGGGCGGCGAACACTGATTGGCTAACAGTATTTAATAGGCGTTTGTGGGCGGCGAACACTGATTGGCTATGGGTAACCTCAAAGTCACGAGGATTATTGATGAGGTAACGTTTCTTTGCGATGTTTGACAAAGAAATATGATTTATTGTACTTATAAAGTATGTTATGTTTTCACTTATGCATATTATTGAAGTACGTTTATTGTAGGTCACGATAGTTTCAACCGTTCTCTCGTTGTTGTCGTGCTTTAGAAGTTTAGCTCATGTGAAAACATGGTGGGGAATTCCCATGCAAGTAACGCACTGAGGTAAAGTGAGCCTCCACTCGGCTCCGGCAGCCCTCACTGCACGTTTAAAACAACTGTGTGCTCCATCCATCCATCCATCCATCCATTATCTTTACCCGCTTATTCCATTTTGGGTCACGGGGGTTGCTGGTGCCCATGTCCAGCAATCACTGTGCGAGGGGCGGGGGACACCCTGGACAGGTCGCAAGTCCATCACAGAGCCACATAGAGACAAACGAGACAAACAACCATTCACTCTCTCACTCACACCTAGGGACAATTTAGAGTTACCAATCAGCCTAACATGCATGTTTTTGGTCTGTGGGAGGAAACCGGAGCACCCGGAGAAAACCCACGCATGCACGGAGAGAACATGCAAACTCCACCCAGAGGGCCCCTGGACCCAGGTTTGAACCAAGGACCTGCTCGCTGAGAGGCAGCAGCTCTACCAGTTGCGCCGCCGTGCTGCCCCCAACTGTGTGTTGCTTTTCAAAATAAAAGATGAAAATAAAAGTTCTTAATACTTGAAAAATAAATATTTTAAAGCTGTGTATAACTGAAAAATATGAAAAACAAATAAATAAAAGTTGTTATTAGTTGAAAAATAAACAAATAAAAGCTGTTAATTATATCTATGTCTTTCTGCCATGTCAGGAACCACTCTCACTTCAGGTTGACTCTAGAAGACCTCGAGATGTTGCTCAAAAACTTTGACCAACATTTAATGTTGACTTTCAAAATAAATCACCTCCAAAGTTTAACATAGTTCATAGTAATAGTCAAAAATTGCTGACCTTGTTGCAACATGAGTTAACACGAACATGAGTGTAATTTGTCAATGATTCAATAATGAATAATAACTTATTCAACAATAAGTCTGTAATTTGTCAATGATAGTCAATAATTCATTCAAGAATAGATTATGGGTGTTTGGTATGGATCAGTGGCTAAAATGGGTTGGATGTTAGAGAAATTACTTAATTTTCAATTACCTTCATTTATAGTTAAACTTTAGGAAATCAACTTTTTTTTCCTTGTGAAAAAAATATCAAAATTAACTTTTGGTATTCATTTTGAATAGATTGGGGAAGGAAAACAGCCCAGGCCGTGTAGAACTGCTATTTTGTAAAAATGTTGTGCTTGGTGATCTAATCATATTTTTATTACAACTTCAGGTGTTGTGAACTGGGGGAAATATTCTGAAGAGTTTCAGGCTGAGCACAGAAAGCCTTATGTAATTTCTGTCTGCTTCAGCTGTGGAGAAGAATTTAAAGATTGTGGTGCAGGTTTCTGGGGCAGTGGCAAAAGAGGAGAGCTGAGGGCCTTCTACAGTGAAGCCATTACTCCTGGGTACTGCACCCACTTTTGTGCCATGGATGCAGGGTTAGTAGTCTAGCTCTTGTACTGTGATGCCCACACATTACAATAAGTAACAACTAGCAACACCCTAACTGTACTATGTTTTGTGTTTCCAACAGATGCTACGATGACTTCTAAAAATGGATGTCCCAATAAACACAATTAAAAAAATCAATGATGCATCAAATGTTGTCTGAGTATGTTTTAAGGTAATAACAAATGTGAAATCTGGAAAACAAAGAGAATTCCTGAATCTGTCTTGTGTGCTTTGATGTGTACATAAGTTTATTGGGGGTCCTGAAACAACTTTTCTGAGAACACAAAGATTTTTATTTTACCTTTGGCCAAGATGTCAGTTTGAAATCAGGCTGCTTACTGCAAAACCAAGAGTTTTTTTTAAGACAGTCAGTCTTCATTTGTATTGTTTTGTCGACTAAGCTAAATGTAATTTCTAAAATATGGATAAATCTGATCTCATCATGCAGCATAAGCAACTGGGTAAGGTGTGAGGGCCAAAAGTCTGGTTATGTACTGACTCCTAAATGTGCTTGTTTTCTACTGAAACATGAAGTAGGGTTGACCTTTAAAATGTGAGACAGCTGAGGAAGTTAACCAGTAAACAGAAATACCTGCTCCAGTTGCAGAAATCTTACAGAAACTGACAAATCACTCATCTGTAGTGACTGAAAGTTGAACAAGAAAATGTGAAGTTAAAGGAAACATTCTTTGTCCCAAGGCCAGTTTAAGTATCATTAATATTTTTCTTTCTTAATGAATCGATTGTAACTTTTTCACATTTTTCAACAACCAAAATGGAATTTGTTTTTTAATGTCATGACTAGGTATTAAAAAAAACGTTGGTTACGTACTGTAACCCCAGATTCTATGAATATAGGCGTAGCCCTTTAAGGCTGTCGCTGATGGGTTTATCCCGTTATGCGTAGCATAAGCACTGAAAAAATTTAGTCCACGCCCACCTGCTGTGTGGGCCCCACCCGGTCCGTATAAATTACGTTAAGAGCGGGAAATCGGCTCCCAAAATAGCTTTTTCTTCAGCCATTTAGGAACCAGTGAGGCCCGACGCTTAAAGGGCTACGCCTATATTCATAGAATCTGGGGTTACAGTACGTAACCAACGTTCTATGTCATATAGGCTTCGCCCTTTAAGGCTGTCACTGATGGGTTAAGGGCGAAGCGGATGTGGTCCTCGCCTCACTGGGTCCATTCGAACACAGTAAGAAGCGGAAGCTTGCCCAAAAAACGTCTTGTCACTCAGCTCCCCGTGTGCATAACTACGCATCGCGTAATTATGTGCCATGCACAGACGCATGTTGTGTAACTATGCGTTCTGACAAAGCATGAACGCCCCGGAAAACTTTCAACGGGGAGAAGATGTTGAAAAGAGGGGGGGTGGGGCATGAACCAACTGGTTCATGGCTGAACAGTATAAACAGATTAATATCAATGAACTGATTATTGGTCAAATGAACTGATTGGTAACAATAGTCATGAACTGATTAGTGACAATAGAACCAAAATCACAGACACAACTTGTGACTGATAACAACATCTCACACTGTAATGCATGCAGACAGAAGTGAGCTTAAACAGAGTTCCATGAGAACAACAATATTCATTCTGTTAGAGCACTAAGGACAGAATGTGTCATGGAACGAGCCGTTACATCACGTAGGTAAAAGCGAATAAATGAGCAGGGTGTTGACCATGCAGCCGCAGTGCAATGTCCTGCATTGACATACCATTATGCAGAGCAGTCGAAGATGCGATACCCCTGGTGGAGTGTGCTTTGAGGTTGACAGGAGGCTCTAAATCTGATGCTCTATAGGCTTCAGAAAAGGCCTCACACAGCCAGTGTGACAAGTGCTGGGTGGATAACGGGCGACCTGCAGATGCATCTCTATAATGCACAAACAATTGTTGAATTTGACGCATTACAGCCGTGCGTGCTATGTAATACGTCAACGCCCGCACCGGACAGAGAAGATGAAAAGATGCTTCTTCTTCTGATCTGGGTGGGGGGGGGGGGCGGTGGAGAAACCCCTCCAACGATATCACTCTTGATTTAAAAGAGCTCGTGATGTTTTAGGTATAAAAGCTGGGTCTGGTCTTAAATCAGCTGAGCTGCCCGTCAGCTTGAATTCCAAGGCATGACGGAGCAACAGAGAGGGCAGATAAATTACTTACCCTCTTAGCGGATGTTAAAGCCAGCAGCAGGGCTGTTTTAAGAGACAAGAATTTAAATGAAAACCTGATCCAGAGGCTCAAATGGAGCTTTGATCAGGGCTCGCAGGACCAGCGTTAAATCCCACTGTGGAGCAAGTGGGCGTGAATCAGGCCTGCGTCTCTGTACACCTTTTAGAAAAACGCTTCATCAGCGGGTGATTAAAAGCTGTTCTGTCTCCGAACCCTTCGTGGCAGGAAGAGATGACTGCAACGTACGTTATAAACGTACTGAATGCCAACTTCCTATCCATCAGCTGTTGTAGAAAAGACAACACGCCGCCTAATGGGCATGAGGTGGCCTCTAAACCTTTCTCTGTACACCAGCGCTGAAAAGCCGTCCCCTTTGATGTGTACAGAGCTGTGGTAGATGCAGCACGTGAATCTTTAATTGTGCACACTGAATCCTGAGGGAGACCCATCCTCTCTAAGCTGGACCGCTCAGCGGTCAGACCCACAGGTACTGATCTATTTCTGGGTAACTCCTGATCGCTCCTCCTGCTTGAAGGAGAGCATCCTCCCTCCACGGCAGTTTCCACGGACGACCCGACAACAGACGTTGCAGGACTGGGAACCATGGTGCGTTCACGCGCTCGGAAGCTACCAGGAGAGCTGTCAATCCCTCCTCCTGAACTCGGTTCAGGAACAGTAAAATCAGAGGAGGTGGGGGAAACGCGTACAGAAGCGTTTTGGGCCACGGACTGTGAGCAAATGCATCCACCCCCAGCGGTTGATCGTCTCGTGGGCTCAGGGAAAAACCATAGTTGACACTGAGCGTTCTCTCGCGTCGCAAACAGGTCCACAGCTGCTTTGCCAAACTTCTGCCACGTCTGAAACATCAGGTCTGGATGGAGGGTCCAGTCCGCGTGACGTGGGCCGCCCCTGGACATCACATCTGCCCCTCTGTTCAGAACACCGGATATGTAAACCGCTCTGATGGAGAGCAGGTTTTGGTGAGCCCAACACAGTAGCTTTCGCGCAATGTGTAACATCTGGGCTGAACGCACACCCCTTGGCGGTTTATGTACGCAGCAGTCACCATGTTGTCTGTGTGAATCAACACGTGTTGATTCTGTAGCACGGGAGCAAAGTGTTGAATCACATTCAGCACTGTGCGACACTCCAAAACATTGATGTGGGCTGATGTGTGGTAGGGCCACAGCGCCCCTACTGCTTGGGATAGGCATGTCCCCCCAACCTGACAGCGACGCGTCCGTGAAGACTGACACGTGTGACGTGGGACTGCTGATGGGAACTCCCTCTGACAGAACCAGAGTGTTTCCCAGTGTCGGAGGTCTGCTCTCACAGAGGAAGGGACAATGATCATCCGTCTTTTTTGTTTTACTGGATCCACACGCAGACGCGCAAACCACCTCTGGAGGCGTCTCATGTGTAACAAACCCAGCGGAACCACTGTGTGAGCTGATGACATCATTCCCAACAGCTTCATGACGGAGACAGCTGTTATCACTTGCCAGGTCTTACGTGGCGGAGTTGACTTTTAAAAGTGTTGAATCTCGTTTGCGAGCCTTCATGGTGGTTGAATTTAATTCCACTCCCAGATAAACAATCGTCTGGGCCGGGGAAAATCAAGCTTCCTTCCAATTTATGGCGAAGCCCAGATTTAACAGGTGTGATGTCAACACCTGATCCTGTATCAGCGCCTCCTGTCTGGAGTGACAGGAGCAGCAAATCATCCAGGTAAAACAAAAACTCTCGTCTCTGTGTTTTGGGATGATCGGTATGCGTTCTCTGGATGTTGTACAACAGGTCCAAAAAACGGTCTCATCCCTCCGATCCGTGAGTAAAACCCTGTGTTTTCTCTCCGTTGGGGAACTCTGGAGATTACTTTTATCAGAAACACTTGGACTTCTGCATTTAGGGATGAGATTTGGTCTGATGATGACAGGACCGTTTCTATAATTCCTCTGAATGGAGGGGTTCGGGTTGCAAACTGTAACTTGTAACCATTTGCATAACACCCTGTCCATCCATCTGAAACGGCGAGCATGTTTTAGCCACTCTACGTAATGTTCGTAGAGTGAACGTGCGTTTAAGTGATGTGACACGTTTTGTACGGCTGTCAGCAGTCCGCCCCTCAACCGCCGTCATGCGTCGCGGGAATGTTTTCTGCGTGACCCAAGGCGAGGCTTGTGCTGAGGCGAAGCGTGTGACAGCTGATGACGCGGTGGGGCTGCGCGTTTGACGTCGCTGTGCGAACGTTGAAAGGCGGTGGGCGTGACTTCATCTACGCCGTGCTGTTGGAGTGAAGGCTGCTAGCCCCGCGAGAGCACACGTTTACTCTGGAGGGACGCGCGCCACTCTCGCTGGAGGGGCGCGCGCTGGAGGGAGGCGGGACTCATCACCGGGTTCGTTCAGCTGCTTCACGCTTTATGCTGCCGTGAGCTGCCGAACGCTGAGACGCGGTGGGTGACGGCTGCCCGCGTTTGATTCGTTGAGACGAGTGTCGCTTCTTGTGAGAGTGAAGGACCTCCACCCGAACCAGCCTGCGGACCACATTTATACCGATGTGAGCCGGTTAGCTCCGGGCAGCTGTGTGTGTGCGCCAACATCAACGCAGCGCCGTTGGATGGAGGCTGTTTCATCCCACGAGTGCGAGTTGACGCAGCTTGAGCGAGGATCGTGCAGCTCGGGATGATAACGAGTTATTTTCACTTACCATAGTGTCGTGTGAGCGACTCGTCATGTCTTGGAGCGGCGGTGAGTTTAAAAAACCTTTATTTAAGGACACCGGCTCCTTATGTGTG
>NC_056508.1:11463993-11471651 GCF_014905685.2 Nematolebias whitei
GTGAGTTTAAAAAACCTTTATTTAAGGACACCGGCTCCTTATGTGTGCGGCCACTGTGAGCTCATCCGAGCTTACAGACTGGCTAAAAAACAGACACTTTGATCATTGAATGATGATTTATTTCAACTTTTGTGTCACTTTTACACACACCCTCCGGAGACCGTCATTTTTAAAAAACTTCTCTCTCATGAGCTCTGCGATTGTTGCCTGGAGCGCTGTCTTGCAGGCGAACTCTGGGGAAACGCTGAGCTGCAGGTTGCCGGAATGAAGAGGGCTGGATTCTGATGGGCGGGGCTGGTGGTGGAACTGAGCGAGAGCTGCGGCCGTGGAAAAGTCGATGCTTGCTCGCGACGGTCCCTCCAGCGGGCTGGGGTGAGCCGCGCGGCTTGATGAGGTGGCGCACAGCCTCTGGCACCTCCTCCGACTGCTTCAATTCGCCAGCATGGTTTGAAGCTGCTCTGAACAGCGCGTCCGCGATGGGCTTCATCAGGTCTTGTGCAGTTCTCCGGCAGCGAGGGGAGTAACGAAGCCAGGTGGATCGGTGAATCATCGTCATCCACGCTACAATCCTCGACAGGCAAACCGTAGGAGAGGCACACATGTTGAGCTGGCGTCAGCTGCCTTACAGAGGGAGTTCTTTGTCTCCAAGGCAGGTCTGCGGCCTTCAGTCCCTTGGACATGCTATATGCTAGCAGCGCCACGTTGTTGCTAGCTGCGACTGCCTGAAAAACACATTGGTGGGCTCGATTGGAGAGCGTGGTCACCGTCTGGTTCGTGTTCCTCCGGAGGGACGGGACGCTGCTCCGACCTGGGCAGCTTCGCTCCGAAAGCTTCCGCGAGGCTTGGCTCCAGGGGGGTTACCGAGGAATAGCCCCGCTCGGTGAATCCCTCAACTCTGGTGATGGGTGCGGACTGGGGACCGACTCCCCCAATCTACCAGGAAAGAACCATCTGTGGCCTCGCCCGTCGAACGTCCTGTTGGAACACGAGGCTGTATGGATCAAGACGGTGAGCCAGAGTGGAGCCCAGTGAAACAACCTTCCCGCCGGATCATCCGAACTGGCGGGAAAAGGCGTGGGATGTAGAAAAAAGGGGTCCCTTCATGTCAGCCTCCTCCTGGGTTCCGCCGGGCAACCCCTGAGGGCACCGTCGGCCGTGAGCGGTGTGATCGCCGATGCGAAACGAGGTGGGATGGGGTGAGCATTCACTCAGCCCCCCTCCACCTACACTACGCTCCCCAGGAGGGAATGAGCAGCGGGGGCTGCAGCTGAGCACGCCTTGTCCCGGAGGAACCATCCGGTTCGCCCCGAGGGTCGGCGATAAGAGGAAAAAATACAAGATGGCGTTGTCCAGCGTGTAGTGACCTGTCACTGGGAAATATTCCCCGGCGCTTACCTTGGAATAAGACTGCTCGTCATCTTCTCCTCGGGGAGGAGAACTCACCGGACGACCGGAGGTCGACTGCCGGGCCAAGCATCCTTCACAAAGGTTGGTCATTTACACAATTTACCTTCTTTGTTCTTCTGACAGTGCTATTTTTAGCTTGCTGAAGAAAAAATGGGAGCCGATTTCCCGCTCTTAACGTAATTTATACGGACCGGGTGGAGCCCACACAGCAGGTGGGTGTGGACTAAATTTTTTCAGTGCTTATGCTACGCATAACGGGATAAACCCATCAGCGACAGCCTTAAAGGGCGAAGCCTATATGACATAGAACCTAACATTTAGCTCTCCCCACTACCCAGTTATGTTGCTCTTATTTTGAAATGTAACCGGAAGTTCTGTGTTAAGAGAGGCGAAATAGAAGTTTTGGAGACGCCGCGGCAGTATACTGGAGCAATGTCGAACCGAGACGCCGCCAATGTTGAACCTGAGACGCCGCTAATGTCGAACCGGTTAACACAATAGACATAATATGCCTGTGGTTAACACAATCTGCCAATAACGCCTTGTTTTTAGACATCATATGTCTGTGGTTACGGCATTTTATCGTTCAGCCTTTTTTTCTATCGTCCAATCAGATGCGGCCGGTCAGACACGCACATTTTCATATAGTCCAATCAGATATGACCGCCCAGATACGCCCACTTTCCTATAGTCCAATCAGTTATGATCGCCCCGATACGCCTTCCGAATTTGCCTGCAGAGATACCTACTTGGGTTGATTAAGATTGGCTGCAGCTGATGAGTGAGAGAATGGCTGGTGGAACTAGAACTCCTACATAGAGAAAATAGTTGCAGGTCAGTTGCATGAACATCTACAAATAAATAATCTGTTTGAAGAGTTTCAGTCAGGGTTTAGAGCTTATCATAGCACAGAAACAGCAGTAGTAAAAGTCACTAATGATATTCTCATGGCCTCAGACAATGGACTTGTTTCTGTACTGGTCCTGTTAGACCTCAGTGCTGCATTTGATACAGTTGATCACAATATTTTACTACAGAGGCTTGAATATGATATTGGGATTACAGGAACGGCTCTAAAATGGTTTAAGTCATATATATCTGATAGATTCCAGTTTGTAAATGTAAATAATAAATCTTCTTCATGCACCAAAGTTAGTCATGGAGTCCCTCGGGGCTCAGTGCTTGGGGCAATACTCTTTACTTTATATATGCTTCCATTAGGTAAAGTTACTAAACAACATGGGATAAATGAGCATGTATCAGGATATAAATGTCCATAGTTATGCTGATGACACACAATTATATTTGTAGTGATGTAGCTGTTTGCGTCACTACTAATTAATTATTCTTAAAGCTAGTTCAAGCACAAAGAATATTAATTGTTCAATTACAACGGATTATTTTCTTTTTCGAGTAATATTTCTGTATTGTGACCAAGAAAACTTGAGAGTGGAGTGTTTAATCAGTGACATGAGACACCATTTTATCTTTGACCCATCAGAATAAATGCGGTCATTTATTTAACAGAATCAAAATTTAACATCAAACATGTACACATTGATTTGCTGATCTGTTTCTGATTAATAAACTTGGCACAATTTACTAAACAAGACAACAGAACATTACTGATTGAGATTGATTCATCTCTGAAGGCATCTAGCTTGATTTACTGGCGAATAGAGAACTTTAAAGAGAAGGAATAGATTTATAGAGGAAGTTTAGATGGATGAAAGTTATGTGTTGAACCAGAAAATGGCACCCTTCCTCCGAATCCAGCTCAGCCCTCCGGTACACTTCAGGGCGTCAACAGCTTGTTACCCGAGATGGTGGATACTTTCACTCCGGAACAGAGGTCCATTGGCACGCTCCCTTTTCAGCGTCTCCGGTCAGAGTGGCTGGGGTCATCAGAAATCGTGACGAAGTACTCAGTTCAACAGAATACGCTTCCTTAGAAGTTGAGCATTTACTGCTCGGGTTGAGTCACAGCCGAGGTAGGCTGTGACTACGCTGGAATGGAGAGACCCTTGGTACATGGTCAAATCCATCCACTACTTAGTTGACTTTCAGTAAGAACTGAAAGTTCCTGTACAACTCACCATCAGACCGAGTCTCATCTTCGACTGAAAGTTCCAGGAAGACTGGAAAAGACTGCGAAGACTGCGAAGACGATGAAGACTAAGACTAAATAGTTCCAAGAAGTGTTGCCTTTTAAAGGGTATCCACTTCCTGTTACGTGGTACTTCCTGACTGGTTGAAACAACCAGCAGGGGTGTAGTTTTAGTGATGTCAGAGGGTCACTAGGAGTCAGGAGACAGCAGGAATGTTTTAAGAACGGTTAGTACAGACAGAGAAATATTTTGAAGAAATGAGAGGATGCAGGTGCCAGTAGCTCTTATTTACTGTCTGAGAGTTTTAAAACAAGACACTTCGTTCTCATAACTTGTCTCTGACTTTCGACCGACATCAGGTCTACTACCCCTCATTCAGACAGAAGACTAAATACACACTTACTTCGTAAATAGACTGTTAATACCATACCATACCAATTTATTTATAGAGCACTTAAAACAGCAACAAGGCCAACCAAAGTGCTGTACAAAAGAAAACAAACATGCACAGCGGACAGGAAAACATAAAATAGAAATACAGATACAAATAGCAGCAGAAGCTAACTAAAATGGCCAACAGTGTAGTGTAGTACAGACCGGACCAAAAAAAATCACAACGTGGTAAAGGCAAGAGAATAGAAGTGGGTCTTCAAGCGAGACTTAAAGACTGAGAGTGTGGGAGCCTGCTGGACACTCAGTGGCAACTCATTCCGCAGTCGTGGACCTGCAAAAGAGAAAGCCCTGTCACCTCTGAGCTTACGATGGGTTTCTGGTACTGAGAGAAGCATCTGGTCGCGGTGGGACATATGGCTGCAGAAGATCAGTGAGATAGGATGGGGCGGAACTGTTCAGTGATTTGAAAACATACATGAGAATTTTGAATTGGATCCAAAGGTGAATGGGTAGCCAGTGCAGGGAGGCCAAAACTGGCGTGATGTGCTCTCTATAGCCTGTACCAGTTAAAAATCGGGCTGCAGCATTTTGGACCAGTTGTAGACGAGCAATGGAGGACTGACTGATTCCAAACAGAAGTGAATTGCAGTAATCAAGCCTAGATGTTATGAAGGCATGGATCACTGTCTCAAGGTTCTTTTTGGAGAGTATAGGCTTCAGCTTAGACAGCCGTCTCAGCTGAAAAAAACAGGATTTGACCATCATGTTTACGTGACTGTTGAGTTTTAAGGACGGGTCCATTATCACCCCCAGATTAGTGACCTTTTGTTTCTCTAGCGGGGCTAGAGAGAAAAGGTCAATGTCATGGTTCATGAGTGAGCCACTGGGATGGAACAGCATGACTTCAGACTTCTTCTCATTGAAGCTTAAGAAGTTTAAAGCCATCCAGTCCCGGATGTCAGCCAGGCAGTCAAGAAGAGGCTGAATAGAGCGTGTGCCTCTGTGCCTCAGGGGGAAGTAAATTTGGCAATCATCGGCGTAGAAATGAAAGGGTATGTTGTGTTTGCGGAAGATAGCACCTAGTGGCAGCAGGTATAAAGAAAAGAGAAGGGGACCGAGGATGGACCCCTGTGGTACCCCCCACTGGAGCGCTGTCGATGCCGAACTAAAATCTTTGATATTGACACAGAAGGTTCTGTCAGAGAGGTAGGACCCAAACCATTTAAGGGCTGACCCTGTGATGCCCACCCACTGCTCCAGTCTAGAAATGAGGATCTTGTGGTCTATGGTGTCAAAAGCAGACGTAAGGTCCAATAGGACAAGCAGCACAGAATCACCTGTGTCTGTGGATATGAAAATGTCATTAAAAACCTTCAGTAGAGCAGTTTCAGTGCTATGGAGAGATTTGAAGCCAGATTGGAATAACTCTAGGATAGCGTGATCCCCCAAAAACTGTTTCAACTGAGACTCCACAATTTTTTCCAGTAGTTTAGAGGTGAATGGGAGTCTGGAGACAGGCCCGAAGTTGGACATGACTGAGGGGTCAACGTTAGGTTTTTTTCAGGAGGGGCTTGACAGCAGCATGTTTAAAAGTTTTTGGCACCACACCTGAGGATAAACTGCTATTCAGAATAGCAAGAATAAAAGGACCCAGGGTAGGAAAAACTTCCTTTAGTAGTCGAGGGGGGACCACATCAAAGGGGGAACCAGATGGCTTCATGTTGCACATTACCTGCTCCAGAGAGGACAGAGAGATGGGCTCAAAGTGGTCAAACACAGCCACACACTGAGATGGGATGGACAGATCATGAGCTGGTGGAGAAATGAGTGCCCGGGTGTTTGCCACTTTTTCTAAAAAGAAATGGAGGAAGTTTTCACACAGCTCAGTTGAGGCTTCCAGAGGTGAAGTCTCACTGAGGTGTACAACTGAGTTCAGGGTGGAGAAAAGAACTCGGGGGTTGTGGGAGTTGGAGACAATTAAATCAGAGAAGAATTTACATTTGGCAGCTTTAACGGTTTTCTGATAGTGACGCCAACTGTTAACTGTATGATCAAAGTCTAATTACGTTTAAAAATCATTAATACTGTTTCACAGTTGATTTAAATGAGTGGTTCACTTCAACATTTAGAAATGTGTAGTGAACCAGATAACCTCAAATCTACCAGATGGACAGAGACTGTTATTTTCATTGATCTGAATAAGTCTGAACCATCTGATGAACTTTCTTTCTTGAATTAATCAAGCAGAAAAGACAATTCTTTATAATCATTACTGTCTTACAAATGTTTTGATAATCAAATTGTGTTAGTTCACTCAATGCTTTACAGGTTGAAAAGAACTACTAATTTTTATTTTACATAAACAGTAAGTAATGATTTTTGTTCCTCATTCAAAGCAGAAATCACCTGAATATGCCTTTCTTGATTTTTCTGTCTGAAATGAGCAAGCTGTCGTAAGTATGTGAAAGGTTGGTCTTCGGTCAACTAAAATGTTTACTGAAGAAGAAATGTCATGTTTAAACTTTTTCAGAAGATTACTAAGAGTAGACTCCAAAAAGTCTGCTGCTTCTGCAATAATCTTTTCTGTATGTTAAACAAGTTTCATTCTCTGACCTCGACTGTTGATAAACACCTTACGTCAAAAACCACTCCTCTTTCTGGTCCTTCCACGAATCAGAAAGCTCTAAATTGAACAGGAAGTCGACCCAAATAAAATGTGGCAACTCCCCAGTTCAAGTTAGATTGAGAGTTCTGAGAGATGTTGGATTGGGAGCTGACAATAGGTCCGATAGTCCAACAGAATGAGCAGATTGAGAGTGCAACCGGTTATGAAGAGTTTGGAGTTATGAAGAACCAGGAACGTTTGGGATTATAATTCTGTTTTGAGCTAATCAACGCACGACTTTCTGAAGGTTTGGTAGCTCTCGACGGAGACGCTGAAACGAGTCAGAAAGGAACTACATCCAACGCTGATTCATCGTCAACAGGTAGATGGTTCTATTTTGACCAAGTGTACCGTGAGAAGCTGAGATCGGACGGAGCGTGCAACTTCTGGTTAAACAGATTAAATCTCCCTCACATATTCCTCTGTAAGATAAATCTCAATTTACTCTTAAACTCACCTCTCTCTCATAAAACAGTACAGATATTTTTAGAAATGTCTGAAGCAAAGTCCTCAAATCACCGCCGAGTGATTTGAAGTTCATTTTCTGTGAAACTGTCTGTTATTATTTTCATATTTTGCCAAATTAATGTAAATGTTTGATGTTAAACTTTGATTTTGAAAATAAATGATTCCATTCATTTGATGGGTCAAAGATAAATAACGTCTCTCGTTCACATTTCTGTTAAATTCAATGCACGGCATTTACAGTCAGAAAAATGAAGAACTCGTGAATATTGTATGCATATATAATTCATATATTGTGTCATACAACAAGTGACACGTACCTCATGTACATCACTACAACTGGTGGCCCGTAAACGTGTTCATGAATGACTGTTAATACGTGTAAGATTGATTATTTAAATGTTGGCATGTTGAAATAGTAACGGTTAAACAGCTGTGCTGAAACCGTGCGTCTTTACGCAGCGCAAATTGGAGCTGCGCGCTTGGAGCTCGGCTCTACAACTTTACGCTGTGTTACGCTGGCAATGTTTTAAGAGCTGAAATTGTGTCATAAGTCTTGTGTAAGCTGAAATTGTACGTCTGTTACGTGTAACTAAAGGCTGATGAGCTGTGGAATACGT
>NC_056508.1:11471751-11475129 GCF_014905685.2 Nematolebias whitei
ACCTGATTTCTCCTTTGAATGAGGATTAAAAATCATTATTACTGTTTTAAGTAAATAAAAATGAGTAGTTCACTTCAACATGTAAACATTGTTTGAACTAACACAATTTGATTATCAAAACATTTGTAAAATAGTAATGATCATAGAGAATAGTCTTTTTCCACTTGATTAATTCAAGAAAGAAAGTCTCAGGATGGGTCAACCTGTATTTCTGGATTCAAATCAATGAAATGACAGTTTCAGTCCCATACGGTCAAGTTTTGACATCAGGTCAAGTTCACTACATTTTTCAGTCCTTTAACAGCGGTGCTGTAAATGTAAAGTTCTGCTGAAGTGAGTTATGCTTGACTTGGAGTTTGACCACTTTTTCTTGTGAATGTGGAATTTTCCCAGGAGAAGTAGAAGTTGGGTGAAATAGATCAAGTCTTTGTCCATATCTTTATTGTTGAAGCATAATACAATGTTTTTCCTCTGTAAGTTGAATTATTTGTCCAGTTTTCTGTCGTATGCGTTGTTGTACATCCGTCCAGAACGTCTTTGTGTGATTACAATGATGGAATAAATGAGAAATTGTTTCCATGTGTAGTTCACAAAATGTACAAGAGTAGTCCATATCAAGTTTAAATCTTTCCAGTGTTTTCTTTAACAGGGTATACATCATGATTGATTTTATATGAAACCTCTTTAACTTTATTTGTTATGCAACATTTTGCTCCATTCAACCAAACTTGTTTCCACTTAATTTCTCCAAAAGTAGAGGACCAAAAAAAAGATCTACCAGGAGGTAAAGTAATCTTCTGCAGACGCTTGGTGTGTTCAACTGAAGCATCATGATGCTTCCTCTATGATTAGACACTTCAGCACCAAACATGGAGATGCTGGAGACGTCATTTCATTGTTATTTTTAAGAATAATAAAGACTCTGTCTTTGCCACAGTTACACAAGCACAATACCATTGAAACATTTTTATTAAATCTTTTCAATGCACAATTATCAATCTTTATTCAAAAACATGCAAGCATAAATAAATTTTCAAACCAGACAACATAGAAAGATGTTGAATTTTAAAAAAATCTGTTTTTTACCACAGTAAAGTAGTTTTTTTTTTTAACACTAGTCACTGAAGTTCTTTGGCGTGTGACACCAAAAGCATAACACCTAATTTGACAGCAGCATTGCAAAATGCCACAAGAGGTCACTGTAACTGAAGCTTCAACAAATGAACCTATTTTTGAAACAATTTGCCCAACTGGTTCAATGCTTCATAAAAGCTTAATTTGCTCATCACTAGTTCCAGGTGATCCAAGCAGTGAAACGAGGTGAGTGTTGGTAGAGAGAGGAGCAGGTCATCTGAGGTGGAAAAAAACTATCTCTGCAGGAGATCAAAACAAGGTCTTCAGATGCAAAGTGCTTCAAACAGATTTAGTGGCTGGTCACACACTTTACCATAAGCATGATAAATGTCCCGGTGCTGGAGGCATGTCTGGCAGAGGTTCTTATATCCAGGCAGAGTAGTCCTCCAAACCAGGAACAGGTGTGGAGTGGTGGTTGATTGAGAAGGGGTTCTCTGCAGACCAAAAGTGGGCATTTCTGGCGAATAGGCGTTTATGGGCGGCGAACACTGATTGGCTAACAGTATTTAATAGGCGTTTGTGGGCGGCGAACACTGATTGGCTATGGGTAACCTCAAAGTCACGAGGATTATTGATGAGGTAACGTTTCTTTGCGATGTTTGACAAAGAAATATGATTTATTGTACTTATAAAGTATGTTATGTTTTCACTTATGCATATTATTGAAGTACGTTTATTGTAGGTCACGATAGTTTCAACCGTTCTCTCGTTGTTGTCGTGCTTTAGAAGTTTAGCTCATGTGAAAACATGGTGGGGAATTCCCATGCAAGTAACGCACTGAGGTAAAGTGAGCCTCCACTCGGCTCCGGCAGCCCTCACTGCACGTTTAAAACAACTGTGTGCTCCATCCATCCATCCATCCATCCATTATCTTTACCCGCTTATTCCATTTTGGGTCACGGGGGTTGCTGGTGCCCATGTCCAGCAATCACTGTGCGAGGGGCGGGGGACACCCTGGACAGGTCGCAAGTCCATCACAGAGCCACATAGAGACAAACGAGACAAACAACCATTCACTCTCTCACTCACACCTAGGGACAATTTAGAGTTACCAATCAGCCTAACATGCATGTTTTTGGTCTGTGGGAGGAAACCGGAGCACCCGGAGAAAACCCACGCATGCACGGAGAGAACATGCAAACTCCACCCAGAGGGCCCCTGGACCCAGGTTTGAACCAAGGACCTGCTCGCTGAGAGGCAGCAGCTCTACCAGTTGCGCCGCCGTGCTGCCCCCAACTGTGTGTTGCTTTTCAAAATAAAAGATGAAAATAAAAGTTCTTAATACTTGAAAAATAAATATTTTAAAGCTGTGTATAACTGAAAAATATGAAAAACAAATAAATAAAAGTTGTTATTAGTTGAAAAATAAACAAATAAAAGCTGTTAATTATATCTATGTCTTTCTGCCATGTCAGGAACCACTCTCACTTCAGGTTGACTCTAGAAGACCTCGAGATGTTGCTCAAAAACTTTGACCAACATTTAATGTTGACTTTCAAAATAAATCACCTCCAAAGTTTAACATAGTTCATAGTAATAGTCAAAAATTGCTGACCTTGTTGCAACATGAGTTAACACGAACATGAGTGTAATTTGTCAATGATTCAATAATGAATAATAACTTATTCAACAATAAGTCTGTAATTTGTCAATGATAGTCAATAATTCATTCAAGAATAGATTATGGGTGTTTGGTATGGATCAGTGGCTAAAATGGGTTGGATGTTAGAGAAATTACTTAATTTTCAATTACCTTCATTTATAGTTAAACTTTAGGAAATCAACTTTTTTTTCCTTGTGAAAAAAATATCAAAATTAACTTTTGGTATTCATTTTGAATAGATTGGGGAAGGAAAACAGCCCAGGCCGTGTAGAACTGCTATTTTGTAAAAATGTTGTGCTTGGTGATCTAATCATATTTTTATTACAACTTCAGGTGTTGTGAACTGGGGGAAATATTCTGAAGAGTTTCAGGCTGAGCACAGAAAGCCTTATGTAATTTCTGTCTGCTTCAGCTGTGGAGAAGAATTTAAAGATTGTGGTGCAGGTTTCTGGGGCAGTGGCAAAAGAGGAGAGCTGAGGGCCTTCTACAGTGAAGCCATTACTCCTGGGTACTGCACCCACTTTTGTGCCATGGATGCAGGGTTAGTAGTCTAGCTCTTGTACTGTGATGCCCACACATTACAATAAGTAACAACTAGCAACACCCTAACTGTACTATGTTTTGTGTTTCCAACAGATGCT
>NC_056508.1:11475229-11478338 GCF_014905685.2 Nematolebias whitei
CTCCATGAGCTAAAGTTAGGCTGTCCTTGAGTAGTTTTAACTGTTTGCGCAGCTGAAAGAGGACTTTAAGGTCTGGATTGGAATCCAGTTCGCCTTTCGATGGAGTGTATTTGTCTGGGTCAGTCAGATACAGTATCATCGAGTTAATTGCAGGATCATCCAACTTCTGAAGTTGGATGATGTCTGGGTCAGTTGAGAATGATTTTTCATATTTTAAAAGAACTTGGCGTAGTTTGTCTCTTTCTTCATCAGATGTCAGAGTGTCGGCTTGGGCGACCACCTGTTCAATCTGTGATGAGACTGATAAGGGTTCTTGCTCCGTGGGGAGCTCCAACGAATCCCTTTCTGAGTCGTCGGACCTGTGCATGGGTAAGACACCATAAGTTTGAGGCTCTTGGTCGACATCATCAGTTGAGAAAAGAGCTATGGCCTGTGTTGGTTTTGTGAACCATACTGGCCCAGCTTCTTGACTCGGTACCAGGTTATCTGGGAGTCCTCCCAGAAATGGAGTGCCTAGTTCAAAATCATGAAAATCAGGTTCTGAGTGTTCAGCTTGCGATGACTCATCACCGTTTGTGTGTGAGTTTACCCCCCCTTCTTCCGATGAGGGGTTGTTGGAGGCAACAACAGCAATGTCTTGGTGTGTTCCACCGACATCTGTAATGTTGTCATTCGCGCCTTCAGATTTAGTAGCGATCACATCACTACATAGTGCTCCAGGTTGGTTTCCCATTTCAGCGTGTTTCAAAGTTTCTAACAACCTTTGTAGTTTCTCTGTCTCTTCCGAGCTCAGAGGTGTAGGGCCTTGTTTCTGGAACCTTTGTGATTTTTTTGCCTCGGTTCGTTTCGTCCGAGGTGGGGGAGGGTTAGGTACGTCTTTTGGGGGTTCCTTTTCGGACTTCCCCTGATAATACGGGTCCTCTTGGATCCCATATCTTTGCGTCCTACGCACACCCCATTTACGATAATCATGTTCATCCTCTGAAAGAGGAGCTTTTTTGTCCCAGCGTGCACCTTCATCACGCGGTTTGTTAGTTTGAAAATACTGCTTTTTCTCGCCTTTTTAGGAGGAGGGGTCAATGCACGCCGTCCTTCCATTTCTAGGGAGTGGGGTTTAACTTTTACACCAGGAAACACTTCTATGGGCGTCTTAGCATGAGAACATGCCTCAAACACATTCACAGCACACTGTTTAATCTCATTGATGGATTTTTCTCTGAAATTTGCCATAATTTGTACTGACATGCGTATGTCAGTGTGGAGATTTTTGCTGAAAACAAATTTAAAACCTTCTTCTTCCTCCATTCCGGTTTCATTTCTGTAACCAAAATAAGCTTGGAAGATTATTTTGTAATAAACCTTTGGATGTTCATTCCTCCCTTGCGTGACCTCGTCAGCAGCTGGGAAACCAGCAGGTCCCGTGCAGGAGTCGTACTCCCTGATCACAGCTTCACACAGAAGGTTGTAATCCTTTCTCGTTGCATCAGATAGACGCTCGATGAAGGTGAACACCTCTCTGTCCGAAGTGAGCCTTATCAGACTGATTTTATACTCAACCGTAGCATTAGGATAACCACCCAGTCTGAATTCTAGGTCTTTGAGATACGCTTTTGTTCCAGTTGAACCCATTGGACCAGGTACAAAGCGTTGTACATATTTTGAGATTTTTAGCAACTCATCTATTGAAAGAGGAAGTTTCCATGCTCTCTGTTGCCTGTTCGGTAGAGGAAACCTGTTCAGGTCTGTCTCTACCACTTCAGGTATGGATGGAGGAGTGTGTGATGTGAGGAGATTTGGGTCTGAAGCCCAGTGTGTCTCTACATTCAGTCCATCCCTCTCACCATATTTCCTTTCTGCATGGTAAAGTTGTGTTTTAAGCACGTCTATCTCAGCTTTGTAGCGGGAAACTTGTGACACTGTCTCGACGTGATCCCGTCTTAATGCAAAGTATGTTGTGGAACACAGTTCAGCCTTGTTTACCATAGCATAGAATGATGCTTTCAGTAAAATTGCCAATTTAGCCAGCTTTTCATAGCTTGACTTTGTTATGTCTGTAGAGGTCACACTCTCTGCAACCTCCTTCAGCTTATCCAATAACTCGTTTGAGTTCATGCTGTCCACCTGTTCACCATATGGATGTAAGGATCCTGTGAGCGGCGTCAACGCTCTGTCTAACCAGTCCTTCATCTCACAAGGATCAAAATCCTTTTCTATCACACCTGCCATGGTTATTTACTGTGCTAGCACTTATCTGATTAAACAGTTGCCAACTTCAGATTATTTTAACAGGTAAATATTTGTATTCAAGTAAGCAGTGAGTCACACACTATTTTAAGCTCTGGATTTACTCAAAAGTACTGTCATAAGTCAACCTATTCAAATGTGGGCACCTATTTGTAGGTTTTACCCCAATTCATGAATATTCTTAAGTAAATGCTTCTCAGGCAGTGTTACTTAACGTGCTTAAATCAAACAGATACTAGAACCAGGCTCCTCAGTGATATTTACTCTAAAGCACTTAACATTAAATAAACCTGCAATTTTCCAAAAGTTTCAAGCAACTTTAGTTTTTAAACGCTTTTCTTAAGCCGTTCTTTTCCAGAAATTCGCTATTTTAAACAGTTACTCATAAACCAGGTCGGGTGGAAAGAGAAAAGAAAAAAATGATGAGGAATTATCAGTCTCCCCTTCAGGAAAACTGTTATACTCCTCTTTCAACAGCAGGTGGTGGTGTAAGCTTACTTATACCAGCAGGAGTCTGACAACTTCCTGTGGATCGTTCGTTGACATCCTGTTGTTAGCCGCTTAGCTTAAAATTAGCATCAGCTAAACTCGGTTAAATCAACATTTCTGAACAGATTTAAAGCTTAAACGTGGCGTTGTTTCAACAAGCACGACTTTTTTGCATGAAACATGAGTTTTGTGGGACATGTGGCAGCTCCATTTAGTGATTTTAAGCACAAAAAAGGCTTCGGTTGAACCGAGACTCATTTCCGGGTCACGTGACTGAATCTACCAATCATAACAGCAATGGGGGTGGGTTTTACGATCTGACATCAGAAGAAGTGACGACAGACACGTCTCTCAACGAATCAGGGCGTTTCAAACA
>NC_056508.1:11478438-11480647 GCF_014905685.2 Nematolebias whitei
CCATCTGATGAACTTTCTTTCTTGAATTAATCAAGCAGAAAAGACAATTCTTTATAATCATTACTGTCTTACAAATGTTTTGATAATCAAATTGTGTTAGTTCACTCAATGCTTTACAGGTTGAAAAGAACTACTAATTTTTATTTTACATAAACAGTAAGTAATGATTTTTGTTCCTCATTCAAAGCAGAAATCACCTGAATATGCCTTTCTTGATTTTTCTGTCTGAAATGAGCAAGCTGTCGTAAGTATGTGAAAGGTTGGTCTTCGGTCAACTAAAATGTTTACTGAAGAAGAAATGTCATGTTTAAACTTTTTCAGAAGATTACTAAGAGTAGACTCCAAAAAGTCTGCTGCTTCTGCAATAATCTTTTCTGTATGTTAAACAAGTTTCATTCTCTGACCTCGACTGTTGATAAACACCTTACGTCAAAAACCACTCCTCTTTCTGGTCCTTCCACGAATCAGAAAGCTCTAAATTGAACAGGAAGTCGACCCAAATAAAATGTGGCAACTCCCCAGTTCAAGTTAGATTGAGAGTTCTGAGAGATGTTGGATTGGGAGCTGACAATAGGTCCGATAGTCCAACAGAATGAGCAGATTGAGAGTGCAACCGGTTATGAAGAGTTTGGAGTTATGAAGAACCAGGAACGTTTGGGATTATAATTCTGTTTTGAGCTAATCAACGCACGACTTTCTGAAGGTTTGGTAGCTCTCGACGGAGACGCTGAAACGAGTCAGAAAGGAACTACATCCAACGCTGATTCATCGTCAACAGGTAGATGGTTCTATTTTGACCAAGTGTACCGTGAGAAGCTGAGATCGGACGGAGCGTGCAACTTCTGGTTAAACAGATTAAATCTCCCTCACATATTCCTCTGTAAGATAAATCTCAATTTACTCTTAAACTCACCTCTCTCTCATAAAACAGTACAGATATTTTTAGAAATGTCTGAAGCAAAGTCCTCAAATCACCGCCGAGTGATTTGAAGTTCATTTTCTGTGAAACTGTCTGTTATTATTTTCATATTTTGCCAAATTAATGTAAATGTTTGATGTTAAACTTTGATTTTGAAAATAAATGATTCCATTCATTTGATGGGTCAAAGATAAATAACGTCTCTCGTTCACATTTCTGTTAAATTCAATGCACGGCATTTACAGTCAGAAAAATGAAGAACTCGTGAATATTGTATGCATATATAATTCATATATTGTGTCATACAACAAGTGACACGTACCTCATGTACATCACTACAAATGGTATGAACTAAACACACTTTTGATTATCAAGATATTGTAAAATAGTAATGATAATGTAAAAAGAAGAGTGTTCTTTCAATTGATCAATTCAGGATACAATTAAATAGTCTCTTGATGAGATAATTTGTATTTCTGGATTCAAATAAATGAAATAACAGTTCCTGTCCCCTGAAGGTCTTCAGAGACAGACTGATGTCGGAGGCCTAGTTTACTACAGTCCCCCCTTTGGAAATCATCGCCTGTCCATGGGGATGAATTCCAACATGAACTTACACCTTCAAATGTCCTTGATCTTTATGTAATCCAGCAAGAGGAAAACAAAAGTCAAAGAAGGTAATCCCACAATGGTTCTGGTAATTTCACAATGTTGTTGGTAATTCCATTGCAGCAACGCTTTAATCCCTTGGACACAAAGTCTGTAATCCAATGGAAAAAGTCATTTAATCCACAACGATAAATCCACAACGATTGGAGGTGTTGATTGATCAGCATGCAGAGGGGTTCCCTCGATTGAACTGCAGAGGCGACCACTGGATGGAGTTTGGAGACCCACGTTGGAGTTGTAGGTCCCTTCAGCGAAGGTTGCTGCTGGTGGTTCCCAGTGGATGCCATTCTGGTTCTATGTGTTCATGCATTTATGTGGTTTTAGTTGGCTTATGAGTGGGACTTTACATAAGACCTTAACCTATATGCACCTGGTGTGTAAGATATCATGGTTTAGATCAGCTACAGGTACCAGTTAAAGGGTGGGTCATGCTGAAAAATTATATATAGGGATTTATACCTATAGAAGGACATTCCAAACTATTTTTCCATTCCTAAATTGGTTTAAGTTAGATTTACATGGCAAAATATAGTTTGGTTCAATTGTCTGTTGTCCTTTTAGACGAACGACTTGCGGTTTGGGTTTTTGGTTTTCCCCTAAATGTTTTGGAGTCTATGGCGA
>NC_056508.1:11480747-11521444 GCF_014905685.2 Nematolebias whitei
GTGAGACCAATGTAGGTTATGGTACTTAAGGTAGCATTAATCTACATTGACACCTCAAAGATTGAAGTTTAACAAATGAACTGCATGTTGGCATAGTTAAAGTCCTCATAGTCTCTAACTAACATACACACAAAATTCATTCTTGCTGGGGGTGTTCAGAAACAATACCAAAACCAAATAAACGATGTCTCAACATCGACAAAAGTAGTGATTAAGCAACTAGAAAACAACGTTTCAATCCGTCACTCACTCTGATTGTCAGATTCGATCACGTTATCGCGGCTGAGTTGTTATCTTAACACTTAATTAAGCTTAGACTTATTTAGTTTCTGCTTGGACGACCCTTTTTCCCACGAGGTCTGAGTTTGTGAGATCGTTGTCTCCTGTGGAGTTATTGAACGCCTTGTGTAGTTTGAATGCAATGCCCCTACTTTGCAGTGGTGCTCTGTGGAGTGGTCTGGATGGCTGAAACTGGCCACAGACCAGGCACCCTTTTATGTAGTCCTTGACATCCTTTTTCATTCCAGGCCAATAAGCAACTTGTTTTAATGCTTTCAGCATGGTGTTATCTCCCTTGTGTCCTGCGGACGGGAGGTCATGCGCGTGAACTAACATCACCCCCCTATGGTCATGGGGGCCCACGAACACGGGTGAGGACGTCAGTCCATGAGCAAAAGTTAGGATGCCCTTGATTAGTTTTAGCTGTTTGTACAGCTGAAAGAGGACTTTAAGGTCTGGATTGGAATCCAAGTCAACTTTGGATGGAGTGTTTTTGTCTGGGTCAGTCGAGTACAGTATCATCGAGTTTATCGCAGGATCCAACTTCTGAAGTTGGATGATGTCTGGGTCGGTCAGCACGGGTTGTACAGAGACTGTGTTGTCAGCCAGTTTGGCTGCAGCCTGTGCACGTGTGACTGCCATTGCCTCGGCTGTAGGTTGTACTGACACTGTTGCGAGCAGACAGGAGTGGTCAAAGGACCACAGAGGGCCATCCACGGCTCTGTCTTTGGCTTGGAAGTCTGCAAGGTCATTATACCGCTTGTCATCGCCTAGGACTCTTGAATGTCCTGGAACCTTCTTCCAGTAGACCTGTAGGTCATGTGATGTCACCAAGTGATCACATGCCATGAAAAGCTCTTTGTGTTTGACCACTTTCTTGTTGCTTGTGAGAAAGCCGTTCTGTTTCCACAGAGCGAGATGACACAAGAAACTAAGTCGAGCGTAATTAGAGTCCGTGCAGATGACTAGCGTTTGGATGGAGCATTCTACTGCCATCTGGAGAGCTATTAGAATTCCTGCTATCTCAGCGTACTGAGAAGTCTGAGAGCCTAATTTATAGCTAAAAGTGACCTCTTTTTGGTATTGGATTCCTCCAACACCTGATTTGCAGGTTTGTTCATGGTGGAATGAGCATCCATCCACGTACAGTGTTGTCATATCTTTGCAGATATTGCTATCAAAGTAGTGGTGATTCGGATCCTCATTTACTGAGGGTTTTTCCACAGCTGGTGGTTGGGCGGCTGGTACATCTTGTGTACATTCCTGGCAGAGTGCCAGGTTGGTGCCCAAATGTGACTTCTTGTTTTGTCCGTAGCGGATGTCTATGTCAAACATTTGAAGCGCCATGAGCCACGTGGCTACCCATGAGTTCGTCACCACACCATCTCTGATGCGTTGGCTATTCAGGAAAGTTACTGGCTGGTGTTGTGTTTCAACCATGATTTTTTTGTCCACCGATGTAACTGGAGAAGTGTTTAACTGCCCACACAGTGGTCAGTAGAGCTTTCTCACAGTCTGAGAACTTTAATGCGGGGCCTGCCATTGTCTTACTGGCGTAGGCCACCACACGCTTGTCTTTGTCGTGCATCTGGTACAGACCTGCACATCAATCAACCTTTATTTATACAGGTAAATCCCATTGAGCCTCGAGGACTCATTTACAAGAGAGACCTGATTTCAACAAAGAAAGATGACAACAATGGACAACAGCAACAACAATAAGCAGTTATAAAAACTCATACTACAGTTTTTTTTTTTTTTTTTTTTTTTTTTTTTAACAAATAGGATGGCTAAAAGGAAAAAGGTAACAAAACCAAAAAAACTGCTAGATTCCGAGACAAATGTATAAAACTAAAAACAGGAACATGTCTGCATTGGTCCCTGCCAGGAGTCCAACAGATTCTTAAAGCCACTTAGAGAGGTCAAGGTCGAGAGCTTCAAATCTTTTTGTAAGATATTCCAGGAAACAGGAGCGGAGTAGGAGAAGGCCCTTTTGCCTAGTTCAGTCCTCACTGAGGGAACACTGCAGGTAATAATGTCCTGAGAGCGCACTCCGTAGCTGCACTCACGCAGAGACATGTAGGAGGAGATGTATGAAGGCAGCAGACCAAGAAGTGATTTAAAGATGAAAATGTACCAGTGAGAGAGTCTGCGTGAAGTTAATGATGTCCAGTTAACCAATGAATACAGGGTGCAGTGGTGGGTACGATAATCACAGCCAGTTATGAATCTTAGTGCACCATGATAGACAGCATCCAACATCTGCAGGGTTCTTGTAAGAGCGTTCATGTAAATAATATCACCAAAATCAATTGAGGGAAGGAAAGTCACAGATACAAGGCGTTTTCTAGCATTCAGGGTTAGACAGGATCTGTTTCTGAAAAAGAAACCCAGTTTAATTTTCAGTTTCTTTACCAAGTTTTCCACATGGAGCTTAAAAGAAAGATGTGAGTCGACCAAGATACCCAAATATTTATAGGAATCAACAAACTCAATGGGGACACCATTTGAGGATAAAATCGGAGGAAGAACTGCTGGGACCAACTTCCTATTTGAAAAAAGCATCCCTTTGGTTTTTTCGGCATTTAGGACAAGTTTGAGGTGAAACAAATCAGTCTGGATGTAGTTAAATGCAGATTTCAGAAGCTGGAAAGCCTTAGCAACTGTTTTAGCTCGACAATAAACAACTGTGTCATCAGCATAGAAATGTATGGATGCATTAGGGATGTTTTTACCTACATTATGTATGTAGATTGTAAAGAGGGTGGGTCCTAAGACTGAGCCTTGTGGTACACCATTGTTGACTGTTAAATAACTGGAGGAAGTACCATTATGTTGAACACATTGCCTCCGGTCTGAAAGATAGTTAGAGAACCAACCAATGGTGTGTTCTGAGAAACCAATTTCTGAGAGTTTATGACACAAGATGTTATGATCCACAGTGTCAAAAGCTTTAGACAGGTCTAAGAAAAGTGCAGCACAATAATCCTTAGCATCCAGTGCTTCAACAACGTCATTAAGAACCTTCAGTGAAGCAGTGGTTGTGCTGTGTTGTTTCCTGAAACCAGATTGATGTGGAGGTAAGATGTTAAATGAGTCCAGGTAATTTTTGATTTGAGAGTGTATCAGTTTTTCTAGAACCTTGGCTAAAATGCAGAGTTTAGAGATTGGTCGATAGTTGTTCAGTGAGGTGGGGTCACCTCCCTTCAGCAAAGGAAGAACAAAGGCTGTTTTCCAAGTGTCTGGGATGGAGTTTTGTCTTATGGAGAGATTGAAGATGTGGGTCACAGGGACTGTGATGATATGAGCAGCCAGCCTTAAGAAATAAGGTGGAAGTTCATCTGGACCTGCAGATTTTTTAGGATCAAGATCTTTTAACAGTTTATTGACCTCACTGACTGAGAATGGAGAAAAAGAGAAGGTGTGATTAACTGAGGATTGACTTGTAGGAGGGATTTGATTTGTAGAAGTTTGGTTATTAAGTGAAGTGGCTGATTTTCCATTAGTTACTGTGTCAAATAAAGAACCAGAAGCAACAAAATGTTTGTTGAGACAGTTCAGGATCTCGTGCTTATTTGACACAGGAGCAGAGTTAACGAGAAGTTGTGATGGGAGGTCAGATAATTGGGGGGTGCCTGAGAGAGATTTAATTGTTTTCCAGAATCTGTTAGGGTCATTTAGATTTTTGGAAGTCTGAGATAAGAAATAGTTTCGTTTTGCTGCTTTGACATCAGTTGTACATTTATTCCTCATCTGTCGAAAACTCAACCAATCAGTGTCTGAGTCAGATTTTCTCGCTGCGGCCCAAAGATGATCTCTCCTGTGCAGGAGGTCAGCTAGCTCTGGAGTAAACCAGGGGCTGTCTCGTCCCTTTATTCTGAACTGACGAAAAGGAGCATGTAAGTTCAGGAAATAAATGAAATTATTATGGAAATAGTTCCAAGCAGAGTTCACGTCATCAGTTAACAGAATACGATGCCAGTCAAAGTGAGACAGATCCCAGAGGAATGACTGTTCACAGAAATGTTTCAGATCCCTTTTTTTAATTAATCTGGGCTTAGAAGGTGGAAGTTTACTATTTCTTAAAGCCGCTGTCACACAATGATCACTCAAAAGATCAGCGAATACACCTGTACCAGGGAATTTGTGAGGCATATTAGTTAGAAACAGGTCTAAGATGGAGGAATTGTCAGGATGGCTTTTATTTAATCTGGTGGGGGAGTCGATCAGTTGGGTTAAATTAAAAGACAAGCAACATTCCTTGAATTTGTCACAGAGGGGGGTCGACTTACACCAATCAATGTTGAGATCTCCTGCCAAAAAGACCTCTGTGAATTTTAAATTACCAAGGAATTCCTTAATGGCATTTAATGCTTCAGGTGAAGCTGTGGGGGGGCGGTAGCAGCAGACTACAGTTAAAACCACATATGCAGTGAGCTGAGAAGCCCGCTTCCAAGTGAAACTCTTTGTTGTAATCTGGATAGACTAGACATGGGGCTGACTTGAGTCTGTCCCTGAGAGCGTTCATTGCCTGCTGTTGGTTATCAGTCCAGACAAATGGGACATCTTTCTTTAAGAGTTCAGTCAGTGGTTTCGCAAGGTCTGCATAGTCCTCTATGAATTGGCGTGAGTAGTTACTCACGCCCAGAAAACTTTGTAGTTCTCTGAGATTGGTGGGGACTTTGAGATTGTCTAGGCCTTGGGTGCGAGTCAATTGTAGTTGTACTCCGTCTGGACCTACTAGTAGGCTAACGTAGTCCACCTTGGTCCTGTACCACTGGCATTTTGACAGTGAGATTTTAGCACCAGCAGTAGTCAGTTGATTCAGAACGTGGTCAATCTCAGCCAAGTGTGAGTCCAGTGTTGGCTGCCTCAAAAGGACATCATCCACGTAGATCAGTGTCCCATATTCGTGGGCGTCTGGACATGCTTTGTTCAAAAAGATGTTGAACTCAGCTGGTGAGTTAGCGTAGCCAAAGGGACACCTGGTGAAGGTGTATTGTCGACTACCAAAAGTGAAAGCTAGTTTGTGTTGGTCCTCAGCACACACAGGAATGGTCCAAAAACCAGAGGCAACATCGAGGGTGGAAAAGTACTTACCATCGGTGACCTTGGGCAGTTCCTGTTGGATCTGGGTCATTGGCCACCTAGATAAAGGAACTTGTTTGTTTAGCTTTCTGTAGTCTATGGTAAGTCTCTAATTACCATTTGGTTTCAAAACTGGCCATAAAGGCGCAGAGTAGGTGCTATTACAATGTCTGATTATGCGTTTATCTAAAAGGTCATCAATGATTTCCTTGACAGGTTGATGTGTTGCCAGGGGAATATTGTATTGTCTGACAAATGAAGGCGGTGAGTTGGGCGGAGTTGGGATGCTCACTGTGTGGAGCGAGGTCAACTCACAATCCATTGAGTCAGTCGAGAATGACTTCTCATATTTCATGAGAACTTGGCGGAGTTTGTCCCTTTCTTCATCAGTCGTCAGGGCGTCGAAATCATAGAAATCTTGGTTATTAGCTGATTTCTCTGTCCACAGCGACAGTACAGCTTCTTCGGTGTGGGATCCTAGGATCTCTACACCTTTAACTACCAATGGTAGGTAGTATCCGGTGGGCTCTGACTGTCTCAGCTGGCAGATGAGGCTTTCTTGTTAGGTCAGAGTTGGGTCCATCGGTTTGGTCTCTTCGGTTTCACATGCTTTTAAAGGCTTACTTACCGGGACTGTGTTCCCTGCTGAGAAGTCCTCTGTGCCTTCTGCGGTGCCTGCTGTTGGGCAGTCTGTGACTGTCTCAGGAGGCATGAGTATTGGCAGGGGTTTGCTCACTCTGGCCCACATTGTCTGTTCACCATAATCTATAATCGCCTCAAAGCGATTTATAAAATCCTGGCCGATCAAAAATGGGAATGAGTCAACCGGAGACACATGTACCGGGTGGTATAGTGTCATCTCGCCAACCTGCATGTGAACCATAGCTATAGCTATTAGGGTTGTCCTCGTCTCTGCGAGGCCCTGCAGTTCTATAGCACGTTCTATGAGAGGTATTTCCCTGTGAACACCGTTAGCGGCGGTCCTGAGCTCCTCGAACAGTTTGATTGACATAATAGTTATGTCGGCTCCACCGTCCAGTAGGGCTTCATGTGTGAGGACCCCTTCAAGTGTGATCGACAGGTAAGCTTTTTTAGCAACCCCCTTTCTGATAAGGTTACACAGGAACCTTGTAGGTTTAGTCCAAAAAAGTTCAATCTGGTCCTCTGGACATTCAAAAAAAAAAAAACAAAGCAAAAAAATCTAGAAACGTTTCGTCTCTCATCCAAGAGACTTCCTCAGTCTGAGGTGCTGTTTTCAGCTCAGTCCCTTAAATGTACATGGAGGAGGTAGAAAAGAGAGCCTTGACGTCCTTTTCAGGGACACCACCAAGTCATTGGTTCAGGTATGTTGACGACACCTGGGTTAAAATTAAATCCCAGGAAGTCCAACATTTTACTGGCCACATCAACTCTGTGGATAAATACATCAAGTTCACACGAGAAGATGAAAAAAATGGCAAGTTGGCTTTCTTGGACTGTGAGGTCTCAGTCTCTGATAGAGGACATTTGCAAACTGAGGTGTACCGCAAACCCACCCACACAGACCAGTATTTGCAGTTTGACTCCCATCACCCTTTGGAGCACAAGTTAGGAGTCATCAGGACTCTGTATCACAGAGCAGACAGCATCCCCACTAACTCGGGAGCCAGGCAGAAGGAGAAATCCTACACAAAACAGGCTCTAGAGCAATGTGGATATCCTAACTGGGCCTTCCTGAAAGCAGAGAAGAAACCCAAACAGGACTCCAGTCAGCCATCAGGTGAAAAGGAGGAACCCAGACCCAGACCAGTGGTGATTCCGTATGTTGAGGGAGTATCAGAGAAACTGAGACATTTATTTTCTAAACATAACGTCCCAGTGGCTTTTAAACCCCAAAATACCTTACGGCAAAGACTGGTTCATCCCAAAGATCCAGTCTCCCGGCACAAACAGAGTAATATTGTGTATGCTGTTCAGTGTCAGGAGGGCTGTGATCAGTCTTACATCGGGGAAACTAAACAGCCACTGGCCAAAAGGATGGCCCAGCACAGAAGATCAACATCATCAGGCCAGGATTCTGCGGTCTACACTCATCTCCAGGCCAGCGGTCACTCTTTCAAGGATGAAGATGTTCACATCCTGGACAGAGAGGAACAATGGTTTGAGAGAGGAGTAAAGGAGGCCATCTTTGTGAAAAGAGATCGTCCATCATTAAACAGGGGTGGAGGCCTCCGGGTTCAACTGTCCCCCTCTTACAATGCTGTGATTGCTAGTATCACTCAGCCCTCTGTGAATAGTAAACAGCCATCAGTGTGCTAATGATCCATTGTTAGGCTGATGGTCCTTCTTGAGCATGTGATCAGCTGGTTTTGGTTGTCAGCAGCAAACTGATTGATCCACTCTGAGAAGGTGCTATTTAAGAGACTGAGCTGAATACAGCACCTCAGACTGAGGAAGTCTCTTGGATGAGAGACGAAACGTTTCTAGATTTTTTTGCTTTGTTTTTTTTTTTGAATGTCCAGAGGACCAGATTGAACTTTTTTGGATTTTTCTACCTGGATTATTGAGCATGCATTTTGTAGGTTTAGGCCCACGTTTCGTCTTACGTTTACCTTTGCCTGTGTAATCCTGGTTTATCTGAACCGTTGATACAGTCGCTGCTGCTCCTGAGAGTTCGTTTTTTGACAGGCCTCTGTCATTGATGTATGAGATCACCTGCTCTCTGTGTTTTGAGGGGCTCTCATTGTTTGTAACAACAAGGTCCTGGTGGCTGTCCGTGACAGCGGCAACGTTGTTGTTTGTGTCACCATGATTTGTCTGAACTGTCAGCACAGCTGTTGCTGTTTCTGAGGTTTCAGTTTGTGATGGGTCACCGTCGGTGACGTGTGAATGTACCCCCCCTCTTTCTGGTGAGGGGCTGTCAGAGTTTACAACAACAATGTCATGGTGACTGTGACAGCAGTAACGGTGTTGTTTGTGTGTTCTGACTCATCAGCAATGATATTGCCACACAACGCGTCAGGTTTGTTTTTCCGTGGCAATACCTTTCAACATTTCCACGAACCGACGCACACTCTGTCTCGTCCGAGCTCAGAGGTTCGGGGTTCTCTTTCTGGACCCGCTGCTGTTTCTTTTTCGTCTCAGGCTGTCCAGGCCGACGTGGAGGGGGAGCAGGTCCCCTCCTCTGGGGTTCCCAGTGGGATCCCTGGTTGTATGGGTTACCTTTGGTGCCATACTTTTTACCCTTAGGGCGTGCGCCCCCCTTCTGGTATATTCGATCATCCTCTGGTTTCTTGGGCAACCATTTAGGATCTTATCTGGACCAGGGGGCACTCATCTGTTGTGGTTTGGCTGCTGGGAAATCTCATTTCCTCTCGCCTTTCTTGGGAGGAGGAGCTGAACCTCTCATCCCTTCTAATTCTAATGACTGTGAAGGAATCCTCTCACCTGGGAACACCTCAATGGGGGTTTTGGCCTGTGAACGGGCCTCAAAGACATTCACAGCACAATTTTTTATCTCACTATTGGCTTTTTCTTTGAAATTAGCCATCATCTGTACTGACATCCTTATGTCAGGGTGGAGATTTTTTGCTGAAAATGAACTTAAACGCCTCCTCCTCCTCCATGCCGGATTTGTTCCTGTAACCAAAGTAAGCCTGCAAAATTCTGGAATAATATGCCCTGGGGGGCTCATTCTTACCTTGCATGACCTTGTCGGCGGCTGGGTAACCGCCAGGTCCCAGGCAAGAGGTATACTCTTTGATTAGAGCAGCACATAACAGGTTGTAATCCTTTCTTGTGGCATCAGGTTGACGCTCTATAAAGGAAAACACCGTCCTGGCTGAAGTGAGCCTGATCAAACCTATTTTATCCTCAACTGAAGCGTTGGGATAGCTTCCTAATTGGAAGTCAAGGTCTTGCAGATAGACCTTAGTGTCGGTCGAACCCAACGGCCCAAGCTCGAAGCATTGGACATATTTCGCTATTTTTGGAACACCGCTAATGAGAGCGGAGGCTGAGGGTTTGGTGGAGGCGGAACAAAATAATCACGTGGAGGTAGTTCACCAGAATCATGTGGAGGTGGCATAAGGAGATTATGTGTAGGAGGTACAGCAAAATCCCTCTTGAGGTGGTGATGGTTGACCTGGACTCTGACCCAGTTTGTCTTTGAGTTCCAGACATCCTTTACCCTCGTCAGAGATTTTATTTGTGGCTATGGCAAGTTTTGCCTCACAGGCTGTTAACCGTTCACGTGATGTATGACACTCACTTTGTACACGCACGCCTTGTTGGACTAATGACGGTTTTTCCAATATGCACTTGTCCCGAGATTTTGATGTTAGCTGCAACTGTTGGTGCAGAACATCATAGTCTGAACACAGTGCTTGGTACTTCGACCCTCCTTCACGCAGCTTTTTCTCATATGAGTCTGCTTGTAACAACAGCTGAGCTTGTGAGAGCTCTTTTTCAAGTCGCAATTTATTCTCCCAGGTCTCCTTTTCAAATAGAAACTGTGCCATGAGTCGTAGATACTCATTATGTGTTGCTACGTGGTCCTCTGTCTCGCGTTTCAACTTTATTTCAAGGGCTTCTGTCCTGTTGGCCTCTAGGTAATATTCAGCTTTTAGCAAGAGTGCTATGTTAGCTAGCTCAGCCGTAGCCTGACTTCTCTATGGCTGCAGAAGTTACACTGCCTGCCACTTCCTTCAACTCGTCCAATAACTCTGTTGAGTTCATGCTGTCCACCTGGTCACCATATGGAGATAAGGAATCTGTGAGCAGCTCCAAAGCTGTCTCAAGCCAGTCCTTCTTAACACCACAAGGAGTAGGAACATTAGCATGTTCAGCTTTTGTTGAATCTGCCATGGTTGTATTTACTGTTCAGCAAAACCTATCTGGTTAAACCGTCGCAATCTTAGAGTTTTCAACAGGTAAATGTTTGTATTTAAGCGAGCAGTGAGTTTCACACACCATTTAGCTCTGGGTTCCATCAACAGTACTGTTATAAGCCAACTTTTCAATAATTGGGCACCTGTTTTAGGATTTACCCCATGAATATTGTAAGTAAATGCTTCCTGTGGCAGTGTTACTTAATATGAGCTTAATTCTAACAGATACAATGAACCAGGCTATTTCAGTGTTTATTTATTCCAATGCACTTAAAATTAATAAACCTGTAATTTTCACTAAAAGTCTGACAGCAACTTTGCAGTTTTAAACGCTCTTTAAGCAGTATAATTTACCAGAATTTGCTATTTAAAACAGTAACTCATAAACCAGGCTCGATTAACATTTTTATTTACCCACATGCGTCTTTTTAGAAATAAAAGGAAAACGAGTTTTCAGCTCTCAGTTCTGAAAAACTGTTATACTCTTTTTCAACAGCAGGTGGTGGTGCAAGCTTACTTTTACCGGTAGGAGTCACTGACGACTTCCTGTGAACCGTCCTGTTGACATCCGGTCGTTAGCCGTTAGCTTTGATTAGCAACGGACGAACACGGTCCAAATCATCATTTATAGACTGATTTAAAGCTTGAACGTGACATTGTTTCAAAAGCACGCTCTTTAGGCATAGACTCATCAGGTTATCAGCAGATTTCAGGGCTTTATTCAGCTGTTTTAAACCACTTAAAGAAGACTCCGTTAAAAACGAGCTTCATTTCCGGGGTCACGTGACTTTACAGACATGTGGACATCGGGGTGGGCTTTTCGCGCTGACGCCAGCGTGAGTGGACGTACACGGCGTTACGTCACCAGCTTCTCAGCAAATCAGAACGTTTCAAACAGAGGTTCTCTACCAATCACAGCTTGTGTGTACCTGTGTAAGCTAGCTGTTAGCTCCAACAATCCAGCCACAATATCGCCCATTAACGCTTCGAAAATGCACAATTAACTGTGGGAATGTAGCGAATCAGCATAGAAGCAGCTCTGAGTCGGCGCTCAGTTTCACAGACAGCGTCTCACCATTTAAAACACGACTCATTCGAGTCCAATAAACAGAACCGGGTCGGACCGCAGAACCCCCGGTCATGAAAGAGTTCCAAACAGAATGATGTGTCTTTCTCTATGCTTACAGCTTAATCACACACAGGATGACAATTTCCAGCTTCAAAAATGAACATCAATACAATTCTGTATCTTTCTGAACACCACAGCCATGAAATATGTCTTTACCAAGGTCAAAACTTGGACTTTTATATGCCAACACGAAGCGTTTTCCACATTATCACAATATCTCAGGTCACACATATAATTTATCTCTTCAGAAACGTTACGGGCCACCAAAATGTAGTGATGTGGCTGTTAGCTTCACTACTAATTAATTATTCTTAAAGCTAGTTCAAGCACAAAGTATATTAATTGTTCAATTACAACGGATTATTTTCTTTTTCGAGTTAAATTTCTGTATTGTGACCAAGATAACTTGAGAGTGGAGTGTTTATTCAGTGACATGAGATGCCATTTTATCTTTGACCCATCAGAATAAATGTGTTGTATGTGCGGGCAACCCAGTTGTAACGAGACCCAGAACGACACAAGACTCCGGCTATAAAAAGTTATATTTATTTACAGTGAATAGAAAATATATACAATATGTACAGGCCCTGGGACTGGAACTCCTGGAAGAGGAGGAATAGTCTTTTAGGTCGGGAGCAGGTAAGTGACACAGGTGAAAAGGATTTGATATTGTTGAATCTTGTCTTACAGCTTCTTTGGTACTGGAGTGAGTTCAGGAGTTCCAAGATGCATGAGTCCCAGCAACAGAGCACGGACATCAAAGATCCACGAGGCAGGGTTTCATGAGACCAGACAGGAACTGAGAGAGCAGGACTGGAACGGCACGGCAAAACGAGGAACTGCTGGCATAGGAAGCACAATGTCAGTATCAAAAATACTTCAGAACATAAAAGGCTGAGAGCACTAGTACCGAGAGGGAATCAATGCTCCAGCATCGAGTAGACTTGACTGCAGCCTTAAGTAGAGGTTGATGCTCATCAGGGAGATGGCCACCAGGTGTAGATCGTTAGCTTGGGAGCTGCAGCCTGAGCTACTCTCACATTACCCCCCCCCCCCCCCTCAAGACTCTCCTCCAGGCGACCTGAGGCGCTTTTCAGGGTGTGCTCTGAAGAACGTAGTGATCAGACTTGGGTCCAAGATGAACGAGCGGGGGAATCCAGGATCTCTCCTCGGGGCCGTATCCCTCCCAGTCCACGAGATACTGGAAACCCCTGCCTCAACGTCTCACGTCCAAAATGGCACAAACCGTGAAGGCGGGATGGTTGTCGATCAGTCGGGCGGGTGGAGGGAGGTCGGTAGGCGGGCACAGAGGACTCTCGGACACTGGCTTTACCTGAGAGACGTGGAATGTGGAGTGGATCCTCATTGAGCTGGGGAGTTGAAGGCGGACTGCTGTGGGGTTGATTATTTTTGTAATAGTGAATGGACCAATGAACCATGGAGCCATCTTTCTGGGAATGTCCTTTAGTTGGATGTCTCTCGTAGCAAGCCAAACCTTTTGGCCCACCTGGTAAGACGGGGCAGAGGAGCGGTGTCGGTCGGCGTACCTCTTGTTTTGAGCTGCGGTGCGAAGAAGGGCTGCTCGCGTTTGCAGCCAAACGCGTCAACATCGACGGAAGTGGTGCTGGACAGACGGCACCGTGATGTCCGTCTCAAGACTAGGAAACAGGGGAGGCAGATATCCCAGAGAGGCTTCGAACGGTGACATACCTGTGGCTGTGGATCTGTAGGCGTTGTGGGCATACTCCACCCACACCAGATGTTGAGACCAGGCTGAGAGATTGCTCTCCACGACACAACAAAGGGTGTTCTCAAGTTCCTGGTTACACCTCTCAGCCTGGCCGTTAGACTGCGGGTGGTAACCCGAAGTCAAACTTGCAGATGCCCCTAGGGTCTTACAAAACGAGTGCCAGACCTGAGAAATAAACTGTGGTCCACGGTCAGAAACAATGTCGGAGGGGACACCGTGGATTCGAAAAACATGTTGGACTAATAATTGTGCAGTCTCGAGAGCAGAAGGTAACTTGACTAAGGGAATGAAATGAGCCAATTTAGAAAATCGGTCAATGACTGTCAAGATGATCGTGTTACCTTCGGATGGGGGAAGTCCAGTGACAAAGTCCACCGATATGTGGGACCAAGGGCGGCTGGGTGAGGGTAGTGGTTGTAGGAGTATGGCCGGGGGTTGATTACCTGTCTTATTGCGGGCGCAAGTGGCACAGGCAGCAACAAAGTCCTTAATGTCCTGGGTCAACGTCGGCCACCAGAAGTGGGAATTAGTTAGGGACAACATGCGGGTAACTCCTGGGTGACAAGAAAGTTTGTTAGTGTGAACCCACTCCAGTACCTTAGCCTTCATGACAGAGGGGACGAACAGGGTTCTGGGGGGTCCCAGGCCAGGGTCGGGCTCTTCCTTGTGGGCATCGCGGACCTCCTGCTCAATGGGCCATGTGAGAGCCCCCACGATGCATGTTTAAGGGACGATATGTTCCTCGAGTTCAGGACCATCTGGGGGAGAGAATTGTCAGGACAGGGCATCCGGCTTGAGATTTTTAGAACCAGGCCTAAAAGTCAATATATAATGGAAACAATTAAAGAACAAGGACCACCGTGCCTGTCTGGGGGTTAATCTTTTAGCGTCCCTAAGATAGGTCAGGTTTTTGTGGTCGGTCCATATGAGGAAGGGGGTCTCCGTACCCTCCAACCAATGACGCCACTCTTCTAAGGCCAGCTTGACGGCTAGTAATTCGCGATTTCCCACATCGTAATTACGCTCGGCTTGGGACAAACGCCGAGAAAAGAAGGCACAGGGGTGTACCTTATTGTCTCTGGGGGATCTCTGAGAAAGGACGGCACCTACCCCAGTATCGGAGGCGTCCACCTCCAGGATGAACTGGCATTCGGGGTCAGGATGGCAGAGGATGGGTGAGGTCAAGAAAAGTTGTTTCAATCTGTTGAAGGCAGTGTCTGCTTCTGTAGTCCATTTGAATGTTCTGTTAATGGAGGTAAGTTGGGAGAGTGGTGCGGCAATACGGCTGTAGTCTCTAATGAAGCGTCTGTAGAAGTTTGCAAAACCAAGAAAGCGTTGAAGCTGTTTACGAGTCTCAGAAACGGGCCATTCTACTACTGCTTTGATTTTCTCAGGGTCGGTACGATAATGTCCTTCCCCGAATATAAACCCCAGAAAGGAAACAGATGAGGTATGGAACTCACACTTCTCGCCTTTGACAAATAATTGATTTTCATACAGCCGCTGAAGAACTGTTCTGACCCTCTTGATGTGTTCCTCCTTGTCATGAGAGTAGATTAGGATATCGTCAAGATATACAAAAACGAACTCCCCTAAAAAGTCTCTGAGTACGTCATTGACTAATGCCTGGAAGACTGCAGGAGCGTTAGTGAGACCAAACGGCATGACTAGATATTCGAAATGACCCAAAGGGGTCCGGAAGGCCGTCTTCCATTCATCGCCCTCCTTAATACGAACCAAATGATATGCGTTACGCAAATCTAACTTAGTAAAAATGGTGGCTGATTGTAACTGTTCATGTATGGAGTCAATAAGCGGAAGAGGATATTTGTTCTTGACCGTAATGTTATTTAAACCACGGTAATCGATGCAAGGACAGAGGGTCTTCTCCTTTTTAGATACAAAGAAGAACCGGGCCCCTACCGGGGAGGTGGATGGATGAATAATTCCGGAGTCAAGTGACTCCTCAATGTACTCCTTCATGGAGTCCCCCTCTGGGCCTGAGAGGTTGTACAGACGACTGGCTGGTAAGGGAGCCCCCAGAAAACATCAATAGCACAGTCGTAGGGTCGGTGCGGCGGCAAGGACAAAGCTCTCTGTTTACTAAAAACAGGAGGGAGATCGTGATAATCAAAAGGGATGGAGGTTAAATCAATCTGTTCTATGTTGGTGTCTTGTTTGATGGTATTAGAGATTCCTGAGCGGAGACAGTGTCTTAGACACCCTCCGCTCCATTTCTCTACTCTGCCGAGCTCCCAATTAATGTGGGGATTGTGGAGCTTTAACCAGGGGTATCCTAAAATTACTTGGTCATGGGGTGAATAGAAAACAAAGAAACTGACGTGTTCATGGTGGTTGCCGGATGTAATTAAGTGCAGGTCAATGGTGCGGAGTCGAACCTGGGCTAGTGTGTCCCCTGTAATTCCTGCGATGGAGACGGTGGGTATTTTTACAGTGGGTAGTGAAAATTCGGATACAAGACTTTAACTAATTAAATTCTGTTCAGTGCCGGAGTCTATGAGTGCAGAAACGGGGAAGCGGTTGTGATTACACTGAATGACTGTAGCAATGGTCAATCTACTTAATGCGGAGAGCGAAGAAGTCCCCACCAATATCTCCCTCTTTATTGGTGGGTGTTCTCGTTTCCCCGAAACGGACAGGCGGCAATAAGATGCCTATCTTGGCCACAATAAAATCATAATCCTTGTTCTCTGCGTTTTTGTCTAACGTTGGGAGCAAGATGGGTGCGTCCCACCTGCATGGGCTCTGACTCAGGTAAAGTGAGTGAAAGGGGTGACGCGTGGGTAGAATGACTCTGGGATTTGAAAAACGAGGGCGACTCTTTACCACGGACAATACTGAGTGACGGACCTAAACCGGAAGTGGTGGTACGTTGGGAGTTGTAGTCCCGTTCCCGCTGACGCTCGCGGAAACGCTCATCGATTGAAATGGCCAGATTAATGAGAGCGTCAAAGTTGGACGGCTCGTCCCTAGCGGCGATCTGGTCCTTTAACGGATCCGATAAGGAATTTAGGAAAGTTCCCTGTAGTGCCCTCTCGTTCCATCCGGTTTGTGCAGCGAGGATGCGGAACTCGAGGGCGTGTTCGGCTACTGGTCGCCGGCCCTGATGTAAGCCCAGGAGACGTTTCTCTGCGTTGGGACCCGATAGTGGTCTGTTGAATATCCTACGAAACTCGGTAAGTACACTACTAAACGTAATAACTTTTAAATCATGCTGGCGGAGAAAAGAAGTTGCCCACCGGAGTGCGTTACCCTTTAACCGGCTTGTAAAGTAGGTGATTTTAGCGTTTTCTGAGGAGTAGAGTCTGGGAGCTCCGCTGAATGCGAGCTCACATTGGAGGAGAAAACCGTCACATTGTTCTGGGTCACCAGAAAAAAGTTCGGACGGTTTTACCAGTAATTGTGGCTCCGATGAGTGTCTCGCCGAGCATGTGCACGTTTGAATGTTCTCAGGGGTTTCTGCTGCGACTGTAGGAGGAGAAGGAGAGAGAGTCTGTTTAATTGAAAAAACCATACCCACTAGCTCCTGTAGGTTAGCTTGAGTCTGTTGTTGTTGCTGGATCATTTGGGAGAGGACCTTCTCCAGCTGGTTTACTCGCTCCGTTTGCGATGAGGACGTGGCTTGGTCGTTCCGAGCCTCGTTCTGGGTTTGGTCTGGCTGGAGCATTTCTGTTGTTTGTGCGGGCAACCCAGTTGTAACGAGACCCAGAACGACACAAGACTCCGGCTACAAAAAGTGATGTTTATTTACAGTGAATAAAAAATATATACAATATGTACAGGCCCTGGGACTGGAACTCCTGGAAGAGGAGGAATAGTCTTTTAGGTCGGGAGCAGGTAAGTGACACAGGTGAATAGGATTTGATATTGTTGAATCTTGTCTTACAGCTTCTTTGGTACTGGAGTGAGTTCAGGAGTTCCAAGATGCATGAGTCCCAGCAACAGAGCACGGACATCAAAGATCCACGAGGCAGGGTTTCATGAGACCAGACAGGAACTGAGAGAGCAGGACTGGAACGGCATGGCAAAACGAGGAACTGCTGGCATAGGAAGCACAAGGTCAGTATCAAAAATACTTCAGAACATAAAAGGCTGAGAGCACTAGTACCGAGAGGGAATCAATGCTCCAGCATCAAGTAGACTTGACTGCAGCCTTAAGTAGAGGTTGATGCTCATCAGGGAGATGACCGCCAGGCGTAGATCGTTAGCGGCCTTCTTGGGAGCTGCAGCCAGAGCTACTCTCACAAAATGTGGTCATTTATTTAACAGAATCAAAATTTTACGTTAAACATGTACACATTGATTTGCTGATCTGTTTCTGATTAATAAACTTGGCATGATTTACTAAACAAGACAACAGAACATTACTGATTGAGACTGATTCATCTCTGAAGGCATCTAGCTTTATTTACTGGCGAATAGAGAACTTTAAAGAGAAGGAATAGATTTATAGAGGAAGTTTAGATGGATGAAAGTTATTTGTTGAACCAGAAAATGGCACCCTTTCTCCGAATCCAGCTCAGCCCTCCGGTACACTTCAGGGCATCAACAGCTTGTTACCTGAGATGGTGGATACTTTCATTCCGGAACAGAGGTCCATTGGCACGCTCCCTTTTCAGCGTCTCCGGTCAGAGTGGCTGGGGTCATCAGAAATCGTGACGAAGTACTCAGTTCAACAGAATACGCTTCCTTAGAAGTTGAGCATTTACTGCTTGGGTTGAGTCACAGCCGAGGTAGGCTGTGACTACGCTGGAATGGAGAGACCCTTGGTACATGGTCAAATCCATCCACTACTTAGTTGACTTTCAGTAAGAACTGAAAGTTCCTGTACAACTCACCATCAGACCGAGTCTCATCTTCGACTGAAAGTTCCAGGAAGACTGGAAAAGACTGCGAAGACTGCGAAGACGATGAAGACTAAGACTAAATAGTTCCAAGAAGTGTTGCCTTTTAAAGGGTATCCACTTCCTGTTACGTGGTACTTCCTGACTGGTTGAAATAACCAGCAGGGGTGTAGTTTTAGTGATGTCAGAGGGTCACTAGGAGTCAGGAGACAGCAGGAATGTTTTAAGAACGGTTAGTACAGACAGAGAAATATTTTGAAGAAATGAGAGGATGCAGGTGCCAGTAGCTCTTATTTACTGTCTGAGAGTTTTAAAACAAGACACTTTGTTCTCATAACTTGTCTCTGACTTTCGACCGACATCAGGTCCACTACCCCTCATTCAGACAGAAGACTAAATGCACACTTACTTTGTACATAGACACTTAACTGTATGATCAAAGTCTAATGATGTTTAAAAATCATTAATATTGTTTCACAGTTGATTTAAATGAGTGGTTCACTTCAACATTAGAAATGGTATGAACTAAACACACTTTTGATTATCACGATATTGTAAAATAGTAATGATAATGTAAAAAGAAGAGTGTTCTTTCAATTGATTAATTCAGGATACAATTAAATAGTCTCTTGATGAGATAATTTGTATTTCTGGATTCTAATCAATGAAATAACAGTTCCTGTCCCCTGAAGGTCTTCAGAGACAGATTGATGTCGGAAGCCTAGTTCATTACATATTTGTCCATTAAACCCAATGAATCCAATCAGCTACTTAGACTACAAGCATGTCTTAAAGACATAAAAACCTGGACGACCCTTAATTTTCTCCTGTTGAACTCAGACAAAACTGAGATTTTGGTTTTTGGACCTGAGCACCTTAGGAATGAATTTTTCAGTCTTTCTCCCTCCTTAGATTGCATTAATCTGTCCTCCAGGTCTAATGTTAAAAATCTTGGTGTTATTTTTGATCAGGACATGTCTTTTATCCCCCACATTAAAAACGTTACTAGAACTGCCTTCTTCCATCTGCGTAATATCACTAAAATTAGAAACATCTTATCTAAAAATGATGCAGAAAAACTGGTCCACGCATTTGTCACGTCTAGACTGGACTATTGCAATGGTTTATCTGGATGTCCAAATACTTCTTTAAAACGTCTTCAGTTGATCCAAAATGCTGCTGCCAGAGTCTTAACCGGAGGATTTAGTAGGAGAGATCATATTTCTCCAGTTTCAGCTTCTCTCCATTGGCTCTCTGTCAAGTCCAGAATTTAATTCAAAATCCTACTTCTAACCTACAAAGCTCTCAACAACCTGGCTCCATCTTATATTACAGATCTTATTGTTCCATATTTTCCTACCGGAGCACTTCGCTCTAAGACTGCAGGTTTACTTGTGGTTCCTAGAATTTACAAAAACAGAATGGGAGGCAGATATTTTAGTTATCAGGCTCCTCTCTTGTGGAACCAACTTCCAATCTCTGTCCGTGAGGCTGACACATTATCCAGTTTTTAAACTAGGCTTAAGACTTTCCTTTTTGCTAAATTTTATAGTTAGGGTCGGCTTGGGTTTCCTGAGCTGTCCCTTAGTTATGCTGCTATAGGCTTAGACTGCTGGATGACAAACTCACCACAATTTCCCTTCTACTACTGTCTTTACTTACTCTGCTCAACCTGTTTTGTATTTGTAATTATTTTTTCTATCCTTAACATGTGTTTTTTTTTTGTCTTTCAGATACACCTGGACCTATACCTGGACCTACCATTCTATGTTCGTCTGTCTCTCCTTCTTGTCCTCTCAACCAGCCGGTCAAAGCAGATGGCCACTTGTCCTGAGGTTGGTTCTGCTGGAGGTTTCTTCCTTTTAAAAGGGAGATTTTCCTTTCCACTGTTGCCATTGTGCTTGCTCAGGATGGGAGACTGCAACAAAGCCAAGATTCAACTTGTCTGCTGGATTCCTTAGATAGAGAACTTTACTAATTGGCTTTTATGTATGTGAATGTTTCTGTAAAGTGCCCTGAGACAACTTTGTTGTGATTTGGCACTATATAAATAAACTGAATTGAATTGAATTGAATAATATTTAGTGCTTTGTCACTGTCTTTTCCTTCAGTAAGCGAACACTTAGAAAACATTTGCTCTCAATTTTTCTCTTGCTTATTTTTAAAAAAGTGTCCTGGTCGCTTCAACATTGCTTCAAATACTCGGACTGTATGACAAACAGCTTTATGAGCTGAGATTATTGTTGTAGCTCTTTTTTACAATTCAAGTAAAAGCTCAGATAACTCCTGCAGTGCATCACACATCATACCCAGATTGTTCACAAAAGCACAGGAACACAGCAAAAACAGGAGTTAATTCAACTCACAGAGTGTTAAATTTGACACTTTTCCCGACTTTATATAATTCTCACTGATGAGTTAAAATTACACTTTGAAAAGTGTTAATATTTTAACTCTTTAAATAGTGTTAAATATTTGACACCCTTGGTCTTATGACACATTAAAGTGCATTTAGCACTAAAATTGTGCTATTTTCGTTCATTAATATGTTTACATTCATCGGTTTCTTTTACAATACATTAAAAGGAAATTATCTGTTTACTAGCCTAACATGTATACAACAAGTCCATCCATCCATCCATTATCTTTACCCGCTTATTTCATTTTGGGTCACGGGGGTCGCTGGTGCCCATGTCCAGCAATCACTGTGCGAGGGGCGGGGTACACCCTGGACAGGTCGCAAGTCCATCACAGGGCCACATAGAGACAAACGAGACAAGCAACCATTCACTCTCTCACTCACACCTAGGGACAATTTAGAGTTACCAATCAGCCTAACATGCATGTTTTTGGTCTGTGGGAGGAAACCGGAGTACCCGGAGAAAACCCACTCATGCACGGAGAGAACATGCAAACTCCACCCAGAAAGGCCCCTGGACCGGGGTTTGAACCTAAGACCTGCTCGCTGAGAGGCAGCAGCTCTACCAGTTGCGCCACCGTGCTGCCCTATACAACAAGTCACTAAATCTAAAATTATTGTAGTCACCTGCAAGGCTACAGAAAGTTAACATACACAACACACTCTTTACATTTACATCATACGTTCATATGTTTTGATCAGCAAGTGAGCAAGTAAAAAAACCATTTCTTCTTTTAAGTTTTTTTTCAAAAAATAATAACTTCCCAGCACCTTAGGAATTAGCACAAAAAGATCAGGCACATTTAAACATTTACAAAGAAAACAATGACACAATATATTGGCTCTCATCTCCACCATAAGCACTTTGTAAGTCAAAGGGCTTCTAGCTCACCAGACCATCTGCTTTAACAACATATTAGTCATTAATTTCAAATACTTTGTAAGCATGAAAATGTTCACTGAAATGGCCAACCACAAGCTTGTTTACAAGGAACCAGATAACACCATCAACAACAATTATTTTCATGTTCAATGCCACTGCAAAGTATTAGTCCCGGCCTGTTCTCTGTCCCACTGATTGTAACCCAGTAGTTGCATGGATGTCTTGTGATACAGACACCACCAGGTGGTAAGGCGAGTTGGAATCTGGACCCATCTACAGAACCGGTCACAATGGAAATGTGACGTGTAACCAGCTGATATGAGCTGAGCCGAGCTGACCCGATCCGTGCCGTCACAGTGGAAAAGGTGCATTAAGTGAGTTTGTGAGGCTTGAGAAACCGAAAGGGGAGTGAGTGGGAGGGGAAAAAAGGGGTGGGGGTGGGGGGTGGGGGTTTGGATGTTATTGGCTGCAGGTTAATTCAATATAGAGGCGGATGTTGAGTTTCATCAACACCCCCCCCCCCCCCACACACACACACCATTTACATTGACAACAGCAGGAAAATGTTTTTTTTGCCATGCACATTAATTGTCATGGAAACCTCTCACAGAAAACAGAAGGATCAAAGCTAGCCATCAGAAAACACAGAGACAGCCAAAAATATTTAATAAAATACTAACAAAAAACAAAACAAAACTATATGGATGTGAAACCTTCCTGCCTGTTGGTTTCCAGTCTCCCAGCAGGCTGACAGACGAAGGATGCTGTGTCCTCCCCCCACACATATGCTGCTGGTGTTTGACAAACCTCACACTGATCTCCTGCCATTAAAAAGGATACCTGAATGCTCCGTGATGTCAGCAGGGGCTCAAGTGAGGGTGGGGGATGATGCTCTGAATGGTGATGGGAAATGGGAGGAGGTGGAGGTGTTGTCTGGACCCTCTCTCACCCACCCCCACCCCCTTCAGTCTCCAACTCCAGCATCCACACAGGGAGGAGGAGGAGATAAAAGGAAACAGTTTTTGTAACCACATGTTGCTGCAGCAGCCACCTCTCCTCACACTGCGCGTCCAGCTGATGATGTGGCCGCTGCATGTGTAGCTCCTGCCACCTGTGGCAGCGCTCATGTTCCCTCCATGCCACAAAGAGAATATACGAGAAAAAATAAATAAATCAGCAGAGTAGAGGACGGAAGGTGGTTTCTTTCATGACAAGTGGACTTCTGGCAGAGAGATCCTGTTTACACAAATGAAAGGTAAGACAAAAGAACATAAGTGTTAGTTTAAGATGAGGGAAAGCAAGTCAAGCTGTGAGTTATGAATGAAAGTGCCCGTGATGTGAACAGATGCACAGAGACAGCTTCAACAGGTGGTGACGGAGCATCTGCTGTCTGTTTTACACAAATGAGTGCAGAAGACAGCGGTGACGGAGCCGGTGAGGAGTTGGAGGTTTTGGTGTTTTTTCTGGTAAATCTCAGAGAGTGTGATTCAAGTGACCAAGCCCACCAGTGGAGAAACTCCTCTGGACCCCCTCTTTTAATGCACATAATTAAGAAACCCTCAATGGAAAATAAGGATCTTTGAATGTAGTTTTATGGTTAAAGCAAAACTTTCCCGGAATTACAACCCTATGATAGAGGAGGATTGTTCCTTTTATTTGTTTGTGTTTTGGTGGTAGTGGTCAGTGGGTCATCCCTGGCACTCATTGTGTGTGTTTGTGGTCCAGCTGTGCTCAATTGTCGTCTTCTGAGCAGCTGTAAGAAGAACTTGATTTTTACAGAGTAATAAATTAGTGTGTGGTGAACCGGACACATGATGGCACTGTTGAGATTAACAAATGTATCTATGGCTGCGTCTTCATATTTGTCCTACCATGACAAAAAATATCCAACTAAAACCTCCCTATGATTATTAAAAAACATCGGATTTGTTATCTATATTGACTAGATTCATATTTAGCTGTGCTTAAAGTTGTGTTTTTTATTTGCTTAAATGAACACATTTTTCTTACTTTGTGTCTGATCTTTATACGTTTCTTGTGTGGTTGTGAGGAATCAGTTCCTACTTTAGAGATGTTACTGGTCAGTAAGCAGGCAAGCAGAGCCGTCTCTATGGATATTGCTTTCGTCATCACACTTCCCATCAAGATTGAGCCGGGGCTCTGCTCTTGCAGCAGAAGCAGACCCTTATGGGCACATAAACGAGATTTTAGGATTGACGAAGTAGACATTGGCAATGTAGCCCTGAAGCAGCAGCTCGTTTTCATTCTGATAATCATCAGTGGTGCATGTTTGACCAGCATTAAGGCTTTCCTCCTCAAAAAGGTGTAAAATCTGTTTGTTTTTTTCCACTCGTCGCTATGCAGTAATGACGATGTCACTTCTAATCTGTTTTATCACCGTGACCTTTTAACTTAAATACTCACAAAGCCTGTGTCACTTTACCTCAGATGTCTTGGTTTTTACATCCCACTGAGGAGGATTATGGAGGTTAGAACAGCTGTAAAGCATGCTCCACTGACAGTTTTGCTCTTTTCATGTCTGTAACGAGATCCTGCTGTGTGTTTGGGTCTTATTGCTGCTGGGAACAAAAGTAATAAAAACTAGATACGGCTCATTTTCTCAGTGGAGGTAAATATGGATCTTATGGTTGGATGAATGCGTAAAAGCAAACAAATCAATTTTACTCATATGTTAAAACAAACAACATCTTTTTATGTTTTTGCTTTCTATGAGCCAGACCTTTTTGTGGTCTTTTAAGATCGTTTTTAATCAAAGGTACTTCAGTTCAATTCAATTCAGTTTATTTATATAGCGCCAAGTCACAACAGAAGTCGTCTCAGGGCACTGAACAGAAACATTCATATATAAAAATAATAATTTAACACTATATATCTGAGGAGCGGGCAGCACTGTGGCGCAACTGGTAGAGCTGCTGCCTCTCAGCGAGCAGGTCCTTGGTTCAAACCCCGGTCCAGGGGCCTTCTGGGTGGAGTTTGCATGTTCTCTCCATGCATGCGTGCGTTTTCTCCGGGTACTCCGGTTTCCTCCCACAGACCAAAAACATGCATGTTAGGCTGATTGGTAACTCTTAAATTGTCCCTAGGTGTGAGTGAAAGAGTGAATGGTTGTTTGTCTCGTTTGTCTCTATGTGGCCCTGTGATGGACTTGCGACCTGTCCAGGGTGTACCCTGCCCCTCGCACAGTGATTGCTGGACATGGGCACCAGCGACCCCCGTGACCCAAAATAGAATAAGCGGGTAAAGATAATGGATGGATGGATGGATATCTGAGGAGCAGACTGCTTGGAGTTTAATGCCATCACAGAACTCTCATCTTGAGCAAGCATGAAGGTGACAGTGGAAAGGAAAACTCCCTCATGGGGAAGAAACCTTTAGCAGAACCAGGCTCAGGACAAGCGGTCATCTTCTTTGACCAGCTGGCTTTTGAGAGGAACAGATACACGAACAGATACGATACACGATGGCAGGTCAAGAATCACATGTTAAGATAGAAATAATATCAAATGAAAACTATGCAGTTTTAGCAAATCATTTAAGAAAATGAGGTCAATTTGTCCTCTAGTAGTAAACTACCTTAGGCAACATAACAAGCCAACCTTAACTATATGATTTATCAAAAATGAAAATCTTAAGCCCTGTCTTAAAATTAGACAATGTGTCAGACTCATGGACAGAAACTGGAAGTTGGTTCCACAAGAGAGGAGCCTGATAACTGAAAGATCTTCCTCCCATTCAGCTGTTGGAAACTCTAGGAACTGTCAGTAAACCCACAGTCAGAGAGCAAAGTGCTCTGTTAGGAAAATATGGAACAGTAAGATCACAAATATAAGATGGAGCTAGGTTGTTGAGAGCTTTCTAGGTTAGAAGTAAGATTTTTAATTCAATTCTGGACTTGACAGGGAGCCAATGGAGAGAAGCAACAACTGGAGAAATGATCTCTCATACTAACTCCAGTTAAGACTCTGGCAGCAGCATTTTGGATCAACTGAAGACATTTTAAAGAAGTATTTGGACACCCAGATAATAAACCATTGCAATAGTCCTGTCTAGACATGACAAATGCATGAACCAGTTTTTCTGCATAATTTATAAATAAGCTGTTTCTAATTTTAGCGATATTACACAGGTGGAAGAAGGCAGTTCTAGTATTGTTTTTAATGTGGGGATAAAAAACATGTCCTGATAAAAAATAACACAAAGTTCTATTTCGTATAGGCTTCTCCCTTTAAGAGCTGGCGCTTATGGGTTTTATCCTGTTATGCGAAGCATCACACTGAAAAGTTGAGTCCAAGCCCACCTGCTGTGTGGGCCCCACCCGGTCCGTATAAGTTACGTTAAGAGTGGGTAGTCGGCTCTCAATTTTCTTCAGCAAGCTAATAACACTGACCTTCGACAAGATGTCCAGCTCCAACACCATTCGCTTGTGTCCATCTTGCAAGACCGGTTACTTACTCAGCTTTGACCGGCACGACACCTGCGAGGGATGCCTGGGTCCCCGCCACGTCGCCCGCGCTTCCTCCTGCCGCCTCTGTGACAATCTTCCACCGGAGGAAAGGCAGAGGAGAGCAGCCATGTTTAAGGCTAACGTCGAGGACTGCCTGTCCGTGGCGGGAGACTGTTCGATGGACGACGCGATCGACTTCTTTGACGCCAGCTCTCGGAGCGAATCGGATGGTTCCTCTGGGACTGGCGACGTCAGCAGAAGCCCCGATGCTCGCTCCCTCACGGAGAGCGCAGTATTGGAACGAGGGGGGCCGAGCGGATGCTCGACCCCTCCGGGCTTTCCCGCCTCAACGGCCAGATTGCTCCCTGCCGTCGGCGCACTCCTATCAGAGTTGCCCGACATTATCCGGGAAACTGCTGACATGAAGGGACTTTTTGTTCCCTTACCCCCCCCCCCCCCCCCCCCCCCCGCCCAGATCGGATGATCTCATGGGAAGGTTTGGATCCATGCCGGCTCGCTGTCCTGATCCCATATGGCCTCAATTTCCAGCGATGATGTCGTATTGGAACGAGGCCGCATCCGGTCCTGGTAAGCTGAGAGCGCCCGTCGCCACCTTCGCTCCCATCACCAGAGTGGAGGGGTTCACCGAGCAGAGCTTTCCCTCGGTACTCCCCCTTGAGCCAAGCCTTGCGGAAGCTTTCGGAGCAAAGCTGTCCAGGTTGGAGCAGCGGCCCGTCCCTCCTGGGAAACATGACCAGACGGTGACCACGCTCTCCAATCAAGCTCATCAATGTGCATTTCAGGCAGTTGCAGCTAACAACAATGTGGCGCTGCTAGCATACAGTGTGTCCAAGAGACTGGAGGCCGCAGATCTGCCTGAGGAGTCCAAAAGCTCCCTCTGCAAGGCAGCCGACGCCATCCTCAACATGTGTGCCTCTTCTCTGGTCTGCCTATCCAGAATTGTAGCGTGGATGATGATGATTCAGCAATCCACTTGGCTTCGTCACTCCCCCTCGCTGCTGGAGAAACTGCACAGAGACCTGATGGAGGGCCCCATCACGGCGGACACGCTGTTCGGGATCAGTTTTAAGGCCATGTTGGTGAACTCCAAGCAGTTGTAGGAGGTGTCGGAGACCATGCGCCACCTCATCAAGCCGCGCGGCTCATCCCGCCCCCCGACCCACTGGAGAGACTGTCGAAAGCAGAGGCAGAAGCAACGACGGTCCACGGCCGCAGCGGCGGCGTCTCGTGCAGCCCCACCACCACCAGCCCCGCCCGTCAGAGACCAGCCCTCTTCATCCCGACAACCAGCAGTTCAGCGTTTCCCCAGAGATCGCCTGCAGGCGACGCCCTGGGCCAACAAATTGCAGAGCTCACCGGGGAAAAGATTTACAAAATGACGGTCTATGGAGGGTGTGTGTAAAAGTGACACGAAAGTTGAAATAAATCATCATTCAATGATCAAAGTGTCTGTTTGTAGCCAGTCTGTAAGCTCGGATGAACTCACAGCGGCTGCGCACACATCCTCCACACATAACAAGCCGGTGTCCTTAAATAAAGGTTTTTTAAACTCACCGTTGCTCCAAGACATGACGAGACGCTCACATGACACAATGGCAAGCGAAATAACTCGTTGTCAACCTGAGCTGCACGATCCTCACCCAAACGGCGTTGCGTTGATGATGGTGCACACACAGCTCCCCGGCGTTCACCGGCTCACATCGGCATAAATGTGGGACCGCAGGTCGGGTCCGGTGAAGGACCTCGTTCTCAGCAAGAGTGACACGCACTGCACCAAAGCAAACGCATGCCACCGCGGCACGGGCAGCCTTCACTCACCACTCCTCAGTGCTCGTCCGCTCACAATAGCATAAGCGTGAGACAGCTGAGCGAACCCAGTGACGAGTCTTGCCTCCAGCGAGGGCGGCGCGCGTCCCACCAGAGAAAATGTGTGCTCCCTCTGGGCTCGCAACATTCACTCAAACGGAACGGTGTAGATGAAGTCGTGCTCACCGCTTCTCAGCGCTCGCCCGCTCATGGCAGCATAGATGCAAGATCTCAAAGCCAACCCAGCGCAGAACACCGCTCGCAGCAGGAGTGACATGCGTTTCACCGCAGTGGCGTGAAACGCGCGCCCCCGTGGCCTCATCAGTTGTCACACGCTTCTCCTCAACACACACCGGTCCACAAAGACATGAAGGTTGGTCCGCGGTCCGAATGTAGCACACAGGCGCGTTCAGAGCCCTTTCGAGGAAGCCTCGCCTTGGGTCACGCGGAAAACATTCCCGCGACACATGACGCGGTCGAGGCGGTGGACTGGATGACATCCGTACAAAACATGACGCATCACTTAAACGCACATCCACTCAACAAAAGTTACGCGGAGTGGCTAAAAACATGCGCGCCAGACAGATGGATAACCAGGTTGTTAAGCAAGGGTTACACGTTACAATTTGCAACCCGACCCCCTCTGTTCGGAGGAATTTTAGAGATGGTCCTGTCATCACCAGACCAAATCTCATTCCTAAATGCAGAAGTCCAAGAACTTCTGGTAAAAGAGGTGATCTCCAGGGTTCCCAACTGAGAGGAAAACACAGGGTTTTACTCACGTTACTTCCTGGTTCCCAAACAGACTGGAGGAACGAGACCCATTTTGGATCTGTCAGTTTTCAACAAGGCAATCATGGACAGACCGTTTCACATGTTGACAACCAAACAGAACAACTGTTGGACAACATCTAGAGAAACGACTGACTTGTTTCCGTCGACCTGAAAGATACATACTTTCACATACCGATCATCCCAAAACACAGAAAATTCCTGCGTTTCTCCTTTCAAGGGATGAAATATCAGTACAACAGGCTGCCGTTCAGGTATTCCCTCGCACCTCGTACGTGCTCAAAGCGTGTGGAAACGGCCCTGCAACCATTACACAGAGCAGGGATGAGAGTTTTGTTTTACCTGGACGATCTGTTGCTGCTGCCACGCTCCAGACAGGAGGCAGCAAGAAAGGCCCAGGCGCTGACATCACACTTGTTAAATTTGGGCTTCGCCATAAATTGGAAGAAAAGCTCGATTCTCCCGGCCCAGACAATTGTTTATCTGGGAGTGGAGCTAAACTCAACCACCATGAGGGCTCGTTTATCACAAACGAGAATCGACACTCTAAAAGACCAGCTCCACCACGTAAGACCTGGCAGAGTGATAACAGCTGTTTCTGTCACGAAGCTGTTAGGAACGATGTCATCAGCTCACACAGTGGTCACGCTGGGTTTACTACACATGAGACTCATTCACAAGCAGTAGGGGCGCTGTGGCCCCATCACACATCAGCCCACATAAATGTTTTGGAGTGTCGCACGGTGCTGAACGTGATTCAACACTTTGCTCCTGTGCTACAGAATCAACACGTTTTGATTCATACAGACAACAAGGTGACTGCTACGTACATAAACCAGGAGGGAGGTGTGCGCTCAGCCCAGATGTTACACATTGCACGAAAACTACTGTGTTGGGCACACCAAAATCTGCTCTCCATCAGAGCAGTTTACATACCCGGTGTTCTGAACAAAAGGGCAGATGTGATGTCCAGGGGCGGCCCACGTCACGGGGACTGCACTCTCCATCCAGACCTGATGGCCCAGACATGGCAGAAATTTGGCAAAGCAGCTGTGGACCTATTTGCGACACGAGAAAACGCTCAGTGTCAACTATGGTTTTCTCTGGGCCCGCGAGACGAAACACCGCTGGGGGTGGATGCATTTGCCCACAGCCCATGGCCCAAAACGCTTCTGTACGCATTTCCTCCACCTCCTCTGCCTCTGATTTTACTGTTCCTGAACCAAGTTCAGGAGGAGGGATTGACAGCTCTCCTGTTGGCCCCGGAGCGCGTAAACGCACCATGGTTCCCAGTCCTGCAACGCCTGCTGTCGGGGCGCCCGTGGAAACTGCCGTGGAGGGAGGATGCTCTCCTCCAGGCAGGAGGAACGATCAGGAGTTACCCGGGAAATAGGCCAGCACCTGTGGGTCTGGCCGCTGAGCGGATCTGCTTAGAGAGGATGGTTCTCCCACAGGATGTAGTGCGCACAATCCAGGATTCACGTGCTACATCTACCACAGTGCTGTACACATCAAAGTGGACAACATTTCAGTGCTGGTGTACAGAGAAGGGTGTAGAGGCCACCTCATGTCCATTAGGCGACGTGCAGCAGCTGATGGATAAGAACTTGGCGTTCAGCATGATTAAAACGTACGCTACAGCCATCCCTTCCTGCCACGAAGGGTTCGGAGACAGAACAGCTTTTAATCATCCACTGATGAAGCATTTTCTAAAAGGTGTACAGAGACGCAGACCTGTTTCACGCCCACTTGTTCTACAGTGGAATTTAACGCTGGTCCTGCAGGCCCTGATCAAAGCTCAATTTGAGCTACTGGATCAGGTTCCAATTAAATTCTTGTCTATTAAAACAGCCCTGCTACTGGCTTTAACATCTGCTAAGAGAGTGAGTGATTTATCTGCCCTCTCTGTCTCTCCGTCATGTCTCAGAATTCAGGCTGACGGCAACTCAGCTGATTTAAGACCAAACCCAGCTTTTATGCCTAAAAACATCACAAGCCCTTTTAAATCAAGAGCAATATCGTTGGAGGGGATTTTCCCTCCCCCCCAAAAATCAGAAGAAGAAGTGTCTTTCCATCTTCTCTGTCCGGTGCGGGCATTGACGTGTTACATAGCGTGCACAGCTGCAATGCGTCAAACTCAACATCTGTTTGTGCATTTGTAGTGAACTAAGCCTCAGGTCAAATCTGGCCTTGAGGGCCTTCCTGGGACAAGAACTGTATTTCATTGATTTGAGTCCAGAAACACAAGATTAAGTTCATCCAGAGACTTTCTAAGTGTCCTGCACTGATCAATTGAAAGAACACTCTCTTTTTCTATTATCATTACTATCTTACAAATGTCTTGATAATCAAAGTGTGTTTAGTTCAAACCATTTTTAAATGTTGAAGTGAACTACTCATTTTAAATCAACTGTGAAACAGTATTAGTGATTTTTAATCCTCATTCAAAGTAGAAATCAAGTTAAGGTCTGTTACATAGTAATTATGCATTTTCTGATTTTCGTTCTGAAATGAGCAAGTGTAAGTTGGTCCAAGGTTGGAGACAAACTCAAACAAGTTGTTGGAACGAACTGTCATGTTTTTAAATCCTCTCAGACGTAAATAGAGAAGCTGGCACCTGTTTTCCCCCAACTCGCCTAAACATTTCTCTCGTCTGTCTTGTTGTGTTTTCTCATCTTACTTCTCCACCCGAGTCTGTTACCGTTTCAATCCTGCAGGAGTCAGTCAAAGACACGCACTTAAATACAAGAGACACGCACCTTCTAGTTTATGAATATTTAATTAGCAAAGAAAGTCAGAAGTCATAAAGTAGTCAAATCATAAAGTAGTCACAAATTCACAAGCATAAACAGTGGATTAGTTAAATGTAGTCATTATTTTAGCATATTATTAATTGGATGCATCCCTTTAAACTCTACAATACAACCTTGTTTAAGGAGGAATCTGAAAACGTCCGTCACACTGCTCCATTTTGCTGACTGCTGGCTGCTGGCTGCGTCACTCTCCGTCTGCTAACTCCCTCGAGGAGAAACTCTGCACATCCTTTGTTTAAAGAAAAAGGGCGTTCCTTTACACAGCAAAACTAACTTTTCAGCGCGCTCTGAGTCTGCTTGCCATGGATTGGCCAGTTTTCAATCCAATCAGAAGTGGTTTACATCGTGTTACATTATGTAAACAGGAACAGCCTTCAATCTGTGGGAGCCTCTTCAAAGTAAAACAGGAAGTGGGTCAATTTCAAAATAAAATAAGAATTGGGAGTCAGATTCAAAGAAGAACACAAAATTATTTCACAACAGTCTCAAAAACATCTTCTGTCTGTTCCAAAACAATTTTTCTGTTTTTCTGACTTCTAGTGACCTCTTACGTCACAAAAACACACCCCTGATTAGCGCTTTCAGCCAATCAGGAAGTTCTCAAATGAACCGGAAACAGAACTCTTTAAATGTCGGCACTTCCTAGTTCAAACCAGAACAGTGCGGTGGGAGAGCAGGTCAGTTCGGAGAGCAAAACCGAACAGAAGAAGTGCTGGAGAGAACAGGAGGTTCAGACATGATCCGCAGTTCTTCCGAGTCTTGTGGGAATTATGGAATCTTCCACATCTGAGTGGAACTCTGACGGACTCACAACTCATGTGAGCCCACCCGGGAGGTGAACGTGTGTTGAACAAGTACCGTCACTACTCCGGACGTTTCCAACCATCCTACGGAGACGCTGGAAATGGTAGCGTTAAATGGGACTCTGTACCAGCTGATTCATCTTCAGAGAGGTAACGAGTCGATTTCCTACCGAAGCGTACCGGGGTGAAACTGGGATCGAATGGAGAGTGCCGTTCTTATACCGACACATTTCCCTCATCCATCCTTTCTCTCCATTTAAACTTCATTTTCCCATCTTTAAAACTCTTCTATCCTGCCAGTAAATCATTCCAGATATTTTCAGAAATGTCTGTTGTGAAGCAGGGAAATCATGGCCGTATGGTTTTCCTGACTGTAAAGCTAATTAATTAAGCTGTTATTGTAATCAATTTTGCCAAATTAATGTAAATGTTTGATGTTAAACTTTGATTCTGTTAATAAATGACCGCATTCATTTGATGGGTCAAAGAAAATTAACGTCTCACGTTACATTTTAATTATTCAATGCACGATATTATTCAGTCCAGAAAAATGAATGAATCCGTTTAATTTATGAATATATCACAGATATATGTTCATCTACACATTATAGAGATGCATCTGCAGGTCGCCCGTTAACCACCCAGCGCTTGTCACACTGGCTGTGTGAGCCAATTTCTGAAGCTTACAGAGCATCAGATTTAGAGCCTCCTGTCAACCGCAGAGCACACTCGACCAGAGGTATTGCATCTTCGACTGCTCTGCATAATGGTATGACAATGTAGGACATTTGCACTGCGGACGCGTGGTCAACACCCTGCTCATTTATTCGCTTCTATTTACGTGATGTGACAGTTCGTTCCATGACACATTCTGTGCTTAATGTTTTTAACAGAATTAATGTTATTGTTTTCATGGACCCTGTTTAAACTCACATCTGACTGCATGCTTTACAGTGTGAGATGTTGTTATCAGTCACAAGTTATGTCTGTTATTTGGTTCTATTGTTACTAATCAGTTCATGACTATTGTTACCAATCAGTTCATTTGATTATAATCTGTTCAGTTGTTATTATTAATCTGCTTATACTGTTCAGCCATGAATCAGTTGGTTCATGGCCCCCCTTTTTCAACATCTTCCCTCCCCGTTGGAAGTTTCCGTGGCGTTCATGCTTTTCAGAATGCATAGTTACACAACATGCATCTGTGCACGGCACACATAATTACGCAATGCGTAATTACGTACATGGGGAGTTGAGTGACAAGACGTTTTTTTGGCAAGCTTCTGTCTCATACAGTGTTCGAATGGACCCAGTGAGACGAGGACAACATCCGCTTCACCCTTAACCCATCAGCGACAGCTCTTAAAGGGCGAAGCCTATACGAAATTGAACGTTGGTTATGTACTCTAACCCCAGATTCTATGAGTATAGGCATAGCCCTTTAAGCGTCGGGCCTCACTGGCTCCTAAATGGCTGAAGAAAAAGTTATTTGGGAGCCGATTACCCGCTCTTAACGTAATTTATCATCACTGTCGCAGCTGACTTCAGCTATGAGTTTTGTCATTAAGCTTCTTGGTTCTAGCCTTACGGCTTCCTGAATCTTTTTCCTAAGTTCTTCTAAGTCCTGTTGGTTTTCTGCTGTCCAGACCCCATAGTTTCTTACTGTTCGTCTCACTGTCATTTTCTTTTTTCTTTAGGCAGGCATACAGTGGTTTGGCATATTTCTGATAATTAGGGACATGATCTCTCACATAATTACACAGTCCTAAGATCTTCTGTAATTCGTTTTCGGACTCAGGAGGCCGAATTTGCTAGAGTTTCTCCCTATACCCCTCTGAGAGTCCTAGGTCTGCTGTCACTTGAAACCTTAAATAATTAACCTGGAACTGTCCAAGCTGGCATTTTTTCAAATTCAGTTTCAATCCTGCCTCTGTGACTCGCTGCACTACCTTAGCTAACCTTTCCAGGTGTTCTTCCTCTGTGTCATCTGCGATAAACACATCATCGATGTAAATTGTGGCACCTAAGTCTTTGAGCACGTCCATTACGACCGACTGGAACACATTAGGAGAGTTTTTATATCCCTGTGGTAATCGTTGCCAAACATAACTTTTTCCTTGGTGGGTAAAAGCTGTCTTTCCCTGTAATTGTTTTGCCAGCCTAAGAGAGAAAAATCCATTTGCTAAATCGATGCAAGATTTGTATTTTTTCACTTGCAGAGTTTTTAGTGTGCCCTGCGGGTTGATTAGGCTCGCTCTGTTAGCTACTGTTCGTCTGTTAAGGGCTTTAAAGTTAATCACTGGTCGCCACCCTCCTCCTGCCGATTCGGGTTTCTTTACTGCCTGGATTGGGCTGTTAGTTATGGGATTTGGTTCTTCTGTGATAATTCCTAACGCTCCTAATTCCTTCACAATTTTGTTCATTTCCTCAACTGCTCCCGGATTTAGGGGGTATTGCCTCACGGGCGGGTGTACCCCTCCCTCGATTATATGTACAAACTTTGGGCCTAGGTCTCCGCAATCATTTTTAAATCTGGCTATTGAGGCTCTCTCTAGTATTTGTTTTAACTTCTCTTTCCCTGCCAGGGAGAAGTCACTCTCATCTACTTTTTGTTTTGTCACTTCAGGGATATTTACAGGTTTATACCAGTCTTTGGACTAATGTTGTTCGTATGTGAACCTTATTTTTACTAGCCTAGATTTTAACTTCTCTAACCTTCTGTTTAAGGCCCTTCGGTTCTTCTTTGGTTTCCTTAGTTCTTTTAAGTCTGTGATTGTCATAAGGTTATAAGGCCTTTTTATCCACACAATTCCTTGCCATAACCCATAAGGCATCGTTTCAATTTTTCCGTTTGCTAACTGAACTGTAAGGTGTCCTACTGTTTTTAGGTTTCTGCGGGTCATAGACACCTCTGCTCCGGAATCTATTAGGTAAGGTTCTCCCTCTACTTTAGTGTAGATTTCGTCCCCCTCCCAATATGCATCTTCCAGAGTGACCCGCAACCTATCTGCCATTATTTAGCTGGCCCTCCACTCCCTTTCTCATGAGATTCATGGAGGGCTCTTTTTTCTTCTGGGGTCAGTTTTGCATATTCTTCTGGGGGTAGGTATTTACTACCTTTCTGTGGTGTGGAGCTTGAAGCTGGGGCTGAAAATCGTTTTGGTTGTTGGTCCCTGTATTGTGGCTCTGACTTTCTTGGTGGTCGTTCTCTGTACTGTGTCCCTGGCTGTCTCGGGAGCTGTTCTCTGTATTGTGGCTCTTGAGGGGCCTTTTGTGTCGGCTTCGGTGGTTTTTGGCTTTGCTTTATTTCACTTTTCTTCTTCTCTTCCCAGAACAGCTGTTCTAGATCGTACGATTTTACTGCCTGGTCTATTTGGGTGACATTAGTTTCATGAGGCATTCTGGCAAAGGCGAGTTCTCCCCTTCTCCCCTTGGATATGATCCTTAAGGCTTTAGCATACCTTTTAGGGGGGATTACTTGTTTGAGTTGATACCAAACTGGGGTGAGGCATTGGCCTTGATCCATGCGTACTCTTGCCCGCTGGATGTGAGAGTCCTCATCGTCCATATCCTCGAGGACCAGTTTTTCATATTGGCTTTGAGCTGACTCCCCTTTACTCATTGGGTTTGTGGTGACATTACCCAGCCACAACTTTTTTGCTGCATCACACTCAGTGGAGCTAACAACCATGGGCCACACGTCCTTGATGTATTCTTCAGTGGTCTCTTGGGGTCGTTTTTCCCTCACTAAGGTTTTCAGCTTTTTGTACTCACGATAACTGTCAATTTCTGGGCCCGGGGCTTGGCTTTGTTTAGCCTGCCTTGGCTCAAGGGTTGATTCAGGCACGTGATATGGTGTATTTGTCTCGGCCGGGCACATGTCATCCTCCTCATCGGCCGATATTTCATCTCGCAATCTCTTTTCTGTTTCTTGGGCATATTTATAGGCCGTTTTTTTCATTCTTCTTAGCATCACATCATGTACTATTCCTAAGTAAGCGGTTCTAAACTTACTGGTTAAAGGTTTGTGGGCTGCTAACGTGGGGTATGAGGGCATCATTAAAATGTTGGCCCACTCTCCCAAAGTAGCTTTAACAGTTAGTTCCACTGTCTCCTCTGACCTGTCTGCCCATACTGGTGGAATGTCATAGTGATTTTGGCCAGCTTCAGGGATGTAGGTTCGACGTCCATCACTCGCCTGCACCGGACCCCAACTCAAATCCCTGGCCAACCTTTCTGATGCTCTATGTACGTCCAGTATTTCTACCCCCTTCTTTTGCCCTTTTCTTTGTCCTATTCTCAATGGCTTAACTGGACCCTCGTATTGGCCTGCTATCGATCCTAGACTGGCACTACCTTCATCATCGGTGTCTTCCTGACTCGGGTCTGCATCTGGTTCTCCCTGGGAGCTCTCTTCGTCACTTTCCTCGCTCTCTAAGTTTAAAGGTTGTATTTTTGCTAATGTTTTACTCTCTGACTGTCCCTTTTGTGACTCTGCGCCGCTTCTGCGTCGTCTTGTGGCCGAACTTTTCAGGTCCTTTTCTGATGGTGAGGTCAGAAGCGTTTTCGACCCCTGAGGACTGATTCTTAACGGGTCTTCACTTTTCTTGGCTCCCAGTGATGTTGACGATTTTTCTGTGTCTTCTTTCCCTAACTTTAGGGGTTCCTTGATTGTTTTTTCCTCTGGTTTTGTCATTGAGGCCACGATTCTGGATTTTCGATCTTCATCTAGATGAGTGGGGGTCACTATAATAATTTCTTTTAAGTGGGCCTCTGCTGGCATGTCTTTGGCCAGGTATGTCATTGAATTGACTGTCACTCGTTCGGCTATCTCCCACTGCAGATGGTGGGACCGTAGCCCATCTATCCCTATCACTATGCGCCTGAAACTGAACTCTATGGCTCGGAATACTCCTTTCTGCAAAGCTTCTAACATTTCCCTGAGGTAGCCGGTGTCGCTGGTTGCTTCCTTATAGTTCCGAATTGGAATGTGTATTATTGCATAATATGGAGTGTCAGCCCCACTGGTCATTCTCGTTTTTGGCTCTGTGCTTTTCAATTTACTAACAAGATGATTTATTTCAGCTTGGTACTCCCTACCAGCTACTTTTTTTAGAGCTTTTCTGTAGGTCGAGTTATGGATTTTGTATTTATGATTTGTAAACACCAGTAATGCATCCGCCTCCATAGACCATGGGGTCCCTATCACCTGGTACACTCGGGTACCGTTTTGAAACTTCATGCATTGAGTTCCCTTCGGGACTGGTTCAAGGACCTGTTTGAGCCCTACTGTCTTCCTGATTTTCCTTTTTGGTTTCTTTTGGGAATTTTCTTTCTCATCATCTTGACTGGAATATGACTCTGATTCTAGTTCTTGGTGTTTTTCTTTAGTTTTCTTTTTTTGTGAGTTTTTGGGGTTTCCCCTAAGGGGCCCTTTTTAAGATTCTCTTGCTCACCCGGCTGGTCTTTTATTGGTTCCATCTGCTCCTGAGTTGGTACCCTTCGCAACTCTCCCTCTGTCCATCCTGCTCCGGGTGCTCTAAGCTTTTCCATCTTCTCCACTATACTTTGAGCAAGAAGGTCTAGGTTTTTGTTAAGCTCTTTCTTATACTCTTCACCCTCTGACCACTCATCATTACTTTCTTCGGATTCGGTTTCTTTTTTGAATCTACTTATGAATAACCTTAGTCGCTCTGCTTTTATTTCCTCGTCTGTATCTAAATCAGAGTTGTATTTGAAAGCATCCCTGTACCTACCCAGGTCTGGAGTGGAGCTCGCAAACGCGGGACAGCGATGAGAGGCGGGAATATAAGCTCTCTCTTTTGGCCTCACGTCTCCTAGGCTTCCTCTTTCTGTTTTGATTTGGAGGAGGGGTATATTCTTTTCAACCTTATCTTCCACTGGTTTGCTTTTGTCTTCTCCTTCGCTTGCCGACTCTTCAGGGGTATGTGCGAGGGAGCTTTGCTCACTTCTCAGGTCTATCTCTGACTTTTTTCTTTCCTATATTCTCTCATTTTTGTCAATTCCTCCGCATACTCCTTGTATCTTGCCGCTACTCTTGTTTCAGGGTCTATGGTGATCCATCCCAATCCTGTTACTCTGGTTATCATTTTTACTAAGGGGTCATACTCAGCTGAGGGACTAATTATGGTCACTATTGTTGCATCTCTTGGTGTTTCTATCGGTTTTACCCACCATTGTAACCATTTTTTAACTTCCTTTTTCGTTTTTACTTTGCCTAGGTCTATTAGTACTACTGTCTGAACTCCCTGCCGGACATTTGTACAGTAAAACACCCCATTTTCCTCTATATATTTCGTCAGAGTTTGTACTAGGGTTCCCTTGTCTACCCTGAGATTGCTTCCCTTTAGTATTTCCTTTATCGGTGGATGCCAGGTGCCATATCCTTTTCCGTACAGGATGATTTGCATCTTTGTCACTCCTTCTGCTGACTGCCCTACTGGATCTTGTTCGGCTGACTTTTGGCCGTCTGTCCCTCCTTCTACTAGCTCTTTTTCTCCTTGGCATGTCTGAGTCGGCTTGGATCCTCCTAGCTCTGCACTCGTCGATGCCCCTTCCGAGGCCATCGTTATGTCTTTTCTTGTCGGGTCAAGGTTGTCGGTCCTCAAAGTCTCTAGACTTTATCCTAACGTTTTGGACTAGGACAGACTAGCTGCTTGCCTACGACTCTGGATTATGGTCAGTAACCCTCGTAAGCCTTCTACCCCTCCTCTCTAGCCTCTAGTGATCTATTGGGGGTACTGACTGGGGGGTCTCCCAGCCACTGTAGTATGACATATGCTGGATATATTCATACATTTTTCACGAGTTCTTCATCTTTCTGACTGTGTAAATGTCGTGCGTTGAGTTTAACAGAAATGCGAACGAGAGACGTTATTATCTTTGACCCATCAAATGAATGCGGTCATTTATTTGCAGAATCAAAGTTTAACATCAAACATTTACATTAATTTGGCAAAATATGAAAACAATAACAATGGCAAGTTCACAGAAAGTGGGACAATAGACATCAATCACACGGCGGTGATTGAGAACTTTGCTTCAGATATTTCTAAAATATCTGTAATGATTTTAGGAGAAAGGAGAGTTTAAGATGGAAAATGGAGATTTATCTTACAGAGAGATGTGTGAGGGAATTAATCTGTTTGACCAGAAACGTGCATGCTCTTTGGGGAATCAGCTTGGCCACGGTACACTTGGTCGAAAATAGAACCTTCTACCTGGTTGATGATAAAATCAGCGTCGGCGTAGGGTTCCTTTCTGACTCTTTCAGCGTCTCCATGAGGACAGCCAAACCCTTAGAGAGTCGTGCGAGGTTATCCAAACAGAAGTTATACTCCCAAAATCCTCTCTGCATCCTGGAATGTCAGAATTCTGAACTCCTTCAGAACTCTCTTCAGAGAGTTAAACTCTGGAACTCTTCTCCAAGAACTGCATCAGAGAGTTTTTCATCTCTCTTCTCCAGGAGAACTGCAACTCTTTTTCTCTTTCACTCTTTAACTCTGTTACTCTCTTTAACTCTAGCGAGAACCGGGAAGTTGCCACATTTAAATGAGTTGACTTCCGGGTCATTTTAGAGCTTTCTGATTGGTGGGTGGACCAGATCAGAGGTGTGGTTTGTGATGTAAGGTGTTATCAAAGTCAAGGGCAGAGAATGAGATTGTTTAAAAACAGACAGAAAGATTATTGGAGAAAACCAGACTTCGTGGAGCCTCTACTCTGATTATCTGCTGTAAAGATTAAACATGACATTTCTTCTCAGTAAACATTTTAGTTGACCGAAACTCGACTTTTAACATACTTACAAATTTGCTCATTGAAGACAGAAAAATCAAGAAATGCATATTAACCTGATTTCTTCTTTGAATGAGGAATAAAAATCATTACTTACTGTTTATGTAAATAAAATGAGTAGTTCTCTTCAACCTGTAAACATTGAGTGAACTAACACAATTTGATTATCAAACATTTGTAAAATAGTAATGATCATAGAGAATTGTCTTTTCTACTTGATTACTTCAAGAAAGAAAGTCTCCAGATGGCTCAAACTGTATTTCTGGATGCAGATCAATGAAATAACAGTCTCTGTCCATCTGGTCAGTTTTGACATAGGCCTAGTCCACTACACCACTAACAGTTCTTTTTTCTCTAGGGCTGTTCTTTCGACGCCTATCAGCTCTCTGTAGTGCACCTTCTCTTCTGGGGGGTCTCTATTCCTTTAAAAACCATCCCACCGCTGCCACCATGTCTTGCTATCCGATAAGCAAGGTAACCACAGGATTATTGATAAGCACCTTGCTTGCAGCCTCTCTTCCAAGTGGTCCGGAAGCTAACCTCAGCGCCGTGGTATTACCTACAGCTTTTTAAAGTAGCCTCATTAAGGCTGCGACGAGGTGATTCATCCAGAAAATTAACGACCTTCAGTCTGTGAGTCACACCCTAATCTCACTCTTTTACTTCGATCCTACCAAGCAGCAGGGCTGGGTCGTCTGGTCCAGAGAAACTCACGTTATGGCCGCTCACCTCTTAATTTAGCGTTGCAATTGTTATCTGTTCTGATAATCTTTAGGGCCCTGGAAAACGGGCTCAAGGGTGTTGTCTCTCACTGGCTAGGGAACCTTTTAAAACCTCCAATTTTTGTGTTGTTAAAGTTGAACCAAGCTTTACCATGTGTTTGTTCAATAAAGATGAAATA
>NC_056508.1:11521544-11530686 GCF_014905685.2 Nematolebias whitei
ATAGTCCAGATTTATACGTTTTGCTTCGCTTTAATCAATAATACTCGCAGGGGTACAGCATCAGGCACAATTTTATAATGATTAAATTTCATGATTACAAAGGATACACTTTCTTTACTAAGTAAGGCAATAGATTCTTCCTAATGACTTCTGATCCCCAAGAGCCCTTGGGGACTTGTGGACACTACATTCACTCAGACCTTTCACACATCAAGCCAAAAGTTGTTCTCTCTCAACTCTCTCATTATCCAAAAACACCTCAGAGCAAAACTCACTAGTACCCAGTACAATACTCTTAAATTTATCCTGTATGCTATGTTTCTAATCTGATGAACTAATTTATTTAGAGCAGATGAACGGGGAAGTCCTCTTACCATGATTCTGAGGTGACCCTCAGAGGATCTCTGTGATGATAAGAGGCATATTTCCAGTCTCCCAGGTGGAGAGTACAGGCCAACCCCAAAGCAAATGCAGCTATCCCAAATTGAAAAGATCAGAGCTTTGGACGGCCCAGGTCAAGCTATTGTTAGAAGTATGAAGATCCTCCAGTCTTGTTATTGACAAGTGAAGACTTGAATCCAATCCTGTTTCAGCGAGAAGAGAAGTAAATCCCAGCCTCGTCTCAAACTGGTGTAGTGAACTAAGCCTCAGGTCAAATCTGGCCCTGAGGGCCTTCCTGGGACAAGAACCGTCATTTCATTGATTTGAATCCATTTGAGCCCATCCAGAGACTTTCTAAGTGTGTCTTGCACGGATCAATTGAAAGAACACTCTCTTTTTCTATTATCATTACTATTTTACAAATGTCTTGATAATCAAAGTGTGTTTAATTCAAATCATTTTTAAATGTTGAAGTGAACTACTTATTTTAAATCAACTGTGAAACAGTATTAATGATTTTTAATCCTCATTCAAAGTAGAAATCTAGTTAATGTCTGTTACAGTGTAATTATTCATTTTCTTGATCTTCTGTCTGAAATGAGCAGGTTGTAAGTCGGTCAAAAGTCAGAGACAAACGCAAACAAGTTTGTTGGAACGAACTGTCATGTTTTTAAATCCTCTCAGACGTAAATAGAGAAGCTGGCCCCTGTTTCCTCCCATCTCGCCTAAACATTTCTCTTGTCTGTTTCAAAAACATTTTCTGTCTGTTCCAAAACATTTTTCTGTTTTTCTGACTTCTAGTGACCTCTTACGTCACAAAAAACACACCCCTGATTGGCTCTTTCAGCCAATCAGGACTTCCCAAATGAACCGGAAACAGAACTCTTTAAATGTCGACACTTCCTAGTTCCAACCAGTGCGGTGGGAGAGCAGTTCAGTTCGGAGGGCAGAACCGAACAGAAAAGTTGCTGGAGAGAACAGGAAGTTCCAGACATGATCCGAAGTTCTTCCGAGTCTCGTGAGGATTATGGAATCTTCCACATCTGAGTGGAACCTCTGACGGACTCACAACTCATGTGAGCCCACCTGGGAGGTGAGCGTGTGTTGAACGAAGTACCGTCACTACTTCGGACGATTCACAGCTGTTCCTACGGAGACGCTGGAAAGGTGGCGTTAAATGGAACTCCGTACCAGTGGAGACATCTTCTACAGGTAAAGAGTCGATTTCTACTACCTAAGTGTACCGAGGTGAAGCTGGGTTCGGATGGAGAGTGTCGTTCGTCGTCGACACATATTCCCTCATCCATCTTTCCCTCTCCATTTAAACTCCTTCATTTCCCATCTTTAAAACTCTTCTATCTTGCCAGTAAATCATCCAGATATTTTCATAATTGTCTGTTGTAATTAAGCTGTGTTATTGCTTCAATCAGAATAATCACGTGTACAATGTTTGGTGTTAAACTTTGATTCTGTTAATAAATGACCGCATTCATTTTGATGGGTCAAAGAAAATTAACGTCTCACGTCACTGATCTCTGTCACATATCTGTCAAGTAGCTCGAAAAAGAGAGAACCCGTTTAAATTAAGTATAATATCAGGTACTTGAACTAGTCCAGATATTATAACATGTAGTGGAGCTCCGAAGCTAACGAAGCTAACCGACCTATCTCACTACACTGGTAAAATCCTACTCCTTTTTGGGCTCCTCTGATCCTCCGAGCTGCTTCTGCTTGTAGTCTCTTCTGCTCAACTCTTCGACTCAGCTTTGACCACGTTTCATCAGTTTAATCTCTATTTAAAGACCCCTTATCCTCCTCCACTTAAGGAGGGGTTTAGAGGTTCTTTTTGGAAAGTTACATCATCCTTTTTCTAGTATGTGACTGTTGTTTTGTATCTTAACCGGTCCTATCCGGCATTTTGGGTACTTTCCACAAAGTTGTTTTTGCTCTGTTTGGGTACTTTCCAGAACTTGTTTTTCCACTTATGTTTCCTGTTTTTGCTCTGGGTACTTTCCACAAAGTTGTTTTTGCTTTGTTTAGGTACTTTCCAGAACTTGTTTTTCACATATGTTTCCTGTTTTTGCTCAGAAGTGCGTCACCACGAGATGAGTCGAGATGAACCTCCTGACCTTTTGTTCTCTCACTATAATGTTCTTCAATCATACATGCTTTTTATCATTAGTTCAGAATAACTCCAGCAAAACTTTACAAGGGTTATAAACTGACCATTATTCTTAGTAAAGGCATGCTCAGACTTGTTTATGGTACAACAGGTCTAGATCTGCTGCTTCATTTCAACACTTTTCAATAACAAACAAATCATACAATCATACAATTGGTTATACAATTCTTATAAATCATTACATGTCATTAGTTGATTACTTGTTGATTATTTGTAAAACACTTTTGATTACACATTTTTATATTTAGCTTGATTACTATTGATGATTTTTAAAGCAGAAGTTCAGTCCTTTGCTCTCAGCTGTGGAGGAGAATGGATCAGCCTTCACCTTCATTAAAGCTGGTTGTCTGTTATTCCATCATTTGGACACCAGGTTTATCGACAGTAGCCTTAAGAAAACCAATATAATCAGTGAGGCTAACCGGGGAAAAAAAGGCTTCAATTTGCTAGGGAGCATAAAGATTGGACTCTGGAGCAATGGAAGAAGGTCACGTGGTCTGATGAGTCCAGATTTACCGTGTTCCAGAGTAATGGGCGCATCAGGGTTAGAATAGAGGCAGGTGAAGTGATGCATCCATCATGCCTAGTGCCTACTGTACAAGCCTGTGGGGGCAGTGCTATGATCTGAGGTTGTTGCAGTTGGTCAGGTCTAGGTTCAGCAACAGTATGTGCTCAAAGAATGAGGTCAGCTGACTACCTGAATATACTGAACAACCAGGTTATTCCATCAATGGATTTTTTTCTTCCCTGATGGCATGGGCATATTCCAAGATGACAATGCCAGGATACATCAGGCTCAAATTGTGAAAGAGTGGTTCTTGGAGCACGAGACATCATTTTCACACATGGATTGGCCACCACAGAGTCCAGACCTTAACCCATTGAGAATCTTTGGGATGTGTTGGAGAAGACTTTGCGCAGTGGTCAGAATCTGCCATCATCAATGCAAAATCATGGTGAAAAAATAATGCAACACAGGATGGAAATAAGTCTTGTGACATTGTAGAAGCTTAATGAAACAATGCCACAGCCAATGCATGCTGTAATCAAAGCTAAAGGCGGTCCAATGAAACATTAGTGTGTGACCTTTTTTTTTTTTTTGGTGGTGACTTTTTATTGGGTCAGGCAGTGTATTTTCTTTAGAATTTTTTAAATGAAAGTTAGATTAGATATAGGGCTATAATTGACTTGGATTCCTGAGTCAAGTTTATATTTCTTAAGTAAAGGTTTAATTACAGCAATCTTTAAGCTCTGTGGTACATAACCAGTGTTTCCCCTACCATTATACAGGCGGGGTGCCCCATCCCATCAACAGAACTGAGCACCCTGCCTACCAAACTGAACTTGCCCCTCCCACCCCCACCCGTCAATGACATATCACTAAGGTAGTGGTACAAAATACAGGCTCTCTAGCTAAAAAGCCCAAGGCAGCACTCACATTGCCTCTTCCCTCATGTTGAATCTCCCCCACCTCCGCTCAAAAACTGTTAGTACAAGCTGCACTCAGACATGTCTCCATCCCCTCCCATCAGCAAAAATCGTGGATGAGATGAGCACCCCGCCATGGCAAGATAACTAGGGGAAACACTGCATAACCATTTATTAGAGACAAATTAAGCAGATTCAAGACATAGTTATTAATTAAGGGAATTACATCTTTAAATAGCCTGGTTGGGATGAGATCTAGCAGACATGTGGATGGTTTTGATGAAGCTATTATTTTTGACAATTCAGAGAGCTCAACAGGACAAAAACAATCCAAGCATAAATCAGGTTCTAGTGACATTTTTAAAGTCATCTCATCTGACACAGTACCAGAGGCGATACTAGGATTGTTGATTTTAAAATTTTCCTTAATTGAAACAATTTTATTTATAAAGAATCTCATGAAGTCATCACTGCTTATAGTTGTAGGAATACATGTATCAACATAAATATGATTTTTCATTTGACTAGCTATGGTACTGTTAAGGAACCTGTGGCTATTTTTAGGCTCATCAATTAAAGATGAATAATATAAAGTTCTAGCTTTACGGAACACTTTTTTGTATGTTAGCAGGCTATCGTTCCAGGATAAGTAAAATTCCTCAATGCTAGTGGAGCACCATTTTCTTTCCAGTTTTCTAGCTGTCTATTTTAAAGTACGGAACTCAGAATTGAACCATGGAGCTCATCTCCTCTGATAGATTACTTTCTTTTTCAGCGGAGCAGCTTTATTGAGTGAAGTTTGCAAATAAGTTGTAAAATGATGATCTAAGTTACTTCTCTCTGATGTATTAATTTGCAAGACAGAGGAACACGATGGAAGAGAATCTTTAAATTTGGTTATAACATTTTCTGATAAGCACCTGCTAAGGTGAAATTTACTCTCAGTGACTTTGTAGTCTTTTAATGTAAACTCAAAGGTAATTAAAAATGGTCCGACACAACAGGACTTTGAGGATGTATTGCTATGTTGTTAATCTTGATGCCATAGGTCAGAACCAGGTCAAGGGTGTGATGATGAGAGTGAGTAGGTGTTCGGACGTTTTGGGTAAAACCAACTGACTCTAAAATTTTAAATTTTTAAATTTTTAAAGGCTATGCTTGAGCCATCACTTTCAACATCTACATGAATATTGAAATCACCCATTATTATGACTTTATCAGTATTTACTAGTTAAGTCAGTTAAGAATTCTGAGAATTCAGACAAGAACTGAGCATAGGAGCCTGGTGGACGGTGTATAGTAACTGGTGAGAGTGGCCATTCCGTTTTCCATTTTGGATGGGATAGACTAAAAAACAGCAATTCAAAAGTATTATAACTAATAATTGGTTTAGAATTAATTAACAGTCCTGACTGAAAAATAGAAGCTACACCTCCGCCTCAACCTGTTGCTCTAGGAACATGAAAATTTAGTGGAGTGGATTCATTTATACTAACAAAATCTTCCTGTTTTAGCCAGGTTTTTTCAGACAGAATAAATTAGTATGATGATCAGTTATCAGGTCAATGACTAACAGGGATTTATAGGAAAGAGATCTTATATTCAATAGTCTGCATTTAATAATTTTATTATTTTGCTCTGGTAAAGTAACTGTGTTTATTTTAATAAGATTTTTATGGTTAATCTTTTTAGAGCGGGGCAGCACGGTGGCGAAATTGATAGAGCTGCTGCCTCTCAGCGAGCAGGTCCCTGGTTCAAATCCTGGTCTGTGGGCCTTTCTGGGTGGAGTTTGCATGTTCTCTCTGTGCATGCATGGGTTTTCTCCGGGTACTCTGGTTTCCTCCCACAGACAAAAAACATGCATGTTAGGCTGATTGGTAACGCTAAATTGTCTCTAGATGTGAGTGAAAGAGTGAATGGTTGTTCGTCTCATTTGTCTCTATGTGGCCCTGTGATGGACTTGCGACACGTCCAAGGTGTCCCCCGCCCCTCGCACAGTGATTGCTGGACATGGGCACCGGCGACCCCCGTGACCCAAAATGGAAGAAGTGGGTAAATGATAATGGATGGATGGATGGATGGATGGATGGATATTTTTAGAGCTGATTTTTGGTTTATTTGATTTGAGCCATGGGCGAGTTGGCACTGTTTTAGTTGGGGTTTTGATGGTAACAGAGAAGCAGCAGAGAAGTGTGGAAGACTACATCTCTGCTTCCTGGACTGATTTCTAGACTGGACATTAATTGTCAACAACCCAGATGTCCAACTGAATCAGCTAAGTTTTTAGAAAGAAGTGCTGCTCCATTTAAAGTGGGATGGATTCCAACTCTCCGCATGTGACCGGGTTTTCCCCAAAATGCACTCCAGTTGTCTATAAACCCTACGATGTTTTCAGAGCACCACCCAAGACACCCAGCAGATGAAAGCCAACATACAGCTAAACATGTTATCACTGGACATATTGGGGAGGGGGCCAGAGAAAACTACAGAGTCAGACATAATTTAGGTGAAGTTACACATCGAAGCAACATTAATTTTAGTGATCTCTGATTTGCGTAGCTAATAGTGGTGGGTGGAACAATCCAAATATTGATACTATTGATACTAACATGGGTCTTGATTGTAATGAGATAGATACTTTAGCTTCAGTTTCTCTCCTGTACGCACTGTTGCGGTTTCATCAAAAATGCGAGCCGACTGTCTGTGTAAGTGCCGCACCTGTCATAGCACAGAGAAACTTTGCAAAGGCAGGCAGGGCCCACAGAGAGGCTTCTGGGAATATTTATTTGAACTCAAGGCTTTGGAGGTTGTTTTGTTATTTACACTGTATTTATTGTATTTTTACTAATTATTTTTGATTTGTAATTATTTTTTCAAGCCCAGAAAAGAAATTAACCTAAGAGGAGAAATTTTGTTTTATTCCTTCCATCCATCCATTATCTTTTACCTGCCTCTTCCATTTCGGGTCACAGGGGGTCGCCGGAGCCCATGTCCATCAATCACTGTGCAAGGGGCGGGGTACAACCTAGATGGGTCGCAAGTCCATCACAGGGTCACACGGAGACAAACGAAACAAACAACCTTTCACTCTCTCACTCATCACACCTAGGGACAATTTAGAGTTACCAATCAGCCTAACATGCATGTTTTTGGTCTGTGGGATGAAATTGGAGTACCCGGAGAAAACCCATGCATGCACAGAGAACTTGCAAACTCCACCTAGAAAGGCCCCCAAACCGGGATTTGAACCAGGGACCTGCTCGCTGAGAGGCAGCAGCTGTACCAGTTGTTATTCTTTTATATCCTAAATATATTTTACTGTTTTATAACATTTGTTGCAGTGTGATATGTACAAGTACAGTTTGTTCATTTAAGAAAAAAAAAATCCAGAAAAGGAGTGCAATGAAGGGATAATTTTTATTTATCATAGTTTCTGAACACAATGTTTTAATTTATTCTTGAGTGATTGTTTTGTGCACTTTGTTTAAGGGAGAAAAATCCAGCCATCACAAGGTATGGGGAAAATTGTTTTGTTACTGTTCTATTTTTTCAGAAAAATATTATTATAATAAAGTATTTTTTATTTACTTATAAACTTTGCCTAATTCTATCCTGGGTTTTAACTAATAAATGATCTAAAGGAAAAACTCACAAAACACGTCATCAAAATTCACCGTAATTATTTAAAAGTATAGTATGGGTATCCGTATCGGCGATATTGGACCTGTATTTATTTGGTATCGATCTATACCAAATTTTGCAGTATCGCACACCACTACTAGCCAAGTGTCATTTTCGCCAACTTGAATAATGATTTTACTGTATTTAGTCTTAGCTTTAGCCAGTAGTACTTCTAAAGTACTAGGTACTTCTAAAGGTATTTTAAATAATTTCCTTGGACTTTGGCTGCCTTTGTCTCTTATTTTCCAGACAGTTCATGTGATCATGACAGCATATTGGGAGTTTGCACTTGTAAGTGGAGGTCAAAAGAAATAATGATCTGAGACCTGGACCTGGTCAACACTCGAGCTGATTTTTTGTTTAGTTTTAATGTAATAGCTCCTTCAGAATCACCTTGTTGGCTCCAAAGTGGCATTTTGTGTATCTCAAACTGTGTTATCTTTTTATAGATTCATTCAGTGAAAGACTTGGAGAAAAAATGTCTTCCTTGTGACAAGCCACTGCTAACAAAGAGCCGAAAGATCTAAAGACAGTATCTCACTGGGCTGTGACTGTTGCAGGCTGGTTGGTGAACAATGTTTGCGAGTGAACCTCCAAAATGTTCTGGTTCGGAAACAATCACAGGGGTTCAGTTTCAACACAAGTCACAGTGTTCAATGTATTTGTGCTGCAAACTCTTTTTCTTAAAATAGTTGCAGAGTTGTTGCAGGCATCTCAGACTTTGCTCACATTTTGTTTTCTAATTCTGGAGTGCTGTGTTGTAACACTCGAGCATGATGTGTTTTTATGACAGAAATCATTCAACACTACAGCCCCCAATGTCCACGTCTCACCACACACTGATGATAGATTATTAAGAAATTGGTCCAAATCTGCTTATATTCAGGGGCACCACCAAGCAGGGGCTGGAGGGCATTGGCCACTGTCCACCCCTAAATCATGGTGTCCCCTCCACTGGCCCCCCTTGGCCAGACAATTTAATTATTTGAATCTCAAAATTTTGATATTAGATAATTAGGGTTAGTAGAACCTCATGAACATAAAACCAAGCATTATTTTTGAGCAATTGGGAATTAAAAATATAAATTTATATCTTATTTAAATAAAAATAAAAAAATCTAATTTCTAGTCTCCCTAAATAAGAACAACATAACTAAATTTAATATCCTTAACATTATGATGCAGGTCTAAAAAGTTAAAGCTGGTCCTCTGGACATTCAAAAAAAATTTTTTTTTTTAAATTGTAGAAACGTTTCATCTTTCATCTGAAAGACTTCCTCAGTCTGAGGTGCTGTATTCAGCTCAGTCTTATAAATAGCACCCTCTCGCAGTGGATCAACCAGTTTGCTGCTGACAGCCAAAACCAGCTGCTCACATGATCAAGGAAGATCATCAGCCTAACAATGGATCATTAGCACACTGATGTTGGGATCCTGCCCTGCACTCCTCTCTCTCCTCAAGCTCCTTGAT
>NC_056508.1:11530696-11542798 GCF_014905685.2 Nematolebias whitei
TGTTGGGATCCTGCCCTGCACTCCTCTCTCTCCTCAAGCTCCTTGATTACCAGCAGCTGCAGCTGATCAGCACCACACCTGAGGAGGAGTATAAGAAGACTCAGAAGCCACTCTACAGGCGCTGGGACATTGCCTGCCAACGGTAGTAGATGTTCTAGCCAGCAAACTGCGTTCTCTAGTGATTATACTAAAGTTTTGTCTTCCTCTGCATTCTCAGAGCCTTCCTGTTTTTTCGTGTTGTCATCGGACCTGCCTGAGTCTCCTGAGTTCCTCCTCAATCCCTCCTGTGATCCTGCAGCTGCCTTTTTGCCTTCCACCACTTGCCACTCCAACCTGGATTCGTATTTTGGACCCTTCCTATTCAACCTCTCGTCACGTAAGAAAGATCCCTCACAGATTACTCCAGTCCCTCCGGCGTTTCCCTTAACCTCTTCCTCTGCCCCTCAGGTGATCCTGTATATATATATATTGTAAATATTTCCCGACACCTGTACAGAGACGTCATCACCTTTATTATCACTTTTTGTAAATAAACACTGTTTTTTTGGTATTTCGAGTCCTGGTCTCTGTTCAGTTTTCTGGTCCTTCATCCTGGGTACAACCTCGGTCATAACAACTGATGGCTGTTTGTTATTCACAGGGGGCTGAGTGATACTAGCAATAACAGCATTGTACGAGGGGGACAGTTGAACATGGAGGCCTCTATCCCTGTTTAATGATGGACGGTTTCTTTTCACAAAGATGGCCTCCTTTACTCCTCTCTCAAACCATTGTTCCTCTCTATCAAGGATGTGAACATCTTCATCCCTGAAAGAGTGACCGCTGGCCTGGAGATGAGTGTAGACCGCAGAGTCCTGGCCTGATGATGTTGATCTTCTGTACTTGGCCATCCTTTTGGCCAGTGGCTGTTTGGTTTCCCCGATGTAAGATTGATCACAGTCCTCCTAAATGGCAAAAAATGGCAGGCTGGCTTTCTTTGACTGTGAGTTCTCAGTTTCTGATAGAAGACATTTACAAACTGAGGTGTACCGCAAACCCACCTACACAGACCAGTATTTGCAGTTTGACTCCCATCACCCTTTGGAGCACAAGTTAGGAGTCATCAGGACTCTGTACCACAGAGCAGACAGCGTTCCCACTAACTCAGGAGCCAGGCAGAAGGAGAAATCCCACACAAGACAGGCTCTAGAGCAATGTGGATATTCTAACTGGGCCTTCCTGAAAGCAGAGAAGAAACCCAAACAGGACTCCAGTCAGCCATCAGGTGAAAAGGAGGAACCCAGACAAGTGGTCATTCCATATGTTGCGGGAGTATCAGAGAAACTGAGACGTTTCTTTTCTAAACATAACGTCCCAGTGGCTTTTAAACCCCAAAATACATTATGGCAAAGACTGGTTCATCCCAAAGATCCAGTCCCCTGGCACAAACAGAGTAATGTTGTGTATGCTGTTCAGTGTCAGGAGGGCTGTGATCAGTCTTACATCTGGGAAACTAAACAGCCACTGGCCAAAAGGATGGCCCAGCACAGAAGAGCAACACCATCAGGCCAGGACTCTGCGGTCTACACTAATCTCCAGGCCAGCGGTCACTCTTTCAGGGATGAAGATGTTCACATCCTGGATAGAGAGGAACGATGGTTTGACAGAGAAGTAAAGGAGGCCATCTTTGTGATGGTATTGGTATTGGTATTTGAACATGAAGGCCTAGAAATATTTTACAGAATGCATATTGCTAACTGTCTTTCATCCGTCTGTCCGTCCGTCCATCCATCCATCCATCATCCATCCATCCTTCTATCTATCCATCCATCCATCCATCCATCCATCCAAATGAGACAACCATCCATCCAGCATCCATCCATCAATCCATCCAAACAAGACAAACAATCATCCATCATCCATCCTTCCATCCATCCATTCATCCATCCATTCATCCATCCATTCATCCATCCATCAATCCAATGAGACAAACAACCTTTCACACTCACACAGAATTACTCATTAACCATTTATTGTGAAATGCCAAGCTCAGTTTTTGTTGAAGATGACTCTCAGCTACTACCAGACCAAATTTTAACTCAAAATCTGTATAACTGACTGAACTGCAGCTGGTTTTGGTTGGATGTTGTGGCCATCTAGAACTAAGTTGGCTCCAAACATTGAACAGTTGTAGACACACATCCACTGATTGTTTTCTGAAAGTTTTATTAAAATCCATCCAGCAGCTCTTTCATTTTTCTATATTTTAGTAAATACTGAGTTGATCCAAAAATTTTAACCAAGATCTTGAACAATCTGTAAGCACTCAAAAAGGTTGTTGAGGGTCAGTCTCAGCTACTACCACACCAAATTTTAGGTCAGTATCTGTACAACTGACTAAGTTTGAGCCATTTTGTGAATTTTCTTACAGCTTAGCTGTGGCAGCTATCTTGAATTAAGAGGACTTCAAAAATCAATCAGTTGTAGATGTACATCCAGTGATTGTTTTCAGAAAAAAATCTTAAAACTTGTCCAGTGAGGATGTTGGGTAACAGACAGACACACACAAGTAAAAACATCATTGCCCTTTTTCACCTTTCCCCCTTGTGCAATAAAAGGCCGGTATAGGGCATGTTAGCTACTTCTGTTTGACAGTTTTGTAAAAAATAAAAATGTGGGTCTGAAAATTATTTATTTCACACAGTTTTTTTTTCCTGTTTAAACCAGAGTTTTAAAACCATCACAATGCCTGGACTCATTAACAAGGAGACCCGCTGTGCTCTGCCGCTCAGCGTGTGTGACATCACTTCCTGTGTCAGGGGTTACACTTTGGCTCTAACAGCTTCTATGACCTATGAGAACATTGAAGATCATGCAATCGAAGGTGAGTGAAACCAATTAAACCATAGTTGCTTGTGTGCAATTTAAGGCCTTTGCTCTGGAAAACGCTTGTTAAATACATTTTTATTGACTTCATGTCAGTGATTGCTTGTTTGTGCTCTTTAGGGATCTTTATATATCCACTGGAGGAGAACTCCATTGTCGTGGGGTTTGAGGCTATGATATCCAGTCAAATTATTTCACTGCAAATAAAAGGTAAAGCAAAGATCGATGACTGTTATGTGGGTAGTTGCCACACAACAAACGGAGCTCTGCAGAGCGGCACCGGTAAGATTGAAGCAACTGTAATCAATACTGTCATATCAGCATGATGTCGATCCAGTGGCCTTTTGTTCTGTGAATGTAAGGTAAAGATTGTGGTTGGGATGAAACACACAGCTATATAATCAGAGTCGGCAGGACAGCCAATTTTGTGGAGTGTTGTTGAGTGTTGTGCATTCACCACTTTGTTGTTTGATGAGAATCAGTTTCTGCGAGTCTGAGGCCACGCTTCTCATTCAGAACAAAGATCAAATGCTCCCTCTGGGTCTGGAATAAGTCCGTGGAGGAGATCAAAGATCTGGGAGTTTTGTTCACAAGTAAATGGATTGAGGAACTAGGGTATCACCTTCAGTAATGAAGATGTTGCTCCGGTCCTTCAAGGTAAAGAACCTTAGCTGAAATGCAAACATCTTGGTCTCCTAGTGAGTGTCTATACCCCAAATTTATGACATGAGATTTGAGTCATTACAGAAAAGGATGTACAAGCGGTTGAAAATGAGCTTCCTGCGTCGGGTGGATGTGCTCAGCCTTAGAGATGGTGTGAGGAGCTCCTTCAGCTGAAGGAGCTTGGACTAAAGCAGCTGCTACTCCTCATCAAAAAGGAGTCAGCTGAGGTAGTCTGAGCATGTCACCAGCATGCCTTTCTTGGCATCTCCCACTGGAGGTTTTCCAGGAATATTAGTCTGGGAGGAGACACCAGGACAGACCCAGAACACACCAGAGGATTTTATATACTCTCTGGTCTGGGAATGCTTTGGGGAAGAGGGTCCCTGCGGAGAGGAATGTCTGGGTTTCCCTCCTGGACCTGCTGGCTCTGCAACCCAACCATGGATAAGTGAAAGACAAAGTATGGATGGATGGAACTTTGTTTAGTCATCAACGTCCATGCACAATCATCCTGGTATAAATCCAATAATGGTCGGTAAGGTCATCTGGACAGTTTCTTTTTTAGGGAAAACAGTTTACTTGGGACTCCTCAGACTGAAGAAGCCCTCTGGATAGAGGGCGAAATGTCTTTTCACAAAAAAGAAACTGTCCAGATGACCAGATTTACCATAATTGGATTTATTGTTTGGTGTGTTTAGTGGTCAGTTCCCACTCAGAAAAACCTGCTGTGCTTTACTTGTTTAGTACCAAACAGCAAGGTTGAAGAAATATAGGTATTAAATTACACATAACATGTAAATAATCGGGCAGCACGGTGGCGCAACTGGTAGAGCTGCTGTCTCTCAGCGAGCAGGTCCTTGGTTCAAACCCCGGTCCAGGGGCCTTTCTGGGTGGAGTTTGCATGTTCTCTCCGTGCATGCGTGGGTTTTCTCCGGGTACTCCGGTTTCCTCCCACAGACCAAAAACATGCACGTTAGGCTGATTGGTAACTCTAAATTGTCCCTAGGTGTGAGTGAGAGAGTGAATGGTTGTTTGTCTCGTTTGTCTCTATGTGGCCCTGTGATGGACTTGCGACCCGTCCAGGGTGCACCCCGCCCCTGGCACAGTGATTGCTGGACATGGGCACCAGCGACCCCCGTGACCCAAAAATGGAATAAACGGGTAAAGATAATGGATGGATGTAAATAATCATACTATTTATTCAATAAAACTAGAATATCATCTGTTGAATCAATAATCCAAAAAAACTGACATTGGCAAACATTACTGAGTGCATCCTGATGCATGCTCAATAATCCAGGTAGAAAAATCTAAAAAAAGTTAAATCTGGTCCTCTGGACATTAAAAAAACCCAAAACAAAGCAAAACAACAAAAAATGTAGAATGATCCATTGTTAGGCTGATGGTCCTTCTTGAGCATGTGATCAGTTGGTTTTGGTTTTCAGCAGCAAAACTGGTTGATCCACTCTGAGAAGGTGCTATTTAAGAGACTGAGCTGAAAACAGCACCTCAGACTGAAGAAGTCTCTCGGACGAGAGACGAAACGTTTCTACATTTTTTGTTGTTTTGCTTTGTTTTGGTTTTTTTTAATGTCCAGAGGACCAGATTTAACTTTTTTAGATTACTGAGTGCAAATTGAGGGCTTTAAAAAAATACAGTTTGTACAGTCTTGCCTTATAATAAGTCAGTATAAGAGATAATAAGGGAGGAGTTGTGGATTATCTCTGCATCATTCTTAATGTAATCATGAGTTTGAACAGTTTGTTTTATAAACAGGAGTAGGGCTCAGTGAAACACCAACAGTGCTTTTTATTTTCTGGATGTTTCAGGGCACATACTGATGGATGAGGATTTTGAGAGGACCGTGTTGGTGGTAAACCTTGGGAGTATCCCTCCAATGGAGACGGTCCATATCCTGGTCAGTACTTCCTCAGAACTTTCCACTCTACCCAGCGGGGGCATCAGAGTTTCATCCCCACCAGTTTGCACCCCGCGGGTACAGAGGACCATCAATGAGGAGCAGGGGTTGTCCCCAAACTTCTCCAGAACGTAAGCAAACAACGTGCAAATGGTATATAAAAGCGTAAAGCAAATCAAATTTAAACAAGGTACCTGTTCAGTTAGAATTAGATGAAGTGTAACTGAGATCTGGCCCGTTAGCTTAAATGTCCAGGTGTAAATTTCGGTTAACATGGAGAAAAGCTGACATGGCTGACATTTTGTATGTGATTTCAAACATGCTCCATGTTTTAGGCGTGAAAGACTCACCTGTGCCTCAAGTCCTCATGATCAAAACCTAAATGCCCCTCAGCTGTGGTTGGCCACGCTGCTAGAAGAAGAAGCCATCAACTCCATGGACTATGAGTTCAACTTCCAGCTGGAGATTCGGGCTCCCTATCTCCTCGCAGGTCAGAAATTTACCTGTACTTCCTGAGTAAATGGACAAGTTTAGCATTTTTTACAGCCCTTGCTTAATTTTTTTTTGTCTAACATTGATGTATTTTACTGTGCAAACTGTTATATTTTCATATTTTAGAAGGCGGTAAATTAAATAAGATTTAATAAGATAAATAAGATTTTTTCTTCTTTCTGCTGCCTTTCATTTTAAGGCCTTTTTTGCACGGACACGATGGGGGGAAATGTAGGTTTTTTCGTATGTTAATTAGAGGAAAAGATCTGCGTTGACACGGTCGTATTTTGGGTTTACATGCATCCGCAGGATTCCCCCCCCCCCGGCCCTCCCGAATCCGCTGTAGTTACCATGCCAGGTCATTAGATGGCGTTGTGAATTTTGTACCTTCACCTAATGCGCATGCGTGCTGCCTCGGCACGCTGTTTCCTATGAGCTAAAAAGCTCAGCTAACAACAACTTAACAACAAGTTAAAGCTGGATTTTGGCTGGATTGTGGATAAAAGAGTCGACAGATTTGATGCCAAGCGGGACCACTTCGTCTAACAGCTCCACACCGGCCGCTGATTGGACCAGAACCGAGTCGACTTTTTGGACTTTACTCCATGATAATCAGTAACTGGTTTACAACAAGTAAATCAAATGTTCTTAATAATGTTAGCTTGTGTTTAGTTCGATTACAAAACAACTGAGTTTTTATTTTTTTCCTGAAAGAAGAAGGAGCTGTCTCCCACCAGGCGGACCGGTTCTGAACTAGGCTCGGCAGCAGGACGTTAAAGAGAGAGATGATGGATGAACCATTTATTTAAAATTCCCCTCAGTTCTGTAGTGGTGTCAGGGCCAGCTTAGCAACCCTTTCACTACTAATTATTTAAATATAACGGGTTCTCTCTTTTTCGAGTTAAATTTCTGCCATGTGACGAGATAACTGTGATGATTGTTTAAATCAGTGACATGAGACGTTAATTTCCTTTGACCCATCAGAATAAATGTGGTCATTTATTTAACAGAATCAAAATTTAACATCAAAACAAGTACAAGTGATTAGCTGATCTGGTTCTGATTAATAAAACTTGGCACGTTTTACTTAATAAGACAACGATACATTTCTGAAGGCATCTAGACTACTGGCAAAATAGAAGAGTTTAAAGATGGGAAATGAAGAGTTTAAAGACACTTGAAGGGGAGGTGTTTTGTTTACCAGAATTAGCACGCTTCTTTCAACACCAGCTCAACCCTCCGGTACACTTCAGGACATGCAGAGACTTCGTTACCTTAGATGGGGATACCTCCGCTCAGGAACAGGAGTCCATTAGTACAATCTTTTTACAGCGTCTCCGGGCGGTGGCTGGGCATCATCAGAAGTCGTGTGGTTTACTCCATTAAACAGAACCAGCTTCCTTCGAGGTTGTAGGGCATTATGCCCAAGTGAGTTCACAGCGAGCTGTGAGTCCGTCAGAGGTTCCACTCAGATGTGGAAGACTCCATAGTCCCAACTCGACTCAGAAGACGAAGAATTTGAAGACTGAAGACTCCAGGAAGTGTGGACTTTTAAAGAGTTCTCACTTCCGGACTTCCTGATTGGTTGAAACAACCAACAGGGGGTGGTTCTAGTGATGTCAGAGGGTCACTACAAGTCAAGAGGACAGCAGGAATGTTTTAGGAACTTTTAGTACAGACAGAAGAAATGTTTTGAAGAAGTGAGAGCAAGCAGGTGCCAGTGTTTCATATTTACTGTCTGCTAGGTTTAAAAACAATACAGCCTGTTCTAAAAACTTCTTTCTGATTGTCTCTGACTTTCGACCGACATCACTACTTCTCATTCAGAGAGAAGATCAAAATGCATAATTACTTTGTAAATAGACATTTAATTTGATTTCTAATTTAAATGAGGATTAAAAACAATAATCATTAATACTGTTTCACAGTTGATTTAAAATGAGTGGTTCAACATTTAGAAATGATATGAACTAAACACACTTTTGATTTATCAAGATATTGTAAAATAGTAATGATAATATAAAAGAAGAGTTTTCTTTCAATTGATTCCTTCAGGATACAATTAGACAGCCTCTGGATGAGCTAATTTGTATTTCTGGATTCAAATCAAGGAAATAACAGTTCCTGTCCCATGAAGGTTTTCAGAGGCAGGTTTTGGTCAGAGGCCGAGTTCACTACAGCCCCCCCTTTGGAAATCATCGCCTGTCCATGGGGATGAATTCCAACATGAACTTACGTCTCCGAATGTCCTTGAGCTTGATGTAATCCAGCAAGAGGAAAACAAAAGTCAAAGAAGATAATCCCACAACGGTTTAGGTCATTCCACAATGTTGTTGGTAATTCCATAATGTTGTTGGTAATTCCATTGTGTTGTTGGTAATTCCATTGTAGCAATGCTTTAACCCCTTGGAAACAAAGTCTATAATCCATTGGAAAAAGTCATATAATCCACAACGATAAATCCACAATGATTGGAGGTGTTGATTGATCAGCATGCAGAGGGGTTCCCTCGATAGAACTGCAGAGGCGACTACTGGATGGAGACTAGAGACCCATGTTGGAGTTGTAGGTCCCTTCAGCGAAGGTTGCTGCTGGTGGTTCCCAGTGGGTGCCATTCTGGTTCTATGTGTTCATGCATTTATGTGGTTTTAGTTGGCTTATGAGTGGGATTTTACATAAGACCTTAACCTATATGCACCTGGTGTGTAAGCTATCATGGTTTAGATCATCTAAAGTTACCAGTTTAAAGGGTGGGTCTTGCTGAAAAATTTAAATAGGGATTTATACCTATAGAAGGGCATTCCAAACTATTTTTCCCTTCGTAACTTGGTTTAAGTTAGATTTAAATGGCAAAATATAGTTTGGTTCAATTGTCTGTTGTCCTTTTAGATGAACGACTTGAGGTTTGGTTTTTTGGTTTTCCCCTAAATATTTTTGGAGTCTATGGCGAGACTCAACTGAAGGATTAGCAAGCCCCACCCCGAATAGGATTGTTCGAGTAGGTTCGGCTTGAGCGTCGTGAGACCAAAGTAGGTTCGGCTTGAGCGTCGTGAGACCAATGTAGGTTATGGTACTTAAGGTAGCATTAATCTACATTGACTCCTCAAAGATTGAATTTTAACAAATGAACTGCATGTTGGCATAGTCAAAGTCCTTTTAGTCTCTAACTAAAGTACACACAAAATTCATTCTTGCTGGGGGTGTTCAGAAACAAATACCAAAAAACAATTTAACGATGTCTCAACATCGACAAAAATAGTGATTAAGCAACCACAAAAACAACGTTTCAACATTGACAAACGTAGTGATTAAGCAACTAGAAAACAACGTTTCGGTGCGTCACTCACTCTGACCGTCAGATTTGATTATGCTATCGCATCTGGTAACGTCACCCTAACTAACGTCACCCCCCTGTGGTCATGGGGGACCACGAACACGGGTGAGGGCGTCGCTCCATGAGCAAAAGTTAGGATACCCTTGAGTAGTTTTAGCTGTTTGCGCAGCTGAAAGAGGGCTTTAAGGTCTGGATTGGAATCCAGGTTGGCTTCGGATGGAGTGCTTTTCTCTGAGTCAGTCAAGTACAGCATCATCAAGTTTATTGTAGGATCCAACTTTTGAAGTTGGATGATGTCTGGGTCAGTCAGCACGGGTTGTACAGAGACTGTGTTGTCAGCCGGCCTGGCTGTAGCCTGTGCACGTGTGACTGCCATTACCTCGGCTGTAGGCTGTATTGACAGAGTTGTGAGCAGCCCAGAGGGGTCAGAGGACCTCTGAGGGCCGTCCACGGCTCCGTCCTTGATAGCTGGTTTATCTGTCCGCAGCGACAGTACAGCATCTTTGGTATGGGATCCTTGGATCTCTACACCTTGAACTACCAATGGTAGGTAGTATCTAGTGGACTCTGACTGTCTCAGCTCGCAGAGGAGGCTTTCTTGTTCAGCCAGAGTTGGGTCTCTTCGGTCTCACATGACTTTGAAGGATTACTTACCGGGACTGTGTTCTCTGCTGAGAGGTCCTCGGTGCCTTCTGCAGTGTCTGCTGTTGGGCAGTCTGACAGTCTCAGGAGGCATGAGTATTGGCAGAGTTTTGCTCACTCTGGCCCACATTGTCTGTTCACCATAATCTATAATCGCGTCAAAGCGATTTATAAAATCCTGGCCGATCAAAAATGGGAATGAGTCAACCGGAGACACATGTACCGGGTGGTATAGTGTCATCTCGCCAACCTGCATGTGAACCATAGCTATAGCTGTTAGGGTTGCCCTCGTCTCTGTGAGGCCCTGCAGCACATTCTATGAAAGGTATGTCCCTGGGAACACCATTAGCGGCAGTCCTGAGCTCCTCAAACAGTTTGGCTGACATAATAGTTATGTCGGCTCCACCATCCAGTAGGGCTTCATGTGTGACGACCCCTTCAAGTGCGATCGACAGGTAAGCTTTTTTAGCGACCCCCTTTCTGATCAGGTTACACAGGAACCTTGTAGGTTTTGGCCGACGTTTTTTCTTACGTTTACCTTTACCTGTGTAATCCCGGTTTTTCCGAACCGTTAGTGCAGCTGCTGCTGCTCCTGGGAGTTCGGCTTTTGACGGACTTCCGTCATTGATGTATGAGATCACCCGCTCACCGTGTGTTGAGGGGCTCTCATTGTTTGTAACAACAAGGTCTTGGTGGCTGTCCATGACAGCGGCAAAGTTGTTGTTTGTGTCACCCTGTTTGGACTGAACCGTCAGGACAGCTGTTGCTGTTTCTGAGGTTTCATTTTGTGACGGGTCACCGTCGGTGACGTGTGATTGTACCCCCCCTTTTTCAGGTGAGGGTGTGTCAGATTTTACAACAACAGCGTCATGGTGACTGTCTGTGACAGCAGTAACGGTGTTGTCTGTGTGCTCTGACTTAACAGCAACGATATTGCCAAACAACGCGTTAGGTTGTTCGTCCGTGGCAACACCTTTCAACAATTCCAAGAACTGATGCACACTCTCTGTCTCGTCCGAGCTCAGAGGTCTGCGTCTCTCTTTCTGGTCCTACTGCTGTTTCTTTTTTGTCTCAGGCTGTTCAAGCCGACGTGGTGGGGAAGCAGTTCCCCTCCTCTGGGGTTCCCAGTGGGATCCCTGTTTGTATGGGTCACTTTTGGTGCCATACTTTTTACCCTTAGGGCGTTTGCCCCCCTTCTGGTACATTCGTTCATCCTCTGGTTCCTTGGGAAACCATTTAGGATCTCGTCTGGACCAGGGGGCACACACCTGTTGTGGTTTGGCTGTTGGAAAACCTCGCTTCCTCTTGCCTTTTTTGGGAGGGGTAGTCAAAGCTCTCGTCCCTTCCAATTCTAATGACTGGGCAGGAATCCTTTCACCTGGGAACACCTCAATGGGCGTTTTGGCCTGTGAACGGGCTTCAAAGACATTCACAGCACAACTTTTTATCTCACTGATGGACTTTTCTTTGAAATTAGCAATCATTTGCACTGACATCCTTGTGTCAGGGTGGAGATTTTTGCTGAAAACGTACTTAAACGCTTCCTCCTCCTCCATGCTGGTGTCGTTCCTGTAACCAAAATAAGCCTGTAAAATCCTGGAATAATATGTCCTGGGGTGCTCATTCTTACCTTGCATGACGTTGTTGGCAGCTGGATAACCGCCAGGTCCTGCACAAGGGGAATACTCTTTCATAAGAGCAGCACATAACAGGCAGTAATCCTTTCTTGTGGCATCAGGTTGACGCTCTATGAAGGAAAACACCGTCCTAGTTGAAGTGAGCCTGATCAAATCTACTTTATCCTTAACTGTAGAGTTGGGATAGCTTCTTAATTGGAAGTCAAGGTCGTTCAGATAGGCCTTAGTGTCGGTTGAACCCAATGGCCCTGGCTTAAAGCGTTGGACATATTTTGCAATTTTGTATGTAGTATGACATATCCTGAGATATATTCATACATTAAATGGGTTCACTCATCTTTCTGGACTGGATGATGTCATGCTTTGAATTTAACAGAAATGTAACGTGAGACGTTATTTATCTTTGACCCATCAAAATGAATGGAGGTCATTTATTTACAGAATCAAAGTTTAACATCAAACATTTACATTAATTTGGCAGAATATGAAAATAACAACATAATTAATCAGCTTTACAACCAGGAAAACCATACGGCCATGATTTTCCGTTG
>NC_056508.1:11547798-11606023 GCF_014905685.2 Nematolebias whitei
TCCCGTCTTAATGCAAAGTATTCACTGGACAACAGCTCTTTAGCATCCCTGGCTTCAGATAGTGATGCATTAAGTAACTGTATTTTGCTATTCAGCGAATCAATTTCTGCATTTGCATTTTGCTGTGATTGAAACATCTGTTCAGAATGTTTTTTTGTGAGGACTTCGTGTTCACTTTTAAATTGAAGGAAGTGTTCTTCAATTTTCTGAACCACCTCTTTTTCACTGTCTAACCTTATTAAGGTAATCAGCTTTCTCAACAACCGTATAGAATGATTCTTTCAGCAAAATTGCAATTTTGGCCAGCTTTTCATAGTTTGACATTGAAATTTTTGTAAAGGTCACACTCTCTGCAACCTCCTTCAGATTGTCCACTAACTCTTTTGGGTTCATGCTGTCCGCCTGTTTGCCATATGGATGTAAGGGTGCTGTCAGCAGCTTCAACGCATATTCTAAACAGCCCTGCATCCCATAAGGATCAAAGTCTTTTTCTATCACACCTGTCATGTTTTTCACTGTGTAGCACTTTATCTGTTTAAAACAGTTGCAAGCTTTAGATATTTTACAGGTAAATAATTGTATTCAAGTGTCAATGAGTTTCACACTATCTTAGCTTTGGGTTTACACAAAAGTACTGTTATAAGTCAACTTATTCAAATGTGGGCACCTGTCTGTAGGTTTTACCCCAATTCATGAATATTCTTAAGTAAATGCTTCTCTGGCAGTGTTACTTTTTATGTGCTTATTTCTTAACAGATACTAGATTACCAAGCTTGTGTGTATTTTACTCTAAAGCACTGAATTTTTATAAACCTGCAATTTTTCTAAAAAGTCTCACAGCAAATCAGTTTAAAGACACTTTTTAAACCGTTCTGTTCCAGAAATTTGCTATTTAACAGTTACTCATAGAACCAAGTGGTGACAAGAAAAAGAAAAATTGATGATGTGTCAGGATTAATCAGTCTTTCTTCAGAAAAACTGTTATTACTCCTGTCCTCCTGTCTCATCCTCTATTTAAAATTAAATAGGAAGATGTATTTTTAGGTGGTAACTTAAACAGAAAAGTTTCTTTTTCCGGATAAGTTTACTCTTATTTAGTGATTTTGCAATTAAACGTGTATTATCTTTCAAGCAAATGAGTAAACTGATCAACTCTGTGATTATCTGTAACTGTATCTTTTTTTTTTAAAGTTTCTACCTTTTATTTTGTACCTTCTCAATGAGGAATTACCAGTGAATAAAGGTTTGTTGGTAAATGCCTTTCTGCATAAATACCCTTCACTTTTTAAATGTAAGATAACAGTGATTATTCAGCTTTGAGGAACGTTTATTAAATCAAAAATGCCTTACAGAAAGAAATAAGTTTAATTTCACTCAAAAACCTAAAACTGAAGTGAAACTGTGATCTCAAGTTTCCCAGGAGGGGGCAGTGTTTAGCTTTCTACCAGCAGGAGTCTATGACGACTTCCTGTGACGTTCGGTTGACATCCTGTTGTTAGCCGCTTAGCTTAAAGTTAGCTTTGGCTAAACTCGGTTAAAATCAACATTTCTGAACGGTTTTGAAGCGTAAACGTGGCGTTTTTTCAACAAGCACGACTTTGTAGCATGAACATGAGTTTTAGGGGACATGTGGCAAGTTACATTTAGTGATTTTAAGTACAGCAAAGCTTTCGGTTCAACCAAGCTTTACTTCCGACATGGAGGAAGTGACGTGACACGTCACTCATCCGGTCGTTAGCTGTTAGCTTAAAATTAGCATCGCTAGCGTTGTTCAAAAACATCATTTAATGACGGATTTTAAACTCAAACGTGGCAAAAATCCAGCGATTACACTTTGAAGAACTTAAGCAGCGTATCAGAATACAGCTTTTAAAGCGTTTTTGAACTTTAAAAAGCAGATTTTATTTCCCTAAGAAAACGAGTTTTCATTTCCGGGTCACTGACTGACACGTCTCTCAGCCAATGAGAGCGTTCCACGGCCGCTAATTCAACCAATCACGCAGCGTTTTCCCAACTAGCATGTTAGATTTATCTGAACAAGTCCGTCAACTTTTTCGTCTTTTAAACTGTCAAAATGCACTTTTTTTTCTGTTAAAAATGTAATCAATAAACTCTGAGCTTAGCTGAGACTTCGTCCAGTCCTTAAAACGTTTCTCTATCTATTTAAAACAACTCGTTCGATCTTTTTCAGAACCGAGCCGGTACCAGAACCACGTCTGAACCGTCTTTAAACAGAATAAAGCGTTTCCACAGCTCAAAGCCAGCTTATGTTACACATAACAGACGTACAATTTCAGCTTTAAAAAGACTCAATGACTCACAAGTTCAGCTTCGAAACATCCCAGCGTAAACATGCAGCGTTTTCTCCAAGCGCGCAGCTTCAGCTGCGTTTCAGCACAGCAAACAACTCTGTTATTTTTCATGCCAACACGTAAAATCAATTTACACGAATACACAGTCCATTTATGAACCGTCACGGGCCACCAGATGTAGAAACGTACGGACGGGCCACCAATATATAGTATAAACAGAATAAAGCGTTTTACAGCACACTGTTTATATTAATTTGGTAGAATACATGTAGTGACAACATAATCAATCAGCTTTACAACCAGGAAAACCATACGGCCATGATTTTCCGTTGCTTCACCACAGACATTAATGAAAACATCTGGATTAATTTTCTAGCAGAAAGGAGAGTTTAAAGATGGAAAATTGAGATTTATCTTACAGAGAGATGTGTGAGGGAATTTGTCTGTTTTAACCAGAACAGCACGCTCTTTTGGAAATCAGCTTGTCCCAACAGTACACTTTTGGTGAAGGTCGACTTTTACCTTTTCTGAAGATAGATCAGTTCCGGCGTGGAGACTCACTTCCAACCACTGTTCAGCGTCTCCGTGAGAACAGCCAAATACCTCGAGAGTCGTGCGAGGTTATCCAAACAGAAGTTATAATTCCCAAAATCGTCTCTGGTTCAGCTTGTTTGGTTTAGCAGCATCCATGAATGCCTGCGTTTGCATTCAGGAACTCCCAAACTCTTTGCATTCTGGATTCCAAAAACTCTGAACTCTTCTGAACTCTGAACTGGGAAGTGCCACATTTAAATGGGCTCTACTTCCGGTTCGTTTGAGAGCCTCTGATTGGTCGATGGACCCCAACAGAGGTGTGTTTTGTGATGTAAGGTGTTATGGAAAGTCAAGGATTGTTTAAGAACAGACAAAGATATCATGGAAAAACCAGACTTCGTGGCGTCGCTCCACCAAGTATCTTGCTGTAAAAGTTAAACATGACATTTCTTTTCAGTAAACTTTTAGTTGACCGAAACCTGAACTTTGACACACACTTACAAACTCTGCTCACTTCAAGCAGACGATCAAGAAATTGAATCATTACTCTGTAACGTATTCTAACTTGATTTCTCTTTGAATTGAGAATTAAAAATCATTACTACTGTTTAAGTAAATAAAAATGAGTAGTTCACTTCAACATGTAAACATTGTTTGAACTAACACAATTTGATTATCAAAACATTTGTAAAATAGTAATGATCATAGAGAATTGTCTTTTTCCACTTGATTAATTCAAGAAAGAAAGTCTCAGGATGGGTCAAACTGTATTTCTGGATTCAAATCAATGAAATGACAGTTTCTGTCCATCTGGTCAGTTTTGACATCAGGCCTAGTCCACTACATGTACAAATTCGAAATCGATAGCAGCGGCTGTATGATTAGTGTTGTAGGAACCAAAATAGTACGTGGAGGTGAGTCGCTAGACTCACGTGGAGGTGGCAGAAGGGGATTAAGTGCAGGAGGTACAGAAAAATCCTTCTGAGGTGGTGGTGGGTGACCTGGACTCTGACCTTGTTCATCTTTGAGTTCCAGACAACCTTGCCCCACGTCAGAAATCTCATTTGTTGCTGCGGCTAGTTTCGCCTCACAGGCTTTTAAGCGTTCCTGTGATGTATGACATTCCCTTTGTAAACGCACGCCTTGTTGGACTAACGCCGCCTTTTCCAACCTGCACTCGTCCAGAGCTTTTGATGTGAGCTGCACCTCTCATTGTAGCGCATCGTATGAACACAGTGCTTGGTACTTAATCTCTTTTTCACGTAGCTTCACCTCATATGAGTCTGCTTGTAACGACAGCTGAGCTTGTGAGAGCTCTCTCTCTCTCTCACGTTTTAATTCATTTGCCCAGGTCTCCTTATCAAATTTAAACTGTGCCATGAGTCTTAGATACTCCTCTGTCTCGCTGTTTAACCTTATTGCAAGGTCTTCAGCTTTGTTGGCCTCAACATAAATTTTAGCCTTCAGTAAGAGTGGCAATTTAGCCAGCTGGTCATAGCTTGACTTTGTTATGGTTGTAGAGGTCACACCTTCTGCAACATCCTTTAGTTCGTCCAATAACTCTTTTGAGTTCATGCTGTCCACCTGTTCACCATATGGATGTAAGGATTCTGTTAGCAGCGTTACCGCTCTTTCTAACCAGTCCTTCCTCTCACATGGAACAATATTTGTTTCTGTCAAATCTGCCATGGTAATCCACCGTTCAGCACCTATCTGGTGAAACAGTTGCAAACTTAGCGTTTTTAACAGGTAATTTTTTTTTTAAGTGAGCAGTGAGATTCACACACTATTTTAGCTCTGGGTTCAATCAACAGTACTGTTAAAAGCCAACTTTTCAATAAATGGGCTCCTGTTAAGGTCTTTCCCCATAAATATTGTAAGTAAATGCCTCCTTCTGGCAGTGTTACTTAATTATGAGCTTATTTTTAACAGATCCCATGAACCAGGCCTTTTCAGTGTTAATTTTACTCAAGTGCACTTAAAATTAATAAACCTGTGATTTTTCTAAAAGTCTGACATCAACTTTAGTGTTCAAACACTTTTGTAAGCAGTTTAAATTTACCAGAATTTGCTATTTAAACAGTACACAGAAACCAGGCTGGATTAACAAAAATTTTTTTTAAATGAAAAGCAGAGTGATCAGCTTTCTTTCAGGAAAACTGTTATACTCCTTTTTCAACAGCAGGTGGCGGTGTAAGCTTACTTTTACCGGTAGAAGTCAATGACAACTTCCTGTGAACCGTCCTGTTGACATCCGATGGTTAGCCATTAGCTACGATGTAGCACACAGTCGAACATGGTTCTGTAACATTTTATGGACGGGTTTAAAGCTATTAACGTGTCTTTTGTCCACAAACACACTTTATCTGCATGAAAACATGAGCTTTAGGAACAGTGGCAGGCTTTATTTAGCGTTTTTAAACACGAAGGAGGACTCGGTTAAAACGAGCTTCATTTCCGGGGTCACGTGACTTTTTCAGACACGTGCACATCGGAGGTCGGTTTCAATCTGACATCAGAGGGAGTGGACGCACAGAGATACGTCACCAGCTTCTCAGCGAATCAGAGCGACCCAAACAGCGGTTCTCAACCAATCACAGCCCGTGTTTACCTGCTTCAAGCTAGCAGTTAGCATGAACAGTCCGGTCAAACTATCGCCCATTAAAACTTCAAAAATGTACTATTTACTGTTAAAAATGCAACGAACAGCAAAAAACAGCATTCTGAGTCGGCGCTCAGCTCCAAAACAGCTTTTCGTCCATTTAAAACACAACTCGTTCAGTCCAATAAACAAAACCGAGTCGGACAACAGAACCTCCTGGTCATGCCACAGTTTCAAACAGAATAAAGCGTTTTCCCCACTGTATCCAGCTTAGTTACACAAACAGATTTACACTTTTCAGCTTTAACAAGAACACATTGCAGCTTTCTGAACACCACAAGCATGACTTATCATGTCCTTTCAAGTTCAAAACACGGACTCCCATGTGCCAACAAGCAGCGTCAATCTCAACAGCACAGAAACTCGTGTCACATATAATTGTATCTCCTTTGAAACCTGTTCAAGGCCACCAAAATGTAATAGGTAGAGGTTTAAAGAGGAGAGATGGGTGAATTTATCTCTTTAGAGACCGTACGCGGACACCAATATGTAGTGGTGTCAGGGCCAGCTTAGCGACCCTTTCACTATTAATTATTTAATATATAAATATAATGGGTGCTCTCTTTTTCGAGTTAAATTTCTGCTATGTGACGAGATAACTGTGATGATTGTTTAAATCAGTGACAAGAGACGTTAATTTCCTTTGACCCATCAGAATAAATGTGGTCATTTATTTAACAGAATCAAAATTTTACTTAGTATGTAAGCACGTTTTACTTAGTAAGACAACGAGACATTTCTGAAGGCATCTAGACTACTGGCAAATTAGAAGAGTTTAAAGATGGGAAATGAAGAGTTTAAAGACACTTGAAGGGGAGGTGTTTTGTTTACCAGAATTAGCATGCTTCTTTCAACACCAGCTCAACCCTCCGGTACACTTCAGGAAGTGCAGAGACTTCGTTACCTTAGACGGGGATACCTCCACTCAGGAACAGGAGTCCATTAGTACAATCTTTTTACAGCGTCTCCGGGCAGTGGCTGGATATCATCAGAAGTCGTGTGGTTTACTCCATTAAACAGAACCAGCTTCCTTCGAGGTTGTAGGGCATTATGCCCAGGTGAGTTCACAGCGAGCTGTGAGTCCGTCAGAGGTTCCACTCAGATGTGGAAGACTCCATAGTCCCAACTTGACTCAGAAGACTTGAAGAACTTGAAGACTGAAGACTCCAGGAAGTGTGGACTTTTAAAAAGTTCTCACTTCCAGTCACTTCAGGACTTCCTGATTCGTTGAAGCAACCAACAGGGGGTGGTTCTAGTGATGTCAGAGGGTCACTACAAGTCAAGAGGACAGCAGGAATGTTTTAGGAACTTTTAGTACAGACAGAAGAAATGTTTTGAAGAAGTGAGAGCAAGCATGTGCCAGTGTTTCTTATTTACTGTCTGCTAGGTTTAAAAACAATACAGCCTGTTCTAAAAACTTCTTTCTGACTGTCTCTGACTTTCGACCGACATCACTACTTCTCATTCAGACAGAAGATCAAAATGCATAATTACTTTGTAAATAGACATTTAACTTGATTTCTAATTTAAATGAGGATTAAAAAAATAATCATTAATACTGTTTAACAGTTGATTTAAAATGAGTCGTTCAACATTTAGAAATGATATGAACTAAACACACTTTTGATTTATCAAGATATTGTACAATAGTAATGATAATATAAAAGAAGAGTGTTATTTCAATTGATTAATTCAGGATATAATTAGACAGTCTCTGGATGAGCTAATTTGTATTTCTGGATTCAAATCAATGTCATAACAGTTCCTGTCCCATGAAGGTTTTCAGAGGCAGGTTTTGGTCGGAGGCCGAGTTCACTACAGTTCTTTTATTCATCCATTCATTGTTCAATTTAATTATCAGTTTGTGGTGTTGAATAAATAAATAAAATAAAATTTAAGCCTGATGTCTTCATTTTCAAAGTTAATAGCATGCAATATGTTTAGCATCGTTTTAATCACATAATTTGAATTACATAATGTCCAGATAGCTTCATTTAGCTCAGAGAGCTTCATTATATATCTCAAACTTAAGATAAATATTGTTTATTATTATTAAACTTATTATTTAGCACATTTAGATGTTATAGTGCAGCGCGACGTGTGCGCGTGCCTCGTTCTATAAACAGCGACATTAGAACTGGATCAGATTGTGTCTTCCAACACAGATGTTGGTCATAGCACCTGGAATCTGAACTAGATTAACTACGAGATTATAAATATATTCCATCAGTCGTAGTTCTGAAAGCAGTGCGTCCGCTGCCATGTTGATAGAAATATAGGGTCGGTCCGCGCGTGCGCATGTGGTTTAACACAAAGCCTCAGCAGGAGATGTTTACATTATCAGCGGGGGGAAAAACCTCCACTCTGGAAGGTGGGGTCAGAAACCTCCAGATCCAAAGAGGGGGGCCACTTGTGTCATGTAAATGATCAGCAGAACCGCAGAGAGAAAGTTGCGGATGCACTCAAAATACACGGCGTGTAAAAGGCCCCTAAATCTCTTGTACTTTTTTGTAGTGTAGAGTTTTATCAAACTTTGTTGTTCAATAAAATTTAGCAGACTGAGAACTTTGTTAAAAAACACGTAGCAAGGTTTATTTCTCTTCTGCAGAAGGGAGAACACATGAAACGAAAACGCAGCCCAAGAGTTCTTGTGTGTTCTCAAAAAACATGAGCAGTACGGCTTCATTTATACACCTTCACACGTAACATGTTTTGACACAACAGGTGCTCATTTGCAATCTTATCAGAGTAAAAACAGACTGTATGTTTGTGGTCAGTGACTGGTTCTAGAGCTGGGTTTGAAAAACAAAAGTTAGAAGGTTTCACACACTAATGTTGAAGGGGTTTAGCTGCTACAGTTTTAGATAAGCTTTAACAGAGTGTGATATAAAGTAAATGACAAATAAGAGTGATGATAAAATTGATGAACAAAATAAACTGGTATCAATGTTTTCATTTCCATAAAGTACTGATCCTTTCTGAGACTCCGAGCCAAAACTACAGGCAAACACTTTAATTATAATTTTAAAGTAAACTGTAAATTGTGTAAACATATCAAACTTTTATATTAACAACCCAAAAAATATCAACAATTCCTCCCTTTTGTTCCCATAGGAACAATAATAACACAAATATGTACAGCTAGAGATATAGACACTGATTAACAGAACTTTCAAGGCACATGTGTCATACGGAGTATGGTTTAACATATGGCTATCATAAACATCAGTTAGAAATTTGCTAAGGCTGTTTTTGTGGGGGACAGACCCCTGTAATAAGAGCAAGCAAAAGTAAAAGAAATCATAAAAATAAAATGACAAAATTCTGAAAAGCAAAAACATAATAAAGCAAAATATTTACATAATGGTTGTCTTCTTGTTGGTCAGGACAAAAACAGTAGAGTGGGTGGGTTACACTTATTGGAATCAGGACTGACATTGTTATGTAACAGGGCATAGGTTTCTGCCAGGCATTCAGGAGTGAGGGCCGTCGAGATCAGACGTGTGGACAATGAGCGAATACAAGGTATACAACAGCAACCACAAGTTATTAGAATGGCTAAACAAACTCCTATGGGGATATTTGATAGCTTTGAAGAGCTGGTACATGATGTAATGCTTGTGAATATCCTTCAGAAGAGAGTCTTTCTTTATCACAGCGTGCAGGTCCGTATCCATGTATTCAAAGATGAGGTAAATGTCTTCATCATTTTGTGCTTGGATGATGTTGAGAAGCTTGACAATGTTGACGTGATCTCCAAACTCCTGGAGGAACATGATTTCTCTGTATGTTCGCTGGGCATCTGTTCTGTTTCTGAAAGCATCAAAGATTTTCTTCACTGCCACGATCTCCCCAGTCTGTCTGTCAACGGCTTTCCATACAATGCCGTAGGCCCAGTGCTAGGGTGGTTTTCCATGGATGTTACAGTAGGCCCATTTTTGCAGTGTCTTTTCCTGGGGGAAGAGCCTGTAAAAAGTCTGATGAAGAGTGGAGGTACTTTATGGGGGCAGTTGGTAAGGTGTAGAGGGGCAGAGAGTTTTTGATGGAGGGTGGAGAGTTCCTTATGGATCAATAGATGAGGTGCAGTGAAACAGGGGCTGGTTTGGTAACCGGGGGGGGGGGGGCTCACCTGAGTTTGAGACCCAGTGAGTGAGCCGCCTCACCTAGGTATGGGAAGAACCTAGCGAGTGAGCTGTCTTAGCTTACTTAGACTCAAAGTCTAAGATAAGCTGCTGCCTCAGCTGCCCGATGGCACTGAGTGCACTTATGGGGATTTGGCTTCTTCTTGTCCTCCCTCTGATGGTGGATTGGTCCCTCTGAACAGCTTACAGTGGGATGCGTGGATCCAGGTAGCTCGCTCAGCCACCTTAACAGCTGTGTGAGTCGTCAACAGCACCTGGAATGGACCTGTCCACCTGGGGGAGTTCCACCTTTTCCTCCTGAAAGATTTAATCATAACAAAGTCTCCAGGGGTTATGTCATGCAGTTGTTCTTGAGCTGGGCTGGGAAGCCCTCCTTGGACCTGAGACCTGAGGGATTTTAAATGGTTAGTTAATTCAATGCAGTAGGCAAGCATGTTATGATTACAGTGTTTCAGGCCATTAGTTGGGCTGGTCACAGGTCCCACTCCCAGGTTGGTTGGAGCAGCAAATAAAATTTCAAAAGGGCTAAGGTTATGTTTAGCCCTTCTGCGCATGAGCATGTACATCAGTGTAATGGGTAAAATGGGTAAACATGTTACCCAGTTGAGTTTTGTCTCGTCACAGATTTTTGTCAGGTTGTTTTTCAATGTTCCATTCTCTCTTTCTACTGCACCTCCACTTTGTGGGTGGTATGCGCAATGTTTAGTCAGGTCAAAGTTCAGTGTGGTTGACACTTCTTCAAGTATATGATTAGCAAAATGTGGACTGTTGTCACTAGAAATTTTTTGTGGGATACCCTACCTTGACACCACTTCTTGCAACAGAATTTTTGTAACTGTACTGACTGTGGCATGTTTTGTGGGGAAAGCTTCAACCCATTTGGAGAACATGTCCACTATGACCAGACAGTATTTTTTGTTTTGAACTGGTGTTAGTTCAATAAAGTCAATCATCAAATGTTGAAATGGTGCTATAACAGTTTTGTGGGCTCCTGGATCTGTTGTTTTTATTGTTTTTGAAACATTGTGAGTGGTACACACGAGGCAGGAGTCACAATGTTGGGCCACTGTTTTTGATAAGTTTACAGTAAACCAATCAGCATTAATTTGTCTCAACATCCCTCCCTTTGACACATGATCCAAAGAATGTGTCAAAACAGCAAAAGAGGGGAAAAAATGTTTTGGTAAGCATGGGTTACGATTTGGGCCAATCTAGATGTTTTCAGAAAAAACACAGCCGTGTTTTTTCCATACAGCTTTTTCACTGGCAGGAGCAAACCTTTGCATGTCAGAAACAGAGAATGGCACATTGGGTTGTGTGTGTGTCTGAGTCAGAGTGAGAGGTTGTGTGAGAAGTGTGCAGGCTGCAGCTTTAGCAGCTTCATCAGCCAGAGCATTTCCTCTCGAGACAGAGTCAGTGTTGGAAGTGTGTGCAGCACATTTTATGACAGCAATTTGTGTTGGTAAGGTGATAGAGGTCAAGAGGTCAGACACCAATTTATGATTCAAAATGGGTTGTCCATCTGAGCGCAGGAACCATCTGTGTTTCCTCAGAGCTCCAAAATCATGAACAACACCAAATGCGTACCTGCTGTCAGTGTAAATATTTACATTTTTTCCCTTCAAACAAAACACAAGCATGTGTGAGATCAATCAGTTCACAGGCCTGTGCAAAACATGATGGCACGGGAGCAGTTTCAAGTGTGTGTGTGTGTGTTATAATAGCATAACCACTTCTTATCTGGCCTGTAACTGGATCACGTGATGCAGAGCCATCGACAAACAGATCCCAATCTGGACTGTCCAGAGGGTGTTGTTACAAATCAGGCCTGGGGGTGCAAACAATTTCCAACTCAGCCATACAGTCATGTGGGGTGCCATCTTCAGTTGTTGGCAAGAGTGTGGCTGGGTTTAGAACATTACAACGTTGTATGGTTATGTTGGGCATGTCCAGCAGAGTTGTGTGGTACTTTAACCAACGTGCTGTTGAGAGATGTACAATTTTCTGTTCATTTAAAATTTGTGTGACAGCGTGGAGAACGAGGAGGGTCAGATCAGAATATCCCACAATATCACGACTAGCTAGGACCGCCTTATCAGCAGCTGCCACAGCGCGCAAACAAAAAGGCAAGCCTGCTGCTACTGAGTCCAATTTAGCAGAAAAATAGGCGACCGGTTTCAATCTGTCACCATGTTTGTTTGTTTTTTATTGAGAAAGCCAGTTACATTACAATGATATAATTATATTGATTTTGTTCTCGTTTTCCATTCTTTCTCAGTTTTCTCACTTTTTCTTTGCCAGAAAAAAAAAATAAAAAAATGTACACAAACCAAACAATACACAAAAAAACAACAAAGTAAAACCAACAAAAACCAACCCGAACTAACATGGGAGTGGTGGGGGAGCCTAAATACCAACTAATCATCGACCTCACATATCAAATCCAAACATCAATCTGAATGACAGCAAGGTTTATAAAAAATCAGACATAACAGGTTTGACATATTCTGTCCACTTTGACCATATCTTATAGAAGGTGTCCTGCACATTAATGGAAAAAGACAGTTTCTCCAATACATAAATCTCTTTCACTACTAATCCAGTCTTCAGTTGTTGGAGGTTCCTGTTTAAACCATTTTCTTGTGAGGGCCTTTTTGCTCCCCGCCAGCAAAATGAACAGAAGTTTTTGATTGTTATAGTTCAGTTTGTCGACCGGTATATTACATAAAAATATGCATTCAAAGGTTAAAGGAAAGTGAAATGTGAAAATGTTCGGTAAATGTTCATGCATTTGAGACCAATATTGCTGAATGGTTTGGCAGTCCCAGAAAATGTGGAAATGATTGGCACCATTCCTGCCACATCTCTAGCAGGCATCGCCCCTTCCCTGATATCGTTTCTGCTCTGGGGTTATGAAAAATCTTATAATGCTTTTCCAGCAAAATTCCTGCCAAACCTTTGATTTTGTTGTTGTCCATGGTATCTTACAGATGTGGTCCCAATCCTCCTCTGGAATCGTCAGGCTGCCTTCTTTTTCCCACTTCACTTTAACATAAACAGTACTATCCTTCTTACACCGCAGGATGGCGTTGTATAACCTAGAAATAGTTTTGCCTGTTTTTGATTTGGATAATAATATAAATGTTTCCACAAATCTCAAATTATGTAACTGTACTTTTAGATTTTGATTAAAATAATTTCTGACCTGTAGATATCTGAAAAAGTCATCTGCGCATAAATCGTATTTTCTTTTCAAGGTCTCAAAACATTGGAACGCCCCCTTATGGACAAAGGAATAGTAACTGGTTAGGCCTTTTGAAGTCCACTTCTTGAATCTATCTTCATGTTGATTTGGGATAAAATCTGAATCATAAGCGCACCATCGTAGAACTTTAGAGATATTTTCTAATCCACATATTCTAATTGCTTTGTTCCAAGCAGATATCATTACTTGCGATATTGGTTCATCTGTCAAATTAATTTTGCTCTGCAATTTTGTGTCAGCTATTATGGCTTTAATCGGTATTGTTTTGATTGTTGTTTCCCCTTCCACTTATTTCCATCCTGCAGTGTAATCAGGACAGCACAAACATATCAAAGGTCTCAACTGAGCTGCACAAAAATATTCTCTTAAACAAGGAAGCTCGCAACCTCCTTTTTCTTTTTTTAATTGTAAAGGTTTGTATTTGACTCTGGCTTTTTTCCCTTTCCAAATGTATTTTGACAGCATCTTATCACACTCTACAAATTGGCTTGGGGGTATGGGAACTGGCAGGGATTGAAATAAATACAACATTTGGGGAAGGATGTTTAATTTAACTGACTCAATCCTGGAATGCAGGTCGAAAATGTAAGGATGGCACCATCTAGTGGGCCTTCCCCCTGTCTGTTCTCCCTTGTGTCTGAATTGATTGTCTGATTATCGTCACCTGTGTCATGTCCTGGTTGTGTGTATATAAAGTCTGTCTGTCAGTTCTGTCATTGTCGGTTCGTCGTTGGGTATAGCCTGTCCTGTCCTGCCTGTGTGATCTTGATTCTTGAGTCCATGTAAGTTTTGCTGCCATGTCAGCCTTTGATTTATTATTATTATTATTATTAAAATTTTTATTTTATACATCTGCCTCCTGAGTCCTGCCTACGCTACTGGGTTCTCCTGTTCTGATCTGCCTCGAAAAACCCTGACAGAAAAAAGGTATGGCATTCCATCTTTGGATATCAGACTTTATGGCTATATTCAGGGGGGCATAATTGGCCTCAAACATTTTTGTGGGGTCACAATTTATCACCACCCCCAGATACCTAACACCATCCGCATCCCATTTCCATTTATAACAATTCTTGATTTCAACTGGTGGGTCATAATTTACCGTTAGTACCTGCGTTTTGTTCACATTAACCCTGTACCCTGAGAATAAACCAAATTCTGATAAGATTTTCATTATTTTGGGGAGAACCTGCGTAGGATGAGGTATAACAAGTAACAAGTCATCAGCAAATAATGCCAATTTTTGCTCCTCTCCTGCTGTCCTTACTTCGATTATATCCTGTCTCTGTCTGATCCATTGGCTCAATGGTTCTATAAACAAGGCGAAGAGGAGTGGCGACATACAGCAACACTGTCGAGTGCCTCGCTCGAGTATGAATGATTCAGTAAGGTCTCCATTAATTTTGATTTTGGCTGTTGGTTTATTATACAACCCTGAAATAGTATTTATTACAGATTTATCGAATCCAAATCTCTCAAGTACCTGATATAAAAAGGACCACCTCACAGAATCAAATGCCTTTACGACGTCTAAACTTAACACTAAAGACTCTATTTTTTGTCTATGAATCTGGCTCATTATATGCAAAACTTTCCTAATGTTGTCCTGAGTTTGACGATGTTTGATAAAGCCTGTTTGATCATTATGTATTAGTCCTGGTAATATTGTTTCAAGTCTCTTTGAGATGATGGAAGTGAACAACTTATAATTAATATTTAATACACTGATTGGGCGGTAGTTGTTACAATCTAGTTTATCTTTTCCTTCTTTCGGAATTATAGAAATTATTGCTTCCCTCAATGAGGGGGGTATGATTTTTCCCTCCATTACCCAGTTAAATGTTTTCTGCAAGGTGGGAGTCAAATGATCCTGCATTATTTTGTACCATTCTGGGCCAAATCCGTCCGCCCCAGCCATTCTTCCCCCTTTTAGTCTTTTAATTGCTGAGTGAATTTCTTCTATGGTTATTGTGGATACTAACATTTTATTTTGTTCCTCTGTCACTGTTGGTAACTCTAGTTCCGACAGAAAAGTATTGACATCTTGATCATTGTCTACGTGGGTTTGGGAGTAAAGTTTTCTGTAATAATTCTGAAAACATTGTTGAATTTTCTCCTCTTTGGTTTCAATTTGACCATTTAAAGGGTTTCTTATTTTGTGTATAGTTCTCTCCGCTTGTTGCTTTCTAAGTTTATATGAAAGAAGTTTTAGTGATTTTCCCCCTACATCACAGTACTGCTGCTTGTTAAAAATTATTTTTTTCTGTACATCAATCATGTTTAGGTCATCTAATTCTTTTTTAAATTTTACCATATCAGATTTAATGTCGTCATTCATAGTCACGGAGTGTTGGTGTTGCAGCTTTAACAATTTATCTTCCAGGTATTTATGTTTTTGCATATTTTCTCTTTTTAAGTGGGAGGATATGCAAATTATTTTCCCTCTAATCACCGCCTTCAGTGCATCCCATAGTATTACTGGTGACACCTCCTCGTTATCATTTTGAGCTAAATAATTCTCTATTTATTTTTTTTAATTCTCTTTAATGTTTGGGTAGTTTAAAATATTTGTGTTCAACCTCCATAATGTAGATCTATTTTTCCTGTTCAGACAAATATCAGCATAGACTGGATTATGATCAGAAATTGTACACGGACCAATTTCACTGGTTTTGATTTTAAACAAATCATTCTTAAATATGAGAATGTAATCTAACCTAGATTATATGTTGTGTGGGAATGAGAAGTGGGTGTATTCTCTATTAGTTGGGTGATGTTCTCTCCATACATCAACTAATTCTAAATCATCCATGAGGTGTCCCATCCTCTTACCAATATTTCATATGTAGTGATGTAGGGACAGCTTTGCTGTAGCTTCAATACTAATTAATTATTCTTAAAGCTAGTTCAAGCACAAAGAATATTACTTATTTAAATACAACAGATTCTTTCTTTTTCGAGTTAAATTAATGCCATGTGACCAAGATAACTGTGAGGATTGTTTAATCAGTGACATGAGACGCCATTTTATCTTTGACCCATCAGAATAAATGCGGTCACTTATTTAACAGAATCAAAATTTAACATTCAAGACATGTACACATTGATTTGCTGATCTGTTTCTGATTAATAAAAACTTGGCACGCTTTATTAACAAGACAACAGAACATTACTGTAGGCTGATTCACCTCTGAAGGCATCTAGATTACTGGCGAATAAACGTTTAAGGGAAGGAATAGATTTAAAAGGAAGATGGATGAAGGAAGATGTATGTTTGTTGTCCAGAATTAGCACGCTTCTTTCAACACCAGCTCAAACCCCCGATCCACTTAGTGCACGACAACTCGTGCCGTCTCTTTACCTTTGCAGAGGATGGATCAGCTCCGGTCTAGATGTCCCTATGCATGCTACCTTTACAGTGTCTCCGGTCAGGGTGGCTGGTCCTCGTCAGAAGTCATGTGGTTTACTCCATTCAACGGAACAAGCTTCCTTCGAAGTTGTAGGGCGTTACGCCCGGTGAGTTCACAGCGAGGCGCTGTGACTCCGCTGGGATGGACGGACCCTCGTCTCACGGTCAAATCCATCAGCTATTGATTAAATCTGAAAGTTCCTTAGGAACTCTCAGTAAGACTCCAGTCAGAGATTCCACTCAGAAGTACAAGACTCCATAGTCCCAAGAAAGACTCAGGAAAACTGCAGGAAGACTGCCAGAAGACTCCAGAAGACTGAATAGTCCCAGGAAGTGTTGACTTTTTAAAGAGTACTCACTTCCTGTACTTGGTACTTCCTGATTGGTTGAAACAACCAGCAGGGGGGTGGTTCTAGTGATGTCAGAGGGTTATTAGGAGTCAAAAAGACAGCAGGAATGTTTACGAACGGTTAGTACAGACAAAGGAATGTTATGGCGAAGCGAGACAAACGCAGGTGTCAGTTGAGGTTATTTACTGTCTGCTAGGTTTAAAAACAAGACACTTCGTTCTAATAACTTGCTTTCTGACTTTTGACCATCATCAAATCCACTCATTCAGACAGAAGATCAAAATGCACAATTACTTTGTAAATAAACATTTAACTTGATTTCTTGATTTAAAAATCATTAATACTGTTTCACAGTTGATTTAAAATGAGTGGTTCACTTCAACATTTAGAAGTGGTATGAACTAAACATACTTTGATTATAAAGATATTCTAAAATAGTAATGATAATGTAAAAAGGAAGAGTGTTCTTTCAATTGATTAATTCAGGATACAATTAAATAGTCTCTTTATGAGATAATTTGTATTTCTGGATTCAAATAAATGAAATAGCAGTTCCTGTCCCCTGAAGGTCTTCAGAGACAGATTGTTGTCGGTGGCCTAGTTCACTACACGTACATCGCCTTTCCCATTAGAAGAGTCGCATTTGGCGTTTAATAAGGTATTAAAATCACCCCCGCATATTAAAGTTCCCTGACTCCTAGTTGTTGCAATTTCAAGAATCTGTTTATACAATGACCAATCGCTGCCAGGTGGAATGTATACATTCAGGAGGGTAGTCATGGTACCATCAATCTTGCCCGTTATCATTATGTATCAACCTTCTTTATCTTTGTATTGTGATATATGTTCATAGTTAAGAGATCCGGAGAGCAAAATCGCCACTCCCCTCCGCCTCCCAGAACTGTGGGAAGAATAAAACACATGTTTAAAACCCATTCTGTTCAATTTAACATGTTCGTTATCAGACAGATGTGTTTCCTGCAATAAAACAATTTGGACTTTGTCTCTTAAATTTAGATAAGACTTTCCACCTTTTTACTGGATTATGTAAACCATTGTTTGACACCAATTTTATCAACCTGCTACTCATCTAAATTATATTTCTTATTATAACACATAGGATAATGGGCTCCCCGTTCACTCTTGAAAACACTGAACATAGAACATATAAAAAAGTCAACATCAAGAACAGACAAGACTCAAACTGAACTCTTAACTTCCAAGGTGGGGGTCTCAGAGGTGGACCCTGCTTCACCTCCAAAGGCAGCTTCCTCATCGGTTGATGAGGGGGGCCCTTAGTCAGAGTCAGTCAGAGTCAGAGTTTCTTTATTGTCATTCGCACCTCATGTGGTACATGTGGTGGAGCGAAATTCTGTACACGGTGTCCCAGTTACATCCATCCATCCATCCATTATCTTTACCCGTTTGTTCCATTTTGGGTCACGGGGGTCGCTGGTGCCCATGTCCGTCCCAGTTACATCCAACAATAAAATGTATAAGAAAAACAGTAATAACATCTAAGATATGAACTAAGAAAAACATCAACTAAATAAACATTAAGCACTCATAACATAAAACATTGAACATCAGCACAAACATGAACATGAGTCTGTGAGCAGATGTGCACGCATGAACACAACATTGAAACAGATCAGCAGAAACATGAAACAGATCAGCAGCAACATGATATGGTTTTTCACAGTGATTATTCTAGTTAGAGATTCATGAGTCTAACAGCCTCAGGGTAGAAGCTGTTCCTCAGTCTAGTGGTTCTACACTTAATGCTCCTTAACCTCCTTCCTGAGGGGAGTGGGGCAAAAAGTGTGTGTGCTGGGTGAGTGGGGTCCTTCATGATGCAGGTGGCCCTCTTCCTGCATCTGGAGGTGTAGATGTCTGTGATGGTGGGGAGGCTGATTCCATCAGATTTCTGTGCAGCCTTCACCACTCTCTGCAAAGCTTTTCTTTCTGCAGCTGTGCAGCCTCCATGCCACACATTGATGCTCGAGCACAGGATGCTCTCCACTGCACACCTGTAGAAGGAGGTGAGGACTGAGCTTCCCAGACCAGCTCGCCTCAGCCGTCTGAGGAAGTAGAGTCTCTGATGAGCTTTCTTGATCAGGCTGGAGGTGTTGTTGCTCCAGCTGAGGTTGTCATTCATGTGTACACCCAAGCACTTGTAGCTGGAGACCACTTCCACCGCAGATCCTCTTATGTTCAGGGGGGTGTAGATGTTTTTGTTCCTTCTGAAGTCCACAATCATCTCCTTTGTCTTCTTCACATTGATGTGAAGGTTATTCTCTTTGCACCAGCTCTCCAGGTGTTCCACCTCTTGCCTGTAGCTGGACTCATCATTGTTTGTGATGCATCCCACCACCGCTGTATCATCTGCAAACTTTACAATGTGACAGCCAGGATGGGTAGTGGCTATGGCCTCAGTATAAAGAACCCCATGAGAAACCTAACTTATTTACTTATTGTACATCATAAACTAAATGCAAGCCTTAATTATTACAACAGAGTGGACAAACCTCAATTTTCCATGAGTGTGGGAGATGTCCTCTTGAAGGCTCTGAGTTTTTCTTTGTAGCCGGCTGTGGGGTCCTGCCTCTTGTTTGCTGCACCGCTCCCCGGTCCTCCACGTACACTGCTCCTGGACAGCTGCCTCAGCTGTTCCAGGACCGTTTCTGATGCCTTAATGACCCGCACAGCGTAGCCTCTGCTGGACATGTCTTCGGTAGCTTCCACCACCGTGTTGTAAATCTTGGTTTCATCGACATATTTCACCTTCAGCCGGGCTGGAAAGAGGTCTGAAAAGGGATTTGCTGTTCCTTCAGAATCTTGTGCATTTCTGCATATTCTTTTCGTTTTTTCAAAATCAGAGGGGGATAGTCATGATCCAAACTCACTTGCTTGCCGTTCCAGGTGAATCCTCTTTTCTGCCATGCCTTGCGGAGGAGGAGTTCTTTGGTTTTAAAACTGAGTAATTTCCCAATAATAGAACGTGGTGGAGCGTCGCTTGGGGGTGGAGGGCCTAGAGAGCGATGTGCCCGTTCAATGTGCATGTCGAACTCTTCTTGGGACAGCGCCAAGCCCTCACGGAGCAACTTCTCCACAAAGTCACCCATTGTTGCCGAGTCCCGTTCTGCCACCTCGGGTACGCCATAAATGTGTATGTTCCCTCTTCGTGTACGGCTCTCTAGGTCCATTAGTTTATCCTCAAGCTTTATTTGAAGCTTTATTATTTCAGTGACGGCGTCTTCCGTGGCTAAAATCTTCTCCTCTGCTTTTTCAATCCGACCCTCCGCCTCGTCTAGTCTGACGTTCATCTTTCGAATTTCTTCTTTGATTTTCCCCAAGTGTGCATTATTTTCTTTGGAAGCCTCTTAATTCCTGCAATACCATCTCCCATTCAGCCATAGTATCACTGTTAGTTGCTTAGCCCAGGTCAAAAAGTACAGCCGTACTTGTTTAAAGCAGAGATGGATAGCGGTTAGCAATAGCCAAAATGTTAGCTATATTTTCTCAGTTTTTAACTCCGCTTTTTGGTACTACCAAGCATCGGTTTTAGAAGTATTTCGCTCACCCTAGTTCTTTTTCACTTTTATGGATATGTTTTCATCGTTTTAATGGGGTTGGATTTTCAATTTCTTAGGTTCTCTCGGGAGCCCGTTCACAGTGTGGCCATCACGGTGACGTTCAAACCGGAAGTCTGTCACCATGTTTTTGGAGCAATACAGAAGTCATACAGCCACCGCGCTCATCCAAAGCCTGAATAAAAGGTCTTGTGGGATCTGGAAATGCCAAGAGTGGGGGCTTGCTGCAGTTGTTTTTTCAGCGCTTCAAAGGCCTGCAGTGCCTCATTAGACCATGTCAATTTAGAGCTCATCAGTAGGCCTTTTTCATGATAGATGACACGTAGAGGAGTCTCCATTTTAGTATAGTTTGGAATAAAATGTCTGCAATAACCACAAAAGTCCTAAAAAGGACATCAACTGTTTCTTAGTCTCGGGAAGTGGCAGTTTCACTATTGCTTTAACGCGAGTGTCTGCAATTTCCCTACCTGCTGCTGAGATTCTATGGCCCAGAAATGTCACAGTAGTTTTCACAAACAGCAGCTTAGACAATGATGCTTTGTGTCCCTGCTCAGCCAAGTGTTGGAGCAAATGGACAGTATTTTCTCTACAAGACTGTTCTGAGGGTGTTGCCAACAAAAGGTCATCCACGTATTGTAACAAAGCACAATCAAAAGGAAGTGTAAAACCAGCAAGATTCAGTGCTTGATGAAAAATAGTGGGTGACTCACAGTAACCTTGAGATAAGCGGGTGAAAGTGTAAGACTTTCCTTGAAATTGAAAAGCAAACCAAAATTGGCTGTCTAGATGGACGGGCACACTAAAAAATGCATTGGCCAGGTCAATGACAGAGAAATAGGTGGAACCAGATGGGATTTGTGACAAAATTACATAAGGATTTGGAACAATGGGGGCACGAGCCTGTACCACAGAGTTCACAGCTCTTAAATCTTGAACAAAACGCCATTCGTCTGGAGGCTTGGATCTGATTTTCTTCACAGGAAAAAAGGTGTTCTGACAGGTGATGATGGGCAGGGGACAATTACTCCATCTTCCAGCAAAGAGTGAGAAAAGAAACAGGAGTAATTCCCTTTTCTGCATCAGGTTTGAGTGGGTATTCAGGTATTTTAGGCCTATAAGATGATTTTGGTGTGATTTCAATGGGCTCCTGGGCTTTAATTAGTCCTACATCATACTTAGTTTGAGCCCACAGATGTGGAGGGACAGCTGCCATATCAGGACTGTCCAGAGACAACAAGGACATTGTTAGTCATGCATTATTGTCAATCACTTCCTTTGTAGGTTGAGCTGTCAACATGTAACAAAAATCTTTGTACATGTTGAGAGAGGGTGAGAAAAAACAGCTGTCACGTGGTTCCCAGTCTGAGGCAGTGTGCTCTGAGTGCCAAGGGGCCCAGAGAATGCCACTGTGAATCAGGTGGTTTTGCTAGTGAAATGTGGGGAAAAGAGTCAGTCACTGTGAAATAGGGTGTTTGGGGTGTCACCTTGTCATTGAGGGTCAGCAAAACAATAGTCATGTGTCCAGCAGAGGGACGAAGTGGTGAGTTGTGTGTCGGGTGTCATCAGAAATCAGTCTCCTAAATGATCAGCAGGCTCTGAAGTTACATGAGCAGTGCAGTGGAGGCGTTGTTCAAACATGAAACAAGTTGTGGGTGGGAGTCTGTCTCTGGCCATGGTAAGCAGAGAATTTTGTTGATCTTGGTTGGTTAACAACCATTCAAAAATGTACAACAAATCAGGAGTAAGAGAAACAAGAGGTTTGGATTCTCTTCCTGTTTTGACACGAGTAGACTTCCAGATCCACAGCTGAGTGTCAATCTAAATTTTAGAATCAAGTCTCTAGCCAGTAAATTTACTGGGAAGGAGCCTGACAGCAAAAATTGATGATCATGTGATGAGTGGTCAAATGGATCTATAGTTTTCAGGGGAGCTGTAACAACTTTAGGAATAGCTTGACCAGACGCTCCTGTAGAGTGTACAATTTTGCCTGAGAGTGGAGCATCAGGAAAACATTTTTTCATGATTAAAGATTGTGTTGCTTCTGAGTCTACAAGAAATTTAACAGAGACGTTTTCAACCAACACTGTGAGCATGGGTAACTTCAGATACGCTGACTGGGTGTATTTGTAATATGTAGGAATAATCTTGCCTGTGTCTGATGGAAAAACAGGTGTGTGTGTGCTGATACTTGCAATGCGGCGTCCTGGGTCCTGGTCTCCTGGCACTAGTCAGGTGGAGTAACCTCCTCTCCGGCCTCTGCCCCTTGGATGCCCAAAGCCACGTCCACGGTGTGGGCTTGGGTAAAAGTTCTGTCCATTTTGTGGCTGCTGTTGGCCTGGGCCGTGCTGCTGAGGCCTCGGGCCTTGTGATCTGGGCTGGTATGGCGGGCGACCTCTGCCATGCCACTGATTCCTTTTGTGTGGGCAATCTCTGATCCAATGGTCAAGTCCTCCACACAGATAACAAGGACGAGGTCCAGCTGGGTCGTTCTGGTGTTGATAAGGCTGGACCGGTTGCTGTTGAGGTCTTGGTGGGTGAGGTGGCTGGGCAGCAGCTGTATTTAGCGTCATCTGTGTCGCTGCTTGTAGCAGTGTGAGCTGAGCCTCTTCAGTTTGTCTCTGTTTTTTCTTCTGGGTGGAGGTTTGGTCAGCTATGTGCTGATCTCAGGCGTGTCTGGTGTGTCTGAGAAGCTCATTCAGCCGGACACCAGTTTTCCACCCAATGTAAGTGGATTGAACAGCTTTGCGGATTGGTGGGAGGAGTCCAGTCATCAGAGATTGGCAGAAAATAATCTCAAAAGACGTTGCTTGAGGGGCTTCTCGCCAGTCATTATTATCAATGGGAATACCAGAGTGGGTTCTGAAGATGGGCAGCAGTCAGTTATCATAGTGTTGTGGGGCTTCATCTGGTCTCTGAACAGTGTCTGTGATGGTGGTGAAGCTTGGGGTCTGATGATACGCTGCAGTGATGTGTGCTGTGATCCTTTCCATGTGTGTGAAGAACTATTAGTTGTCCTTGTGATCTGCCTGGACGTTGACAAGTCGATGTCCATCACGTCAGCAGCTACAGCAGCTCCTCCTTGTGCTAGGTCAGGCAAGTGCTGGCTTGCCATCTCGATCAGGGTCGCCTTGGGCCAGGCTTGGTACACCAGTTGAGGGCCAGTCGGTCCTCCAACCTCCAGCATTAGGTTGGTGAGCAGGTCTGCAGGGTTGTCCACTCCATCTGCAGCTTGGGGAAGGTCAGATGATGATGATCTGCTTTTTTTTTTTGTTTTTTCTTTAGGCCTTGCTGTTTAATGTTGTTAATTTCCTTTTTTATAGCTTCAGCCTTTTCTTCAAGGGCCTTAATTTTTTGCATTTGTCTTGTGACAACTTTAGTACTGGTTCCAGCGATAGGACCTTTAGTATCAGCTGGGGTCTTCAGCGAGAACACTGGTGAGGTTTCATCATCTTCTTTCTCTAAATCAGATGCTGGTGCACATCCTTGAAAATCATCATCAGAGTCGAGGACCCAAGTGGGTTTTGGTGGTGGGAGCAGCTGAGCTTGACCTTTAATGGGTAGTTCTTGTGATTTTTCCTTCTTTTTCTTTGCCGTTACAGGTGGGGCATACGATGGTGGGTCAGGGAAACCAGCCAGAGAGGGGTACAGCTGTGCCACGGAAGACAGAGGTCCATAGGACTCTGGTTTATGTGGAAGACAAGAGAAAGACATATTTAATTTGTCCTTAAGCGATTCCTTTTTCTTTTCTGCTAATATTTTTTGTGAATTTGTCATTGTCTCATTTTTTAGAGCCAATTTGGTTGCTTTTCCAACTTTTTGAGTCATCTGGTACATTTTAGACACTGTTTTTTGTGTTAGGGATTTGGACTGGTTTTTCCATAATTTAAATGCTTGCTCATGATTGTGCATTGCTACAAAAATATCCTGTGGTATTTTCTTCATATTACACATGTTTTGTTTCTGTCTTAACAACTGTTCTTCTGTTAGGGTCTGTGGGTGATGTCAAAAGCGAACGGTTTGAAGCAAAGACAAAACAACCTGAGGTAAAAAGACAATTATATTTATTGGTACTGGTGTGGCTGGTAAACTCAAATCAGGAGGGATCCACTGTGGGAACAGAGAGGAGATTGGTGGTGAACGCCAATTCGTCTTGAGAGAAGATTTTGGAAATGTTGATTTAGTAATCCAAAAATACGCTTACGTGTCGTTGTTGTTCCAGGAGCATGAGAAACAGAAGACAGGACCTGAATCCAATAATCCACGGTGCGACCAGGTGAGTATTTTAACGATTAATATTTACAGAGACACCAAGGGAGCGGGGGCGTAGGTGTGGAGAAACCAGGAGAGGTGGTGGAGACCAGGACTCGGGGATTGGAGACCCAGGAACCAGGTGAGGCACACAGGAGTAAAGGTGGAGTAGGAGAAACGCTGCTGCCATGCAAGGAAACTGACAAGGAGCTTGAAGTCAGCCAGCCAGTAGGTCACAGGAACACGAAGCTTGGTAGAACTTTGCTCTGGCACTGATCTGGAGTGAAGCTCCAGCTTAAATAGCTCCTCCACCTGGTCCAGGTAATGAGCAGCAGCTGTGGAAAGATAATTAGAAAAACACAAACAACAGAGAAGGGAGGGGTAGAGGAGCCAACCTCTACAGTACCTCCCCCTAACGATCGTCTCAGGACGATGACATCATCCGTTTCTCTGGATGGTCTCGAAAAAATGCCTCTATCAAACTGGGGTCCAGGATGAAAGACCTTGGGATCCATGACCTGTCTTCAGGTCCATAACCCTCCCAATGGACCAGGAACTGGAAACCCCTACCCAGTCTTCTTGAATCCAGGATACGGTTGACCCTATATGCCGGTTGGTTGTCGATCAATAGAGGGGTTGTGGGGGAGTTGGTGAGAGGGTTGAGTGGGCTGACTGAAACTGGTTTTAGATTAGAAACGTGGAAAGTTGGATGGATCTTCATGGATGGTGGTAACTTGAGCCTGACTGCAGAGGGGTTTATGATCTTGTCGATAGTGTAGGGACCAATGTACCTGGGTGCCATCTTGCGAGAGGTGTCCTTTAGACGGATGTCTCTGGTGGAGAGCCATACAGATTGGCCTACCTTGTAGTCTGGGGCTTTGGAGCGATGTCTGTCAGCCGATTCCTTGTTCCGTCCGGCAGTCCTTGACAGTGCCTCTCTAGCTTGAATCCAAACTGTCCTGCATCGGTCCATGTGGTCCTTGACTGATGGAACCAGGATTTCAGTCTCCAACAGAGGAAATGGGGGGGGGGGTGTATCCAAGGGAAACCTCGAAAGGTGTCAGGCCAGTAGCGGATGAGGTTAGGGCATTGTGCGCGTATTCCACCCAGAGTAAGTGTTTTGACCAGTCAGATGGGTTCCTCTCAGACACGCACCTAAGGACTGCCTCCAACTCCTGATTGTATCTCTCCGACTGTCCGTTTGATTGTGGATGGTATCCGGAAGACAAACTTACAGTGGCCCCGATGGACTTACAGAACTCCTTCCATAATTGGGATATGAATTGTGGGCCTCTGTCCGATACAATGTCTGTGGGTAAGCCGTGAATCCTGAAAACCTCTTGTAAAAGAATCTGGGCTGTCTCAAAAGCCGAAGGGAGTTTTGCGAGTGCTATGAAATGGGCAGCTTTAGAAAATCGGTCCACAACAGTGAGGACTACAGACTTCCCATCTGAAGGTGGCAAACCCGTCACGAAGTCCAAAGCTATGTTTGCCCATGGTCTGTCCGAAACTGGTAGTGGATGAAGTAGACCCGCTGGTGGTTGATTGTTGTTCTTATTTCGGGAACAAGTGGAGCAGGCCTTGACAAATTCCTTTATGTCACTTGACAATGTCTTCCACCAGAAATGTTTCTTGGTGAATTCAATCATTCGGTTGATGCCGGGATGACAGGTGAAGTGATGAGAATGAACCCAATCCAAAACCTTGTGGATGGTGCTCTTTGGAACGAAGATGGTGCCAGGTGGTCCCCCCCAGGATCAGGTTGCTGAACTTGAGCCTTCTTGATCTCCTGTTCAATGGGCCAGGTGACAGCTCGGACCACACAGGCTTGTGGCAAGATCCCAGAGTCTCCCTTCTCTCGGTCGGAAATGGAGAATTGTCGAGACAACGCATCTGGTTTAACATTCTTGGAACCAGGGCGATACGTGATGGTGAACCTGAATCTCGTGAAAAACAATGCCCACTGGGCCTGACAGGGGTTAAGGTGCTTGGCGTCTTGTAAATACGCTAGGTTCTTGTGATCGGTCCAAATGATAAATGGAATATTGGCCCCCTCCAACCAGTGTCTCCATTCCTCGAGGGCTAGTTTTATGGCCAACAACTCACGGTTTCTGACATCGTAGTTCTGTTCAGCTGGAGAGAAACGTCTTGAAAAGAAAGCACATGGGTGAGTTTTATTATCGTGGGGATCCCTTTGAGAGAGTACTGCCCCAGCACCAATATCTGATGCATCCACCTCCACAATGAACTGTCGTTGGGGGTAAGGGTGACGGAGAATGGGTGCAGAGCAAAAACGTTGCTTCAACTCACGGAAGGCTCAATCGGCTTCGGGGGTCCAGTTGAATTTGAGATTCGTGGATGTAAGTTGGGTGAGAGGGGCTGCCGTCTGACTGTAGTTCCTGATAAAACGACGGTAGAAGTTTGCAAATCCCAGGAACCTCTGAAGTTGCTTTCTGTCCGTAGGTGTAGGCCACTGCAGTACCGCTCGGACCTTCTCAGGGTCAGTGTGGTAGTGTCCCTCGTTAACAATAAAACCAAGGAAAGAGACAGAGGTTACGTGGAATTCACACTTTTCAGCTTTGATGTAAAGTCGGTTTTCATACAATCGTTGTAGAACGGTGCGAACATGGGTCTGGTGGGACTGGATGTCGGTAGAATAAATCAAAACGTCATCTCGGTACACAAACACAAATTTATTGATCAGATCTTGGAGAACGTCATTGATGAGAGTCTGAAAAATTGCAGGAGCATTAGTGAGTCCGAACGGCATAACTAAATGTTCAAAATGTCCAAAAGGGGTCTTAAATGCAGTTTTCCACTCATCTCCTTCCTTGATCCTCAAAAGGTGATAAGCATTTCTAAGGTCCAACTTTGAAAAAACAGTGGCAGAAAGAAGTTGTTCTTGTACTGAGTTGATTAACGGAAGTGGGTATTTGTTTTTTATGGTTATCGCATTTAGACCTCGGTAGTCAATACACGGGCGGAGTGAACCATCCTTCTTATTTACAAAGAAAAACCCCGCCCCTAATGGAGACGTTGAGGGGCGAATGATGCCAGATTGTAATGATTCGTCTAAATACTTTTGCATGGTTTCTTTTTCGCTCTGAGAGAGGTTATACAGGCGACTCGAAGGGAGAGGGGCTCCTGGCAACAGTTCAATTGAGCAGTCGTATGGGCGATGTGGAGGTAAAGATAACGCTTTATTCTTACAAAAAACGGGCGCTAAATCATGGTACACCTTGGGTATCGTTGACAAATCAGGTGGAGAGGAGGTCAGCTCCTTTATTGTGTCTGACAAAAAAACAGCAGACCTTAAACAGTTCCTTAAACAATATTCACTCCAAACACTGATTCTTTTCTTCTGCCAATCAATGATGGGGTTGTGTTTTACCAACCATGGATAGCCTAAAATAAACTGCGATGAGGGAGAATGAAAAACCATGAACTCACCCAGTTCTCTGTGATTACCGGAGATGAATGGTAACTCAGTTACTTCCTGGGTGATAGTGGTGATGTTTTTTCTGGTGACTCCAGCCACCGGAATGGGGTAAGGAAGACTTCTGGTAGGAATTTGAAGCTCATCTACCAAATCTTGAGAAATAAGGTTCTTCTCTGCTCCCGAGTCAATGAGGGCCTCAATGGAATGGTGTCTCTGTTGAAGAATAATTCTGTCAGGAAGACAAAAACGTGAATCAGGGGCACAACGAGCTTCACTCACCAGGATCCCCTGAATGGCTGGTGAGTGCTGGAGTTTAACTTGTTTGGGCAAGATCGCACAAAATGTCCTCTCTTTCCACAGTAGAAACATTCACGTGCTGCCAATCGTTGTTGCCTCTCCTGTAACGTAAGTCGGGTTCGTCCGATCTGCATTGGTTCAGGCTCGGAGTCATAGTGAGCGGTACCTGGTTGTGACGTGGGTTCTTTGATAGCGAAAGACGCTAGAGGAAAAGTTGACCCGGAAGCCATCGGTTCCGCTTGGCCCCGCCTCTCCCGAAGGCAATTATCGATCTTGATTGCCAAACTGATGAGATCATCCAACGTCTCTGGCTCATCTCTAAGCGCCAGTTGATCCTTTATTTGATCAGAAAGTGAATTAGAAAATACTCCCTTTAGTGCCACCTCATCCCACCTGGTTTTCTCCGCCGCAACCCGGAAGAGGATGGCGTATTCAGCCACGGTAGCTTGACCCTGCCTCATAGCCAACAGACGGCGGGATGTCTCCTCCTGGTGGACAGGGACATGAAACACTCTTGAAATCCTTAATAAAGTCGTTAAATGATAGTGAAACCACAAGGTGAGACTGGAGGTAGCATGAGCCCATTCAAGAGGTACACCTCTCAACGAAGTAACGATATAAGTGATCATGGATGCAGAGTTTGGGAACAGAGAAGGAGAATGGGCAAATGCTAGTTCACACTGGAGGAGGAAACCATTGAATTGTTTGGGGTTACCTTCAAAAACTGCAGCCGGCCGAATCTCCGGCTCACGGGGTTGTTCCAAGCGGGCGGTGCTTTGCGCTGGTGGCGCTAATGGTGGTGAGATGGCCGGCGTGGGTGGAGTTAGTGTTCCCATTCTATTGCCGATGGACTGAATCATTCCACCCACCGTTTCCAGATTTGACTGTGTAGTCTTGTGTTGAGTGATTAGTTCCTGTAAGAGAACTTCATTTCTCCTTCCCTCTCCTCAATGGTGACCTGATCAGCATTCAAACCGTTCTTTGACATATTTTTTGGCCAGAGCAAACTGTTAGGGTCTGTGGGTGATGTCAAAAGCGAACGGTTTGAAGCAAAGACAAAACAACCTGAGGTAAAAAGACAATTATATTTATTGGTACTGGTGTGGCTGGTAAACTCAAATCAGGAGGGATCCACTGTGGGAACAGAGAGGAGATTGGTGGTGAACGACAATTCGTCTTGAGAGAAGATTTTGGAAATGTTGATTTAGTAATCCAAAAATACGCTTACGTGTCGTTGTTGTTCCAGGAGCATGAGAAACAGAAGACAGGACCTGAATCCAATAATCCATGGTGCGACCAGGTGAGTATTTTAGCAATTAATATTTACAGAGACACCAAGGGAGCGGGGGCGTAGGTGTGGAGAAACCAGGAGAGGTGGTGGAGACCAGGACTCGGGGATTGGAGACCCAGGAACCAGGTTAGGCACACAGGAGTAAAGGTGGAGTAGGAGAAACGCTGCTGCCATGCAGGGAAACCGACAAGGAGCTTGAAGTCAGCCAGCCAGTAGGTCACAGGAACATGAAGCTTGGTAGAACTTTGCTCTGGCACTGATCTGGAGTGAAGCTCCAGCTTAAATAGCTCCTCCACCTGGTCCAGGTAAAGAGCAGCAGCTGTGGAAAGATAATTAGAAAAACACAAACAACAGAGAAGGGAGGGGCAGAGGAGCCAACCTCTACATCTTCTAAATTTTGAATTTCTTTGGGGTCAAAAGAACCATTTTTTGGAAAATTTAATTTAGAATGCCACTGTGAGACAAACTGAGACTTGAATCACCATGCAGTCTGCACATCCAGTCAGCTTCTGGACCGCAAGGAATGTAATCCTCTGTTTTACTATTTCCTGAACCCATTTTCTTACGTTTTATCGCTCAGTCTCTTTCTATTGAGACTTACCTCGATTTGGTTTCACAAATCTACCTCAGGTTTAAGTTATTAAAACCTACTTTGTCACTATTTTATTTCTCAGTCCTTTTAGAGGGACCTACCTTGATTTATACAAAATCTACCTCGGTTTTATTTTTAAAACCCACTTTTGTTCTATTTTTACTTCTCAGTCCCTTATCAGGACCTACCTCGATTCGTGTACACAAATCTACCTCGGTTTTATTTTTAAAACCTACTTTGTTATATATCCATCCATCCATCCATTATCTTTACCCGCTTATTCCATTTTGGATCACGGGGGTCGCTGGTGCCCATGTCCAGCAATCACTGTGCGAGGGGCGGGGTACACCCTGGACAGGTCGCAAGTCCATCACAGGGTCACATAGAGACAAACGAGACAAACAACCATTCACTCTCTCATTCATACCTAGGGACAATTTAGAGTTACCAATCAGCCTAACATGCATGTTTTTGGTCTGTGGGAGGAAACCGGAGCACCCGGAGAAAACCCACGCATGCACGGAGAGAACATGCAAACTCCACCCAGAAAGGCCCCTGGACCGGGGTTTGAACCAAGGACCTGCTCGCTGAGAGGCAGCAGCTCTACCAGTTGCGCCACCGTGCTATGGTTTACCTAAAATCCACAAACAAGGTGTACCTTTAAGACCAATTGTTAGCATGACTAACTCTGTCACGTACAATGTTTCCAAATATCTGGCGTCTGTACTCATCCCTTTAGTTGGCAGCTCAGAACACCACATACAGAACACCATGGACTTTGTGGATAAGGTGAGGGATGTCATCATGGAGACTGATGAAACAATGGTCTCTTTTGATGTCACATCACTCTTTACGTGCATTCCTGTTGATGATGCAGTAGAGGTGGTCAGTTTAAAATTAAAATCAGACACCACTCTGAGCAGCAGGACCACACTTTCTACAGAACAACTGTGTCAACTCTTGAAACTGTGCCTGCAGTCAACCTACTTCACATATGGGGAGCAATATTATAGGCAGAAACATGGGTGTGCTATGGGGTCTCCAGTTTCTCCTATTGTTGCCAACCTGTACATGGAGGAAGTAGAAAAGAGAGCCTTGACGTCCTTTTCAGGGACACCACCAAGTCATTGGTTCAGGTATGTTGACGACACCTGGGTTAAAATTAAATCTCAGGAAGTCCAACATTTTACTGACCACATCAACTCTGTGGATAAATACATCAAGTTCACACGAGAAGATGAAAAAAATGGCAAGTTGGCTTTCTTGGACTGTGAGGTCTCAGTCGCTGATAGAGGACATTTGCAAACTGAGGTGTACCGCAAACCCACCCACACAGACCAGTATTTGCAGTTTGACTCCCATCACCCTTTGCAGCAAAAGTTAGGAGTCATCAGGACTCTGTATCACAGAGCAGACAGCATCCCCACTAGCTCAGGAGCAAGGCAGAAGGAGAAATCCCACACAAGACAGGCTCTAGAGCAATGTGGATATCCTAACTGGGCCTTCCTGAAAGCAGAAAAGAAACCCAAACAGGACTCCAGTCAGCCAACAGGTGAAAAGGAGGAACCCAGACCCAGACCAGTGGTCATTCCATATGTTGAGGGAGTATCAGAGAAACTGAGACGTTTATTTTCTAAACATAACGTCCCAGTGGCTTTTAAACCCCAAAATACATTACGGCAAAGACTGGTTCATCCCAAAGATCCAGTCCCCCGGCACAAACAGAGTAATGTTGTATATGCTGTTCAGTGTCAGGAGGGCTGTGATCAGTCTTACATCGGGGAAACTAAACAGCCACTGGCCAAAAGGATGGCCCAGCACAAAAGATCAACATCATCAGGCCAGGACTCTGCGGTCTACACTCATCTCCAGGCCAGCGGTCACTCTTTCAGGGATGAAGATGTGCACATCCTGGATAGAGAGGAACGATGGTTTGAGAGAGGAGTAAAGGAGGCCATCTTTGTGAAAAGAAATCGTCCATCGTTAAACAGGGGTGGAGGCCTACGTGTTCAATTGTCCCCCTCTTACAATGCTGTGATTGCTAGTATCACTCAGCCCTCTGTGAATAGTAAACAGCCATCAGTGTGCTAATGATCCATTGTTAGGCTGATGGTCCTTCTTGAGCATGTGATCAGCTGGTTTTGGTTGTCAGCAGCAAAACTGGTTGATCCACTCTGAGAAGGTGCTATTTAAGAGACTGAGCTGAATACAGCACCTCAGACTGAGGAAGTCTTTCGGATGAGAGACGAAATGTTTCTACATTTTTTTGTTTTTTTGCTTTGGTTTTTTTGTTGTTGTTTTTTTTGAATGTCCAGAGGACCAGATTTAACTTTTTTAGATATATACCATACCATACCAAATTATTCACCAAAGTCCATGCTCAATAATCCAGGTATACAATCCAACAATTTTCTGTCAGGTCATCTGGACCGTTTCTTTTTTTTTGTGCTGAGACATTTCACCCTCCATCCAGAAGGCTTCATCAGTCTTAGGAAACACCAAACAAAACTGCTTCTCCCCCAACAGCTTACTCCATAGTGAAAAAAACCCCAGTTATGTTGAGGCTAAGATGGGGCATGCCCTCTCCCAGTGGTGTGATGTAACTAAGTACAAGTACTTTGTTACTGTACTTAAGTACACTTTTCATGTATCTGTACTTTACTTAAGTAGAGTTAAGCATGGGTACTTTTTACTTCACTACATTTTAGATTAAGTATCTGTACTTTCTACTACACTACATTTCTATAATGTGTTACAAATTACATTCACGTTGCAACTTTTTTATTTGTTTGTTAATTTGAAAGTAACCAATGGCAAGAGGGGAGTTGGTCCATTGAATCAATGCAAAGTGGGCAGGTAACTTTAGACCCACCTTCAAGAAGAGCTATATTCTAGTATATACATCACGGAGCTGGGCGCACCCACAGCACCGCTAACACACCCAAAATGAATTCCACCGAGGCAAGTCAGCCAGAAGATACAGTATGTGCCACCTGTAGCCTTATTGAAAGACTATTGAAAGTCTATTGAAAGTCTATTGAAAGAAAGACTATTTAAAGATTATTCAGTACAGCAGGACAGATTCTCTCTCCCAAAAGAGCCAGACTGGACTTAAAAAACTTTGAAAACCAACTTCTTCTGAACTTGAACAAGAAATTCTTGCTGCAATATTAAAATGTGTCAGTTCATGATAGAACAGGAGACAAGAGATGTCTCCAAATGACTTGACACTCAGGTCCAAGTTTTGAAAATGGTGTCAGGAAGTTAAAATATTGTTCAATATTGACCCGTTACAAGGTTGACTAGACAGTATTTTAACTAGAGTTGATGACAAACTGGAGTTGAAATGATCAGTGCCTATTTATTTGTTAGTTGTGTCTAATGTTCCTTTTTTCATCAGACAACTTTTACTTAAATGTGTTTACTGCAGTTAAAATGACACATTGGTTTTAATTTGTGTTAAATAAAAACTTTCAAAGGTAAAATCTTTTCTCTTTCTTATTTTGCTTAATGACATTTAACTCTGCATGTCATCCCTGAAATTCTGACGCACAGAATCACAAGTCCAGGTGTGAACTGTGTCACAATAAAAACATGTATTATCTGCAGCATTGCTCATTAAAATGGCTCAACACTATTAATGTATTACAGAAAATATACATACAGTAGGCAGACTTAAAGATATGTAGACCATTGCATTAGGTAATACATTCAGCAAGTACTTTTACTTTTAATACTTTAAGTATTTTTAAAAGCAAGTACTTATTTACTTTTACTTAAGTAAAAACGTTAATGTGGTACTTCTACTTTTACTAGAGTACATTTTTGTCTGTTTATTTGTACTTTTACTTAAGTACAGTGTTTGAGTACTTTTTCCACCTCTGCCCTCTCCTCAGGTGCCCACCCTCTCTCTCGTCAACAGTCATGTCAAACTGGTTCAAAACACCAAGTCCATGCTCAAAAATCCAGGTATAAAATCCAATAATGTTCAACCAGGTCATCTGGATGGTTTCATTTTATTTTATCAATTTTTTGTTGGTGTTTTTAACCAGTTTGACATGAGTGTTGACGAGGGAGAGGGCGAGCACCGGAAGAAAGGGCGTTCCCCAGAGAAGTCCATAGGGTTTGATTATTCTTTGTTTTAGCACGAGTTAATCATATATTCACGGGTTGGCACAACTATTTAGTGGTATATAAATTCTTGAATCAATTATGTTTTCAGGCAACTAGCAGTCTATTATTAAAAAAAAAAAACAGAAATCCAAGAAATTATATAATTGACAAAGCAAAATCTGTGTTGTGAAGTTTTCCATTGAGACACTTTTCCATCAAATAGATTCTCTGACTGGCTATACCTGCATTTCACATGAAACATGTTACAATGAGGGTTTTTTTAATGGGGGAAAAATAGTTATCTTTAAAAAAGAATACAAACCTAACTTTGTTTTTATTGAAGTTAAGTTTTATTTAAGGTGCATTTTCCTTAATGACATTATGCACAACATAGTCCAAACTGCTGTCGTAGTCTGTGTTTCTTTTTGAGTATCTTAGTTTCTTCTTCTTCTTCTTTTTTGACTTTTATTGGCGGTTGGCATCCATCTTACGGTGCATTTACCGCCACCTATCAGACTGGAGTGTGGTCTTCAGGTATGTCAGAGAAAATTTAACTCCTTTCAACAATGTGTATAAATTCATATCCTAACCCTCTCTTATCTACCTGTATGTAAGTTTATGCATGCCTCTGTATACTCATAAATTTAATACACAATTCTAAATACGATTTATTAATCCTGTGTTATTTAAAAACCTAAATATTTTTTTTAACATAGTTTGATTTGTTTTCTAATAGATTGGTCATAGGCAGTCCTATATTCTTTCTGCTTAACAACAACTTTTAACAGCTGATATTCCTCTGAATATTTCTCACACTTTAGCAGAACATGCTCTACTGTTTCCATCTGATTACAATGATCACAGATCCCATTTTCATGCTTTCTTATTTGTAAGAGAGAACTATTAAGCCCAGAATGCCCTATTCTGTCTTGTCATAATTACTTCCTCCTTTCTCCTTCCGTTCAAACCCTTATTATCCCCTACATTCTTTTGAATTGCATATAGTTGTCTTCCGTTATCATTGTTATCCCATTGCTCCTGCCAGCTTTTAAGAATTTCTTTTTGTATAATAGATTTTCCTTCACTTTTACTCAATGGAATATTTATATGAACAATTTCTGATTTCAAAGCCTGTTTTGCAAGAATATCCACTTCCTCATTACCTTCTATACCTACGTGAGCAGGAATCCAAACAAATCGGATCAAGTACCTCTTATTACGTGAATGTACTAATAATTGGTGTATTCTTACTAACAAATCCATTCTGCAAGATTTACCAAATTTTATACTTAATTAAAGCTGCAAGCAGCGTTGAAGGCCCTCACAGCGAAGCGCCGCTGCGGCCTTACGGCGACCACGGAAAATCCAGTGACTCCTTCCGGTCGCCATCGAGAACGCTCATGCTACCGTCACGCGCCCGTTCTCCGGAGTGCGCATTCGCCGAACCTTTGACATAAGCTGCGACCGCATATATAACTATTGTAATAATGTAGGGGGCGCACTTGAGTCAAAAGTAAAACAACAATACCATTGTGTGTTTAAGTGCTCACTTATCACACACCAAAAATCTGGTCCACATCGGATGACATATCACTGAGATATAACAGTTTGAATAATCTAGGGGGCGCACTTGAGTCAAATTTTAAACAACAATAACAATGTGTGTAGACATGGTCACACATTATGCCACAAAAATCTGGTGCAGATCGGATGATATATCATTGAGATATAACTGTTGGTATATTGTAGGGGGCGCTCTAGAGTCAAAATTTAAAAAACATTACTACTGTGTCCTCCAGGGCTAAATAATAATACACCATAAATTTGGTGCAGATCGGCTGATATATCACTGAGCCAAAACAGTTTGAATAATGTAGAGGGCGCACTTGAGTCACATATTAAACAAGAAAACTAAAATGTCCATCGGTTCTCAGTAATGACGCACCAAAAATCTGGTTCAGAACGGATGTTGTATCACTGAGATATAACTGTAAGAAGAATGTAGGTTGCGCTGTGGAGGCTCTTGGCCACTTATCATGGAAACCTGTTCAAAGGTGGATAATGATCAATCATAGTGATTTTGGTTCACCTGGGCTCAAATCTGTGCAATTTAGAGCCAAACGTATTGCAACTTTTTAATTCGCCATGGCGCCACGCCCACATTCTCCAGCTATAACTGTTTTGTTGTTTAAATCAAGTCAGACCATCTTATCTGTCTTCTAACACAGGATCATCCTGATTATGTGAAGGGTGTCAAAGAAGGACCATTCCAATTAAAAAAAGTCACTTCCTGTTGTGAGGGGGCGGGGCTTTGATCACGTCAAAATTTGACCTCAGGGTATCGTCGGGCCTGGGACAGGGATGACTCGTGCCAAATTTGGTACAATTCTGTCTTTCAAGTTGAAAGTTATAACGTTTGGAAATTTATGGCGTGAAGCTCAACTTTGAGGCCTGGCCACGCCCCTTTACCAAAACAAAACCGAAAGCTTTTGATAACTTTTTCCAATGTCTTAAAGGCCTATTAACCAAGTTTGAAGGCAATCCTTCAAAATCCCTAGGAGGAGTTCGTTAAAATTCGCCGTTAAAAACGCCCAAAAATTAACCTTTGACCCAAAATGGCCGACTTCCTGTTGAGTTTGGACCGGAGCTCCAAGAGACTTTTTCATAGGTCCTGAGAAGATACACATGTTCACCGAGTTTCAGATTTATAGGTCGAAAAATGGCTTGGGGCTGAGGTTTTAAAATATTCTAGGGGGCGCTAGAGAGGCTATTGGGCAATTATCATGGCTTCCTGTTCAAGGGGCGGGCAATGATCAATCATAGTGATTTTCATGAACCTCGGATCAAATCTCTGGAATTTAGAGCCAAACGTATTGTAACGGCGTCACTTCTGAATTCGCCACGCCGCCACGCCCACATCCTCCAGCGGAAGCGCTTTGCGCTTCAAAGCAAGTCAGACCAACTTGTTATCTGTTTTCTAACACAGGATCATCCTGATTGGGTCAAGAGTGTCAGGGAGGGAGCATTCCAAGCAAAAAAAGTCATTTCCTGTTCTGAGGGGGCGGGGCTTTGATGACGTCAAAATTTGACCTCAGGGTATCGTCGGGCATGGGACAGGGATGACTCGTGCCAAATTTGGTACAATTCTGTTTTTCAACGTGAAAGTTGTAGCGTTTGGAAATTTTTGGCGTGAAGCATAATTTTGAGGTCCGGCTCCACCCCCTCAGCATGCGTCGGTTTGCACCGTTTTGATAACTTTTGGTCCCCCATGCCTACTGAGCAAAATGGCGAAAGTTTGAAACCGATTGAGCGAAATCCCTAGGAGGAGTTTGTTCAAATTCGCCGTGTACGAAAAGTGAAAAACGGCCAAAATTGACCCTTTGACCCAAAATGGCCAACTTCCTGTTTGGTTTAAGGCATATCTCCAAGAGACTTTTTTTCTTGATTCGGTGGATTGTACATGTGTACCAAATTTCAGCTCTCTAGGACTTACCAGTTGTCATATCTCACGTTAGGGGGCGCTGTGGAGCAGTTTGGCCACGCCCACTTTTGGTTCCATTACATACCTCAAATTTCTCGCGGGGGACAATTTTGGGTCAAATATGGTGAGTTTTGGGATATGTTAAGGCCTCCAAATTAGCGCTCTTTGACGGAAAAAAATTAGAAACGACACAATTACAATAGGCCTTCGCAGCGTGCAGCGCTTAGCTGCTCGGGCCTAACGCAGCGCGCAGCGCTCAGCTGCTCGGGCCTAATAATGCTGCTTGACTATCTGACGCTATTATAAATTGATTTCCACCCCCAATATCATTATCAAGCAACCATTCCAGAGCTAATATAATTGCTGATAGTTCAACTGTAAAAACAGCTAAATGATCAGCTGTTCTCCTCTTAAGCAATACTTTATAGAGTGGGATATTCATTGCTGCTCCAGTCTTACCACTTTTTGGATCTTTAGATCCATCTGTATATATTATTATGTTATCTTTATATCTTTTAAAGGGGTTATTACCCATTCTGGAGTTTTTCCTTTTTTAAGACTTTCTCCCAATTGGAGATCAACTTCTGGAGATATAAATAGCCATGGTGGAATTGCAGATTGTGGAACTATTTCACTATACTGGAATTTAGTTAAACCAAGATTTTTAGCTTTTATTTCCCCAATCCATCCAAAACTATGGAAATTTGATTTATTATGTTCCCAACAATCCTGCAGCACCATCTGAGCTGGATGATCAGCTTATGCCCTTTTAGGTTCACCCAATATGTATACATTAGTTTTAATCTTCATAATCTTAACGGAAGCTCCCCAGTTTCTTCTTGTAAAGCAGCTAACGATGAAGTTTTGAAAGCTCCAGTACATATTCTCAATTCTTTTGTTTGTTCTCTATCTAATTTTCTTAGATGACTTTCAGCAGCTGCCATATATGCAATACACCCATAATCCAATGAAGATCTCATGAGAGCCTGATATATTCCCAACAATGCTTTTCTTGAAGCTCCCCATTCCTGTCCAGAGAGACATCTTAACAGATTATTCACTTTACTACATTTATTTTGAACTGATTCTATTTGCTGTTTCCAAGTTAAACTTTCATCAAAAATGACCCCTAAGAATCTCACTGTTTTTACTTGTTCAAGTTTTTGCTTATAAAGGTTCAAATTGACGTCCTTATGCCTTTTATATAAACAGATAACTTGAGTCTTTTCAATTGACATCCTAACTCCCCATTTGTTTGCCCATCCTTCTACTTTCAAAATGGCCTCCTGCATCTTTTTCTGCCAATATACAATATTATGTCCCCACACCCACAGAGCCCCATCATCTGCATATAAGGATTTACATATTTTCCTATCTATCCCATCAAATATATCATTTATCATGATATTAAACAGAATTGGGCTACACACACTACCTTGTGGGGTACCATTCTCAACTGAGTACTTGGTAGAAAATTTCGTCCCCACCCTAACTTCTATTTCTCTACCAGACAAAAAATTCAAAACCCAATTATACATCTTACCTCCTATACCAAGGTTCCTTAATTTAATCAATAATCCTTATTTCCATAACATATCGTACGCTTTCTCTATATCAAAGAACATGGCTATCACTAATTCTTTATTCGTTTGAGCTTTTCTTATTTCTGACTCCAAACATAGTACCACGTCCATCGTATTTATTCCTTTACGAAAACCACTTTGAAACGGACAGAATTTATTTTTACTTTCAATAATATATGTTAGTCTATCTGTAACTAGCCTTTCCATTATTTTCCCTAATTGTGATGTAAGTGCAATCGGTCTATAATTTGACGGGTCATTTGCCTTTTTACCTGGTTTTAATACCGGAATTATAACTGACTGTTTCCATTCCGCAGGTATACTGCCAGTCATCCAAATCAAATTGAACAACTTTAATAAAACAATAATAGATGAATCTTCTAAATGTTTTAGCATTATATAACATATCCCATCCTTACCCGGTGTTGATTGCCTAGTATTATTAATAACTTTTTCCAATTCATATTTGGTGAAAGGCATATCTAATTCTTGATCTGAAACTATTTCCTTGATATTAACTTCTGGGTTTTCATACAATAACTTTTCTTTATTCTTTTTCATATCTTCAGATAAATTTTCTGAACTGTGTACTTTAATTAATGATTCTGCTAACAATTCTGCCTTTTCTTTATTATTACCCGCTATTTTCCCATTTAATTCTAAAACAGGTAAGGAAGAAGTTTCCTAACCCCATTCATTTTCTTAATAATTCTCCATACCTCCGCTAACTTGGTTTCTCTTCCAATAGAATTACAATACTTTCTCCAACATGCCTTTTTAGCTGCTCTAATAGTCTTCCTAACTATACAGTAGCTTGTGCTTTTTTATATTTAATCAATGTCTCTATAGTGTGGTACTTTCTTATCAATTTACATGCTTTATTTCTTTCTCTTATGGCAATATTACATTACATTCCACCAAGGAACAGATTTTTTATTTTTTCTATCTTTTGTTTTAGAAATAGAAGTTTCAGCTGCATTAATAATGATAGACACAATTTTTGAATGACACATCTCCACATTACAAAACAAGTTCTCATCTAGTTTATTAAATTGAATATCAACTAAATTTTTAAAAAGATCCCAATTAGCTCTATTCAGTTTCCATCTTGGACTCTGGCCTTCTTCTTCTTTTATTACTTCAGAACCAACTGATATTCTAATAGGATAGTGATCACTACCCATAGGAAAATCATTCAGCACCTCCCAATATGTAATTCCAGCTATTGAATTTGATACTAATGGTAGGTCTAATACGCTTTCTAAATTCCTATTACAGTCATATCTAGTAGGACTACCATTATTAATGCAAACCAGTGACTGTAATTCTAGAAACTCTTCAACTATCAATCCTTTCATGTCTGTACTTATACTCCCCCATAGAGTATTATGTGAGTTGAAATCACCACACCATAAAGTTTTACTGTCACTCTGTACATTTATTTCAATAAGCTCTTGAATGGACAACTTTTTGTTAGTGTTGTATAAATTTACCACTGAAATCTGACCGTTTCTTATCCAGATTTTAATTACTATTGCTTCATGTTTCTGGCTAATTGATTCCACTTTATATCTTAGACCATTTTGTACAAAAGTTGCCACTCCCCCACCTTGTCTTCCCACCCTATCATTTCTAATTGATATATATTCAGGTATTATGAAATCCAATTGGGGCTTAAGCCAGGTTTCTTGAATGCATATCAGTTGAGGCTTAACTATCAAATCCAAAATGTATTTTTTAAACTCTAAACCATTACTTATAAGACTTCTTGCATTCCATTGAATTAAAGTTAACATGAAGCAGAATGTCCTCCACCGCATGATTGAGGTTGAGAAGATTGCGTCTCATTCAATTTTTCTTTAATTGATTCCCAGCTAACATTTTTACAGTCTAAATACTTTTGTGCTGCCTTCACAATTATTTGGATTTTTTCAGTTTTTCTTTGTGTTTGTGAGCTGTGCAATTAACAACCTCTACCATGAACATTACAAAATCTTCCTTTGTCATGAGTAAAGTGTCTTCTTTTACCTTGCAGTTGTTCATACAGTTAGATCCTATTTTTTCTTCTTCCAGCAATTTCTTTGGATGAATTATTGGATTCATGGGGACTTTTTTTATGGCTTCTGCATAAGTAATTCCTGTAGTGATTTTAATTTTCTGAATTTCCTCAGCTCTTTTACTAGCTACACAACCCCTAAACCCTGAACTATGTTCCCCTCCACAATTATAGCATTTCAATGGGGCTCCTTTTTCACACTTTCCATACTCATGATCCCCAGCACACTTCCCACATTTCTGTTTTCCCTTACATATTGTTGTAACGTGCCCAAATTTCTGGCATTTAAAGCAACGCAACGGTGGTGGAATAAATGGTCGGACATTATAACTAATATACCCCACAAACACTTTATCTGGTAGACTTTTCTCTTCAAATTTTAACATTATCGAAAAACTATCACTCCTTGCTCCATTTTTATATCTTGTCAATCGTTTGGCTTCAATTACTTTCCCTCCTGAAACATTATTCTTAATCTCCTCAACTAGTACATTAGGTGGAATACCTGAGATGACTCCTCGTACATACTTTTTGTCATCTAACAACCTCCCACACACATTCTCAACAAAGACTCTTTTTATTTTTGGTACTCTTTCTTTTTGTTTAACATCATTACAGATTATCAATAAGGATCCATCTCATCACTTTCACAAATTTCTCCTTTCCCATCAGTGAGTTGATTTCTTTAGTAAGTTTTATCGGATTCCACATACCAAAGGACATTCCGTCTTTATCAAACTTGAAGATAATTTTAAACTCCGCCACCATATCTGTTTCTTCTTCAGCTACAGAAACAGACAATTCTATATGGTGTCTTGCTTTTTTCCTTTTATGTTTAGATTTTTGAGTCTGCCATATCCCCTCCTTTTCTACGCCATCCCCTCCCTCTTCCATTTCTGCAAAATCACTTCCTGACAACTCCGTTCCCTCTGACATCCATTTGTAGTGAACTAGGCCTCCGATAAGAATCTGTCTCTGAAGACCTTCAGGGGACAGGAACTGCTATTTCATTGATTTGAATCTAGAAATACAAATTATCTCATCAAGAGACTATTTACTTGTATCCTGAATTAATCAATTGAAAGAACACTCTTCTTTTTTATATTATCATTACTATTTTACAATATCTTGATAATCAAAAAGTGTGTTTAGTTCATACCATTTCTAAATGTTGAAGAGAACTACTCATTTAAATAAACTGTGAAACAGTATTAATGATTTTTAAACCTCATTAGACCTTGATCATACAGTTAAATGCCTATTTACAAAATAAGTGTGCATTTAGTCTTCTGTCTGAATGAGGAGTAGGACTGCATGTCGGTCGAAAGTCAGAGACAAACAGAGACGAGTTATTAGAACGAAGTGTCTTGTTTTTAAAACTCGCAGACAGTAAATAACTTCAACAGGCACCTGCTCTGTTTCAACTCGTCATAATATTTTCCTGTCTGTACTAACTGTTTTTAAAAACATTCCTGCTGTCTCTTGACTTCTAGTGACCCTCTGACATCACTAGAATCACCCCCCTGCTAGTTGTTTCAACCAATCAGGAAGTACCACGTAACAGGAAGTGTACACCCCTTTAAAAGGAACACTTCGTGGAACTATTCAGTCAGTCCTGGAACTCAGTCGGAGTCTTAAGTCTTAGTCTTCACGAGTCTTAGACTCTTCTAAGTCTTGCTGGAACTTTCAGTCAGAGATGAGATTCAACTAAGTAGCGGATGGATGGGACCATTTGCAAAGGATCCCTCCATTTCAGCAGAGTCACAGCTCGCATCGCTGTGCACTCAACCCGAGCAGTATATGCTCCACTTCTAAGGAAGGCTAGGTCGTTTTCACACTAGATAGTCCGGTAGACTCGGTTCGGGACCGATATTCATGAGCTTTTGTTTACATTTGAGCTAGTGCGTTTGCATTCACACTGCACTGTGCAGTCGAGCCAACATGTTGAACCAACCTATTCCCCCGCTCGCCTGTGGGGGCGCTGCACCTAGAACTACTGAAAGAAACAATCAGAATCAGAATGACTTTATTGTCATTATACACAGTACAATGAAACAACACGAAAACCTCTGAAGACACGTCTTTTTCTTCTTCTGTAAATAAAAATAAAAATGAAGTGGCATCAAGTTTTAGGAGTTATATTTTGTCATTTTTCAAAAATGGACTTAGCATGAGCAGAAGATGAAACAGAAGACCATGGAGAATATTGTTTTTCCACACAAGGCAGCTGACGGCTCCATATAAGGTAAGAGCAATGCGTGTTTGTTTACCCTGCGGAGCTGGACTCGGTCTGTTTACATTCACACTGCACTCGAACCGCGCTGGAGTTCGCTTCTACCGGACCGAGACCTAGGTTTTAGCCCGGGCCAGAGTTCGCCTTTTTGTTCCGTGACAGAGTTCGATGGCGCATTCACACCTCCCTAAACGAACCGGACTTTCTAAGAAAATGAGCTAGAGTTTGATTAAAGCGGACTAAACAGGGCTAGTGTGAATGCACCCTTATTCGGTGGAACCGAGTACTTCGGCATTTATTCTGTTGATCGGAGCATATAGAACTACTTCTAAAGATTCTCAGCCACCCTGACCGGAGATGCTGAAAAGGGAGCGTGAGATGGACCTCTGTACCGGAGCTGATTTATCTTCTGCAAAGGTAACAAGTCGTTGCACGCCCTGAGTGTACCGCGGGCTGAGCTGGTGTCGAAAGAAGGGTGCCATTTCGAGTCAACACATCTATTATCATCCATCTAAACCTCTTTTTTAAATCTTCTATTTCTTCTCTTTAACTTTTCTGTTCGCCAGTAATCAAGCTCGATGCCTTCATAGGTGAATCGGCCTCAATCAGTAATGTTCTGTTGTCTTGTTAGTAAATCTTGCCAAGTTTATTAATCAGAAACAGATCAGCAAATCAATATGTACATGTTTTGATGTTAAATTTTGATTCTGTTAAATAAATGGCCGCATTTATTCTGATGGGTCAAAGATAAAATGGCGTCTCATGTCACTGATTTAAACACTCCACTCACAGTTATCTTGGTCACATGGCAGAAATTTAACTCGAAAAAGAAAAGAATCCTTTGTAATTAAACAATTAATATTCTTTGTGCTTGAACTAGCTTTAAGAATAATTAATTAGTAGTGAAGTTAACGCCTTAGCTCACTACATAAATTTTGGCCCGTAACGTTTCTGAAGAGATAAATTATGTGTGACCTGTGATAATGTGGAAAAACTCGTCATGTTGGCATAAAAAATTCAGAGTTTTGACGTTGATAAAGACATATTTTACGGCTGTGGTGTTCAGAAAGATGCAGAATTGCTCTGATGTTCATTTTGAGGCTGGAAATTGTCATTCTGTGTGTGTAATTAAGCTGTAAGCAGAGAGAGAGACGCTTCATTCTGTTTGAAACTCTTGCATGACCAGGGGTTCGTGGTCCGACCCGGTTCTGTTACTGGACTCGAACGAGTCATGTTTTAAATGGTGAAACGTTGTCTGTGAAGCTGAGCGCAGACTCAGAGCTGCTTCTATGCTGATTCGCTACATTCTCACAGTTAATCGTGCATTTTCGAAGCTTTAATGGGCGATAATTTGACCGGACTGTTGAAGCTAACTGCTAGCTTAAGGCGAGTACACACGAGCTGTGATTGGTCGAGGACCGCTGTTTAGAACGTTCTGATTTGCTGAGAAGCTGGTAACACTGTGTACGTCCACTCACGCTGGCGACAGTGCGAAAAGCCCACCCCCGATGTCCACGTGTCTGTAAAGTCACGTGACCCTGGAAATGAAGCTCGTTTTTAACGGAGTCTTCCTTAATGTTCAAAACAGCTGAATAAAGCCCTGACATTCGTTCCTAAACTGATGAGTGCATGCCTACTGAGTGTGCTTGTGAAGCGACGCCACGTTAAGCTTTCAATCCATCCATAAATGCTGATTTGAACCGGGTTCGACCGCTGCTAATCGTAGCTAACGGCTAACGACCGGATGTCAACAGGACGGTTCACAGGAAGTCGTCAGTGACTCCTACCGGTAAAAGTAAGCTTACACCGCCACCTGCTGTTAAAAAAAGAGTATAACAGTTTTTCAGAACTGAGAGCTGCAAACTCGTTTCATTTTATTTCTAAAAAGACACATGTGGGTAGATAAAAATGTTAATCAAGCTTGGTTTATGAGTTACTGTTTAAATAGCAAATTCTGATAAATTAAACTGCTTAAGGAGCGTTTACAACTACAAAGTTGCTGTCATACTTCTTAGAAAATATTGCAGGTTTATTAATTTTAAGTGCATTGGAGTAAATAAACACTGAAATAGCCTGGCTCTTGTATCTGTTAGAATTAAGCTCATATTAAGTAGCACTGCCACAGGAAGCGTTTACTTACAATATTCATGGGGTAAGGCCTAAACAGAGGTGCCCATTTATTGAATAGTTGGCTTATAACAGTACTGTTGATGAAACCCAGAGCTAAAATAGTGTGTGAAACTCACTGCTCACTTAAATACAAACATTTACCTGTTCAAAAACTCGTAAGATTGCGACGGTTTAACCAGATAGGTTTTGCTGAACAGTAAATACAACCATGGCAGATTTAACAGAAGCTGAGAATGCTGATGTTACTCCATGTGATGGAAAGGACTGGCTGGAGACAGCCCTGAAGCTGCTCACAGATTCCTTATGTCCATATGGTGAACAGGTTGACCGCATGAACTCAACAGAGTTATTGGACGAGCTAAAAGAAGTTGTAGGCAGTGTAACTTCTACAGCCATAACAAAGTCAAGCTATGAACAGCTAGCTAAAATAGCACTCTTGCTAAAAGCTAAATTTTACCTTGAGGCCAACAGGGCAGAAGCCCTTGAAATAAAGTTGATGCGCAAGACAGAGTCCCGAGAAAAAACAATTGATGAGTGTCTACACCTCAAAGCACAGTTGCAATTTGATAAGGAGACCTGGGAGAATGAATTGAAACGTGAAAAAGAGATCTCACAAGCTCAGCTGTTGTTACAATCAAACTCATATGAGGAAAAGCTACGTGAAGGAGGGATTAAGTACCAAGCACTGTGTTCAGACAATGATGCTCTGTACCAACGGTTGCAGCTAACATCAAAATCTCTGGACGAGTGCATATTGGAAAAAGCGGCGTTAGTCCAACAAGGCGTGCGTTTACAAAGTGAGTGTCATACATCACATGAACGCTTACCAGCCTGTGAGGCAAAACTTGCCGCAGCCACAAATAAAATCTCTGACGAGGGGCAAGGATGTCTGGAACTCAAAGACGAACAGGGTCAGAGTCCAGGTCAACCATCGCCACCTCAGAAGGATTTTGCTGTACCTCCTACACATAATCCCCTTATGCCACCTCCACGTGAGTCTGGTGAATCACCTCCACGTGATTATTTTGTTCCAACTCCACCAACCCCTCAGCCTCCACTCTCAATAGCGGTATAGCATAAAATAGCAAACTATGTCCAACGCTTTGAGCCAGGGCCGTTGGGTTCGACCGACACTAAGGCCTATCTACACGACCTTGACTTCCAATTAAGAAGCTATCCCAATAGCTGAATAGTTGAGGATAAAATAGGTTTGATCAGGCTCACTTCAGCCAGGACGGTGTTTTCCTTTATAGAGCGTCAACCTGATGCCACAAGAAAGGATTACAGCCTGTTATGTGCTGCTCTTATGAAAGAGTATACACCTTGCGCGGGACCTGGCTGATATCCAGCCGCCGACAAGGTCATGCAAGGTAAAAATGAGCACCCAAGGGCATATTATTCCAGAATTTTGCAGGCTTATTTTGGTTACAAGAATGACACCGGCATGGAGGAGGAAGAAACGTTTAAGTTCGTTTTCAGCAAAATCTCCATCCAGACATAAGGATGTCAGTGCAGATGATGGCTAATTTCAAAGAGAAAACCGTCAGTGAGATAAAAAATTGTGCTGTGAATGTCTTTGAGGCCCGTTCACAGGCCAAAACACCCATTGAGGTGTTCCCAGGTGAGAGGATTCCTGCCCAGTCATTAGAATTGGAAGGGATGAGAGCTTCAGCTCCCCCTCCCATGAAAGGCGAGAGGAAACGAGATTTCCCAGCAGCCAAACCACAACAGATGAGTGCCCCCTAGTCCAGACAAGATCCTAAATGGTTTCCCAAGAAACCAGAGGATGAACGAATGTACCAGAAGGGCGGCACACGCCCTAAGGGTAAAAAGTATGGCACCAAAGGTGACCCATACAATCAAGGATCCCACTGGGAACCCCAAAGGAGGTGGCCTGCTCCCCCACCACGTCGGCCTGAACAGCCTGAGACGAAAAAGAAACAGCAGAGGGTCCAGAAAGAGAGCCCCGCACCTCTGAGCTCAGACGAGACAAAGAGTGTGCGTCGGTTCTTGGAAATGCTAAAAGGTGTTGCCACGGACAAACAACCTGACGCGTTGTGTGGCAATATCATTGCTGATTAGTCAGAACACACAAACAACACCGTTACTGCTGTCACAGACAGTCACCATGACGTTGTTGTTGTAAACTCTGACAGGCCTTCACCAGAAAAAGGGGGGGTACATTCACACGTCACCGACGGTGACCCGTCACAAACTGTAACCTCAGAAACAGCAACAACTGGGCTAACGGTTCAGACAAATCAAGGTGACACAAACAACAACGTTGCCGCTGTCACGGACAGCCACCAGGATCTTGTTGTTACAAACAATGAGAGCCCCTCAACACACAGAGAGCAGGTGATCTCATACATCAATGACGGAGGCCCGTCAAAAACCGAACTCTCAGGAGTAGCAGCGACTGCACCAACGGTTCGGATAAACTGGGATTACACAGGCAAAGGTAAACGTAAGAAGAAACGTTGGCAAAAACCTAGAAGGTTCCTATATAACCTGATCAGAAAGGGGGTCGCTAAAAAAGCTTACCTGTCGATCACACTTGAAGGGGTCCTCATACATGAAGCCCTACTGGATGGTAGAGCCGACATAACTATTATGTCAGCCAAACTGTTCGAGGAGCTCAGGACGGCCGCTAACGGTGTTCACAGGGAAATACCTCTCATAGAACGTGCTATAGAAATGCAGGGCCTCGCAGAGACGAGGACAACCCTAATAGCTATAGCTATGGTTCACATGCAGGTTGGCGAGATGACACTATACCACCTGGTACATGTGTCTACGGTTGACTCATTCCCATTTTTGATTGGCCAGGATTTTATAAATCGCTTTGAGGCAATTATAGATTATGGAGAACAGACAATGTGGGCCAGAGTGAGCAAACCCCTGCCAATACTCATGCCTCCTGAGACAGTCACAGACTGCCCAACAGCAGGCACCGCAGAAGGCACCGAGGACTTCTCAGCAGAGAACACAGTCCCGGTAAGTAAGCCTTTGAAAGCATGTGAAACCGAAGAGACCCAACCGGTGGACCCAACTCTGACTGAGCAAGAAAGCCTCCTCTGCGAGCTGAGATAGTCAGAGCCCACCGGATACTACCTACCATTGGTAGTGAAGGATTTGTGGTGTTCAAAATGACCCGAGCACAGAATTTCAGGAGCACTTCACCTTAGTATAAAAGATTTAATTGAGACAAAGTTAAAGTATGCAGATATTACATATAATCAGAGTGCAGTCTGAGGAACAAAATCAGAGTGAACCTTACCTGGTCAATCAGCCGATGTTTGTTCAACCAAACTTTGTGCCTGAGCGAGATTTATAGGTTTGTCATGTCTCGCCCTTTCGGGTTCAGACAGACTTGTGATTGGATGTCCAAATCTCTTGATTAGTCCAAGTGACACCATGTTCAGCCACTCAGGAGCAGATTTTATCTCCAGGGTTACTCCGAAAGCCCCAGATGGCCTCGCTCATTCTTCTACTGATAAGGGTTGATTTACGAGCTTTGTTTTGGAACGCAGGACACTTACTCTGGCTCTCGTCTGTGTAAAGCTTTAAAACACGTTTTCTGTGTGTCTGAACTATTATTAATGTGAAAGCCTATATACTCAACCTGTGTTAAGTATAAAGTATATGAATGTTGTGATTTAGCGTTATTTATGTTTAATCAACGTGTGAGCAGTGTGTCACCTTGGTGGGCCCTCACTCTCAGCTGCTTTACTCAGAGAACAAAGAAGGATCGTTTCCTGCTGCACGAACAAGTGTCTTACCTGTCTCTGTTTCCCTCAGAATTATATCAAATGTGAACTTGTATGATTATCCTTAGCACTTGTGAGATTATATATAACATGAAGTAATCAGTGTATGATTATACACGCACACACCTTGTAGAAAATGCATCATTTCACATCATCAAAGAAATGTCAAGGCTTGTCAAAAGATATAAATAGATATAAAAGATATCAAATCCAACAGTAGTTAAAGGTGTAGAGATCCGAGGATCCCACACCGCAGATGCTGTACTGTCTCTGTGGACAGATAAATCAGCTATTAACCAAGCTTTCTACGAAACGTTGGTTAAAAAACATTTGGGTCCAGTTCTGATCGAGAAAGCTTTCCGCTTTCCATTGTATCCCAACAGTTTACGAGTGGTGACTGCGAAAGGAGTCATTAACCTGAAACTGATCTGGAACCAATGGGAACTGGTCCACCCATTCCTCATGGTCCCAGACTTACCACATGCAACCTACATAAGCTCTGACATCTTGGTAAGATTAGGTGTCCGAGTGGACACCAGCCACAATGTACTGTGGTCACTAAAACCAGCCAAAAAGGATCTCCTGTGCTAGACACAGCAAACCTTATGGCTGGACAGACCATTCCAGAGGTCTGCCAGGTTGCTACCAACCAAAACACCTCAGTACTACCTCAGGTGACAAACCTAATGGTACAAGTCCACATCGTGGCGGGACAAGCCATTAGCCTTAAACAGGCATACATTCAACCATCTCCTACATTTTTCAAACCAGGACTGTCCATTGAGGCCGCAAGCCAAGTGAGCCTCGACTCCAGAACCACATCTGTTGCTGTATGCAACACAGGCACAGAGGAGGTACTGATCCCGAGAAACACAAGGCTAGGATGGTGGATCTCCACAGATTTTCATGATTTTGAACTAGGCCTTCCATTTCTGGGAGGACTCCCAGACAACCTGGTATCGAGTCAAGAGACTGGTCCAGTTTGGTTCACGAAACCAACACAGGCCATAGCTCTCTTCTCAACCGATGATGTCGATTTAGGACCTCAAACCTATAGGGTCTTACCTATAGACAGGTCTAACGACACAGAAAGGGACTCACTGGAGCTCCCCAAACATCAAGAACCCTTAACAATCTCTTCACAGATTGAACAGGTGGTCGCCCAAGCCGACACCCTGACGACTGATGAAGAAAGGGACAAACTCCGCCAAGTTCTCATGAAATATGAGGTCATTCTCGACTGACTCATTGGATTGTGGGTTGACCTCACTCTACACAGTGAGCATCCCAACTCCGCCAATCTCACCGCCTACATTTGTCAGACAATACAAGACTCCCCTGACAGCACATCAACCTGTCAAGGAAATCATTGATGACCTTTTGGATAAAGGCATAATCAGACATTGTAATAGCACCTACTCTGCACCTTTATGGCCAGTTTTGAAACCAAATGGTAAGTGGAGACTTACCATAGACTACAGAAAGCTAAAAAAACAAGTTCCTTTATCTAGGTGGCCAATGACCCAGATCCAACAGGAACTGTCCAAGGTCACCGATGGTAAGTACTTTTCCACCCTCGACGTCACCTCTGGTTTTTGGACCATTCCTGTGTGCGCTGAGGACCAACACAAACTAGCATTCACTTTTGGTAGCTGACAATACACCTTCACCAGGTGCCCCTTTGGCTATGCTAACTCACCAGCTGAGTTCAACATCTTTTTGAACAAAGCATGTCCAGACGCCCACGAACGTGAGACACTGATCTACGTGGACGATGTCGTTTTGAGGCAGCCAACACTGGACTTGGCTGAGATCGACCACGTTCTGAATCAACTGACTACTGTTGGTACTAAAATCTCACTGTCAAAATGCCAGTGGTGCAGGACCAAGGTGGACTACGTTGGCCTACTAGTAGGTCCAGACGGAATACAACCACAGTTGACTCGCACCCAAGGCCTAGACAATCTAAAAGTCCCCACCAATCTCAGAGAACTACAAAGTTTTCTGGACGTGTGTAACTACTCACGCCACTTCTGTGGGATTCCTGGTTTCCCTCTGTCTGTTTGTGTCTGTTTGTCACTTTCCCTCCACAGCTAATCACCCAACTCGTCACACCTGCCACCAATCTGAGGAGTACTGCTGACTCACCTACTTAAGCAGCTGCCAGTCTCCTCTCCAGGGCTGGGACATCTTCTGCCAATCGGACCTTCCACGGCCTGGTTCATCTGGTCCTCTCTAGGGCTTCTCTCACCACTGGAACTCCTTCCTGTGGATCTTGATGTCTCATCTCCAGCTACAACATCCACCACTCTGTCTGGGTCCACCAGCTACTCTCCTCTGGATTCCTCCTCACACCCAGGATCCCACTCTGCTTCTCCTCAACCATCTCCTGCAACAATAACAAAGTAAGGATCAATTCTTGATTTAACAATCACATCATCATCTACCAAGAGGATATATATTCACCGTCTCTTCCCTTCCCTTACAGCTGTTCGAGTTTTATCTCCACCTGTAAATAAATATCACTTACCTTTTACCTGCCTCGTGTCCTTCTTTCCTTGGTCTGCTACTTTGGGGGTCGACGTTGTACAATCCTGATAGTATGTCCCAGCCAATGGACCCCCCAGGCAAGACTGAGGAAGTAAGGGCTCAGTTAGGGCCACAAGGAAACTTTGACAATCTCGCTTTAACATTACAGCAGATTCTTGCTCAACAGCAAACCACCCAAAACAACCTTCTGGAATTGGGGAGCATGGTGGCTTCACTACAGAAGGGGAGGACGTCGCAGCTTCACTCCTCCGAACCATTGGCTAAACCTGTTAGAGCTTCTCCTAGAGAACCAGACGTTCGACCTTCCGAGTTTTTTGAAGGTAATACACGAAAGTGTGGGGGCTTTATTCTTCAGTGCGAACTTGCATCTAAAAGAGCCCCAGTTACCTACGACTCAGATTTTTCACGTATTACTTACATTGTTAGTGCTCTGAAGGGCGAGGCACTACAATGGGCGCAAGCCCACCTCCGCCGACGCCCCGTCGAAGACTTGACATATTCCACTTTCTTAAAGAACTTTCTCCAGGTGTTTGATCACCCTCTCCAACAGGAGGAAGCTGCTCAGAAATTATTTTCCTTACGCCAAGGGAAAGAGACGGTGGCGAGGTTCGCAATCCACTTCCGCATCCTCGCCGAAGAGTCCGGATGGGATGAGAGGGCGCTCTGCAGTGCATTCATAAGGGCTCTTGACCGCCAGATTAAGGACAAGATGATTACTGGTGAGATCCCTTCCCTCTTAGATGACGTTATTGCTCTAGCTATACGCATCGATAACCGTGTTCGGGAGAACCTGCTCGAGGCGGACTTCAACTCCCGTGAGCCTCTCGCTTCCAGAAGCCCCGCCTTCTCTACTCCCGAGCTGGTTTCCGAAGAGGAGCCGATGCAGGTCGGAAAGACCCGACTCTCTCCTGAAGAGCGACAGCGACGTCATGAGGCGAAGGCATGTATGTACTGTGGAGGACAAGGTCACACAATTAAGACATGCAGGTTACGGGTAAAAGCCAACGCCTGCCAGTAAGTAAGGAGATACTGGTGGGTAATACTTCTTTTTCTCCTAAGAACTTTACCCTACCTGTTATTCTCTGTCTAACCTCCGAAAATCATCCTGTGCAGGCACTAATCGACTCGGGCGCTGAACAGAGCCTCATCAGCAGGGACCTCGTGGAGGAATTACAGATTCCCACAACAAGGTTGGATCCACCCATATCCGTCACCGCTATAACTGGACAAAACATCTCTTCTATTTCATCTAAGACAGTAAAAATAAATTTTGTGGTCTCGGGAAATCACAGAGAGATGGGTGAGTTCTTTGTGTTTGATTCTCCCACATCACAACTCATATTGGGATACCCTTGGTTAGGGATTCACAACCCCCACATTAACTGGGCTGAAAACAGGATTGAAAGATGGGGAGAGGAATGTTCATTAAAATGCCTCCGTTCCGCCATTTCTCCCAGTTCTCCTCCTCCAGTGAAAAAAGAGGAGATTGACTTTTCCAAAATCCCTATTCTCTACCATTCCTTAGCACCGGTTTTCAGCAAACAACTAGCCTTATCTTTGCCACATCACAGACACTACGATTGTGCGATCGATTTGCTGGCTGGAGCTCCTCTACCCGCTAGTAGATTGTATAACATATCTGGTCCTAAGAGAGCCTCCATGAAGGACTATATCGAAGACTCTCTTAAATCTGGTATTATTCGCCCATCCACGTCTCCACTTGGAGCTGGGTTCTTTTTTGTCGCAAAGAAGGACAAAACCCTTCGTCCATGTATAGACTATCGGGGCCTGAATCAGATCACTATTAAGAAGAAATATCCACTACCTCTCATCGACTCCGTTTATGAACAATTACAAGGTGCTACAATATTCACAAAACTAGACCTCCGTAATGCCTACCACCTAGTCCGTATTCGTAAGGGGGACGAGTGGAAAACTGCTTTTAAGACACCCCTTGGACATTTTGAATATCTGGTCATGCCTTTTGGCTTGACCAACGCTCCAGCAGTTTTTCAGGCCCTTGTCAACGACGTCCTACGAGATTTCCTCCAAGTCTTCGTGTTCGTATACCTAGACGATATATTAATCTACTCTAAAGACGAGGCACAACACACCCAACATGTTAAAGCAGTCCTCCAAAGATTACTGGAGAATCAACTGTTCGTAAAAGCTGAGAAGTGTGAGTTCCACAAATCTTCAGTCACCTTTTTGGAATTTATTTTTGAGAGGGGACAAGTGAGGTCTGACCCAGATAAGACACAAGCGGTGGTGGATTGACCGACACCCACTAATCGGAAACAATTACAGAGATTCTTGGGGTTTGCCAACTTTTACAGACACTTCATAAAGAACTACAGCAAGATTGCCATTCCCCTCACACAACTAACCTCAACCCGCATAAAGTTTTCATGGACTGACAAGGCTGAACTTGCTTTTTCCACCCTTAAACATCTCTTCTCCACTGCTCCTATCTTATCCCATCCAGATACCTCAAAGCAATTCATCGTGGAGGTCGACGCATCTGACGCTGGGGTTGGGGCCGTCCTCTCGCAGAGGTCGTCCGACGATGGGAAACTTCACCCGTGTGCCTTCTTCTCCCGTCGCCTCTCGTCCGCCGAAGCCAACTACGACGTGGGTGATCGTGAGTTGTTGGCCATCAAGTTAGCCTTGGAAGAATGGAGGCACTGGTTGGAGGGATCAGAACTCCCCTTCATTATTTGGACGGATCACAAGAACCTGGCCTACCTTCAAGGGGCAAAGAGGCTCAATGCCCGACAGGCCAGGTGGTCCTTGTTCTTTTCCCGTTTCCAGTTCTCCATAACCTATATCCCAGGATCTCGGAACGTCAAGCCGGACGCCCTCTCTCGACAATTCTCGTCAGCCGAGGATTCCGGAACTCCCGAAGACATCCTCCCGTCCTACTGCAAGGTGGGAGCTGTAACTTGGCCCATCGAGAAGGACATCCTGGAGGCCCAAACGACCGAACCTGATCCTGGTTCGGGTCCCCCTGGACGGCTGTTCGTTCCCTCTTCCATGGTGGGCAAGGTTCTGGATTGGCTCCACACTGCTCGTTTCTCTTGTCACCCCGGTATACAACGCATGCTCCACCTGACAAAAGCTTCCTTCTGGTGGCCGAACCTGCAGAGGGACGTTAAGGAGTTCGTCTCTTCCTGCCCGACCTGCGCTCAAAACAAGAACAACAATCAACCCCCTGCTGGCCTTCTTCTTCCTCTCTCCATCCCCACTCGTCCTTGGTCTCACGTCGCCTTGGATTTCGTCACTGGCCTTCCCGTCTCCAATGGTAACACTGTCGTCTGCACCATAGTTGATCGTTTCTCCAAATCTGCTCATTTCATTCCTCTCCCTAAACTCCCCTCTGCTCTCGAGACTTCACAGATTGTCACGGAACATGTCTTCCGCCTCCATGGCATTCCATTGGACATTGTGTCTGATCGGGGCCCTCAGTTCATCTCCCAGGTCTGGAAGGGGTTCTGTGAAGCTTTGGGGGCTACTGTCAGTCTCACCTCGGGATACCACCCCCAATCCAATGGTCAGACGGAGAGATGTAACCAGGATCTGGAGGCTGTCTTGAGGTGCGTGATCGACTCCAACCCATCATCCTGGAGCCAGCATCTTCCATGGATTGAATACGCCCACAATTCGCAGACCTCGGCGGCCACTGGACGATCTCCATTTGAGGTGGCTTTGGGATTTTCCCCTCCTCTCTTTCCTTCTCAGGAGGCCGACATGGGCGTTCCCTCGATTCACCTTCACCTCAAGCGCTGTCGTCGGGTCTGGCGACAGACTAGGGCGGCTCTGGCCAGGTCCTCTGAGCAGAACAAACGTTTCGCGGACAGACACCTGTCAATAAACCAGGTGTCTGTGGTGATAATGCAGGAACAGACCACCAGCTTTAAGAAAAATGAAGCCTGATCAAAAGTTCTCCTCAGCAACATAAGGACTGAACTCCTGCTTTAAATCTAGCTAAACAAGATAAAGTGTAATCAAAAGTGTTTTACTGTTTTAATAATGTGTGACCAAACTGTTTTACTAATAATCAACACATAATCAACTAATGGAAGTATTAATCTTTAAGAAATTGTATAATCCTTTGTATGATTGTGTGATTTACTCACTTGTGAGATGGTAAAGTAAAGAGGCCTCATGTAACAGAGAAACATGTCTGAGCATGCCCACCTAAGAACAAGTCTGGACATGCCTCGAGCAGTAGAGGAGAACAAGAGTCAGAGAGTTCAAACACAACTCATCTCATGATGACTCATCTTTGAGCAAAACAAGTTCTGGAAAGTACCGAGAAAACCGGTCTGAACCGGTTGAGGTGCAAAACAGCAGAGAAGTTACTGGAAAAGAGATGATGTAATTTTCCATAACCCCTCCTTAAAAGGAGGAGGGATGAATAAGTCTTTAAATACAGACTGGACAGAATGAACTGGGTCCATGCAGAGTCGGAGCTGAACTAAGGAGCTGAGCAGAGAGAATTACAGGCGAGGGGCAGCTCATCAGGATCAGAAGGAGCCCAAAAAGAAGATTGGATTTTACCAGTTTTGAGATGATGATGGAAGTTAACTCTTTTCTTCACTGACATGGGATTGGATGTAAGCTTTCTTTCGTCAACACTCGAACTGGATGAGTTTCCTACTTCTAAAATTGCATGACCTGGGCCCGTCCAAACTCTGATCTTCTAATTTGGAAATAGTTGCACTTGCCTCAGAGGTCGGCCTGTGTCTCTCCCCTAGAGAACAGGAAATTTGCCCTTACCCCCACAAGTGTCTCACTAAGGGGCATTCCAAAATCATGGTAAGCGGACGACCTTTCTTACTCTGCTCTAATTAAATTGTTTCATCAAATTGGAAGAACAGCATACAGAATAAATTTGGGAGTACTAAATTGGCTACTAGTGAGATTTGCTCGAAGGTGTTTCTGGTTCATGAGGGAGCTGAGAGAGAACATTTTTTGGCTTGAGTTGTGAAAGGTTTATGTGAAGGCAGTATCTGTAAACCCTCAAGGGCTCTTGAGGTTTAGAATTTCCACAGATAGTAGTCATCGCCTTGTTTAGGGAAGAAAGTGTATCCTATGTACTCATGATAAATTATTCATTATAAAATTGTGCCTGTTGCTGTACCCCTGCGCAAACTATTGATTAAAAGCAAAACAAAACGTACAAATCTGGACTATTATTTCACCCTTAAAGAGCAAAACATGGGAATGCTTGGTTCACTTAACAACACCAATAACAGGAGGTTTTTATAAAGGTTTCCTAGCTGATAAACAACACCCTTGTGCCCGTTCCCAGGGCCCTAAAGATTACCAGAACAGTTAACAATTGCAACGCTAAAGTGAGAGGTGAGCGGCCACAACGCGAGTTTCTCTGGACCAGAAGATCCATTACGGCTGCTTGAAGGATCAAGGTAACAGAGTGAGATCAGGGTGTGACTCACGGATTTAAGGTCGTTAATATTCTGGATGAATCACCTCGTCGCAGCCTTAATGAGGTTATTTTAGACAGCTACTGGTAATACCATGGCGCTGAAGTAAACTCCCGGACCCCTTGGAGGAGAGGCTGCAAGCAAAGGTGCTTATCGCTAACTCCAGTGGTTACCTTTTGCTCATCGGAAAGCAGACACACCGCTCCGAGGCCCCCAGATATGAGGCTGGCCAGAGGGTTTGGCTCTCGACTCGGGACATCACATTGAAGGACTTCCCTAAGAAACTCTCTCCCAGGTTTATAGGTCCTTTCCCTATTGTGAGAGTGCTGAACAGGTCGGCGGTGCGGCTTCAACTCCCTCCATCCATGAGGATACACCCGACCTTCCACGTGTCCCAAGTCAAGCCCATTGTTTCCAGTCCTCTTCAGCCTCCCTCTAGATCCCCTCCTCCTCCCCGGATGATTGACAACGCGCCTGCGTTCACCGTCAGACGTCTCCTGGATGTGAGACGCAGGGGCCGGGGCGTCCAATATCTGGTAGATTGGGAGGGGTATGGTCCTGAAGATCGCTCCTGGGTCCCTAGGTCTCGCATCCTGGACGCAGGCCTTATCACCTCCTTTTTCAAGGCTCACCCTGAAAAGCGGCTTAGATCGCCGAGAGGCGGTCCTTGAGGGGGGGGCACTGTGGGATTCCTGGTTTCCCTCTGTCTGTTTGTGTCTGTTTGTCAC
>NC_056508.1:11606123-11611632 GCF_014905685.2 Nematolebias whitei
AGTAAAAGTTAAGATGTGGCCACATGCATTTATCCAAGTTTCCTATTGCTAGCAGTATGATAAAATATCCAAACCAATACTCAACAGTAATTTGGGAGCAAGGGAAGCAAAGTAACACATGTAATTATAATATGTTTAAGAATCAACTTAAAGCAAAGAAAAATGGTGTAAAACACATATTAGGAGACAGGTTATAAAGCCAGTGTCAGCAGTTCTCGGGTTATGCCACCAGGGAGAGCTCGAATTCCATGTGGCTTGAAGGATCGCTGGTTGACAACATCTGATATCCAGAAGGTCTATCCCCGCTCCCTCTCTCGATGGTCGAGGTGATACAGCGCACCATGAGTGATCTCGCACAGGGCGCACAGCAGCAACAACATACGACCAGTACACCTAAAAGGGTGGCAATGGAGACAAACAAAGCCAAAACCACCGCCTTCCATTTCCCAAACACATCCGTGAACCAGCTGTCTAATGGGTTGTGCAGACCTGAGTGTTCGTGCATGGTCTTACTCAGCGTCCTCAATCCCTCCAGTGCCCTGGTCACTGACCCGTCAGGAGCTGTATTGTTGGGGATGAAAGTACAACACATATCTCCAAACATAGCACACACTCCCCCTTTTTCAGCCAGAAGCATATCTAATGCCATCCTATTTTGCACTGCCATTAGAGAGGTGGGGGCCAATTGTTCTGATAGTCCCTCCACCGCGTCTCTAGTCAGATTGGCTAGCCGCAGAACATTATAGTGCACATAATTTATTCGGTCTACATTCTTATGAGGAAGCACTGGAAAATAGGCTGAGATGATTGGTAAAGCTTCAAACCTGGCGGCTATTTGGTTAGCCAATTTGTATTCGACAGGAACACCACGGGGGACTCCGATAGCGTCAATATAAGTGGGGGAATTAGCAGACAAATCAAATGTGCTAGCATATCGTTTTCTCCGGATGTGGCGTCTTCTACGTCGGGTGGCAGTGACGGGGGAGGGTTGTTCTGGGGAAGGTTTCAATGTGTTTCCTAGTAACATCAGTGGAGTTCTGAGCCGTATCATGGCACAAACACCCTTCATCTGATGAGTGATACGCAACAAAAAGTTTTGTCCACCGCAATAATAGAACAACCTGCTTCGTGCCCATTTACCAATCCTTTGTCCTAAAAATGTTCTGTTACACCAATCTGGGCTGATGCTTCCGATTTCAGTGTGTCCGTCTGTAAAATTAAAACATATATAATGGGCCTTCACGGGTACGGCCGGAATGATTCTAGTTTGATTATCAATCGGAGGGAAAAGACTGGCTAGGGTCGTGCAATTGGGTGGAGTCACGCTTTTCATTAAATTCAACATACACTGAAACCCCCACTCGTCCTCTGGATACAGAGGAGCGGGTTCCGTGTACATGGTGGGTCTTCCTGTAGCGCAGGCGACACAATTTAACATGTTACTTTCTTTTGCAGTAGCGGCGATCCAGTCCAACCACATGTTGGTGCTGGAGTAACCCGTAGCAATACGTACCAAATCGGTGGATTTTAATTTTGAATAGTCAAAGGTGATAACTGGTCCTGTTTTCGCCCCCGAATCCTCAGTCTCCATGAGGCTGGGCTGAGTATAGGGTATCAAATTAATTTTAATCACTCCCTCGGGGAATGTTGGAAACCAATAGTGAGAACTATACGCTACTCCCAGAGTCAGATACAGAGTGACATTGTTTTTGGGGCACTGTGGAATGGCCACATACAAGGTGCCATTCAATTGTTTCACTGACAGCAGGAGGGGATTACTCCCTCCTGGACCTCCCCCCATGTACTGTCCCTTTTGCAAGGCCCATGGTGTTGCCACGCAAGGGCTCCAGGAAGTCCCTGTATACGCTACAACGTGGTCCCAAGAGGGACACATGCTGCTTTTTGCTTCAATGCGCCCCTGGGAGGAAACGCCACTCTGGGAGCATGACTCTTGGGTGGGAGCACTGTGACACAGGTACACATCATACTCTCTCCAATCCCCAGGGCGTGTCCCACAATTTATGACTTGACATAGATCAACTTGGAACGTAGTAGTCGTATTCAGGGTATAATTCACTTCCAGCCCTCCCCACGTCTTTATGCAGTTGTCCATTCTTTCCTGTTTGTCTATCACCTGGGTGGTTACGGACCTACGGTGCCGGTGCAAATCAGTACAATTTCTACCCCCCAGAATGATGCATGTATGTTCGAGTAAAAAAAATGATCGTACATAAAATCACTGATATGATTCCCAGGACTATAGTAGTCCTCCATGGATGTTTTTCCCACAACATATGTCTAACTTGGGTCTGTTGGCTTGCTTTGTGTTTTACCAGTTCCCGTCCTGGTTCCTCAGCTGGAGCACACTGAGACCAGTGATACCAGATTTCACCTTTTCCTCTGAGGCGGATGGCGTGTGAGGTCCTTTCAATCACCTGGTGTGGTCCTGTGAATCTGGGTTCTGACCACTTTCGTTTGATGACCTTCAGCCACACCCACTGGACTTCTGGAGATGTGGGGGCAAGGTCTTTGTTTGAGGACTCTCCTTGGATCCTGGTGAGTTCCTTCTGCACACTCTGTAACTGATGAAAATAGTCTTTATGTGTCAATTTCTGCAGATCACCTGTGTTTCCAGAGGCGGACATCTTGGTCCAGGATAACACTGTCCCGTGGTCAGTTCAAATGAGGTGTATCCTGTGGCAGAATTGACAGAGCATCTGATTGACATCAAGGCTAGAGGCAAAGCATCAACCCTGGACAATTTATTCTGTAAACAGATTTTAGCCAATTTGTTTTTCAAATTCTGATTCATTCTTTCTACCTTCCCCTGGGACTGTGGGTGGTATACGGTGCCAAACCTGTGTTTGAGGCCCAAACAGGCCTCCACTTTCTGCAAGTCTTGGTTTTTGAAGTGGGTACCATTGTCTGTCTGGATTTTCTCAGGAAACCCGTGCCTGGGGATATAATAGTTAATCAAACATTTTACGACTGTTTTGCTGTCTTCTCTGGCAGCGGGCCATGCTTCTGGCCATCCTGTAAATGTATCAACACACACAAGCAAGTATCTTTTCCCTTTGACTGTCGTTACCATGTCTGTGTAGTCCAATATAATTTCTTTTCCTGGACACATCAATAAAGGAAACTTTCCCTGTGTTGGTGTCAGAGTCTTTTTCGGGTTGAACTGTCCACATACTCTGCATGTTTTAATGAAATGTCTTACCATGTGTGACATAAAAGGATGCCACCACTCGTTAAGATTTTCAAGCATCTGTCTCGTCCCTACATGAACTGGTCCATGTGCTTCCTGAAAAAGTTCCTGTTTTCTGCCAGGTGGAAAGACTATTTTACCATCGTGCCCTCTCCAGCAACCGTCCTTCTCAGTCGCCCCCCTTAGTCTCCACATGTTCTTTTCTTCTGGTGCCGCCCCCTTTTGAAGTTCAATAACCTGTTCAAGTGTAACAAAAAAGGTTGAATAAAGTCATCTGGACTTCGTTTTTTTTTTGTTAAAAAGAAACGTTTCGCCCCTCATCCAAGAGGCTTCGTCAGTCTGAGGCCTAGCCATCTGGTATTACCCAGAAGCCACCCTGACTCTTGTGTTTCAAGCCTGCCTCAGATACCCCTGAAGTCTGGCCTTTTCACTAATGGTTTCAAAAACACAAAGTTTGTTTTCTCAGTCATCCAGGTATATAACAACAAAAAAGGTTGTCAACCTTTTTTGTTGTTATATACCTGGAGGTATATATACCCTGAGGTCATATTGTGACGTCATCAAAGCCCCGCCCCCTCAGAACAGGAAGTGACTTTTTTTGTTTGGAATGCTCCTTCTTTGACACCCTTCACATAATCAGGATGATCCTGTGTTAGAAGACAGATAACATGGTCTGACTTGATTTAAACAACAAAACAGTTATAGCTGGAGAATGTGGGCGTGGCGCCATGGCGAATTAAAAAGTGACGCCGTTGCATTACGTTTGGCTTTAAATTGCACAGATTTGAGCCCAGGTGAACCAAAATCACTATGATTGATCATTATCCACCTTTGAACAGGTTTCCATGACAAGTGGCCAAGAGCCTCCACTGCGCCACCTATATTCTTCTTACAGTTATATCTCAGTGATACAACATCCGATCTGAACCAGATTTTTGGTGCGTCATTACTGAGAACTGATGGACATTTTAGTTGTGTTGGTTAATAATTGACTCAAGTGCGCCCCCTACATTATTCAAACAGTTTTGTCTCAGTGATATATCAGCCGATCTGCACCAAATTTATGGTATATTATTATTTAGGCCTGGTGGACACAGTAGTATGTTTTTTTAAAATTTTGACTCTACAGCGCCCCCTACAATATACCATCAGTTATATCTGAGTTATATATCAGCCAATCTGCACCAGATTTTTGGTGCATCATTAGTAAGCAGTTATGGACATATTAGTAGTGTTTTTTAACTTTTGACTCTAGAGCGCCCCCTACAATATTCCAACAGGTATATCTCAATGATATATCGTCCGATCTGGACCAGATTTTGGTTGCGTCATTAGTAAGCAGTTATGGACACATTACTAGTGATTTTTAACTTTTGACTCTAGAGCGCCCCTACATATTAAAATAGTTATATCCGCGGTCGCAGCTGATGTCAAAGGTTCTGTGAATGTGCACTCCATGGAACGGGAGTGGGGCGGTAGCGTGAGCGTTCTCGATGGCGACCGAGAAGAGTCGCTCGAGTTCCCGCGGTCGCCGTAAGGCCGCAGCGGCGCTTCGCTGCGAGGGCCTTCAACGCTGCTTGCAGCTTTAATTTGACTTGTTTTCTAATAGATTGGTCATAGTCAGTATTATATTCTTTCTGCTTAACGACGACTTTAACAGCTGACGTTCCTCTGAATATTTCTCACACTTTAGCAGAACATGCTCTACTGTTTCCATCTGATTACAATGATCGCAGAACCCATTTTCATGCTTTCTTATTTGTAAGAGAGAACTATTAAGCCCAGAATGCCCTATTCTAAGTCTTGTCATAATTACTTCCTCCTTTCGCCTTCTGTTCAAACCCTTATTATGCCCCACATTCTTTTGAATTGCATACAGTTGTCTTCCGTTATTGTTATCCCATTGCTCCTGCCAGATTTTAAGAATTTCTTTTTGTATAATAGATTTTCCTTCTCTTTTACTCAATGGAATATTTATATGAACAATTTCCGATTTCAAAGCCTGTTTTGCAAGAATATCCACTTCCTCATTACCTTCTATACCTACGTGAGCAGGAATCCAAACAAATAGGATAAAGTATCTCTTATTACGTAAATGTACTAATAATTGGTGTATTTTTACTAACAAATCTATTCTGCAAGATTTACCAGATTTTATACTTAATAATGCTACTCGACTAACTGACGCTATTATAAATTGATTTCCACCCCCAATATCATTATCTAGCAACCATTCCATAGCTAATATAACTGATGATAGTTCAACTGTAAAAACAGCTAAATGATCAGCTGTTCTCCTCT
>NC_056508.1:11611732-11621012 GCF_014905685.2 Nematolebias whitei
GGATTATTGAGCATGGACTTTGTTGGTTTCAACCAGTTTGACACGACTGTCAACAAGGAAGAGGGCCGGCAATGGAGGCGGGGGCGTGACAAAGAGACCATCTTAGCACCAACATAACTGGTTTGTTCCACTTTGGAGTAAGCTGTTGGGGGAAGAATCAGTTTAGTGTTGTTTGTTTCCTTGACTGATGAAGCCTTCCGGATCGAAAGCGAAACGTTTCAGCACAAAAAAAATAATAAACTGTCCAGATGACCTGACTGAAAAAATATTGGATTATTGTGAACACATAGTTTGAAATTACATTTGGAATGTTTTGGCAACAGTTATTTAATTAATCGTTTTATGCTTGAGTTTTGGGATGGCATTATTAGTAATATTTCATGTTTTCAGGAAGATGAATACATTTTCTTGACTTGTCTAAATAATTTTTCTTCCAAAGTCTCCTCAAAGGCCGCACAGATTTAAATTGTTGGTACTTTCTAAGTTTCCTTCTTCCACTGGAAAGCATCAGTGTTTAAGAAGTCTTGCATGTTATCTTCCTTTGGAAACGTGCTCAGAAATGTGTTAAGAACTGATGAACAGCTGTCATGGAGCCACTTGTTGTTTGATCTGATGTGGGTGTTGCTCTGTGTAGGTGTGGAGAGCCCATCTCATGCCATCCGGGCCGATGCAGACCCTTTGGCCCGCTCCGCCACCAGCATCGTCATCACGCTAGCTGACAAGTACACTTACGACTTCCCTGTTGAAATCCTCATCTACCCCAGCGGTATGTCCACAACTTAAAACCTCTCATCAAACACAACCCTGCAGTCTGTCTTTATTAATTTACAAGTAAAATATTCTGAAATTGGTTTTAAGCTCCTTTTTTGTTCCGCAACATGTGGCCTGTAATCAGATGAGGGGAAAGGTGACTCACTCTGAGTGTGAGTGCCTGTTCAGGGAGAACAAGGTCCTGTGTTAGGAACCCCCCCCCCCCCCCCCCACACACACACACACACACAACTCTTTTCTGTCTCTTACTGCTGTCTTAAGCTATAAAATGTGTGGGCTGGTTGTCTCTATGAGGCAAGAATGAGGCCTGGTCACACTGGGTCCATTGGCCTCTTATCAAGCAGACCTGTGGACAGAGTGAGCCCATTCAGCTCAGACAACATGGTGGATGCTCAGTTTGAGCTGAGAAATGAAGAAGGCTGAGCTGCAGTAGAAACAGATTGACCATGAAAAATGTCAATTTTTATCAAACCATAGTTATTTTATAAGCACCAGTTGGGAGGCTGATTTATTCAGCCAAGTTAAATGTAACACTATCAAAGGCAATTATAAAACATGTAATGAAACCATTTTGAAAAAAAAAAGTTGGTATGTTGTATGAAATGTAAATAAAAACAGAAAGCAGTGTTTTGTAAACCTCATTAATGCATGATGGAACAATGGAATGTTGTAAATGTATCAAATGTTTGAGATATTTTATGTTTTTAGTAGGGATGCACCGTTTTACTTCTGATCCGATCCCGATACCTAAATCTAAATATCGACCGATACAGATCCAGTTCCGATATCATGATCATCATTGATTTTATATGAGGCTGTAATAATGTCCTCTCAAGTACAATTTGTACAAATATATTCATGCATGTCCAAAAAGACAACTTGAGGCAAGTTTTATTAATGTTGGATAGGTTTTAAAGTTAGAATTCAATTCTGCTAACCCAAAACATGTTTCTTTTTATTCCTAGCTTTAAAGTGGATATTAAAGTGATTAATTTAAGTGATTGTTTAAAGTTATTTAATATTTTTTTAAATAAGGAGCAGAAATAAGATTTTTCTTCTTTCTGCACTCTTTTCATTCAATGTTTTCTTTTTGATGAATTTGTTTTGTTTCTTTTAAATGAATGAATAAATGAATTAAATAAAATAAAATGTTAAATGGTTTTAAACATCTACTAAGTTCATGGCATAAACCAACAGCCATTCCTGTTTTTAGTTATTTACATCATTTTATAATGTAGCTGTTTTTGTTTGTTTATATGTTCATATATATATATGTATATGTATATATATATATATATATATATATGTATATGTATATGTATATATATATATATATATATGTGGGGCAGCACGGTGGCGCAACTGGCAGAGCTGCTGCCTCCCAGCGAGCAGGTCCTTGGTTCAAACCCCGGTCCAGGGGCCCTCTGGGTGGAGTTTGCATGTTCTCTCCGTGCATGCGTGGGTTTTCTCCGGGTACTCCGGTTTCCTCCCACAGATCAAAAACATGCATAGGCTAATTGGTAACTCTAAATTGTCCCTAGGTTTGAGTGGGAGAGTGAATGGTTGTTTGTCTCGTTTGTCTCTATGTGGCCCTGTGATGGACTTGCAACCTGTCCAGGGTGTACCCCGCCCCTCGCACAGTGATTGCTGGACATGGGCACCAGCGACCCCCGTGACCCAAAATGGAATAAGCGGGTAAAGATAATGGATGGATGGATGGATGTATATATAATTTTCTTGTAATTTTCAAATCATATGTTTTTTTATGATTGCCTACTGTTGTACTGATAAGTATCTCCTGGGGGATAAACTATATCTTGGCTGCAAGTATCAAGCTGTAAAATCCTTTGTTTTCTACAACTGATAGTGGTTGGTCATTAATTACGATGAAGTTTAGCAACTTCTCGGTAAACATTCGAGCTCCGGGTCTCCAGCGATGTCTTCTTCTTGTTCAGTCCGAAGCAAGCAGTCTGATCTCGGTCAGCCACGCTCATTCTGCCCCTCCTCCAACACGGACAGACTGAGCGGGTCAGACTGAGCATGGCTGACCGAAATCAGACTGCCTTCTCCAGACTGAACGAAAATAACAGACAACTGAAGCCCCGGAGCTCGAATGTCCATCGTAAAACTAACTTTACCGTAGTTTAATGTGGTGCTATGACTCTACAGACATTGCACGTTGCTGTCTTGTTTTGTGGTGTTTCTAGTGTAAAATATTTCCACACGGTGTAAATGTTTCGATGAAAAGTTGGTTAGCCGTTAGCCACAGTGCTACTGCACGTAGTAGCTGGCTGTAAACTATGAAATGGATTTCCTGAATGTGAGGCGGGTCTTATTACTCTGGGTTCATGAGACGCGCCTCCGTTCAGGAAATCCATTCCATAGTTTGAAGCCAACGTGCAGCGCAACCACAGACATGAATCATGGATCGGAAATATCGGCAGGTTGGATCGGAAAATCCGATACGTAAATTATGCTGGTATCGGAGCCCGATACCAATACTCAATCAGATCGGCCCCATCCCTAGTTTTTAGGAACCGAGTAGAGTTTTTAGAGGGGAGAGTTGTCTCATTCCTGGCTGATGGAGGACACCAACGGTTCAACAGTCTTGGGTCTTCTTTACTATATTCTTGGCCTTCTGATTCTTTTAACTGGGAAGAGGTTTGGACTGCAGACAGGCCAGTTCAGTACCAGAACTCTTCCTCTACAAAGCCATGCTGCTGTACTGGATGCAGCATGTGGTTGAACATTGTCCTGCTGAAAAAGGTATGGTTTTTGTCTTGCTGAAATATGCAGGACCTTCACTGAAAATGCTGTTGTCTGGGTGGTAGCAGAACACAGATATGTACAGTCTTTCCAGATGTGTAACCATGACCATGCCATAGGCACTAATGCACCCCCACACCATCAGAGAAGCAGGCATTTAAACTGTGGCTTGTCAAACTCCTCTTTAGCACTGAGGACGAGACATTCATGGTTTCCAAACATTATCAGATTTAGTCTCATTTGATTTGTTGAAAAAGGCCCATCCTCAATAATCCAGGTATACAATCCAACAATTTTCAGTCAGGTCATCTGGACAGTTTCTTTTTTTGCTGAAACGTTTCACCTTCCATCCGGAAGGCTTCATCAGTCAAGGAAACGCACAAAACAAAACTGATTCTTCCCCTGCTGTTTGGGGGAAGAATCAGTTTTGTTTTGTGTGAGAGTTTAATAATAATAATAATAATAATAATAATAATAATAATAATTTTATTTAAAAAGCGCCTTTTATGACACCCAAGGACACTTTACAGTAAGAACAAAGATCAACAAGAATAAATTACATAAAGGATATAAAATATGTAATCCATTGGAAAAGTCATAATCCACAACGGTAATTCCACAACGATTGGAGTTGTTGATTAATCAGCATGTAGAAGATTCCCTTCGATTGAACTGAAGATGCGGCCACTGGATGCAGGTTGGAGACCAAGGTCAGGATTGCAGGTCCCCTCCAGCGAAGATCGTCGCTGGGTGACGTCCAGTCGGTGCCGTTCTGGTTCTATGTGTCATGCAATTAAGTGGTTTAAGGTGGGCTTATGAAGGGGATTTTACATAAGGCCTTAACCTATATGCACCTGGTGTGTAAGCTATTATGATTGGGAACAGCTACAGCTACCAGTTAAGGGGTGGAACATGCTGAAAAGAGTAGCTATAGGGGTCTATACCTATAGAAGGGTGTTCCAACTATACCACCATTGCTAACTTTGTCTATGTTAGACTTACATGGCCACTATAGTTGATTTACTTGTCTGTTGCCTTTTAGACGAACGACTTGAGATTGGGTGTTTGGTTTCCCCATAAATGTTTTTGGAGTCTATGGCGAGACTCATCAAAAAGAATTAGCTATCCCCCCGAATAGAATTGTTTGAGTAGGTTCGGCTTGAAGATGGTGAGACCAATGTAAGTTATGGTACTTAAGGTAGCATTGACTACATTGACTCTTAAACGATTAGGTTTTAACGAGTGAACTGCATGTTGGCATAGTTAAAGTCCTTTACAGTCTCCAACTAAAATACATACAAAACCCATTCTTACTGAGGTGCTCAGAAACAAATATCAAAACCAAATAAACAACGTTTCAACATCGACAAGAGTAGTGACTAAGCAACTAGAAACATCGTTTCACTGCTCCTCCTCACCCTGGTTGTCAGATTCAATCACGCTGTCCCGTAGGAGTTGTTTCTTTGCACAGCTTGTGTGGTTTAACCTGGTTTCGATGTACCCATTTAACAATTGGCTCTTTTTGGCCTTTACTGATTTTTATCTGATAGACAACTGGAGACAGTTTGTCTGTTATCAGATGGGGTCCAGTCCATCTGGGCATCAGTTTACGGGCGAGAGTTCGGGTCCCGGACTCTCTTCTCCCAGTTGTGGGGGCAAACGTGTAGTACCAGACCCTGTCTCCCACTTGGAGTTCCTCGTGAGAGGCTTTTTGGTCGTAGTACGCTTTGCGTCCTTCAGCTGATTTTTCCAGGTTTTTCTGGGCGAAAGCAAAAGTGTTTTTAAGGTGTTTTTCCAAGTCTTTCATGTATTGTTGTGTAGTGTAGGCTGTTGCCATGGCAGCATCGCCTGGTTGGTACAACAGGTGTAGAGGGAGAGTCATTTGTCGACCCGTCATCATCTCGAAAGGAGAGATGCCAGTCGATGTGTGTGGAGTGGCCCTTATGGCCATGAGGACCAGAGGGAGTTTCACGTCCCAGTCCTTGTGGTTTGTGGCTACGTATTTTTTCAAAATACTCACCACAGTCCTGTTTGCTCTCTCAACCTGGCCTGAAGCCTGTGGATGGTAGCCAATATGGAAGTTGGCTTTGACGCCTAGCGTCTTCCACAGTTCTTTCATTACTTCACCTTGAAGTGTGTACCTTGGTCTGAGTTCACCCTGAGGGGAAGTCCAAACCTTGAGAATACATGATTCATTAATAACATAGCAGTAGTTTGTGCTGTGTCATTAGGGGCTGGTAGACATTCTACCCATTTGGTAAACGCGCAGGTTACCGTGAGAAAATATTTATTTCCTCTAGAGCTCTTAGTGAGTGGTCCAACCCAGTCAATCTGGAGGTCCGACCATGGAAATGCAATGCCTCTACTATGCAGTGGTGCCCTGTGGAGTGGTCTGGATGGCTGAAACTGGCCACAGACCAGGCACCCTTTTATGTAGTCTTTGACATCCTTCTTCATTCCAGGCCAATAAGCAATCTGTTTTAATGCTTTCAGCGTGGCATTGTCACCCTTGTGTCCTGCGGACGGAAGGTCATGTGCATGAACTAACATCACCCCCCTGTGGTCATGGGGGACCACGAACACGGGTGAGGACGTCCGTCCATGAGCAAAAGTTAGGATGCCCTTAAGTAGTTTTAACTGTTTGCGCAGCTGAAAGAGGACTTTAAGGTCAGGATTGGAATCCAGTTCGCCTTTCGATGGAGTGTATTTGTCTGGGTCAGTCAGATACAGTATCATCGAGTTAATTGCAGGATCCAACTTCTGAAGTTGGAAAATGTCTGGGTCAGTCAGTATTGGGCGTACAGAAACTGTGTTATCAGCAGGTTTAGCTGCAGCTTGTGCACGTGTGACTGCCATTACCTCAGCTGTAGGTTGTGTCGACTGAGTGTTGAGTAGCCAGGAGGGGTCAAAGGACCACGTGGGCCCGTCAACGGCTCCTCCCTTGGCTAGGGAGTCTGCAAGGTCATTGTAGTGCTTGTCATCGCCTGGGACTCTGGAATGTCCTGGAACTTTCTTCCAGAAGATCTGTAGATCATGTGATGTCACTAAGTGATCACATGTCATGAAAAACTCTTTGTGTTTGACCACCTTTTTGTTGCTTGTGAGAAAACCGTTCTGTTTCCACAGAGCGAGATGACACAAGAAACTAAGTCGAGCATAGTTAGAATCAGTGCAGATGACTAGCATCTGGATGGAGCGTTCCACCGCCATCCGTAGGCCTATTAGGATTCCTGCTATCTCAGCGTACTGAGAAGACTGAGAGCCTAATTTATAGCCAAATGTGATCTGTTCTTGGTCTTGGAGGAGGACTCCTCCAACACCTGCTTTGCAGATTTTCTCGTGGTGGAATGAGCATCCATCCACGTACAATGTCGCCATATCTTTACAGATATTGCTATCAAAGAAGTGGTGATTTGGGTCCTCGGCTACTGAGGGTTTACTCACAACTGGATGTTGGGTGGCTGGTACATCCTGTGTACATTCTTGGCAGATTGCCAAATCAGTGCCCAAGTGTGACTTCTTATTTTGACCGTAGTGGATGTCTAGGTTAAAACTCTGAAGTGCCATAAGCCATGTGGCTACACGTGAGTTTGTCACCACACCATCTCTGATGCGTTGGCTGTTTAGAAACGTTACAGGCTGGTGTTGTGTTTCAACAATAATCCTCTGTCCACCAATATAGCAGGAGAAATGTTTCACTGCCCACACAGTGGTCAGTAGAGCCTTCTCACAGTCTGAATACCTTAGTTCAGGGCCTGCCATTGTTTTGCTGGCGTAGGCCACAACATGCTTGTCTTTGTCGTGTATATGGTACAGACCTGCACTTATGCAGTGATTTGAGAAGCCCACTTCCAAGTAAAACTCTTTGTTGTAGTCTGGGTAGACTAGACATGGGGCTAACTTGAGCCTGTCTTTAAGAGCGTTCATTGCCTGCTGCTGTGTATCAGTCCAGACAAATGGGACGTCTTTCTTTAAGAGTTCAGTCAGTGGCTTTGCGAGGTCCGCATAATGCTCTATGAACTGGCGTGAGTAATTACACACTCCCAGAAAACTCTGTAGTTCTATGAGATTGGTGGGGACTTTGAGGTTGTCTAGGCCTTGGGTGCGAGTCAATTGTGGTTGTACTCTGTCCGGACCTACTAGGAGGCCAACGTAGTCCACCTTGGTTCTGCACCACTGGCACTTTGACAGTGAGATTTTAGCACCAGCAGTTGTTAGCTGATTTAGGACGTGGTCGATCTCAGCCAAATGAGAGTCCAGTGTTGGCTGCCTCAAAAGGATGTCGTCCACGTAGATCAGTGTCCCACGCTCGTGGGCGTCTGGACATGCTTTGTTCAAAAAGATGTTGAACTCTGCAGGTGAGTTAGCGTAGCCAAAGGGACACCTGGTAAAGGTGTATTGTCGGCTGCCAAAAATGAAAGCTAGTTTGTTTTGGTCCTCGGCGCGCACAGGGATGGTCCAAAAACCAGAGGCAACGTCGAGGGTAGAGAAGTACTTACCATCGGTGACCTTTGGCAGTTCCTATTGGAGCTGAGTCATTGGCCACCTGGATAAGGGGACTTGTTTATTTAGCTTTCTGTAGTCTATGGTAAGTCTCCACTTACCATTCGGTTTTAAAACTGGCCATAAAGGCGCAGAGTAGGTGCTATTACATTGTCTGATTATACCTTTGACCAAAAGGTCATCAACGATCTCCTGGACAGGCTGATGTGCTGCCAGAGGGATCTTGTATTGTCTGACAAATGTTGGTGGTGCGTTGGGTGGGGTTAGGATGCTCACTGTGTGGAGTGAGGTCAACCCACAATCTGTTGAGTCAGTTGAAAATGACTTTTCATATTTTAAAAGAACTTGGCAAAGTTTGTCCCTTTCTTCATCAGATGTCAGAGCGTCGGCTTGGGCGACCACCTGTTCAATCTGTGATGAGACCGATAAGGGTTCTTGCTCTTTGGGGAGCTCCAACGAATCCCTTTCTGAGTCGTCGGACCTGTCTATGGGTAAGACACCATAGGTTTGAGGTCCTTGGTCGACGTCATCGGTTGAAAAAAGAGCTATGGCCTGTGTTGGTTTTGTGAACCATACTGGCCCAGTTTCTTGACTTGGTACCAGGTTATCTGGGAGTCCTCCCAGAAATGGAATTCCTAGTTCAAAATCATGAAAATCAGTGGAAATCAACCATCCTAGCATAGTGTTTTTTGGGATCATCACCTCATCCATGCCTGTGTTACACACAGCAACAGATGTGGTCCTGGAGTCAAGGCTCACTTGGTTCGTGGCTTCCACGGACAGCCCCAAGTTGAAAAACGCAGGAGAAGGTTGAAAATATGCCTGTTTATGGCTAATAGCTTGTCGTGCTACGATGTGGATTCGCACCATTAGGTTAATCACCTGAGGTGGTACTGTGGTGGTTTGGTTGCTAGCAACCTGGCAGGCCTCTGGAATGGTCTGCCCAGCCTTAAGGTTTGCTGTGTCTAGCACAGGAGGATCCTTTGTGGCTGGTGTTAGGGACCACAGCACCTTGTTGATGGTGTCCACATGGACACCCAACCTTACCAAAATGTCAGAGCCTATGTAGGTTGCATGTGGTAAGTTTCGGATCACGAGAAACGGGTGAACCAGTTCTCGTTGGTTCCAGTTTAGTTTTAGGTTAATGACTCCTTCCGCGGTCATTACCTGTGAACTATTGGGAACTAATGGAAAGCGGAAAGCTTTTTTAACTAGTTCTAGACCCACGTGTTTGTGAACC
>NC_056508.1:11621112-11627621 GCF_014905685.2 Nematolebias whitei
TCCGCGGTCATTACCTGTGAACTATTGGGAACTAATGGAAAGCGGAAAGCTTTTTTAACTAGTTCTAGACCCACGTGTTTGTGAACCAAGGTTTCATAGAAAGCTCGGTTAATTGCTGATTTATCTGTCCACAGAGACAGAACAGCATCGTTGGTGTGGGATCCTTGGATCTCTACACCTTTAACTACCAGTGGTAGGTAGTGTTTGGTGGACTCTGACTGCTCCAGCTCACAGAGGAGGCTTTCTTGTTGGGTCAGAGTTTGGACCACCGGGTGGGTCTCCTTGGTTTCACATGATTTCAGAGGAATACTCACCGGGCTCGTGTCCTCGGCTGAGGAGTCCTTTGCGCCTTCCGCGGTACCTGCTGTTAGGCAGTCTGTGTTACACTCTGGAGGCATTTCTATTGGCAGTGGTTTGCTCACCTTGGCCCACATCGTCTGATCACCATAATCTATAATCGCGTTGAAGCATTTTATAAAATCCTGGCCAACCAAAAATGGGAATGAGTCAACACTAGACACGTGTACCGGGTGGTATAGTGTCATTCTGCCAATCTGCATGTGAACCATTGCTATAGCTGTCAGGGTGTCCTCTTCTCTGAGAGACCCTGCATTTCTACAGCACATTCTGTGAGAGGTATTACCCTGTTAACACTGCCAGCGGCTGTCCTCAGCTCCTCGAACAGTTTAGCTGACATAATTGTTATGTCCGCCCCACCGTCCAGTAGTGCTTCATGTGTGAGGACTCCTTCGAGCGTTACTGACAGGTACGCCTTCTTGGCGACCCCCCTTCTGATAAAGTTACACAGAAACCTCTTAGGTTTTTTCTGACGTTTCTTCACACGCTCAGCCTTGTCTGTGTAATCTTGGTTTGTCTGAACCGTTAGCACAGCAGTAGCTGTTTCTGAGTGTTCAGCTTGCGATGACTCGTCATCGTTTGTGTGTGAGTTCACCCCCCCCCTTCTTCCGATGAGGGGTTGTTGGAGGTCACAACAACAATGTCTTGGTGTATTCCACCGACATCTGTGATGTTGTCATTCGCGCCCTCAGATGTAATAGCGATTACATCACTGCATAGTGCTCCAGGTTGGTTTCCCGTGTCAGTGTGTTTCAAAGTTTCTAACAACCTGCGTAGTTTCTCTGTCTCTTCCGAGCTCAGAGGTGTAGGGCCTTGTTTCTAGAACTTTTCTGATTTTGTCGCCTCGGGTCGTTTTGTCCAAGGTGGAGGAGGGTTAGGTACGTCATTTGGGGGTTCCTTTTCGGACTTCCCCTGATAATATGGGTCACCTTGGTTCCCATATCTCTTCGTCCTACGCACACCCCACTTACGATAATCACGTTCATCCTCTGGGATTAAATTCAATCCCTTTAGATCTTTTTTGTCCCAGCGTGCACCTTCATGACGCGGTTTGTTAGTTTGAAAAGACTGCTTTTTCTCGCCTTTTTTAGGAGGGGGAGGCGACGCGCCGTCCTTCCAGTTCTAGCGAATGGGGTTTAACCTTTACACCAGGAAACACCTCTATGGGCGTCTTAACATGATAACAGGCCTCAAACACATTCACAGCACACTGTTTAATCTCATTGATGGATTTTTCTTTGAAATTTGCCATCATTTGTACTGACGTTCTTATGTCAGTGTGGAGGTTTTTGCTGAAAACAAATTTAAAACCCTCTTCCTCCTCCATGCCGGTTTCATTCCTGTAACCAAAATAAGCCTGGAAGATTCTTTTGTAGTAAACCTTTGGATGTTCATGCTTCCCTTGCGTGACCTTGTCTGCAGCTGGGAAGCCACCAGGTCCTGTGCAAGGGTTGTATTCTCTGATCAAAGCTTCACACAGAAGGTTGTAATCCCTTCTCGTGGCATCAGGTTGACGCTCGATGAAGGTGAACACCTCTCTGTCCGAAGTGAGCCTTATCAGACTGATTTTATCTTCAACCGTAGCATTAGGATAACCACTCAGTCTGAAATCAAGGTCATTTAGATACGCTTTCGTACCAGTAGACCCCATAGGCCCAGGAATAAAGTGTTGAACATATTTTGAGATTTTTTGAAGTTCGTCCATCGAAAGAGGAGCTCTCGACGGTCTCTCTTGCCAGCTTGGTAGAGGAGACCTGGACAGGTCTGTCCCTACTCCTTTAGGTAAGGGTGGAGGTGCTTGTGATGGAGGGAGATTTGGGTCTGGAGCCCAGTGTGTCCCCACATTCTGTCCACGCCTCACACTATTTTCCCTTTCTGCATGGCAAAGTTGTGTTTTAAGCACGTCTATCTCAGCTCTGCACAGGTACAATTGCGACACTGTTTCCTCGTACTCCTTTTTTAATGAAGAGTATGTTATGGAAACCTGTTCTTTGGCATCCCTGGCTTCAGTAAGTGATGCTGAAAGTGACTGTACTTGCTTGTTCAGTGAATCAATTTCTGCACGTGCGTCTTGCTTCAATCGAGTCATCTGTTCCAGATGTTCCTTAGTGTGGACGTTGTGTTCATTTTGAAACTGAAGGAAGCATTCTTCAAGGTTCCGAAACATCTCGATTTTCTCTGCATATTGTTTAGTCAGCACGTCATTTCGTTCAACCTCTTGGTCCAATCTGTCTTTGAGCAGCACAGAAAGTTTTGCTAACCGTTCAAGGCTCTGCTTTTTATTCTCTTTTACCGTGGCTCCTTCTGCTAAACTTCTCAGCTCTTCAGCTTTTTGAGGTTCATCCATCCTGTCTAACGTTACACCAATTACTGGGTCTGTTAAAATATATAAAGCTCCCTGAATTATGTCAACTTGTCGACTGTCATCTTCTGACTGGTGGAAGTCTGAAGGGTCAACATTTACCTCTGTCCCTTCCATTATCTTTTATTAAAAAAAATAAATAAATAGGAAGATGTCGTGTTTTAGGTCGTAAAAAAAAAAATCAAAAAAGTTCCCTTTTTCTGTTATATTTACTTTTATTTAGTGTTTTAGCAATTAAACTTGTATTTTCTTTTCAGCAAATGAGTAAACTGATCAGCTCTGTGATTATTTTGTGACTGTATCTCTAAAAAGTTGTGAATTCTTCATTCAGCACCTTCGTCAGGATTTATCATTAAATGAAAAATTTTCTAGTAAACGCCTCTCTGGGCATAAGTACTTTAATCACTTTTTATATGTAAGACAGCAGCATAAACCACGCTTGAGCACCATTTTATTAACTCAAAAATGCTTTTTTAAAGAAATAAAAACGTTCAATTTCACCAAAAATCTTAAAAACGAAATGGAACTGTCATATCGAGTTTCTGGCAGAAGGTGGCAGTATAACCTTATTTTATTTTAACCCAGACACTGTTAGTGACGTCCACTAGGAGTCGTGATGACTTCCTGTGGCTTTGGTGACATCCGGTCTTTAGCCGTTAGCTTAGAATTAGCATCGGCCATGATCGGTCCAAAATCAACATTTTATAGGCGGATTTTCTCTCGATTCAGCGGTTGCTTCAGCGATTAGACTTTTAAGAGATGGATCATGAGGTCAGAACAAATTTTAAAGCGTTAGCCAACTTTAAACAACATAGAAAGCTCTATATGAAAACGAGCTGCAATTCTGGGTCACGTAATTGAATCAACCAATGAGTAACGGGGTGGGTTTTACAATCTGACATCAAAGGGAGTGAACGCAAACACGTCACCCATTTCTCAGCGAACCAGAGCGACCCAAACAGCGGTTTTCAACCAATCACAGCTCGTGATTGCAGCTATCATGTTAGCAGTTAGCCTGAAAAAGTCCGGTCAACTTTCGTCCATTAACTTCCAAAATGCACCTTCACTGCTACAAATGTAACAAAGCTCTTTCAACAGTGGTCTGAGACGGCGCTCAGCTTCAAAACAGCGTTTTATCCATTCAAAACACGACTCGTTCAACGAATCTGAACCGAGTCCGACAGCAGCACTGGGTCAGACCCCACTCTCTGCCACAGTTTAAACAGAATAAAGCGTTTTACCACAGCATGCCAGCTTTAGTTACATAACAGATGTACAAATTTCAGCTTTAAAATGAACACATTGACATTAGTTTCAGCTCTAAAAACAGTGTTTTTCTTAGAACACCGACTCGTCCGAGCCGTTATCTAGAACCGAACTGGATCAGTACCAGAACCACACAGCTGATAACAGTTTCAAACAGGGCAAGTCACCTTCCCACAGCTGAAAACATATCACTGTATTTTCTCTGAGCACCACAGCTGAAAAACATTGCTTTTTACAGTCGAACAGAAATCTGCACTTTTTATGCCAACATGTAGTTCAAGTATTACACAAATAACAAAGTCCATTCCATGAGATGTACGGTGCCACCAGTATGTAGTGAGAGAGCCGAGAGATGGATTTAGCTCAGGGGTACTCTCTTACATTTTATAATATATGGACTAATTCAAGTACATAATATTATACTCAATTTAAACGGATTCTTTCATTTTTCTGGACTAAGTAATATCGTGTCTAGTAGATTAAATGTGGACAAAGACGTGTTTAAATTGACCCACCACAACAGTGTGGTCTTTTATTTATCAAAACGATTTAAACACATCACACATTTTATACATTGATTGGCATAATTGATTACAATAACACAGCTTAATTAATGAGCTTTACAATGAGAAATCATACGGCCATGATTTCTCACTTGCAGCTAAAAACAACAGACATATCCTTAGATCTTAAATTAATGTCTGCAGACTTTAGCTTATCTTTTTACTGGCGAGATAGAAGAGTTTTAAAGATGGGGAATGAAGGAGTTTAAATGGAGAGAAAAGATGTGGATGAGGATGTATGTCTGTAGACCAGAACAACACGCTCCTTTCAAGCGCAGTTCGCCCGCATTACACTGGTAGTGAAGCTCGTGACGACTCTTTACCTTGGCAGAGGATGAATCAGCTCCGGTCAAGAGGTCCCTGGTACACTCCTTTCAGCGTCTCCTCAGGGCGGCTGCGACTCGGCAGAAGTCGTGAGATAACTCGTTCCACAGAACAAACTTCCTCAGAAGTTATAGGGCATTCACCGGGTGGAGCCACAGCGAGGCATCGTGGCTCCGACAGGAACTCCAGCCGAACTCCATCAGAACCAGAAGAACTAACGGGACTCTGAGAAGACTCAGAGGAACTCAGAACTTCTGTTCTCTCTCGGAACTTCTGTTCTTCCCCCAGAACTTCGGATCATGTCTGGAACTAGGAAGTGTCGACTTTTAAAGAGTTCTGCTTCCGGTCCCTTTTGGGAAGTCCTGATTGGTTGAAAGAACCGACAGGGGTGTGGTTTTAGTGACGTCAGAGGTTACTACAAGTCAGAAAAACAGCGGAGATGTTTAGGAACAGACAGAGAAATGTTTAGGAACAGACAGAGAAATGTTTTGGAGAAATGACAGACCCACAGGTGCCAGCTTTTCTTGTTTCTGTCTGAGAGGTTTAAAAACATGACAGTTCGTTCCAATAAACTTGTTTGCGACTGTCTCCGACTTTTGACCGACATCACTTCTTCTCATTTCAGACAGAAGATCAAAAAATGCATAATTACTTTGTAACAGACATTTTAACTTGATTTCTACTTTGAATGAGGATTAAAAAAATCATTAATACTGTTTCACAGTTGTTTTAAAATGAGTGGTTCACTTCAACATTTAAAAATGATTTGAACTAAACACACTTTTGATTATCAAGACATTGTAAAAATAGTAATGATAATATAAAAAGAGAGTGTTCTTTCAATTGATTAGTTCAGGATACAATTAGAAAGTCTCTGGATGAGCTAATTTGTATTTCTGGATTCAAATCAATGAAATAACAGTTCCTGTCCCATGAAGGTCTTCAGGGTCAGGTTTTGACCGGAGGCTTAGTTCACTACAAATACATAAAGAATATAAAATATATACAGAATATAAAATGCGTAAAGAATATAAAATACATACAGGAAAGTTAAGGATAAGCGAGTCTAAAGAGATGTGTTTTCAGAGCAGTCTTGAATATAGAAAGAGAGGTGGTGTTTCTTAAGTCAGGGGGTAGAGAGTTCCAGAGATGAGGAGCAGAGCAGGTGAAGGCCCTGCTCCCCATGGTGGAGAGGTGGGCAGAGGGTACATGGAGGTGTAGTGAGGAGGAGGATCTGAGAGAGTGAGAGGGGATGGAGATGTGTAGGAGGTCAGATAGGTACGGAGGGGAAAGGCTGTGGATAGCTTTGAAAGTGAGAAGAATTTTTGAAGACTAGAAGAATTTTGAAGACTAAGTTTGAAGACTAGTTTGTGAGAGTTCTTCGGACTTGAAAATTTCAATGACATTATGGCCTGTATATGATGAGATATTCAAGTCTTCAAAATTTACCAATGAGGAAAATTATTCTGAAATTATTCCACTGTTTCATTCATCCATCCATCCATCCATCCATCCATCCATCCATCCATCCATCCATCCATCCATCCATCCATCCATCCATCCATCCATCCATCCATCCATCCATCCATCCATCCATCCATCCATCCATCCATCATCCATCCATCCATCCATCCATC
>NC_056508.1:11627721-11640197 GCF_014905685.2 Nematolebias whitei
TTTCCATCCATCCATCCATCCATCCATCCATCCATCCATCCATCCATCCATCCATCCATCCATCCATCATTTTCCTCTTGTTCTGAAGTCAGATCTCAGGATAGCAGATTGAGCAGTGAGTTCCAGACATCTCTTTCCACAGCCACCTCTTCCAGCTCTTCTGGGAGGACTCCAAGGTGTTCCCAGGCCATCTGAGAGACATAGTCTCTCCAGCGTATCCTGGGTCTTCCACGGGGTCTCCCCCCAGTCAGACATGCTCGAAGCACTTCCCTAGGGAGGCGTCCAGGGAGCATCCTTACCGGATGTCTGAACCACCTCAACTGGCTCCTCTCGATCTGGAGGAGCAGCGGTTCTACTCCGAGTCTCTCCTGGATGACTGAAGACTGGATACTCTGAACTGCCGTTTGGCACGTAGACGCAAACAGCAGTCAGAGCTCATCCCCCAACCTGAAGGCAAAGGGAAGCCACCCTCTCATCTACCGGGGAAAACTTCAACACACAGGCACCAAGTCAGGGGGCTACAAGTAGACCCACAACAGCTCAGTGCCTCTCACCAGGAGCAACTCCAGAGTGGAATAAGGTCCAGCCCCTCTCAAGGAGATCGGTTCCAGAACCCATGCTGTGCATTGAGGTGAGCCCAACTATATTTAGTCGGTACCTCTCAACCACATGCACAAGCCCAGGCTCCTTCCCCACCAAATAGGTCACATTCCATGTCCCAAGAGCCAACTTTGGTAAGCCAGGGTCAAAGCGCCAAGGTCCCTGCCTTCAGCCACTGCCCATGGCATCATGCACCAACTTGAATGGCCCCTCCTGCAGATGGAGGGCCCACAGGAAGGCAAACCCATGTTGCTCCTTCGGGCTGAGCCCATCTGGGCCCCATGGGTAGAGACCCAGTCACCAGGCACTCGCCAACGAGCCTCTCCCCTAGGCCTGGCTCCAGGGTGGGGCCTCGGTAGCCCACATCTGGGCAAGGGACACTGAGCTCCTTGATTTGTGTTGTCCATTAAAAGTCTTCTGAATATCTCTTTGTCTGGCCTGTCACCTAGAACTAGTCTGCCTTGGGAGACCCTACAAGGGGCAGTTACAATTGTCCCAGACAGCATAACTCCCAGGATAATTTAGGCACACAAACTCTTCCACCACAATAAGGTGGCGAGTCAAAGAGTAGAGTCACTATTTTTAGACGTTTTTTTTTCTTCAGATTGGTGAATCATTGCCCATCTGTACTTGTGAGAAATTTAGTCTCTCTACAATGTCCTCTTTCATTTCCAGCCTATTTACTAACCTGTTGCCAACTAACCCAATTGGTTTTGTTCTCTTTCAGTTCTGATTTGTGCCACATACTTTTACAGCCTTTTGTTGCCCTAACAGGCAAATCTTATAGAGCATAAATAGCACATTTAATTTTTTAGATGTCTTGATGCCATCAAATTCAAAATTATCTTTTTTTTTTCTTTAAATGTGATGCAGCTTCTTAGTTTCAAGGAGCAGAGGTCAAAAAGGTGCAGGACTTCAAGGATTTGGGTTCCACTGTCCAGGAAAATGGGGAGTGTAGTAAAGAGGTGAAGAAGAGAGTCCAGGCAGGATGGAGTGGCTGGAGAAAAGTTTCAGGAGTGATTTGTGACAAAAGGTTGTCGTCAAAAGTCCAAGGAAAAGTTGACAAGACAGTGGTAAGACCAGTTATGTTGTATGGTCTGGAGACAGAGACATGGACAAAAAGACAGGAGACAGAACTGGAATAGGCAGAAATGGATATATTTAGGTTTCCTTAGGAGTGACAAGGATGGAAAAGATTAGGAATGAGATCATCAGAGGTACAGCACAGGTTGAACAACTGGGAGATAAAGTTAGAGAGACCAGACTGAGATGGTTTGGACGTGTCCAGAGGAGGGACAGTGGGTATATTGGTAGAAGGATGTTAGAAATGCAACTGCCAGGGAAAAGACAGAAGAGATATATTGATGTAGTTAGAGAGGACATGGAGGTAGTTGGAGTGAGGACAGAGGATGCAGAGGACAGTGAGGTGGATGAGGATGACTCACTATGGAGACTCCTGAAGAGGAAAAAACTGAAAGAAGAAGAAGGTGCAGTTTCTAAGTTCAAATATTTGATATGTTTACTATGTTCCGTTGTTAATAAAATATGAGATTTGCAAGTCTTTTTTTTTTTTTTTAGAATAGTGGTTGTATTTCCAGCATGATGCAGGACAAAAACTATTTACATGTAATTATTTTCTAATCTTGATCAGTGAACATAGTCCAACAACAGATGGGTGAATGAATTGTTACAAGTATCAAAGAACTTAGACAATAACAGGATGGTTGTATCTAAACCCATTTAGAAAAATGTGCATGAGTGAGTCTTTAGTTCTATTTCATATAGGCTTCGCCCTTTAAGGCTGTCGCTGATGGGTTTTATCCCGATATGTGAAGCATTTCACTGAAAAATTGAGTCCACACCCACCTGCTGTGTGGGCCCCACCCGGTCCGCATAAATTACGTTAAGAGCGGGTAATCGGCTCCCATTTTTCTTCAGTGTGCTAAAAGCACTGTCAGAAGAAAGAATATGGAAAGTTGTGTAGATGACCAACCTTTGTTAAGAATGCTTGGCCCGTCACGCCGACCTCCGGTTGTCCTGGTGAGCTCTCCTCCCCGAGGAGAAGCTGACAAGCAGTCTTGTTTCAAGGTAAGTGCCGAGGAGTATTTCTCAGTGACAGGTCGCTACACGCTGGACAACGCCATCTTGTAATTTTCCTCTTATCGCAAATCTTATAGAGCGAATCGGATGGTTCTTCCGGGACAGGCAGCGTCAGCTGCAGCCCCACTGCTCATTCCCTCCTGGAGAGCGTAGTGTTGGTGGAGGGGGGCTGAGCGAATGCTCACCTCATCCCACCTCGTTTCGCATCGGCGATCACACCACTCCCGGCTGACGGCGCCCTCGGGGGTTGCCCGGCATAACCCAGGAGGCGACTGATGTGAAGGGACCCTTTTTTACGTCCCGTGCCTTTCCCGCCAGTTCGGATGATCCGGCGGTAAGGTTTTTTCTAGGCTCCCCTCCGGCTCGCTGTCCTGATCCCATCTGGCCTTGGTTTCCCAACAGGACATCCTACGGGGACGAGGCCACAGCCGGCTTTCCCTGGTAGATTTGGGGGCCGGTCTCCACAGTCCGCGCCAATCACCAGAGCAGGGGTTTCACCGAGCGGAAATTCTCTCAGTGCCCCCTGGAGCCAAGCCTGACAGAGGCTTTCTCGGAGCAAGATGTCCAGGTGGACCAGCGTCCTGCCCCTCCGGTTAGCGTAACCCAGATGGTGACACTGCTCTCCAACTGAGCTCACCAGCATGCGTTCCAGACGGCCGCAGCGAACAATATGTTACGCTGTTGGCGTACACGTTCAGAGGCGGGAGGAGACGTATGCTCCTTCTGCAGGGCAGCTGACGTCATCCCCAACCAGTGCGCCTCTTTGCTATCTGCCGGCCCACATCACAGCCGGAGGACGGAGTTTTCAGCGTTTCCCTAAGACCGCCAACAGATGGCACTCTAGGACAACAAATGGCAGAGCAAATGACGGTTTTGGCGGAGGATGTGTGTGAGGTGACACGAGTTTGGAGTAAAACATAATTTAATGATGAAAGTGTCTATTTTTAGCCAGTCTGTCAGCTCGGATGACCTGACAGCGGCTCCCTCTCACATCCTCCACACAAAATGAGCCAATGGCAAGACGTTCCACGGCCGTCTCGCTGAGCTTCACCGCAGTCTTGCTGTCAGAGACCGGCCCTTTTCATCCCGGCAACAGTGTCCAACATTTTCCCAGATATCCCCAGCAGACGGCGCCCTGGGCCAACAAATCCCAGAGCTCATGGGGGAAAAGATTCAAAATGACAGTCTGCGGAGGGTGTGTGTGAGATGACACAAATGTTGAATAAAACTTCATTCAATGATCAAGTGTCTGTGTGTATCCATTCTGTAAGCTTGTATGAACTCACAGCGGCAGTGCACACATCCTACACAAAAACAAGCTGGTGTCCTTAAATAAGGGGTTTTCAAACTCACCGTTGCTCCAGACATGATGAGACGCTCACAGAACACAACAGTGGTAAGCGAAACAACTCGTAGTCAACCCGAGCTGCACGATCTTCACCCAAGCGGTGTCAAACGCACACTCGTGCGACACAAACAGCCTTCACCCAAACGGCGTTGTGTTGATGATGGTGCACACACAGATCCCCGGCATTCACCAGCTCACAGCGGCATAAATGTGGGACCGCAGGTCGGGTCGGTGGAGGACCTTGCTCTCAGTGAGAGCGACACGTGCCGCACCGAAGCAAATGCATGCCGCCGCCGCGGGGGCAGTCTTCACTTACCACTCCTCAGCGCTCGGCTGCTCACGTCAGCATTAGCGTGAGACAGCTGAGCGAACCCAGTGACCAATCTTGCCCCAGCGAGAGCGGCGCGCATCCCACCAAAGGAAACGCGTGCTCCCGCGGGGCTTGCAGCCTTCACTCAAACGGCATGGCGTAGATGAAGTCGCGTTCACCGCTTCTCAGCACCCGTCAGCTTAAATGTGGGACTGCAAAGTGAGCCCAGTGTAGATGAACAGATGCTCAGATATATTCATCAATTAACGCGGATTCTTCATTTTTCTGGACTGAATAAAACGTGCATTGAATTTAAGGAAATGCAAACGTGAGACGTCATTTATCTTTGACCCATCAAAATGAATGCGGTCATTTATTTACAGAATCAAAGTTTAACATCAAACATTTACAGTAATTTGGCAAATTATGAAAATAACAACAAAAGCAATCAATCAGGAAAAATCATACGGCCATGATTTTTCCGTTGCTTCACCACAGACATTTATGAAAACTGTACAATTATGATCTTTTTATCCACACGGCGGTGGATGAGCACTTTACACAGACATTTCTAAAATATCTGGAAGAATTTCTACTTGAGAGAAGAGTTTAAAGATGGGAAGGAAGTTAAAGGGAGTAAGGATGGTGTTTGAGGGAGAGTGTTGAACAGAACGGCACTCTCCGGGCTTTCTTCAGCTTCTTCCTTACAGTACACTTAGGTGGTGAAATCGACTCTTTTACCTGGAGATGTCTCAGGCGAGGTTCCGTTTAACGCACCCTTCAGCGTCTCCGTAGGATGCTGTTACTCGTCCGGAGTAGCGGCGAGATTCTGTCCGACACAAGCTCACCTCAGTGGAAAATGTTATAATCCCATGAAACTCGGAAGAGCTCTGTGGTCATGTCAGGGTCTTCCCGGCTCCCACAGCTACTGCACAGCGCTAGGACATATCAGAACTGTCCGCGCCGCTGAACTTCTCCAACCCACAGAACCGAACAGAACCGGGTAGACCAGGAAGTACCGACATTTTTAAAGAGCTCTTTTCCCGGTTCATTTGGGAGTCTTCCCATTGGTCAGAACCGACCAGACGGGGTGTGTTTTGTGACGTAAGAGGTTAGAAGACAGCAAGAATTGTTATGGAACAGATCAGAAATGTTCTCACAGACAGAGAGAGTTTTGTTTTGGCGAGTTTTAGAAACAGGTGCCAAAACCCCCCTGTTGACGTCTGAGAGGATATAAACAAGACAGTTGTTCCAACGCATGTCTGCTTCGACTCCTGACCCTGGAACGCACACTTGCTCATTCAAAGACAGAAATCAGAAAATGCATAATTACTCTGTAACAGCTTTAACATGAGTTCTAACTTTGCATGAGAATTAAAAATCATTACACAGTTAATAAAATTGATTAGTTCACTGCAACATCTAAAATGGTTTGAACTAAGGCACTTTGATTATCAACATTTGTAAAATAGTAATGATAATAGAACAGAGAGTGTTCTTCCACTTGAATTTTCAAGAAAGAAAGTCTCAGGATGGGTGAACCTGTATTTCTGGATTCAAATCAATGAAATGACAGTTCCTGTCCCACAAGGTTCTTAAGGTCAAGAGTTTTGACCTTAGGCTTAGTCTTGACATCAGGTTAGGTTCACTACACCAGCGCAGGACCCCGCTCGTGGCAGGAGCGACACGCGTTTTTCACCGCAGTGGCGTCAAATGCGGTGGCCAGCGGCATCATCAGCTGCCACACGCTTCTCCTCAACACAAGGTGGGCCCGCGGTCTGAACGCAGCACACAGGCGCATTCAGAGCCTTTTCGAGAAGCCTCACCTTGGGTCTCATGGAACATATTCCCCGCGACACGACGACGGTCGAGGCGGTGGACTGGATGACATCCGTACAAAACATGATGCATCACTTAAACGCACGTCCACTCCACGAACGTTACGCGGAGTGGCTAAAAACATGCTTTCCAGACAGATGGATGGCCAGGTTGTTAAGCTAGGGTTACTAGTTCGGTTATTCCCTTGCACCTCGTACGTTCTCAAAGTGTGTGGAGACGGCCCTGCAACCGTTACACAGAGCAGGGATGAGAGTTTTGTTTTACTTGGACGACCTGTTGATGCTGTCACACTCCAGACAGGAGGCAGCGAGACAGGCCCAGGCGCTGACATCACACCTGTTAAATCTGGGCTTCGCCATAAATTGGAAGAAAAGCTCGATTCTCCCGGCCCAGACAATTGTTTATCTGGGAGTGGAGCTAAACTCAACCACCATGAGGGCTCGTTTATCACAAACGAGAATCGACACTCTGGAAGACCAGTTCCGCCACGTAAGACCTGGCAGAGTGATAACAGCTGTTTTCCATCATGAAACTGTTAGGGACGATGTCATCACACAATGGTCCCGCTGGGTTTACTACACATGAGACGCCTCCAGAGGTGGTTTACGCGTCAGCATGTGGATCCAGTAAAACAAAAGAGACGGATGATCACTGTTCCTCCCTCCGTGAGGGCAGACCTCCGACACTGAGGAAACACCCTGGTTCTGTCGGAGGGAGTCCCCGTCAGCAGACCCACGTCACACGTGTCAGTCTTCACAGACGCGTCGCTGTCAGGCTGGGGGGGGACATGCCTATCTCAAGCTGTAGGGGCACTGTGGCCCCATCACACATCAGCCCACATAAATGTTTTGGAGTGTCGCAAGGTGCTGAACGTGATTCAACACTTTGCTCCTGTGCTGCAGAATCAACACGTTTTTATTCACACAGACAACAAGGTGACTGCTGCGTATATAAACCGGCAGGGGGCTATGCGCCCAGCCCAGATGTTACACATTGTGCGAAAACTACTGTGTTGGGCACACCAAAATCTGCTCTCCATCAGAACAGTTTACATACCCGGTGTTCTGAACAAAGGGGCAGATGTGATGTCCAGGGGCGGTCCACGTCACGGGACTGGACTCTCCATCCAGATCTGATGGCTCAGACGTGGCAGACATTTGGCAAAGCAGCTGTGGACCTATTTGCGACACGAGAAAACGCTCAGTGTCAACTATGGTTTTCACTGAGCCCGCGAGACGAACCACCGCTGGGGCTGGATGCGTTTGCCCACAGCCCATGGCCCAAAATGCTTCTGTACACGTTTCCTCCACCTACTCTGATTTTACGGTTCCTGAACCGAGTTCAGGAGGAGGGATTGACAGCTCTCCTGGTGGCCCCCGAGCACGTAAAACGCACCATGGTTCCCAGTCCTGCAACGCCTGCTGTCGGGGCGCCCTTGGAAACTGCTGTGGAGGGAGGACGCTCTCCTCCAGGCAGGAGGAGCGATCAGGAGTTACCCAGAAATAGGCCAGCACCTGTGGGTCTGGCCACTGAGCGGATCCACTTAGAGAGGATGGGTCTCCCACAGGATGTAGTGCGTACAATCCTGGATTCACGTGCTGCATATACCACAGTGCTGTACACATCAAAGTGGACAGCTTTTCAGCGCTGGTGTACAGAGAAGGGTGTAGAGGCCACATCATATCCACTAGGTGGCATGCTGTCCTTTCTACAACAGCTGATGGACAGGAACTTTGCGTTCAGCACGATTAAAACGTACGCTGCAGCCATCTCTTCCTGCCACGAAGGGTTCGGAGACAGAACAGCTTTTAATCATCCGCTGATGAAGCATTTTCTAAAAGGTGTACAGAGACGCACGCCTGTTTTATGTCCACTTGTTCCACAGTGGGATTTAACGCTGGTCCTGCAGGCCCTGATCAAAGCTCCATTTGAGCCTCTGGATCAGGTTCCACTTAAATTCTTGTCTCTTAACACAGCCTTGCTGCTGGCTTTAATATCTGCTAAGAGAGTGAGTGATTTATCTGCCCTGTCTGTCTCTCCGTCATGTCTCAGAATTCAGGCTGATGGCAGCTCAGCTGATTTAAGACCAAATCCAGCTTTTATGCCTAAAAACATCACGAGCTCTTTTAAATCAAGAGCAATATCGTTGGAGAGGATTTTCCCTCCCCCCCACAGATCAGAAGAAGAAGCGTCTTTCCATCTTCTCTGTCCGGTGCAGGCGTTGACGTGTTACATAGCGCGCACAGCTGCAATGCGTCAAACTCAACATTTGTTTGTGCATTATAGAGATGCATCTGTAGGTCACCCATTATCTACCCAGCGCCTGTCACACTGGCTGTGTGAGGCCATTTCGGATACCTACAGAGCATCAGATTTAGAGCCTCCTGTCAACCTCAGAGCACACTTGACCAGGGGTATCGCATCTTCGACTGCTTTGCATAATGGTATGACAATGCAGGACATTTGCACTGCGGCCGCGTGGTCAACACCCTGCTCATTGATTCGCTTTTATCTACGTGATGTGACGGTTCGTTCCATGACACATTCTGTCCTTAGTGTTTACAGAATGAATATTGTTGTTTCATGGAACTTTGTTTTACTCACATCTGTCTGCATGCATTACAGTGTGAGATGTTGTTATCAGTCACAAGTTGTGATTGTTATTTTGGTTCTATTGTTACTAATCAGTTCATGACTATTATCAATTAGTTCATTTGATTAATAATCAGCTCTCCTGTTATTATTAATCTGTTCATACTGTTCAGCCGTAAACCGGTTGGTTCATGGCTCTTTTCAGCTTTTTTCCCTCCCCGTTGAAAGTTTTCCAGGGTGTTCATGCATTCAGAACGCATAGTTACACAACATGCGTCTGTGCTTGGCACACATGATTACGTAATGCGTAATTACGCACATGGGGAGCTGAGTGACAAGACGTTTTTTGGGCAAGCTTCTGCTTCATACGGTGTTCGAATGGACCCAGTGAGGTGAGGACAACATCCGCTTCACCTTTATCCCATCAGCAACAGCCTTAAAGGGCAAAGATTATATGAAATACAATGTTGGTTACGTACTGTAACCCCAGATTCTATGAATATAGGCGTAGCCCTTTAAGCATTGGGCCTCACTGGCTCCTAAATGGCTGAAGAAAAAGCTATTTGGGAGCTGATTACCCGCTCTTAACTTAATTTATACGGACTGGGTGGGGCCCACACAGCAGGTGGGCGTGGAATAAATTTTTCAGTGCAATGCTTCGCATATCGGGATAAAACCCATCAGTGACAGCCTTAAAGGGCTACGCCTATATTCATAGAATCTGGGGTTACAGTATGTAACCAACGTTTCTGCAGCTGCAGAGAAAAAATAGTCCTGCCTTTTGAAATTTAACTCAAGACATATTTGATAATACATAAAGTTATTTTTATAGCCATCTTTTCCCGACAAACACTTATAATAAAATAGATAAACACTCAGTAGTCTTGTTTAGTGTTTTGCCTTTTTCTTGTTGTTTTGAGGTCCCCACTGTGATGCAATTAATTCTAGCATTATCCTATAATAAAGGGATAATTCTGTGCTGACAGATTTGCACACTCCCCTGTGAGTTTGTGAGTCTCAGACAAATTCACCATGTTGCCTTTGTTTTTGTTTTTTTTTAACTACTGTGTTATTTAAGAGCCCCATGTGCCCCATGTGCTCATTGAGAACGGAGACATGACGCAGGAGGAGTATGACGAGTATCTTCACAGCCGGAGCGATTTCATCAAAGCCACCAAGAAGGACTCCAGCAATCAGAGGAAGGTGAGTTTGCATCTGGCATCAGCTCTGGGTGCTTGAACTGACACCAACAATAAGATACCTGTTTTCATTGTCAGGGAGGGGGACACAAAAAGCAAAGTGCCACAACAAACACAAGTTTCATTGTGCACCGCTGAAATGCAGGCAGTAATGTAGCTGCTTCTGTGTGTTTGAATGTATTTTACAGTTGACAAAAACATCTACCTTAGGGGAAAATAGTAATTATCGTACTTGCCGTCGTACACGTCACATCAGTCCAAATATGTCTAATAAAATGGAAAAAACATAAATATGTTGCTTCGTCATATAGGTCGCATCTATTATGTGTCACCGCTGGCAACCCGTAAATGTAGGCTGGTGTTGTGCCAAAAATTGATTGGCTGCCAAATGGCAGCCGCGGGAGCATGCACAGGAGTGTAACAACTTTAACTTTTAACAAGATTTTAACAAGATTAACACTTAAAAACAATGATTTGTTTGCTTGAAATCATAGCAAATGTGTGTCTCAGTCGGACTTTTCCTAAATAAATGACTTTAATGGTCAAATCAGCTGCATTTCACTTGTGCGGTTCAATGAAATGCAGCTGATTTGACATTTGTTCCAGGAGTTCCAGAGCGAGATGAAGGCGGCTCTGTATGGCAAGCCAAGTGGCTCATTAATAGCCACTTTTAACTATTAACAAGACACTTTTCTTGCCATATAAGTTGAGGGCCCTCTAGTGGCTGAAAATGGTAGTGTTTAATATTTTTCATGTCAGAATGAATGAAATCGTCAGATCTCAGCCACAAATTTGGTTATAAATATGGGGAAAAAAACATAAATACGTCGCTTTGCTGTATAAGTCGCAGACATGCTAAATTGTGCAAAAAACTTTGACTTATACAACAAAAATTATGGTATAACTCTGTAATTTTTACAGCTATTTAGCTGATATTTGGTGTGGTATTGACTAAGTGGTACTTGCATTTTGCACTCCAAGCACTATCAAATCAAGTAAGATTTACCAATACGGTGTATGGTTGTACATAACAAGGTCAAGGTTAAGGTCAAGGTCAAGGTTTTTTTTATTGTCATTCACATCATATGTGGTACTTGTGATGGAACAAAATTGTGTACACATAGTCCCAGTTTTTTTTCATTTAGCCTTTCTTTATCCAGGTTAGTCTCATTGAGCCACGAGAACTCATTTTCAAGAGAGACCTGTTTAGGGAGCACATGGTGGGGTTAAGGGCCTTGCTCATGGGCCCAGAGTGGGGCGATTGACGGTGGGGGCAAGTGTGGGTGTTTCACCTACCCCACCCACAATTTCTTTTGATGTTGTCGGGGCCGGGGCGTGAACCGGCGATCTTCGGATCACAAGCCCACCTCTCTAACCTCTGCGCCACCACTCCCATAGTCCCAGTTACATCCAACAAAAGTATAAATTGTAAAGAAAAACAGTAATAAGATCTAAGAGATGAAATAAGAAATACATGTATGCTAAACTAAGAGTACACTAAGCACTAATAGTACAAAAACAAAATGCCTTACAACAGCTGCACGAACATGAGTCTGTGTGAGCAGATGAGTATGAATGAATATAGCAGCATGAAATAAATCAGCAGCATGAGATCAGCAGCATGGATAGTCAGCAGCACATATCAAGTTATCAAGTGGCATTCCAGTGATTTTTTTTTCCTTACGTGATTATCCTGATTAAGGATTCATGAGACTAACAGCTTCAGGGTAGAAGCTGTTCCTTAGTCTAGTGATTTTGCATTTAAAGCTCATCAACCTTCTGCCTTAGGGGAGCAGGGCAAAAAGTGTGTGTGCTGGGTGAGTGGGGTCCTTCATGATGCAGGTAGCCCTCTTTCTGCATCTAGATGTAGATGTTTGTGATGGTGGGGAGGCTGTGTGATGGCCACATCTGCATCCACACAGTCAGTAACCCCATGCACCAACACTTTTTCACTTTGAGCTTTTAAATATATATATCCCACACACTGCAGCATATTTGTGTATAGGCTTTGTTTAGTTTTTTGTTTGACAATATTAAAATGCATTAGTTCTAATTGTAGCGCTCACATTGTTAGCTTTTGTATATTTGATTCTGTCAAACTTAATGTGTTCTCTCTATTTTGCCGGTGCTGTAGGAGAATCCTTTGAACTGGGCAGAAACCATGGACTCTGACTGGCACACTCTAATCCCTGATTGATTGATTGGGTGATACCATGCAGAGCTCCACCGTGGAGGAAAGAACATGAAGTTTCTTTTATTCTAATTCTTGTATAAGCGCTTTTTGCTTTTGGGTTGTTGCTTTTGTTAACCTTATGTTTAGTTCCAACAATTTTCAGTCAGGTCTTCTGGACAGTTTCTTTTTTTTTTTTTGTGCTGAAACATTTCGCCTTCAGTCCAAAAAGGCTTCATCAGTCAAGGAAACACACAACAAAACTGATTCGTCCCCCAACAGCTTACTCCAAAGTGGAACAAACCAGTTCTGCTTGTG
>NC_056508.1:11640207-11655736 GCF_014905685.2 Nematolebias whitei
TTCTGCTTGTGATAAGATGGTCTCTTTGGTACGCCCCCTCCTCCATTTCCGTCCGTCTTCCTTGTTGACAGTTTTGTCAAATTGGTTGAAAACAACAAAGCCCATGCTCTGTAATCCAGGTCTACAATCCAACATTTTTCTGTCAGGTCATCTGGACAGTTTCGGGTTTTTTTTTAGGCCCGAGCAGCTAAGCGCTGCGCGCTGCGAATGCGAAGGCCTATTGTAATTGTGTCGTTTTTAATTTTTTTCCGTCAAAGAGCGCTAATTTGGAGGCCTTAACATATCCCACAACTCACCATATTTGACCCAAAATTGTCCCCCGCGAGAAATTTGAGGTATTTAATGGAACCAAAAGTGGGCGTGGCCAAACTGCTCCACAGCGCCCCCTAACGTGAGATATGACAACTGGTAAGTCCTAGAGAGCTGAAATTTGGTACACATGTACAACCCACCGAATCAAGAAAAAATGTCTCTTGGAGGTATGCCTTAAACCAAACAGGAAGTCGGCCATTTTGGGTCAAAGGGTCAATTTTGGCCGTTTTTCACTTTTCGTACACGGCGAATTTGAACGAACTCCTCCTAGGGATTTCGCTCAATCGGTTTCAAACATTCGCCATTTTGCTCAGTAGGCACGGGGGACCAAAAGTTATCAAAACTCAAAATTATGCTTCACGCCAAAAATTTCCAAACGCTACAACTTTCACGTTGAAAAACAGAATTGTACCAAATTTGGCACGAGTCATCCCTGTCCCATGCCCGACGATACCCTGAGGTCAAATTTTGACGTCATCAAAGCCCCGCCCCCTCAGAACAGGAAGTGACTTTTTTGCTTGGAATGCTCCCTCCCTGACACTCTTGACCCAATCAGGATGATCCTGTGTTAGAAGACAGATAACAAGTTGGTCTGACTTGCTTTGAAGCGCAAAGCGCTTTCGCTGGAGGATGTGGGCGTGGCGGCGTGGCGAATTCAGAAGTGACGCAGTTACAATACGTTTGGCTCTAAATTCCAGAGATTTGATCCGAGGTTCATGAAAATCACTATGATTGATCATTGCCCGCCCCTTGAACAGGAAGCCATGATAATTGCCCAATAGCCTCTCTAGCGCCCCCTAGAATATTTTAAAACCTCAGCCCCAAGCCATTTTTCGACCTATAAATCTGAAACTCGGTGAACATGTGTATCTTCTCAGGACCTATGAAAAAGTCTCTTGGAGCTCCGGTCCAAACTCAACAGGAAGTCGGCCATTTTGGGTCAAAGGTTAATTTTTGGGCGTTTTTAACGGCGAATTTTAACGAACTCCTCCTAGGGATTTTGAAGGATTGCCTTCAAACTTGGTTAATAGGCCTTTAAGACATTGGAGAGTAAAAGTTATCAAAAGCTTTAGGTTTCGTTTTGGTAAAGGGGCGTGGCCAGGCCTCAAAGTTGAGCTTCACGCCATAAATTTCCAAACGTTATAACTTTCAACTTGAAAGACAGAATTGTACCAAATTTGGCTCGAGTCATCCCTGTCCCAGGCCCGACGATACCCTGAGGTCAAATTTTGACGTGATCAAAGCCCCGCCCCCTCACAACAGGAAGTGACTTTTTTTAATTGGAATGGTCCTTCTTTGACACCCTTCACATAATCAGGATGATCCTGTGTTAGAAGACAGATAAGATGGTCTGACTTGATTTAAACAGCAAAACAGTTATAGCTGGAGAATGTGGGCGTGGCGCCATGGCAAATTAAAAAGTGACGCCGTTGCAATACGTTTGGCTCTAAATTGCACAGATTTGAGCCCAGGTGAACCAAAATCACTATGATTGATCATTATCCACCTTTGAACAGGTTTCCATGATAAGTGGCCAAGAGCCTCCACAGCGCCACCTACATTCTTCTTACAGTTATATCTCAGTGATACAACATCCGATCTGAACCAGATTTTTGGTGCGTCATTACTGAGAACCGATGGACATTTTAGTTTTCTTGTTTAATATGTGACTCAAGTGCGCCCCCTACATTATTCAAACTGTTTTGGCTCAGTGATATATCAGCCGATCTGCACCAAATTTATGGTGTATTATTATTTAGCCCTGGAGGACACAGTAGTAATGTTTTTTAAATTTTGACTCTAGAGCGCCCCCTACAATATACCAACAGTTATATCTCAATGATATGTCATCCGATCTGCACCAGATTTTTGTGGCATAATGTGTGACCATGTCTATACACATTGTTATTGTTGTTTAAAATTTGACTCAAGTGCGCCCCCTACATTATTCAAACTGTTATATCTCAGTGATATGTCATCCGATGTGGACCAGATTTTTGGTGTGTGATAAGTGAGCACTTAAACACACAATGGTATTGTTGTTTTACTTTTGACTCAAGTGCGCCCCCTAGATAAATCAAACTGTTATATCTCAGTGACATATCGTCCGATCTGCATCAGATTTTTCGTGCTTGACTAGTGACGACTTATGGACACAGTGGTGTTGTTGTTTAATATTTGACTCAAGTGCACCCCCTAGATAATTCAAACTGTTAAATCTCAGTGATATATCATCCGATCTGCACCAGATTTTTGGTGCTTGACTAGTGAGGACTTATGGACACAGTGCTGTTGTTGTTTAATATTTGACTCAAGTGTGCCCCCTACATTATTACAATAGTTATATATGCGGTCGCAGCTTATGTCAAAGGTTCGGCGAATGCGCACTCCGGAGAACGGGTGCGTGACGGTAGCATGAGCGTTCTCGATGGCGACCGGAAGGAGTCGTTGGAGTTTCCGCGGTCGCCGTAAGGCCGCAGCGGCGCTTCGCTGCGAGGGCCTTCAACGCTGCTTGCAGCTTTAATTTTTTTTGTTGTTGTTGTGCTGAAACATTTTGCCTTCGGTCCAGAAGGCTTCATCAGTCAAGGAAACACACAACACAAAACTGATTCTTCCCCAACAGCTTACTCCAAAATGGAACAAACCAGTTCTGCTTGTGATAAGATGGTCTCTTTGGTACGCCCCCTCCTCCATTGCTGGCCCTCTTCCTTGTTGACAGTCTTGTCAAAATGGTTGAAAACAACAAAATCCATGCTCAATAATCCAGGTATACAATCCAACATTTTTCAGTCTGGTCATCTGGACAGTTTCTTTTTTTTTTGTGCTGAAATATTTTGCCTTCGGTCCGGAAGGCTTCTTCAGTCAAGGAAACACACAACAAAACTGATTCTATCCCCAACAGCTTAGTCCAAAGTGGTACAAACCAGTTCTGCTTGTGATAAGACGGTCTCTTTGGTACGCCCCCTCCTCCATTGCCGGCCCTCTTCCTTTTTGACAGTCTTGTCAAAATGGTTGAAAACAACAAAGTCCATGCTCAATAATCCAGGTATACAATCCAACATTTTTCAGTCATGTCATCTGGACAGTTTCTCTTTTTTTTTTTTTGTGCTGAAACATTTCACCTTCGGTCCGGAAGGCTTCGTCAGTCAAGGCAACGCACAACAAAACTGATTCTTCCCCCAACAGCTTACTCCAAAGTGGAAGTCCAAAGTGTTGTTTTCAACCAGTTTGACAAGACTGTCCACAAGGAAGACGGCCGGCAATGGAGGAGGGGGCGTACCAAAGAGACCATCTTATCACAAGCAGAACTGGTTTGTTCCACTTTGGAGTAAGCTGTTGGGGGAATAATCAGTTTTGTTGTGTGTTTCCTTGACTGATGAAGCCTTCCGGACCGAAGGCGAAACATTTCAGCACACACACATAAAAAGAAACTGTCCAGATGACCTGACTGAAAAATGTTGAATTGTGTACCTGGATTATTGAGCATGGACTTTGTTCTTATGTTTAGTTATTAGCTATTTAAATTAATTCTTCAGCTAACTGTTTGTGTTTAGTAGTTTGTTAAATTTGAGAGTGGTTGTTTCCCTTCCCTCTTCCCAAGTGTATAAGTCTGGTCTGATCAGCCAGATATTTACGTCTCTTTTTTTGCTGTGTGGCAGGTCAGTTTATTTTTGTCTTGAGCAGTTAGTTTGAGAGTTTGTTAAGTTAACTCATGATTTTGGCTTAAGTCTGTTTTTTCTTCATTTGACCTCTTTTAAGAGCCCTGTTACAAATTAGTTTGAATTTTGTTGTTTTTGGGAATAAAACCCCTTTTTAAAAAATTTACTACTGTGTCCTCATGCTTGACTGGCTTGGTCACTCACACATGGTGTCAGAAGTGGGGTCTGCTAGTTGAGGACACAGGTTTTTTGTTTTTGGACATTTTTGAGCAGTTCTTAAGATTTTTTTTTGCCTCCTTTTAAAAAAGAAAACCTAACCTTTTTTGTCTTCTCTTTAACCATGCATCGTGGAGCCAAGAAAAATAAACCAGAGACCCAACCAGCAGAAGAATCATGTACTGGGGAAGAGGAAATGGTGGCTGGAACTTTTAGGATGGCAGCAGACACTGGGGGTGAAGATGTCAGAGAACCAACTCTGAGAAATCTGACTGGGATTTTGCAAGCTTTCATGGGACAACAGGAGGCATGGGAGTTAAAATTGAACCAGAAACGTGAAAAACAAGAACAACATTTTAAAGCTTTAAAACATCAGATTCAGCTTCTACAAATGGAAGTGCAGGCCCACACATCTCCTTTCCTTGAGTCTTCTTCAACTAATCCAGATCCCCAGGAGGATGACATTGAAGATGATCAGCGGGCCCAGGGTACATCTGCACCAGCCACTATTCCTTCGGGTCAGTCACAATCCTCTCATGAGCCAAAGTTACAGAAATTGACAAGTGAAGATGATATTGAGCATTTCCTCATTACATTTGAGAGAATTGCAGCTGCCTGTAGATGGCCAAAAACAGACTGGGGTTTCCGCCTCATTCCCCTTCTAACTGGTAAAGCAAGGAGTGCCTATGTACATATGGATGTTGATGAAACACTGGAATATGATAATGTGAAAGCAGCCATATTGAAAAAATATGACATTAATCCTGAAACCTATAGACAAAGGTTTCGCTCCCTGTATGTTCACCCTGATGAGAGCCCCAAAGAACTTTATGCGAGGCTGAAGGAGCTGTATGGGAAATGGATTCTACCCAGAGGTAAAACAGTGCAAGACATTGGTGAGATATTAATCATGGAACAGTATTTAAGAATGTTGTCCCCTGAGCTCCAGGTGTGGATAAAAGAGCATGATTCAAAATCAGCTGCAGAAGCCTCCATCCTAGCTGATGTGTCTGTGGCTGCTCGGAGGATGGGCCAGTCATGGAGAAATACTTCCTTTAAAGAAAAGGACACCCACAGGCCAGCACCATTTCAGCACCACCAGGGTTCAGCAACAGGCGTGAGTATATTTTCAACAAATGAACTGCCTGCAAATACCCATAATAAACCTAATAAAAGAATTCCAGTTTGTTACCTGTGTGGACTGGAAGGACACAGTAAACCTAAGTGTCCACAAAATCCTTTAAAGCTGACCCAGATGTGCTTTGTACCATGTCAAGACTCAGATGTAAAACAAGAAAAAGAAAAGGGACTTTCAATGAGACTGACCACAGTAAAAATCAATGGGAAAAGACTCAAAGCATTGATAGATACTGGTAGTACTCGGACCCTGGTTCACAGACAATTTGTGCCAGGAAGTATGTGTACTCTTGAAACCATCCCAATATGTTGTGTGCATGGTGATGAGAAGTCTTACCCTGATGCTGACATGCTTATTGAAGTCCTAGGACAACCATATCTATTGAATGTAGGTGTGGCTGATAACCTGCCATTTCCAGTAGTTTTGGGTGGGGACCTGCCAGTGCTATATGATTTGTTAAAACCAGCAAAGGACTGTAATATGGCTATTACAAGGTAAATGGTAAATGGACTGTACTTATATAGCGCCTTTCTATCTGATCAAGATACTCAAAGCGCTTTACACGACAATCTGTGTCCTCATTTACCTATTCATACAGCACTCTACTAGATCTCTACAAAGCTGAACAAATCATTCTAAAGAGACTAATCAGAGCTTTATCACATTCATACACCAATGGGACACACATCAGATGCAATGAGGGGTTCAGTGTCTTGCCCAGGGACACTTCGGCATGTGACTGCTGGTGGATTCAAACCCCCAACTCTTGCATTGGAGGACGACTGTTCTAACCACTCAGCCACAGCTGCCCCAAGGGCCAAACCTAGTTGATGAGAATCTTTCAACTTTGAGTACCCTACCTTTCTTTGAGGCTGACTTGGAAATTAAACCCAGTAAATCTAAAAAAAATCACAAAGTCAAAGAAAGCAAGAGAAGTTTAGAAGTACTGTTGTAAAGTTGCCTGCAGAGGCTGTCCACAATGAACCATTGGGATTTCAAATGCCAACAAACATCATTCAAATGCAACAAAATGACCTGGCATTGTCAGCCATTTTGTTAAGGGCCAAGCAGAAGGATTTGGTGGGTGAGCTTGGTAAAAACAAAGGGGGATTTTCTATTTTTTCATCAATGTGGCCAGGCTAAGCAGCTAGTGGTCCCTCAAGAGGTCCGAGATGTTGTACTTAATCTGGGCCATTCTATTCCCTGGGTTGGCCACTTAGGGAAACATAAGACCACTAGTCGTATTAAACGTTATTTCCACTGGCCTGCATTCAGATGTTGCAAAATTCTGTAAGAGCTGCCCCCAGTGTCAGAAGACGTCAATTAAAAGCCGCCCTAGAGTTCCACTCCAGCCTCTGCCTGTTATAGGCACACCAGTTGAACGTCTTGGTATGGACATTGTTGGCCCCCTCGAAAGAAGCCATGCAGGATATCATTATATGCTGGTGGCTACAGATTATGCAACCAAATACCCTGAAGTCTTCCCTTTGAAAACAATAAAGGCAAAAGCTGTGGCTTTCTCTTTGATTCAGTTTTTTCAAGAGTGGGTTTCCCTCGTGAAATTCTCACAGATCAAGGAACTAACTTTATGTCTGTTTTATTAAAACAGATATACAATTTACTGGGGATTAAGAGTGTGAGGACCACCCCATACCATCTCCAGACAGATGGGTTAACGGAGTGCTTCAACCAGACCCTTAAACAAATGTTTTGCAAGTTTGTGGATGACACTGGCTCTGACTGGGATCAGTGGTTACACTACCTTCTTTTTGTTTATAGAGAAGTTCCTGAGGCCTCCACTGGGTTCTCCCCTTTTGAACTCCTATATGGTTATGAGGTTGGGGGCCCTCTTACCCTGTTAAAGGAGATGTGGGAAGGAATACGAGAAAAAAGAGGAACCAGTTAATGTCATTTATGTCCTCCAGAGGACGGAAAAACTGGAAAAAATGAGTGCATTAACCCAGACACATATGGCAGTTGCACAAGTCTAAAAAAACTTCGTATGATCGTTCAGCAAGGGAGAGAAGATTTGAAGCAGGTCAAAGGGTGCTGGTAATGTTGCTGACAAATGATAGCAAGTTACTAGCAAAATGGCAGCGTCCCTTTGAAGTGCAGAAGAAGCTAGGTCTTACCACTTATCAGGTTGCCACCCCAGGGCTCCAACGGTCCACTAAAGTGCTTCATGTAAATCTGCTTAAGGAGTGGGTCCCACAAGCTGAAAAAGGAGCAAAGGTCTTGTTTATCCAGCATGTGAGAGAGGATGAAGAAACTGATCAATACTTACAATCACAATCTGCCTCCAACATGGATTTGAACCACTTCACGGGCGAACAACGGCATGAGGTAAATTGTCTTGTTACTTCAGATATATTCCAAGAATATCCAGGCCACACCAATTTGATAGAACATAACATTGTGCTTAAAGAGAAGGTGCAAGTTAGATGCATGAGTTACAGGGTACCTGAACGTCTTCTGGGAGCACTGAAGAAGGAAGTGGACCTCATGCTATCCCTGGGAATCATTTGGCCCTCAAAAAGTGAATGGTGTAATCCAGTTGTTCTTGCTCCCAAGAAAGATGGCACCATAAGGTTTTGGATTGACTTCAGGTATCTTAACTCTGTCTCAAAATTTGATTCATATCCTACTCCACAAATTGATGAACTCATAGAGCATCTGGGAAAAGCTAAAAATCTAACTACCATTGATCTCTCTAAGGGCTATTGGCAAGTTGTTCTCAGTGAAGAGTCAAGGGAGTTAACAGCTTTTCGCACCTCAGGGGGGCTGTTTGAGTTCACTGTTCTGCCATTTGGTCTACATGGAGCCCCTGCCACTTTCCAAACACTGATGGACCAGGTACTCTATGGTCTTGCTGATTATGTCTGCGCTTATCTTGATGACATTATCATTGGAACTGGGAAGAACACATGAAACATCTAAGGATGGTTTTGGACCAACTGAAGTTAGCTGGCCTCACGATCAACCCAGCAAAGTGTTCCCTGGCCAAGACGGAGACGCAGTACCTTGGTTTCAAAGTTGGAGGTGGGGTCATAAAGCCACAAGTTGATAAAGTCAGAGCTATTACATCTTCTCCTCTTCCACAGACTAAAAAGCAGCTGAGATCCTTCCTTGGGATGGCCGGCTTCTACAATCGCTTTATTGCAAACTTTTTAGCTAGAGCAGCTGCCTTGACAGACTTGACAGGTTCACGGCACCCGAACAGAGTACAGTGGACTCCCAAAGCGTTGGCAGCTTTTCGAGACATTCAGCACTCCCTGAGTAAGAATCCAGTTCTGTATAATCCAGATTTAGAAAAGGATTTTGTATTGTAAACGGATGCTTCTGAAAGGGGTGTGGGAGCAGTACTTCTACAGGGACCACTGGAGGACCAGCATTGCATAGCCTATATCAGTCGCAAGCTACTATCCAGAGAAGAGCGCTATGCCACAGTGGAGAAGGAAGCCTTGGCTATAAAGTAGGTGCTTCATTCCTTCAAATACTATCTTCTTGGGAGAGAGTTTATCTTGCAGACTGATCACAAGGCATTTCAATGGCTGAACCGCATGAAAGAGACTAATGGAAGAATTACCCGGTGGTATCTGGCTATGCAGCCATATTGGTTTAAAGTCCAGCACATCCCTGGCAAAGAGAATGTAACAGGCAACTTTCTCTCTCGCTGCCCTGGAGGCAGTGGGGGGGGGGGGGGGGGGGGGATAGCCACATCTGCAGCCACACAGTCAGTAACCCCATGCACCAATACTTTTTCACTTTGAGCTTTAAAATGTGTACAAAGTATATCCCACATACTGCAGCATGTTTGTGTATAGGTTTTGTTTAGTTTTTTGTTTGACAATACTAAAATGCATTAGTTCTAATTGTAGTGCGCACATTTAGTTAGCATTTGTATATTTGATTCTGTCAAACTTAATGTGCTTTCTCTATTTTGCTGTTGCTGTGGGAGAGTCCTTTGAACTGGGCTGAAACCATGGACTCTGACTGGCACACTCTAATCCCTGACTGATTGATTGGGTGATACCATGCGGAGCTCCACCATGGGGGGAAGACCATGAAGTTTCTTTTATTCTAATTTTTTATAAGTGCTTTTTGCTTTTCTGGTTTGTTGCTTTTGTTAACCTTATGTTTAGTTATTAGCTATTTAAATTAATTCTTCAGCTTAACTGTTTGTGTTTAGTTCTTTGTTCAATTTGTAAATGTTAAATGGACTGTACTTATATAACGCTTTTCTATCTTATTTCAAGATACTCAAAGCACTTTACACTACAATCTGTGTCCTCATTTACCCATTCAACAGCACTCTACTAGATCTCTACAAAGCTAATTGAACAAATCATTTCTTTTTTTCCCCTTGTCGTGTCCGGCATTGTGACACTTAGAATTATTGTCTGAGTGTCAAAGTGATGCCCAACAGATTTACTTTCACAAGCAGAGCATTATGGCTGGCCTTAATGCTCCACTTGATATATAAATTAAATTTTATTAGAATTTGCTTTGGGTTTGTTCCAGATGTAATGGACACGGGGACGAAAAACAAAGAAGATAACAAAGCAGAAAAATGAGAGAAGGGTTAAAATGTAAAGAAGGAGATAGGAATAGAGGAGAGAGAGAGGGATAAAGAGAACACAAATCAACATCATTGAAGTCTGCCTCTAGACCTGCGGAAAGAAAAAAAAAAAAAACGACTAAACCGAGAAACCACAACAACAAACAACATATATAATGATACTTATAACATCATTAGAAAGTATTTTATACAGTACATGGTAATACAAGATATATTTAGTGGCCACCACAACCCAACTGAGTGTGTATCTGATAAACACCTGAATTTAAACACCTGTGTGAGCATGCTATTCACTATAAGGTTTCTCATAAAATGTTCAATAGTGGATGTGGGGACCCATCAACCCATCCCCACAGGAAACAAAGGTAAAACAGGGAAGACCGGAACCAGAGACACACAGCGGCCCCCAAGCCCAGAACTACGTGAGTCCCCCAACAGGGACACCCGCACAACCCAGAGAGAGAAGCAAAGGGAAGCCCCGGGCGATCCCCAGCAACCAAAATGCAGAAACCCCAGGAGGCTGTATCGACGAGTCCACAGGCCCCGCCGGCAACCTGCCCCTCCAGAGTGGATCCGGCCATGGACACCAAGCCCCGATTCCCGAGGTCATACTACCCCCCAACAGAGGCCCACCAGGGCACCCAGGCCCCCGCAGACAGCCACCAGGGCGGGCCTGCACACACCCCACCACCCAGCCCCAGCTGCTGAGAGCCGCCAATTCACCGGCGGCAGGGGGGCCCACCACCAGAGGGGAGCACGACACACTAAATGGGGGGCCAAAACTGATCCAAGAGAGGGGACCACCTAAAACCCAACCTGAGACATAAACAGGCACACAGAGACAGCCCGACAGAGCCTCTGTCGGGCCGTCCATGCGCCCCACCCGCCCGACAGCAACCGCAAGCCGGCCCCAGGCCGGGGGCCAGAGCAGCAGGGAGCAGCAGCTAAGGAAGGCCGGCCCAGCCCAAACCCTCATTCTCCATCTGACAATTAGGGTTGGGGGCAGGGGGGGGTAGGCTGTCTGGTTGGGGTCCGGGCTGTGGGTGGATATTGGGCCTTGGGGGGTGATTGGGGGTGGGGCTGGTGCTCCGGTTCTCACTGGATTGTTTGGATCTTTTGATCAGGGTTCCTGGTTGCGATGGCCAGCACCTTGGCTGGGGTGGCTGCCGGGTTCTGGCGGGGGGTCGGCTGTGGTTGTGTGTGTGTGGTCCTTGGTAGTGCGTGGCGGTGGTCGGGGGTGTGGCTTCACTTCGACGGGGTGCTGGCTGGTCGGCCTGATGTGACATTCGCGGTGGGGGGTGCTGTGTGTGTGTGGGGGTGCATGGGTGGTGTGCCGGGGCCTCTCCGGGCCTGTGGTGTGGGGCTGTAGGGATGCATTGGTGTGCTGGGCTGAACAAATCATTCTAACGAGACTAATCAAAGCTTTATCACATTCAAACACCGATGGGACACACATCAGAGGCTATGAGGGGTTCAGTGTCTTGCCCAGAGACTCTTCGGCATGTGACTGATGGTGGATTCGAACCCCCAACTCTCACATTGGAGGACGACTGCTCTAACCACTCAGCCACAGCCGCTTAAGTCTTTTTTTTTTTTTTTTCTTCATTTGACCTCTTTTAAGGGCCCTGTAACAAATTAGTTTGAATTTTGTTATTTTTGAGAATAAAACCCTTTTTTTTTATTATTTACTACTGTGTCCTCATGCTTGACTGGCTCGGTCGCTCACAGGCCGACTCCAACAGTCTTCTGTTCAGCCTTTTTTTTTCTGCTGCTGTGCAGCCTCCATGCCACACGTTTATGCTGGAGCACAGGATGCTCTCCACTGCACACCTGTAGAAGGAGGTGAGGACTGAGCTTCCCAGACCAGTTTGCCTCAGCTGCCTGAGGAAGTAGAGTCTCTGATGAGCTTTCTTGATCAGGCAGTGTTGTTGCCCCAGCTGAGGTTAGGTCACATTAGTAGATATAAAGGTCTATAATAATCATTGTCAAATTTTAGAAATCGGAGCTGTTTTTAGACTAAGTGTTGCAGCTTCAATTATATTAGTCATAAATCACTTATATTTCTCCAAAATTAGGTTATCAAAGAGTTTTCCAAAACAAGTAAATTACTAAATGTTCATAACCTTTCACACTATTCAAAATGTTCAATCTATTCCTCTCAGATTGTGAAACAGAAAGGACAAGAAAGGCAACAGTAATTTTCATTAGGAGGGAAAGTAATTTTTTTTGTCCCCAATCGTGGAGAAAAAATGGAGAATTAGAAACACCCTCTGTCCATCCATGCATATTTCTAGCACAATCACTAAAAAAGAGTGAGGTACCAACTTCTATTTTGGTGTGAGGGTGCATCTAGGCATAAGAAAGTTCGTTTTGAAAATGGGTTTGCTGATTCAAAATCCAAGATGGCCACCACCACATATGTGTGTGTATGTGCCATGGCCACCAGTGGCCACCCACTGGCTCCTCCATAGTGCCTAGTGGTGAATAAAATAGCTTCATCTGCTCACCAGGATCTGTCACACTGCGCTGCCTTGGAGAAGAAAAAATAAAACTACCTCTGTTCTTCTCCAGTGTAACTCATACCAACTTGAATATCTTGCATCAAAAACATTTAGGTTTAATTATATTCTCTGTTCACTTGCAGTCCAGAAAACACTCATCTTGACAACTGCAAACATTCACTATTCAAATCCTTCAGCAATGGGAGACATTGATGTACTTGTTAAACATCATGCTGCCATATTAATCCATTACCCCAAATAAAATTATAAATCAATCAGTAAATGGCCGCACGGCTGGCTTTTTAAATTAATAGATCCTCCGCCAGTAAGTGCCAATATCACTATTCCCACCTCTGCCTGTGTCCAGTCACATAAGACAATGATGAGATTAAGTGACCAGCAGACCTAAACGGGAGATTCAATTCATTTCAATTCAAAAATACTTTATTAATCCCAGAGGGAAATTAAAGCTGCAAGCAGCGTTGAAGGCCCTCGCAGCGAAGCGCCGCTGCGGCCTTACCGCGACCGCGGGAACTCCAGCAACTCTTCCCGGTCGCCATCGAGAACGCTCACGCTACCGTCACGCGCCCGTTCTCCGGAATGTGCATTCGCCGAACCTTTGACATCAGCTGCGACCGCGGATATAACTATTTTAATATTATAGGGGGCGCTCTAGAGTCAAAAGTTAAAAAACATTACTAATGTGTCCATAACTGCTTACTAATGATGCACCCAAAATCTGGTGCAGATCGTATGGTATATCATTGAGATACAAGTGTTAGAATATTATACGGGGCGCTCTAGAGTCAAAAGTTAAAAAACATTACTAATGTGTCCATCAGGACTACATAATAATACACCAAAAATCTGGTGCAGATCAGATGATATATCATTGAGATATAACAGTTTAAAAAATCTATGGGGCGTACTTGAGTCAAATATTAAACAACACAACTGTGTCCATAAGTCCTCACTAGTCCAGCACCAAAAATCTGGTGCAGATCAGACGATATATCACTGAGATATAACAGTTTGAATTATCTACGGGGCGCACTTGAGTCAAAAGTAAAACAACAATACCATTGCGTGTTTAAGTGCTCACTTATCACACACCAAAAATCTGGTCTACATCGGATGACATATCACTGAGATATAACAGTTTGAATAATCTAGGGGGCGCACTTGAGTCAAATATTAAACAACAATAACAATGTGTGTAGACATGGTCACACATTATGCCACAAAAATCTGGTGCAGATCGGATGATTTATCATTGAGATATAACTGTTGCTATATTGTATGGGGCGCTGTAGAGTCAAAATTTAAAAAACATTAGTACTGTGTCCACCAGGGCTAAATAATAACACACCATAAATTTGGTGCAGATCGGCTGATATATCACTGAGACAAAACAGTTTGAATAATCTACGGGGCGCACTTGAGTCAAATATTAAACACCAAAACTAAAATGTCCATCAGTTCTCAGTAATGACGCACCAAAAATCTGGTTCAGATTGGATGTTGTATCACTGAGATATAACTGTAAGAAGAATGTATGTGGCGCTGTTGAGGCTCTTGGCCACTTATCATGGAACCCTGTTCAAAGGTGGATAATGATCAATCATAGTGATTTTGGTTCATCTGGGCTCAAATCTGTGCAATTTAGAGCCAAACGTATTGCAACGGCGTCTCTTTTTAATTCGCCATGGCGCCACACCCACATCCTCCAGCTATAACTGTTTGTAGTTTAAATCAAGTCAGACCATCTTGTTATCTGTCTTCCAACAAAGGATCATCCTGATTAGATTAAGGGTGTCAAATAAGGAGCATTCCAATTAAACAAAGTCACTTCCTGTTTTGAGGGGGCGGGGCTTTGATGACGTCACAATATGACCTCAGGGTATCGTCGGGCATGGGACAGGGATGACTCGTGCCAAATTTGGTGCAAATCTGTTTTTCAAGTTGAAAGTTATAACGTTTGGAAATTTATGGCGTGAAGCTCAACTTTGAGGCCTGGCCACGCCCCTTTAACAAAACGAAACCGAAAGCTTTTGATAACTTTTACTCTCCAATGTCTTAAAGGTCTATTAACCAAGTTTCAAGGCAATCCTTCAAAATCCCTAGGAGGAGTTCGTTAAAATTCGCCATTAAAAACGCCCAAAAATTAACCTTTGACCCAAAATGGCCGACTTCCTGTTGGTTTTGGACCTGAGCTCCAAGAGACTTTTTCATAGGTCCTGAGAAGATACACATGTTCAACGAGTTTCAGAATTATCGGTCGAAAAATGTCTTGGGGCCGAGGTTTTAAAATATTCTAGGGGGCGCTATAGAGGTTATTGCGCAATTATCATGGCTTCCTGTTCAAGGGGCGGGCAATGATCGATCGTAGTGATTTTGATGAACCTCGGATCAAATCTGTGGAATTTAGAGCCAAACGTATTGTCACGGCGTCACTTCTGACTTCGCCACGCCGCCACGCCCACATCCTCCAGCGGAAACGCTTTGCGCTTCAAAGCAAGTCAGACCAACTTGTTGTCTGCCTTCTAACACAGGATCATCGTGATTGGGTCCAGAGTGTCAGGGAAGGAGCATTCCAAGCAAAAAAAGTCACTTCCTGTTCTAAGGGGGCGGGGCTTTGATGACGTCAAAATTTGACCTCAGGGTATCTTCGGGCATTGGACAGGGATGACTCGTGCCAAATTTGGTGCAATTCTGTTTTTCAACGTGAAAGTTGTAGCGTTTGGAAATTTTTGGCGTGAAGCATAATTTTGAGGTCCGGCCCCGCCCCCTCAACATACGTCGGTTTGCACCGTTTTGATAACTTTTGGTCCCCCATGCCTACTGAGCAAAATGGCGAAGGTTTGAAAACGATTGAGCGAAATCCCTAGGAGGAGTTCGTTCAAATTCGCCGTGTACGAAAAGCGAAAAACGGCCAAAATTGACCCTTTGACCCAAAATGGCCGACTTCCTGTTGGGTTTAAGGCATACCTCCAAGAGACTTTTTTTCATGATTCAGTGGGTTGTACATGTGTACCAAATTTCAGCTCTCTAGGTCTTACCAGTTGTCATATCTCACGTTAGGGGGCGCTGTGGAGCAGTTTGGCCACGCCCACTTTTGGTTCCA
>NC_056508.1:11655836-11661783 GCF_014905685.2 Nematolebias whitei
TCCCACAGGCTTGAGGAGGGAGCCAGTATAGGAAATAATTTATTATGGTGTATTGTGTATTGTTATTGTGTTATTATGTTTAACTTTGCTTATTTTAGGTAGATACACTGAATGCAAATGTTTTAGATGGTGGAGAAGGGAAAACTGGAGTAAGCAGCAGGTGCACGAGAAAACAGGGTCTGCCCAAGGACTCTGTCTTGCCCACAGCTGAGTGGGTGTTGCTGAGGGTAGTTAAAAGGAAGTGGCAGGAGCCCAGGTGGACAGGTCCATTTCAGGTGATGGAGAGAACCTCTCATGCAGTCCGGTTGAGAGGAAAAGGAGAAACGTGGTATCATTGGAGCCAGTGTGCGCCTGCCTCAGAGCCAGGAAGAGCGAGGGAGCTGGCAGAAACCATCTAAAGTCGTAAAACTGGACATTCATGTCTTGTAGACCGAAGCAGCCTGGTAAAGTTGCGTGCGGGCCCTGAAGGACTTTGTTTGAGTGGGGTCACTGGGTGCTGGAAAATCCACATTTAGTACAGACACCTAGATACGACAAAAACACGACATCTTAGAGTCTCACACTTCATGAAGAACACTCAGAGACATAGGAGGATCGGTCTCTGAGCACCCCAGGGGAATACCCCTGCGTACGTGTGGCACATTTCAAATGTACTAACATTTTATTGACATACAATTTTTAATATTTTTTTATTTTTATCTTTTTAATCTTTTTTCAACATTTTTTATTGATATTTACATTAGTACTATTTTTGAAACATTTTTGATAACAATTTTATTGAAATTTGCTCTTGAATAACTATAATTTGAACTTTCTCTTTGTGCGTTCAAAGGAGACAACTACCTTGCTGCTGAAGAGAGAATTGAAGTCTTGTGAGGCCAGAATAGATATTATGAGCTTTCGTTCATATTATTAGCCTACATTTGCATTTATAGGCTCACTTGACATTGGATATTACATTGTATTTAGATTTTAAATTTTAAAATTCTTCATTTTTAAATAATTTTTACTAGTACACATCTTATTTTTATATTTTTAATACACATTTTTATCCAATTAGTACATTTTTGCGTATTTTTGTTACAGCTTTTGTTTTGTATTTTAAGTAAAAAGGGTTGGGTAAGAGAAGAGGTTGACAAAAATGTGGTGGCCAGATAGAAAGGTCATTCTGGAAGTTGGATAGTTACTGTGAGTATGGTGACTTTGATCTTTCTTCTAGAATATGCTTGTGTTATTCCTGGAAGGTCAGACTGTACTATTGATAGGCATAAGAGGAAGTTTGGGGTTTTGAATGCATGTTAATTTTGACCAGGATGCAGAAAAATGACAATTGTATTACTCTTGGTGAAGTGTTTCCATTGGCTGCTAATAATGCCAAAGCAGGTCCTTTACAAGCAGTTAAGTGACATGATTATTTTTGTTTCAATTTTATCTCCTTTAATGTTAAGTTGAATGATGGGGTTGACTTTATGATTTTATTTCTCTGTGTGGACCTAAGGTATTTAGGTCCAAAGAGGGAATTGTTGTGAAATAAAATATATTTTTGTGCTTAATTCTTATTTTTATGTATTGGTGAAACTTATTTGCTCTTCAGCAGCAGTCTGTGTGGAGCTGAAGAGGACAGGCATTTTCTGTCATCAGTTCCTTTGTTTAAACTCAGCAGAAAACAGCACGATAGGGGGAGGTGAACAGAACTTTCTTGTTGATGTTACAAGAGGTCTCACCCTCTGATTGGTTTAGAAAGCTGCGTTGCTATGGATACGAGGTTTTATGGCCGGCCAGGAACATTTTGGGGGAGGTTGTAAGTTCTGTGTTGCTCCAAACGGGGCAGAACCACAGCCAGGTTATAAAAGCATGAAGCATCTCCCCCCTCAGCAGAGCTGAACAGAACCGCCCAAAGCAGAATCAGAACCATGCAGCACGAGCTGAACAACTGTGCAGGTCGTATTGGTCAGAATGAATGCGAATTCATTCAATCCATTTACTTCATCACTTTTATTTTATTTTTGCAATAATTACTAACCAAAATTGTATTCCTAAAAATGTATCTTGTGACTATTATCAATTAAATATACGTGTGAACTTGAAATAGCGACTCTGTCCTATTTTTAGTGTAACTTAGTTTTTCCTTCCTCGATCCTGTACAACAAGCCATAACAACGAACTCGGGCGGAGCGAAGACGGAAATCAACAAGGGCATGCATTGCAGTGGGTATCTAGTTATCTAGAAAAAAGGAAGCAATTTGTTCAAATAAATGTAAAATCTGAATTCTGTAATATTACATGTGGAGTGCCTCAAGGCTCTATACTTGGACCTAAGCTATTTATTTTATATGTGAATGACCTGGTAAATGTGTCTGGATTTTTTTAAATGTATTTTGTTTGCAGATGATACTACTTTTCTTTGTGTGGGTGAAAATGTTGTGCAAATGTTGAAGATGGCACAAACAGAATTTGTGAAAATACAAAATTGGTTTCAACTTAACAAATTATCTTTAAATGTAGATAAAACAAATTATATGACTTTTAGTAATAACAAGAAAGTGCTTGATACTCCATTTAGAGTCGATGGAATTGAAATTAATAGAGTCAATGAGGTGAAATTTCTGGGTGTCATCATTGATGAAAAACTAACATGGAGATCTCACGTAAAAAACTTAAGAACTAAAATAGCTAAATCGATTGCAGTAATGTACAAAGTTAGAGAGTTATTCAATGATAAAGCAATGTTTCTATTGTATAATGCCATTATTGTTCCACATTTAATTTACTGTATTGAAGTCTGGGGTAAAGCATGTAAAACAATTACAAATCCAATTTTTATTTTACAGAAAAGAGCTATAAGAATTATTACCAGAAAAGATTATAACCACCCGTCAAATATATTGTTTCATCAGCTAAAGATATTAAAATTTTATGACTTGGTTGATTACAATATCTTACTGTTTATGTATGGGGCCAACAAAAACATACTACCTACTAACATTCAACGGAAATTTGTTAAAAGAGAAAGTAATTATTATCTTAAGGGGATGGAGATGTTTGTGAAGCCGTGGTGTTGCACCAGTCTGAAGATGCGATCCACTATATCTCAGGGTATTAGATTGTGGAATGATCTGGAGGTTGATATTAACAATGCCAAAACTATTTACATATTCAAGAGGATGATAAAAATTTGTTTTTATAAAAAAAATTAAGTATAATGTGAGTTCATAAAAATTGTTTACAGTTGATCTTATATTTTAGCTAAGTTTTTATTTTATTATTATTATTTGTTTTTATTAATTCATCTTGCTTTTGTATAGTAATTTTGTTTGGAATATATTTTGGGGACAAGGGGCATATATTATAAGAACTCATTCTTCTTCTGCTGCCTTTCATTTTATTTCTGTGATTGTATATCTTTTTTATTTTCTTCAAATTGTATTATATTTGTTGTTTGGATGAAATGAAATGAATAAATAAAACATACATACATAGGTTTGCTGCAGAAGAGACTGGCGTACCTCACAAAATAGATGGACTCGTGACAAAAGAATATTATGTGGAAATATTGAAGCAACATCTCAAGACACCACTCAGGAGGGTAAGGACTGGGTGCCGATGGCTCTTCCAAATGGCTTAAGAATTAAGTCAATGCTTTAGAGTCGCCATCCCTAAGCACTGATCTCACTCCATGGAAAATTTGTGGGTAGGGCTGAAAAGGTGTATGTATTCAAGGCAGCCTGCAAACTTGACCCTGACCAGTCTTGTCAAGTAGAATGGGACCAAAATCCAACAAACCTTTGTAAGATACGTGTAGAAGGAAACCCAAAATGTTTGACCGAATTCATACAGTTCAAGGGCAATGCTACCAAACACTAAAAAATGTATGTAAACTTGTGACTTCAAAGAAAATAGTATAAAAATTCTCTCCCTCATTGTTCAGGCATTAAACAAATACAAATATTTTGGGGAATCCTAAGTGAACTAAAACAGAAAATTCTGATTTAATGTCAGATGGTAAAAACAAGGTTATGTCTTTTTCCATACATTGTATGTAAACATCTGGTTTCTACTGTATGTGTCCATAAAGAACCCAACTGTAACACTTTAGACAATATCATACTTTCTCTGATTCACAACGTCATTTTTAAAGAGGCAAACACCTTGAAAACAAAAGACAAACTGCAACAAAAGATGATCAAGAAAACATCCTGATGTATGCTCAACAATCCAGGTAGAAACATCTAACAAAGTTAATTCAGGTCCTCTGGATGGATGGATGCTATTTATAAGACTGAGCTTATTACAGCTCCTCAGACTGACAAAGTCTTTTGGATTAAAGACAAAACGTTTCAACAATTTTATTTTATTTTTTTACTTTTTGCATCCGTCTAGAGGACCTGACTTAACTTTGTTGGACATACATCCTTGAGTCTCACTCCTTTAGGTGCCATTCATGGCTCGTAACTTTTCAAATTGATTTTTATCTATTGGACAGATGAAATGACACACCCGTAAACACAAATATAAAGTCTCAAAGATCCTACAAATGAAGAGAAATCCCCTCTTTTAGCATGCAGTAGAACAGACTGGGTGATTGTACCTGTGATGTCTGGCTCTGTAGTTGCAAGGCCACCTTCTGTAGTAGAGTCCTGGTAGGAGTTATACAGCATGCCGAAGGGTCCTTCCCTGTAGGACTTCTGGCTGTCCCCACCTATCTTCCCCGGCTCCTCTTCTTGAGAGTGATAAAACACCGAGCTGGCTGACTCAATAGAACGCATCATGCTGTAACGCCGCCTCTTATCCTGTTGAGATTTGGAGTGGGTGACTCATCCTGACAAGTGCTTTTTGGCTTATTTTGATCAAAGAACTGTGAAGGCTGCCATTAAACAGGTTTTTTGAAGTGGACCCTTTATTATTCCACTCAGAATTTATCTTAGCCATTTGAGGCACTGGAGCAGTAATTTGAATCAATAAACAAACAGAAAAGGTTGATTTCCCAAACTGTAGATGTGTGCAGTTAATTTATCGTTTTTAAACAGGTGTCTTACAGATTTGGGGTTGTCGTGATAACGGGAAGTGTCACAGACCACACTGTAGCCGACGAGGCTGTCCCCTGGAAAGAGGAAGGTGTTGCCCACCGGGGACAGCAGCACCTCATTGGTTTCATGAAATAGCCACTCGATGGAAATGTCGCTGAGAACTGGAGACGTGGTTTTCTTCAGCGACTTTATCATCTGTATAGTAAAAACATTAACACAGATTCTCTGTGAGCACTTTAAAACTGGAAGGGGTGTCTCAGATGTGATTTCCTAACTCGTATCAGAGGCAGACACTCAGGGTTTTGAAACCACTGCATAATGGCTCTTTAGTGGCGCTCAGAATAGCCGGCTGTCATAATGAGTGACACTTAACGCTGGGAACAAGTACCTTGGGCTGCAGCCTCTCGCCGTCGGCCAAAAACTCTGCTGCTCCTCTGGAAACTGTCGCCACTCCCTGCACCATCCTCCTGCAGGCATTCTGTCCGATGCCGAATGTAAAACATCTGCAGACACATTAAACACTGCAGCTACAGATCAAAACATTTATGAGCAACATAACAGATGTGCATGTGTACATACTGTATTTTGAAGGTAAATTTAAAGATGCTGCTTTTACCTTAGGAATAAAAAAAAAACATATATTCTATGGTTGTTAGGAATGCGCGGGGAACCCAGATGATATGAGACCCAGAACGAGGCAGACACAGGGGAAGTACAAAAGAAAAAGTGTTTATTATGTACAGTGATATTTAAAGTCCAAACACTGCTTCTCAGCGGCTCCTGGAAAGAGGGACGACAGGTTAATGTTTGTCCAACGGGGAAGACCAGAGTGGTTTGTTTGAAGAGCGTTTTGTCCTTACAGTCCAAACCCGTAGGAGGTGAGCTGGTCCTTCAGTCCAGGGAGAGAGCAGCAGAGGGAA
>NC_056508.1:11661793-11666448 GCF_014905685.2 Nematolebias whitei
CATTTCTAGCTCAACAGCACTATACCATGAGAGGTGATATGCTCCAGTGATGAGTCACACCGGACTGCAGCCTTAAGTAGATGGAGAGGCTCATCAGGCTGATGGCCGCCAGGTGTTGGTAATCAGCGGCCATCAGCCAGGCAGGCTGCAGGCAGTGGGACCCTTACAATGGTGCAAAGATACAAGATATCAAAAGTGCTTTAAACAGAGTGGATGATGCTGCAGGGTATTTTTTTTAACCCCTATTGTTAATTTTTCAAGGAGAAATGAGTTGTCTATAACTAGGATGCACCATCCTTGCTCCTTTGCATTTTTAATGAGATAAAAGGAGCAGATCAGAGAGAAATGTCACCTTTCACACAAATCATATCCCAAAATGAGTTTATAAAAAGTGATTTATCCTCATTCCATCCAGTCCCTAACTGGCTGAGCTGATTTGTAAGCATAGTGCAATAATGACCCAGGAAGTGTTGATGATTTGACCGAGCTCTCTGCACCTAATGCAATTATCAGGGGGCAGTCATCCATTAAAAGGGGGAAGACAAAAGTCAATTATTTCCAGAGGGAGACTCTAGACAGGGCTTTCACAGTGTGAGACTTAACTGCAAGCAACAAAATAAAATTATTTCCCAGGCTGCTGCAGATGGGCTGTGCTGCCAGCGCTCCCCCTGAGCAGGCAGCTGGTGTTCACCCACTGCTTTCTTATTTCCTTATTCCAGCTTTAAAAACAGCTGCTGACAATTTTTATTTTGAAATAGCTGCACAGACATGGCCTCTGTGATCTGATTTTTGAGGAATGAATGAAGGATTTATTTAACACTTGCTTTAATGCACCATGCTGTTTTTTTATTCATGTCAATAAAATCCTTAAGAACAAGCAGCTTCAATGTCTGCAAAAGAGGTGGATCATGTTCAGAATCAAACGGGTCAATGTGTAACAAGTTTAAAACCAGAACAGCATTCATAAGAAAATCTGTTTGTTTATGCAGGATTGACAGCATCTCTAATGATGTAACTCACCGCTCCATCTTTTATAACACAGTGTGGTGACAGTAATACTTGCCTGATGTAGCGTTTGTGGCTGCGGACCAGCTCGATAACTTTGCCCGTGTTGCTGACAGCGCCATCTGTGAGCAGGAAGAGTAGCCTGGGGTGGCCACTGATCATCGGCTGCCTCAGGATCCAGGTGAGCGGTGCCAGGATGTTGGTTCCCCCCATGTCAGCTCTGATCTTCCTGATGTAATCACAAGCCTGGGCCAGAGACTTCTGAGTCATAAGGAGGACAAGTTACCGAAAGAATCAATGCTAGTCTCATGAAGCAGACAAAACAGACACATTTGTCTTCTGTTAGATAAAACAGCAGACACAATACAGAACAAATCTAAAGAAATTTTGAAAAATGACAAATTTGCTACTACATTAAATTCCATGTCAACTTTCTTCTGCAAGTCACCCAATCCCTAACTGCTCCCCGGGCGCTTATATAGCTGCCCACTGCTCCACCTGGGTGTATCCCAGGTGTGATGGGTTAAATGCAGATAACTAATTTCGTTGTTGTACGGGAACATACAATGATGACAACACATTGAACTTTACTTTACAATATGAAATTAGGACTTCCCTTTGTAATACTGTATGATGACAAAATGTCCATGTTTTGGTATCAACGGTACAAAAAGAGTAAACATAACCAAGATCAAAATAAATTTTTAAACTGATGCCATTGTCTCAGTGGGGTTGCCATAGTAACCACACACCTGAGTATGATACTCCCTGACAGCACTCTAAATAAGACAGCGTGGCTTTTTACATAGTTACCAATGGTATTTTTTAACGTATATGAATGTTTCTGTTCAGTGCCCTGAGACGACTTCTGTTGTGACTTGGCGCTATATAAATAAACTGAATTGTATTGCATTGTGGGTAAGTCTCAATTGGTTTTCATGTAGAAAAAATTATGGTGTAAGAAAAGAGATAAGATAAGAGCAATAGAGGCTGGGGTCTACCCAGGGGCAATTCTAGAATCTGACCTTTAGGGGTGTTTAGCCCCTAGTACTGACAGTGCCTCTTGGCTTGACCAACATGTGTGTGTGTGTGTGGGGGGGGGGGGGGGGGGTGCACTGGTGTGGGGAAGGGTGTGTGGGTCCTCCCCCAGAAGATTTTGAATCAAGTAGACGCCAAAAAAAAAGGCTAAAATTGCCACTGGGTTTACCATACCAGACAGGGCCCGAGAGGCAGAATGTGCAAAGAGGCCCCTGAGACAGTCCAACACATAATATCAGGGTGTAAGATGCAGGCAGGCAAAGCATACATGAAGCACCATAACCAAGTTGCTGGAATAATATACAGGAACATCTGTGCTGCATATAGACTGAAGATCCCACATTGAAAGTGGAAGATGCCACCAAATGTGGTGGAGAATGGAAAGGCTAAGATAATGTAGGACTTCCAGGTCCAGACTGCCAAACGGCTAATGGCTAAGCAACGAGACATTGTGATGGTTGACAAGCAAGAGAAGAAGACAGTGGTGATAGATGTAGCAATCCCAAGAGACTGTACAATCAGGAAGAAGAGGCAGCTGGAGAAATATTAAGAGCTGAAAGAGTAAATACAGATGTTGTGGAGAGTCAAAGCATCAGTATACCAAATGGTCACTGGATCACTCGGTGCTGTGAGCTCCAAACTGGAAGAGTGGCTCTAACAGATCCCAGGAACAACCTCAGAGATCTCTATCCAGAAGAGCACAGTCCTTGGAACAGCTGCTATACTGAACAGAACTCTAAAGCTCCCAGGTCTCTGGCAGAGGACCCAAGTTTGACAGTGAAGGAATACAGAGCTCCTTACCTCCTCATAGTTCTGGCTGGTTGTGAAGAGTGATTTGAACGTGGATCCAAATCCAACAATGTTAAAAAGGCAGCCAGGCACCAGACTCTTCAGAATAACCACCATGGCATCCTGAGAAGAAGGTTGAGAACAGATTCAGTTTCCAAGCAACGTCTGTCATTACTAAACTGTGAATTTTTTTTGAAAGAAGTGAGTGGCAGCACACAGTATCATTTTACCAATCACCGCCTCTTCAGCAGCACACGGGCAGTCTCTAAAATCATACCACTTATCTCCACTTCCACACAGGTGAGCAATGACCCTATTGCATTAAACACCACGATTTAGAATCAAATGACGGTTCAGGTGCAGCAGGAGGGAACGAGAAGAAATGAGACTACAAAGAGTAGTGTTCTAGTTTTATAGAACGGATTCTTGAAAGATCTGGGGTAAACACTTGTTACATCCCCATCTTGCTCAGCCTGGCCTTACATCCAATAAAAACTCAAGTGTGCGTCTCAAAACAACAGCAGCCAGCCTTAGCAACCAGAACCAAAAACAAGCAGACAAATAACATCTAAAACCTTTGAAATCCTTCAGTCTACGCTGCATTGATTGAAGTTCACGTGGAACCTGATAACATCCCAAAGGCCAGCTAAAACCAAGCAACTGAAAAGTGTTTGGCAAACAGTAAATAATTTATCTGATCAATAACCTTGTGTACATGCTCTTCCTGCTGGTCCCTGACAACTTCTACAACATCAACAGATGGCTGATGTATTGAAGTATGAGTCAGAAGATTCAAACAAGTAATTTTAGAGTATTTAATGACCTTTCTTGCACTAACTTTCCATTTTTATTCATCTAAAAGCTTTCAGCTTTGATGGATTGGTGTAAATGACAATACCTTTTGTCAAAAAAAAAGTTTTGAAATTGGTTTTGAAGTAGTGCTGATAAAGTTATTTATATGTAAATCAGCATCTGGTAACAGGTTCGCAGGGGTAAAAAAAGAAAATGATGTAAGCCGAGATAAAAAAAATAATACTTTCACGCGGTGAATGTTGATCCCACTCATGCTGCCGCTTCTGTCTATGAGGAAGATGAATTCTCCGTGAACTTTCCGCAGGTCTGAGCAGACGGATTTGAGGTCAGGACAAAAGTTCAACATGGCCACAGGGTTGTGGAGGATGTCTTTATGAAGCCTCCTGTGAATTACCTCAACCTAGAAAAGAAAACACAATTAGCATAAGATTTAGCACCAGAAGGCAATTAGCACAATAAATAATTTAGGAGCTTTAAATTTGATAGAAAGAGGAAACAGAAAGACACAAAACCGACGAGTAATCCAGTCGAAGCACATCAATTATTGTAAATATGCAGGATAAGTCCAAGAAAAATGGGCCTCACCTTTAGTGTTTCCATAGAAACCCATCTTTATGGTTAAATGCTCTCTCATCAATGTTCTAGAATTGCGCCGCTCAAGGTGGCTACATGTTAGAGCAGCTCTGTTACTTTCATTATGAGATTTTACTTTTGGAAACTTTAATTCCTCTTTTTCTGGATGTAAATCACATTTTTTGAATGATTGTTTCCTCTGGTATTAGATGCTGTGCAGCTGGAAGGATTTTTACTGAAACTTTTTTTAGTTTTGGACATTTGTTATGATGCGTAACCATGGCAACAAGGCAGTTTTCTACAACCAACAGCAGCTGATTAACATCTGAAACGCTCAAATAATATCTCAACTACAACCCCAAATCTCAAGTGAGTTGAAAGGATGTTCTTTGGACGCATTCTCATCTACCTGCCAGCTGTGCTCGAGTGCCTGACCC